>NC_056739.1:489826039-490456039 GCF_019279795.1 Protopterus annectens
TATTGGTGCTCCTGAAGTGTTTCCCAACTGTCTATCTCTGGAAGTAGTAGGGGGACATTTTCCTTGCACCTGAATGCATGGACAAATATCTAAAAAAATGCATGGGTGCTAAGAATCATATCCAGAGGTTCTTACATACCATTTTCCCTTCCACTTCCTGTCCAGAGAAAGAGACTCCTCAATGTTCCACCCAGTCAGAGGGAATACACATCCCAAGAAATTCAAAAGCTGTTACAAAAAAGAATCATCCAGGAGGTCCCACCTGAACAGATAGGATTCAGAACTTACTCTCACTTCTTTTTAGTGTCAAAGAAAACAGGGGATCTGACACCCATTTTGGAGCTAAGCAATTTGAATCAGTATGTAAAGAAGCCAAAAGGTTCAAATAGTTACCTTTCAGTTCATCCTGCCTCTTCTGCACAAGGATGTTTGGATGCACTCTATAGATCTCTAGGATGTGTACTGTCACATCAAAATAGACAGGCACTCCAGGAGACACCTGCACTTTCGGCTGGGAGCCAATCACTACTGAGTCAGAGCACTGCCCTTTGGACTCACCACAGCTCCCAGGGTGCTCACCAAATGCATGGCAGTCGTGGCAGCTCACTTGAGACTCCAAGGATTGCAGGTATTTCCCCTATCTCGACGATTTCTCACCACTCCAACCAGGCATCAACTTCTACCAGGCAGGGATTACTTGCTTCAGATCTCCAACTCCCTAAGCATTCCAATAAACCTTGCCAAACTGAAGCTGACTCCTGTACAGACTCTGGAATTTATAGGAACTCTACTGGATACTACAACTCAAGTGGCATCATTACCTCTTCATTGCATCACATCATTAAGAAATCAGGTATGGAACATACTGTCTCATGTGTCCCCTCCAGCACAACTAGTGTTATAGGGTCTTGGGTCAGCATCAGCTGCCATTCTTCTAGTTTCTCTAGAAAGATTCTTTATGCAAATCCTTCAAGGGACACTGGCAGCTCAATGGTCTATTCTTTACCAGCCTCTATCATTTCCCATAACCTCACTCCAATTTGCAAATGTCATGTTCACCGATGGATCCAGTCAGATGACCTCTTTCTGGGCCAACCATTCTCTCCTTCTCCCCCAGTAGCCAGTGACCATGGATACTTCCCATCTGGGGTGGGCAGACCATTTCATGGGAAAGATGGTACAAGGCTTGTGCTCTCCCTCAGAGACCAAGTTGCATATCAGTGTCTTAGAGATGAGAGCAGTCCTCCTAACTTTGCAAGCCTTTCAGGACAATCTCCCGCTAGGGACTATTGCAATCCATACAGACAACATGTCAGTAGTCTGGTACATCAACCAACAGGGAGGAACCTGTTCCTACCTCTTGTGCAGAGAGGCGGTGAGGGTCTGGGAATGGGCGATCTTTTCAAACCACTTTCTTATTGCAATGCACATATTTGGGAAAACCAACACACTGGCAGATAGACTCATCAGGCTCATTCTGATTCCTCATGGGTGGTCCCTCAATCATACAGTAGTGAATATGATCTTCAGCTGCTGGGGCCAGCCTTGCTTCCACCTTTTTGCCTCTCCCCTAAACAACAAGTGCAGGAAGTACTTCACTCTGATCCCCCCAATGGGAGAGTCACCGAGGGATCCTCTGATTCATGATTGGCCCCCTGTTCTCCTCTATGCCTACCCCCTCTTCCTCTGATCCTGAAGATTTTTCAGAAGGCAAGCAGGCTGAAGTGCTCAGTCATCCTCATTGTCCCCTTCTGGCCTCAATAGGTATGGTTCTCCTTCCTCTGGTCTCACTTGAAATATCCTCCATGGATACTGAAGCCCACTCAGGATATCTTATCTCATCCATCAGAAATTCAAATCCCAATCTCCATGCCCTTAAATTGACCGTATGGTTTCTCCACTTCCATTGATAGTAATATGGTCCACACCTGCTTCCCCAGTTTGTGACATTGTCTTGCCCTCTGAGGAGGCCTCCACCACGAAAGTTTATAGGAGCAAATGGAAAAGATTCTACATATGAGCTTCCAAGCACAATACTGACCCTTTTTCAGCACCTACTTAGGCCATTCTTTTTCTCAGTACTCTTTTTAAGGAAGGGGCTAGTTTTTCTACTATTAAAATTTAGTTAGTAGACATATTCAACTTCCATGCTAGAAACAAATCTTTCTCCCTGATATCTTCCAGATTATATAAAGCTTTCATGAAGGAAATTTTCCTCCTTAGACCTCCAATAAAGGACCCCTCTCCTTCTTGGGATTTGACGGTGGTCCTTCAGGGGTTAACTCAGAAACCCTTTGAACAAGTGAACAAATGCTATATGAAGTTTTTTTCTTGGAAAATAATATTTTTAGTAGCTATCACTTCAGCAAAAAGAATTTCTGAACTCCAGACTTTATCATCTAGGCCTCCTTATATTATTTTCCATAAGGATAGGGTGTCTCTAAGAAATAACCTTTCCTTCTTGTCTAAAGTAGCCAAGGAGAATAACATTAATCAGTCCATACAATTACCAGATTTCTTTCCAAACTTTACTAATAAGGGTGAGTACATGCTGCACCTTCTTGACGTTCACAGGTAATTATGTTTTTTATCTTCACAGGACAAAACAGTACAGGATGTTTGATCAGCTGTTTGTATAATTTTCCCCTAAATGCTTGGGTCAGGCGTAATCCAAAATTACTCAGGCCCAATAGCTTACTGATTTATTCTCAAAAAGGTTTGGAGTTGCCTTATCCTCCTGGATTGCATTCCACTAGATCTATGCTTTTTCTTCAAGAACCTTCATTGATGACATCTACACTGCAGCCACTTGCTCAAAGATTCATATCTTTCTTACACATTACAAATTAGACATTGTCTCCAGAAGCAGAGCTTCTTTGCTTCGACACCGCTGCAATATGTCCTTCCTTGAGGGCCTCCCAAGAGTTACTTAGCTGGGGATGATGACAGGAGGTACTACCAGCCATGCCAGGAGAAAAAGGGCAGTGGGTTTGTAACATATGCCAACACAGCTAGCTGGAATTTTGTAAATAATTATATGTCATTTGTATATCGAACTGATTTGTACAGATGCTTATGCTGAAAATGTATTTGAGGTTTGCTTGTGTTAAAATGTTTCAACAGTGAGGCCTGCTGGAAGGAAAAGAGATGTACATGCATTATGGTAACTGTTTAAATGTATATATTTTAACAGCATATACTGGAAGTGAAGAGGTTAATCTTAATCCACCTGACTTTGCAAAATATTCTTGAAATTAAATTACTTTATGGGTTAAGCCATTAAGATGTTATCTCACAGTTTTGAATGGAGCCAGAGACACAATGTCTATGCTAGAGAATAGTTGGTAGCTCCTGTAGGAAGAGTGAAACGGTTTTATAATTTTATGACTTCCAGCAGCTATACCACATCTGAGCAATGCTCTATCTGTGTGTATTACAGCACATAGGTGCTAAACCCTGGTAGCTTCTAGTGATGGAACAAAGTGTGTAAAACAGAGTCAGATGACCAGATGTGCGTGATGTCATTCTGTACAGAAATAATGTTTTAATGTTAGAGGAGACTGACATCTCAGCAGCATTCTGTCTTTGATCTGACAACAAGAACCACTCACCCACAAATTATCTTGACTTGCTCTATTCAGTAAGTAGCAACTATGGAACAGTAATTCTTTTAGATTAGTCAGGAAAATATAGTGAGATTAGAAATACTGTTTTCTAGAACTTTGTGAAACTTTCCATCAGTGTTATTTTTAATATTCCCTGTGACTAAAACTCTGGTGCTTACTGTAAATAGATATTTAGTATTTTTTCGTTATTTTATTACTTATTATTAAATATGTTTAAACTTCTCATTGAGCCTGGTCTTTTTTTAGAAAATATTTAAACTTTGAGAGTATTTGCATATATTTATTTGGTGACAGCTCTGGTCACTCCTGAAGCCTTGCTGTTTGGCCAATATTACTATTTAAATAGATATTAACTTGTACATAGTATAATTGGGAACCACTGTAAGAGCCTTAAAGTAGCTGGCAGGGGTTCTGTTGGCAGTAATAACTACCTTATAGTCTGGGCAGAATCTGTGCCAGCCTTTCCCAGGGGGATGTGTGTGTATGTGCACATGCAAATCAAATCTCAATGAGTGTGTATGTCAGCTGCTTGAAGCAGGGGCACAAAGCACTGGTTTTACAGAGAGGATGTAGGAGGACTTAGCTTGGAACCCCAGCTAAAGACTCAACTCTAAGCTGTGCCAGTGGGAAATCTTATTGTGGGTCTGGACAGATATAGAGATGAACCAGCCCTCAGACTGAGCATGTTTCCTGGGTGCTCTTAAGGGAAATTGTGCTTGATGCAGAGAGGTCTGCATCTGGAAATACTGAGTGTATATATTTGTATTTCAAGTGAATGTCTCTCTCCAGTGTCAGTAGTGAGGATTGAGGCTTCTTGATTACTGGCTCAGAGTGGGGGCATCACATATTGGTGAGCAGTAGTAAGGATATTGAATGTCTGTAGCTTGTGAGTAGTTAGGGGCTACTGCCAGTCATGCCAGAAGAAATAGGACAGTGGTTTTGTAACATATGCAAGCACAGCTCCCTGGAATTTTGTAAATAATTATATGTCATTTGTATATCAAACTGATTTAAACGGATGCTTGTGTTGAAAATGTATTTGTGAGGTTTGCTTGTGTTAACATGTATCAACAGTGTGCCCTGCTGGAAGGAAAAAAGATGTACATGCATTAATGTAACTATTTAAATATATGCATTGTAACAGCATATACTGGAATTGAAGAAGTTAATCTTAATTCACCTGACTTTGCAAAACATTCTTGAAATTACATTACTTTATGGGTTAAGCCATAAAGATATTATCCCACAGTTTTGAATGCAGCCAGAGATACAATGTCTGTGCTAGAGAAAAATTGGTAGCTCCTGTAGGAAGAATGGAATGGTTTATGACTTCCAGCAGCTACACTACATCTGAGACATGCTCTATCCCTGTGTATCATAGCACATAGGTGCTAAACCCTGGTAACTTCTAGTGATGGGGCATAGTGTAGGGAAACAGAGTCAGATGACCAGATGTGTGTAATGTCATTTGGTACAGAAATAATGTTTTAATATTAGAGGAGACTGAAGTCTCAGCAGCATTCTGTCTTGGATCTGACAACAAGGACCACTCACCCACAAATTATCTTGCCTTGCTTTAGTCAGTATGTAACTTAACTAGGGAACAGTAATTATTTTAGATTAGTCAGGAAAATATAGTGAGATTAGAAGTACAGCTTTTCTATAACTGTGTAAAACTTTTCATCGGTGTTATTGTTAATATTCCCTGTGACTGAAAATCTGGTGTTTGGTGTAAATATATATTTATTTTTTTCTTTTCCTTTTATTTATTATTAAATATATTTAAACTTCACATTGTGGTTGGTCTTTTTTGAAAAATATTTAAACTTTGAGAGTATTTGTATATATTTATTTAGTGACAGCTCTTGCCACTCCTGAAGCCTTGCTGTTTGGTCAACATTACAATTTGTATTAATATTAACTTCTACACAGTATAATTGGGTACCCTTGTAAGAGCCTTAAAGTAGCTGGCAGGGGCTCTGGTGGCAGTGATAATTACTGTATAGTCTGGGCAGAAGGGGGCACAACAGGTGAATCTGTGTCAATTTTTCCCAGGTGTGTGTGCGCAAATCCCCAGCTAAGGACTTTATTTTACGTTGTGCCAGTGAAGAGTTTTATTGAGGGTCTGGACAGATATAGACAGGAACCAGCCCCCAAACTGACAGTGTTTAGTGTTTCCTGGATGCTCTTAAGAGAAATTGTGCTTGATGCAGAGAGGTCTGCATCTGGAAATACTGAGATTCATTTGTATTCCAAGTGAACATCCCTCTCTAGTGACAGTGGAGAGGATTCAGGTTCCTTGATTACTGGTCCAGAGTGGGACGTCACAGTGATAAAAAATGAAAAGGACAACATCAGATTTAGAAGTTATGTACTTATTATAACTTGGCATCTGTGTTGTCCTTTTTCAGTCTTCCTAACCTTACCCCCCAAGCATCCCCCGGCCCTGTCACTCCTAGAAGGATCTTTGGATGCTAGTGGAATCCTCATGTTCCGGGTTTGAAACTCATATTTTCCTTGTGTCTGTTCTGTCTCTATATCACAGTGGGCAGTAAGGCAGCAAACTTGATCTGAGGAGTTGGGGATAGAATAGAGTATTATGGGTAGAGAGAGAAGCTCGAGCTTTGGATCTGAAGTCTTGTTTATGTGGCTGAGTCAGATCCAAGGATTGGATCCTAGATCCATTTGTGAAGAATGAAAATGGACAACACAGATGCCAAGTTATGGTAAGTACATAACTTCTAAGTAAACAAAACCTTCCAGATTATTATCACTTTCTTCCATCTTAGCTTCCAAACTTCCACAGGAATACCATCCATTCCTGGAGACTTTCCTGCAGATCAATTATACTTCACTCTTTTTACCTCATCTCCTCCTATTTTAACTGTTAATTGAAGAGCCTCATCTACATCTAATCTTGGCAAAGTCTTCCATTAATATTTCCATTTGTGCTGATTCCATATTTCTCTGCTTTATACAAATTTTCATAAGATTTCTGAAACATCTCTAATATGTCTACATGATCTCTGGTTATTTTTCTTGTTATAGGCTCCCTTAGTTTGGCAGTCTTTATATTAAAAGTTCTGTGCTCTTGAGTTTTTGTAAAAAAAATTTCTTAACAGCAGTTTTTCTAAAGTCATGCATAATATCCAGATACTCCCTTATTTCCTCTTTAACAATCTATAGTTGCACCTCTTTTTGTTCTGTGAGATTCCTGTTAGTCTACAATACTTTAACCTTTGTCAACTCCTCTAAATTCCTGTTACTTCATAACCATATCTTTTTCTTTTTTTTCTACCCTGTTTTTAAACTCTACATTCATTTTATCTCACTCACTTGCTATAACTTCTGAAAAGTTTTTTTATCTTTCCTAATAACCCTTGAATAGTTGTCAATACCCATTCCTTAAATTCCTCTCTTTTTAACAGGTAGGTGGGGAAGCGCCAGCACCTCGGTTTTACTTTACTACTCTGTATTTTTATCTTAGTTTCTATTGGTGCAGAATATGACATAGTTAATTAGATGAGTGTCAAAGCTTTCAATTAAATTCACATTACTGTGAAATATAGTGTCTGTTTAGCCTAACCCAGTTATTGCACCTTGGGGAATAGTATGTAAATTCTCAGAGTTCCTGCCACTGAATTCATGCCTTCCATACCAAATATTTCATAACTTTCATCAGAAATCTACCGTTTTGTTATATTTCCTTTCTAGATTACCAGATACATTCCCACTGTTGCACATCAAGTTCTATTTCTCGCCTATAAGTGATATTCCCTGCTGAAAGATGATTGTTAAAATGTTCTTATGCTCCTTAGCAGTTTTAGGTAGAATATAAATACATGCCAATGTAATCTACCATTATTATCTTTTCCTCCTATTCTATCACTAAAGGATTTCCTCTAGCAATTAGTACAAGTACTCCGCTATTCCTTTGTCCCTGATATTCCACTGAATATTCACCCCAAAATCCTTTCTTTATCAAATTCATACACTCATTTCTTTCCAAATGTGTCTCTTGTAGTATTGCCATTTGCATTCTGCATTTCTTAATATACCTTTTTGTTTACACCTGTGAGGCCATGAATGTTTCAAAATAATATGGATGGCATAGCCATTACGATGAGAAGTTATTATTCTCACCTATTATACATGACAGCTTTTTTTTTTAAATGTCTGTTTCAAACTTTTGTCTTACATGCACCCACTAATGTTTGGCAGGTTGATCTTTAATACAGTTGTTTCTTGTCATTTCCATTTGAATCTATGTCACATTTTTCAAGACTTCTTCTTTTAATGAAAACCCTCAAACAAAAAAACAGCCTCCAACCCCCATAACCTATTAACTTAAAACATACACAGCTAAGTACATCTAAAAATACTTAAGTTTAACCCTCCTGATAGGAATGATTGGCCCCAATCAACAGCTATAGCCACAAGTATTACCTAACCTAAAATTAAGGATCTGATGTTGTCAGATTTCATTCATTCCTCATAAAGTGGGCTTGGATCCAAACCTCAGATCTGACTTGGCCACTTTTTACAGCTCATGGATACTGGAAGCTCTTGAGCTCTTCCCTTACCCATAATGCTCTAGTCCCCTACCATACCTCAGATCTCATTTGCTGCCTTCATGTATGGATGTATTTACTGTTAGCTATCAAGCTTTAGTGTTTTTCCTTGTGAGTAAAGTAGGATATTTACATTTTATTACCCTTTCTTGTAATTCTCTATAATATATTCCTCCCTTATTCTTCCTACACTTATCAGTGTAATTTAGCTTACCATTGTTGGTAATCTTTTTTTTCTCTTTTGCTCTTACGCTATACCCTTGTGGTAACTTCAGTTACCATTGTTGGTAATTTTTCATTTTCTTGTTTTCTTTCTTTTCCCTTTAAAAATTTTTTTTTTCTGTTATTAGGACTGTAATTTTCATCAGTATGGCTGAAAAACCTTCAGGATTTAAAAAAAATGTAAAGACTGTGGTCATACAATCCCTCTTTCAGATACATCAGATTCTTGTGTGTACTGTCTCGGCCCAGTTCATTTAAAAGAGTCTCGCTACATTTGGAAAGCCTTTAATCCACAGGCCTTAGTAGACCACAAAAATAAACTTATTTTGAAAGGTTTACTGCAAACGTCTTTTTCCTAGTCTTTATCTGGAGCTCAAACCTCCAAGAAATTAGAGGAAAAAGGAGTCAAGAAAGCAGCCATCAGACCCTTCCATATCATCCATTTCTAGCTCAGATCCTACTACTGAACCACCTCTCAAGATGTCCAACTAATTGGATCTGATTTTGTAGGATCCAAAGACTAAACCCTTGGATCCGACAGCTTCTGATAACCGATCTACATCATCAGATCCAACACACTCAGAGCCGAAGAAACTTCCTAGGACCCAATATTTGTCATCCCAAGATCCTATTCCTTTCCATCTTCTATCACCCTTCCTAGAGAGACACCATCATTCTAGGACTCCTTCAGTGGCCTCTTCTTCTTCTTCCTCTTCTTCCAGGAGTCTGACAGAAGCAGATGAGGATAGAATAATGATGAGATTTCTCTTGGCACAAATTCAGATGGGAGTTCAACTGGCTCCTACCCCATTAGGACTAGAGACCTTCATCGGTTCTACTCCACCTGTTTTAGCTCCTTCTCCAATCCATTATTTGACTTCTGAGCTCTTGGATCTGAGACTTCTGGAACTGTGTGTGTCGAATCTGAAGATTGTCACATCTTCTCCTCCAATACCTTCTCTCAGTGGACTGGCTCCAAATGTGTTGGAGCCAGATGACTCTCAGAGCCGTAGAGTTGTTGCTGGATCTGAGGTGTTGGAATCAACTCTGAAGTTGTCAGAGTCATCTCGTCTCTGCTCCTCAGAGCCTCGGCTTTGGACAGCTCGACTCCAGCCTCTGCCTTGGGTAGACTGCCTTCTGGTCAAAGGGAGCCGACAGTCCAGAAGCATGTCTTCTCAGCATCATCAGCCTCCTTCCCCCCAGGGCATTATACCTTTGAGGTAATGGCGAGAGTGTTCTCTACTTCTAGAGTAAGGACGATTCCCCCTCTTGGATCTATCTTCCCAATCTCACATGTCTTTGTGCCTTGAGCCTCAACACTACTCCACAGAGAGAGCCAGCCCAAAGTCTCGACACAACCCAGAAGTGTATACTCATATTTTCTGATACTTCTGTGGAACATCCTGCCAAAGAAGTCCCTAGGAAGAAAAAGTGTAAGAGAAGACACTTAGACTCTCTTCCTGAGTCGGTCACAGAAGATATCGATTCTGATCAGGGAGAAAGTTCCAAAGATTACTGCCTGATGATGTTTCCTTTGGAGACATTCTGGAGATCCTCAAGCAAAGGGGTGGTTTGTCTACTGATAACCCTTCCCAAGAGGAATCTGTACTCCTGGAAGCCTTTGTGTCTGGCCCATCAACCTCCTGGGTGAATCCACCTACCGATAAACTCATTGATTTGATCTCTAGGTGGGCATGTCAGGAACTAACTCTGCTCAGCCGATCACTAATAGACCAGACAAGATCCTGACACCACCAAAAGGAAGAGAATTTTGGAGTAAAGCACTAGTAGATGTCATGGTCTTAGCAGCAGCCACAAAGAAGGAACTCACAGATTTCATCTGTCCATCCCCCTAACAGAGATTCTAGGGTACTGGACAGATTTGGGAAGCATGTATATGCTTCAATGAGTTTTACACTTAGGTCCCTGAATTATTTGGTATACTTCATGAAACTTCAGAGGGATTTGATTAAATAAGTCTCCATATCTCTCTCTGGGACTATTACTTCTGAGATAGACCCCCTCTATTGCCTCACAGTTGACTACCATACAGTCCATTCCAAATTCATCCATGAGACTCATTTCACATGCAGCTGAAGGTATCTCAACAGCAGCGGGTTCAGGCACTTCAATTAGAAGACATGCTTGGATATGCCTGCGTGATTTTGTGGAACCCTTCAAGTCCTCCTTTGTCAATGCTCCCTTTGATGGAAGTTCTTTGTTTGACCCCAAAGTTAAAGACACCCTATCCAGGTGTGAGCAGGACAGTAAGACCCTATCTGCAGTGGGTATATATTTTTTTGACTCCTCAAGGAACCTTTTCTAGGAATCAATGAGGTGGTCAAAAATGAGGTTCAGAAAATCCCAGGGTCCTTTCCATGATACATGTGGAGATAAAGTCCCCTCCCCGTTTCCCTAGGGGAGTTAATGGAAAATGCCACCCAGGCAGCAAACGAGTTATACAGAATCAAGGCTCTAGGGAAACTTTCTCTGACAGATCTTACCAACACTCTTGAAAGGAGGCCTGATTGTCCACCGCTGGAGGCAGTCAGGGGTCATCTATCCCTGCACCAGCAAGGCTGGCTAAACATTACAAAAGATAGATGGGTGCAGAGGATTATTTCCAGAAGTTATATAATACCTCTCCCCGCTTTAACAGTAAACAAAATGCCCGATGTTCCACCAAGTCAGAAGAAAGCAGCAGCACTAGAAATAAGAAACCTGCTAAAAAAGGTGTCTTCCATGAGGTCCCCACAGACCAGAAAGAGTCTAGAACTTACTCAAGATTCTTTTTAGTGTCAAAGAAAATGGGACTGGAGACTAGTTTTGGATCTCAGCAATCTTAGCAAATCAGTTCAGTACACGAAGTTCTGGATGATCACGGTTCAGTCCATTTTGCCCTTCCTGCACAAAAATTAGTGGTTGTACTTAATAGATTTTCAGTATGCATACTATCACATAAAAATGAACAGACAATCCAGAAGATACCTACGTTTTTTTACCTGGGAGCCAGTCACTACCAATTCAGAGCTCTGCCTTTTGGCCTCACCACAGCCCCCAGGGTGTTAACCAAATGCATGGCAGCAGTAGCAGCTCACTTGAGACTGCAGGGATTTGAGTGTTTCCGTACTTGGACAACTGGCTCATAACTGCTCCGACCAGTCATCTGATAAAAGCACGAGATTATGTACTCCAGATGTGCTCTCCTCTCCGAATTACATTCAGTCACAACAAATCTCAGCTAGAACCATCTCAAATATTAGAGTTCATAGGGGCCTTCTTCAATACAGTATCACTAACAGCCTCCCTTCCCTCACCAGTGGTATAAATTATTTGATTTCAAGTCAAAAAGATAATCCAAAATTCTTCTCTATCAGCTCGATTGATTCTACAAGACTTGAGTGCAATGTCTGCTGCGATAGTTCTGGTTCCATTAGCAAGATCCCATATGAAAATTTTTCAATGGACCGTAGCTACTCAGTGTTCTGTTCTGCACCAGTCTATGTCCACCCAGATCAGAATAACTTAGGCATGCAGAAAATACCTCTTGTGGTGGATTTGTTCAGATCAGATTTTAGAAGGCCTCCCCTTCATTCTTTCTCAGACCAAAACCATAATGACCATAGATGTTTTCCAGAGTGGAGGGTGGAACTTCTTGGGAAAGACAGTCCAAGACACCTGGTCTTCCAAAGAGGCCAACACGCATATCAATGTCCTGGAAAGGAGAACAGTGCAGTTAGCATTGCACGCCTTTCAAGACTCTCTCTCTTCTGGGACTATTGTGATTCAGACAGAAAGTATGTCAGTGGAATTGTATATCAACAAACAAGGAGGAAAGTACAGTTTTGTACCTACCATAAATGTAGATGTTCGAGTGCGCATACAGCTGCAGTCATCACACTTGGGTTATCCTGCCACCAGGCGGGCCCTCGGTCGGCCGAATTCCAAAGTCTAGGTCCGGCGTCGGTTGTCGTCGCTTCTTCCCTGACGTCAGTGCAGCAGGGGTATAAAAGAGGCAGCCAACGCCATTTTCTTCAGTTTTTCTTGCCCCAGATGTCAGGTGCCCCCAGAAAGGAAGGCAAAACATGATGTCATGCAAACATACATAAGTAGACAAATCAAAACAGTAGTTGCAAGCAAATACACCATAAAGGAATACCCCAAATAGGTTGTATGTTAAAGGTATTTGTCATAAGCCCTGTCCTAAGAGGGGATGGAGGGAGGGTAACCTGGACTGCAGCTGTATGCGCACTCGAACATCTACATTTATGGTAGGTACAAAACTGTACTATGTTCATCGTGCATACAGCTGCAGTCATCACACTTGGGTAGAATCCCAAAGCTAAGTAAGGGTGGCTGGTACTAAGCGGAATTAGGAGGAGCTAGAATGCCCTGCAGGACTGCTGTGGCAAAGCCCGCTCTAGAGTTTGAGCATAGTGGAAGGTGGTAGTGCTTGGAGAAAGTGTGCACTGAACTCCAAGTAGCTGCTTCCAAAATGTCCTCGGTAGGGACCTCCCTGAGGAAAGCTGCTGAGGTAGCTGTAGCCCTGGTGGAGTGGGATCTGATGTATACAGGCACTGATTTTCCATGGTCATAAGAACATTTTGCATGGCTAGCATCTCCTTTTGGTTGATGTGTAGGTGCATCTCTTTTTGGGACCATTTTCCCTGAATACACTGACCTGCCATGTGTGCTCCCCAGGCATAGTCTGAGGCATCTGTTGTGATGATTTGAGTTGCTTGTGGTAAACTGAAAGGTAGACCTGTGTTTCTTTGGCATGCTTGAGCCCACCACAAAAATTCCTTTTGAAGGCATGGAATGAGTGGTATAATTGTTTCCAAGCTGTGGCTGTGCTGAGACCATAAGTTTTTTAGGTATCATTGTAGTTTCCTCATATGCAGCTTTGCAAATGGTATTAGTAGGATGCAAGATGCCATGAACCCCAGAGCCTGCAGGATTTTCCTTGCAGTTAGCCTGGTTAAAGTTGGCATTTTGTTGTAGTATTGAGACAGTTGCCCTTGTTTGTCTGGCGTGAGGTAGGCCATCTGGGTTGTTGTATTTAAGCTGGCACCCAGGAAAATTATCTGTTGAGAAGGTATTAGTTTTCATTTCTTTTTGTTCACTGTGTACCCCAGGCAGTTTAACAGATTTATTAACAATGTCAGATGTTGCAATAGAAGGTCCTTTCTGTCTGCTTGGATCAGGCAGTCGTCCAGATATGGGTAGATTTGGATTCCTCATTGTCTGCAGAAGGCAATTACTGATGCCAGGCATTTCGTAAACACTCTGGGCGCAGTAGATAAGCCAAAGGGCAATGCATAGAATTGGTAATGGGTTGAACCTGCAAGAAATCTGAGGTATCTTCTGCAATCTTGTCTGATAGGGACATGCAGGTATGCCTCCTTGAGGTCCAACGTTACCAGCCAAAACTCCTTGCCCAGCATGGGAAGAAGCTGCTGTAATGTGAGCATCTTGAATTTTGGTACCTCTAGATATGTGTTTAGAATAGATAGGTCTAAGATGGGTCTCCAGTCTTTGTCCTTCCTTGGTACCAGAAATAGTCTTGAATAAAAACCTTGACCTTGTTCTTTTGCAGGTACCTCTTGAATTGCTTTCATATCCATGAGAGTGGAAATTTGCCTTTGTGCCTCTGCCCATTGATTTTGTGGCAGGTTTGGCATGTCTTTCATTTTTGGAAGGGTGTGAAATTGGAACCTGTAGCCTCTGTCTATAATATCCAGAATCCATTTGTCCTGTGTAACAATGTGCCAGTTTTTTGAAAATAAGGCCAGTTTTCTGCCCAAAGGTGCTGCCATTATATCTTTGTTTGGCAGGCATAGGAGAAAGTCATTGCATCTGTTTTCTAAATGACTGTGGTCTGTCTTCTCCACCTCTGGGGGTTGGTGTCTGCCACTGTCTAACTCTGTAATATCCTTGAGGTTGTCCTCTACCCCTTGGGCATCTGTATCTGCCCCTTTGGGGTCTGTCCGTGGCTGGAAAGGACCAATTTTTTGAAGGCCAGTTTCTGCTGAAGAGTGGAGGCTGCACCAAGAAATCTTTAACTGTCTGCATAGATTTCGCTTTTTCCTCCATTTTCTTTAGTACCTCCTCAGCTTTAACACCGAACAATACATCTTTTTGTAGTGGTGCATCTAATAACTTTGCTTTGACATGATCTGGTAAGGTTTGCTCTTTGAGCCAAGCATGCCTACGTATGACAGACCCTGTGACAGCGGCTCTACATGAGGCCTCTAAAACATCAAAACCACACTGCAAGGTATGTTTCCCCACTTGTTCTGCTCCATGCAACAAATCCTGCAACTCTTTCAAGTCTGGTTGTTCTGTTTGTGTCATTTTGCCTTTCAGTTGAGATAGCAAGAACTGTTGGTATTTTAACATATGAAATTGACAGTTTAATGCCCTCATGGTTAAAGTGGCTGATGTATACACCTTTTTCCCCCACCTTTCTAATGCTCTAGAATCTCTCTCTGAAGGCAAAGGGTTTTAGCAGTAGAGGCCTTAATCCCTTGGGACCCTGTGAAATTGTTTCTGGGTCAGCAGTATGGCTTTTATAAAGGAACTGGTGAGAATCAGGAACCCGGTAATATCTGTCTGGTTTAACCGGGGCTGGAGGTAATGAGTCTGGATTAAGACTGGCTTCTGCGTACACATCATCCAAAATATCTAAGACAGGGGGAATAGCCAGGGGCCTATGCTGGGGAAGTAGTAGAAATTCCCTGAGCCTTTTCTTGGAATCTGAGTAATCTTGGCCTTCCCAGTGGAAGTGCTCTCTCAGTGTATGCAGGGTTTCCCCAAAAGAGAAGTCCTCAGGGGGGGAGACCGAGGGAATAGACTCCTCATTATCCGAGTCTTCAAATGGGGAATAGTTGTAATCCTGGTCCTCAGAATGGTCTGAAGTAATAGAAGCCTGGTCTGAGAAAGGGTAGTCTTCCTCCAACCTGGGTCATTTGTCTGAGGGGGGTTGAGAACCCCTGATAAGAGTAATCAAATCCTCAGCCATTTTAAGCATCTGTTTTTTAGGCATGGGGCCTTGAGAGGGGGTCTGAGGCCCTGGTTTTATAAGTTTCATTGCAGCTTTAGATTTAGTGAATGTTTTAAAAGAGGAGGTGGTAGGCCTGAAAACGTCTTCAGAAATGGCAGGCCTGGCTAAAACTTCAGTTTCCCCGCCAAGAGTGGCGTCGGTATCTGCAGTGGGAATGGAGACTGAGGATCCTACGGCCTCGGGTACTGAAGTCGCCGGTAAAATAGTTTCATCGGTAGTCAGGGGCTGCGTAGGAGCCTCGCTGAGAACCGGTAGTCGGCCTAAGCGTGATCTCAGTACTTGGTGCAGGCCTTGGATGCCTATCCTTATCCTTGCGCCTTTTGCCTAAAACTGGCGTCAGAGCATCTGACGACATGATATAGTTAAACTTTTTGCCAAAATAATGAAGGGCGAACTCCGCCCGGCGCTTAATAGCGCGTTTGTTAAACCTAGCACAAAAACGGTAAGCCGAGACGTCGTGGTCTGGCCCTAAGCAAGGTATACAGTAAGAGTGAAAATCCTTATGCGGTATTTGCTTCCCACAAGAAATGCAATTATTAACTTTGTCTGACATCAGTCTGAGGCAAGAAAAGTTTCCCCAACGGGGTACTTAGCTTTAAAGAAGACTTTGGCTGAAATACTGTTCGTAAATCTCAGGAGCTGGCCGACCGGCACTTGCGAACTGCTTCTGCTTCGGGCACCGTGCGGCAAGAAAGACTGAAGAAAATGGTGTCAGTTGCCTCTTTTATACCCCTGCCACACTGACGTCAGGGAAGAAGTGATGACAACCGACGCCGGACCTAGACTTTGGAATTCGGCCGACCGAGGGCCCGCCTGACGGCAGGATAACCCAAGTGTGATGACTGCAGCTGTATGCATGATGAACATCCAGATCTTACCCCTTACGTTGAGAAGCTCTGACTGGGTGGCAATGGGCAGTCTCATCCAATTGATTTCTTATAGCAAAGCACATTCTGGGGAAATCCAGTGTTATAGCAGACAAGTTGAATATGACCATTTTATTGCAATTTTTAATGAAGTGGCTAGCTTCTTGACTATTAAAGTACAACTAGCTGCCATTTCTAATTTTCATGTAAGAGTATATAACTCCTCCTTAGCTTCTTCAAAACTTTGTATGGCCTTTATAAGGGTAACTTTTTTTCTTAGACCCCCTTTTAAAGATACAACTCCACCATGGGATTTGAATTTAGTATTACAAGCTCTAACAACCTCCATTTGAACCATCAGCAAAGTTTCAAGTAACATTTTTAACCTGGAAAACTATCTTTTTAGTAGCTATAACCTCTGCTTGAAGAGTCTCTGAACTTCAAGCCCTATGTTCTAAGTCTCCCTATTTAATTTTCCATAAAGATAGGGTAGGATTATGAACCAAACCATCCTTCCTTCCTAAGATGGTCTCAGAATCCAACATCAATCAGTCTATAAATCTTCCAGTTTTCTTTCCAAATTTCATGAACAAAGGAGAATACATGCTACATTTATTGGATGCTTCCAGACAGTTATGTTTCTGTTTGCATAGAACAAAAAACTTGAGAAAAACAGATCAATTATTTGTTTCCTCTCAGGAATCAAAATTAGGCAAACCAGCTACTAAAGTAACTTCAGCTAAATGGTTAACTAATTGCATTTCATTTGTCTACAACAAACTGGGTTTGTCTTTGTCAAAAAAGCTGATGCAACAAGGTCCATGGCAACTTCATCAGTACTTTTATCCAGGTCTTCCATGGACAGTATCTTTGCAGCTGCAACTTGGGGTAATCCTCACATCTTTATTACTCATTACAAACTGGATCTAGTCTCAAGAGAAAGAGTTATCTTCGGCTCAGCAGTTCTCAGGAATATCCTTCCTTAAAGTCCTCCCAGGATTCAGGTAGCTGGGGATTTTGTCCCAGTTGTTGAGGAATGAATGAAAATAGACATCAGATAAAGAAGTCATGTACTCACCATAATGTTCCATCTGTGTTGTCTATTTGCATTCTTCCTCAGCTCCCCTCCCTGCAACTCCCTACCATTTTGTTTGTGATTTCTGGAAGAATGAGAAGAGACTAAGGTAACCAATGTTTTGCCTTTCAGCTCCAGATATTGAGTTCTCATATTATGATTGTTTTTAAGTTTATAAAAAACTAAAAGTGCAGCAAACAAGATCTGAGGTACGGTGTGGGACTAGAGCATTATGGGCAAGGGAGGAGCTTGAGAATTTCCAGTATCCACAAGCTATAAAAACTGGCCAAGTTGGATCTGAACCCACTTGCTGAGGAAGAATGAAAATGGACAACAAAGATGGAATGTTATGGTGAGTACATAAGTTCTTTTTATCCATAACAAGAACTGGAGGACGAAAACCACCACAACGAATTTTGACCTAGGTTTCGTCTTTATTCAGACTTCTTCAGAATAAATGTTAAAAACTGTACGCACACCAGAATTTTATACAGCTTAAAATGACATAATTAATCAATTAATTAATTAGTCAGTTAAAAACTTTCATCCTACTTAAAGCAACCTGAGCACACACACACAAACAACTTGATATTGTAATAGCATACTACATTAATAGTAAAATGAATGAATAATTCAGTAATCCAGTTCAAAAAATACACAATGAAACATAATAAAATAAAATGATAACATTAAACCACACACAAAATAATATATAAAAATAAACTAAGCACAATCATTATACATAACAGGTAAACTTGTGGGCTAATCACCCAAGAACATGCTTCAATTTCAAGATTGGGGCTATACTAATGTGGTCATTAATGCCAGGGAAAACTGTCGCATTCAACCTAAGTTGCCACCTCACCTCACTAATATCTAAATGCAGATCTAGAACATTACCCTGTACATCCTTAACAATGTTTTGCAATATACAAAATCTAAAATGATGTCCACCATGCATTTCAATGTGCCTATATAAGGCATTGGTGGTTTTCTTTAGCCTTATGTCTGACAGGTGCTCATTAATCCTGTCTCTAAAGACTCTACTAGTTTTTCCAACGTAAAACGCCGGACACTGGGCCCACTGTGCCATATACACCACATTTTTAGTATAACAATCGAAATGCCCATATAATCTAATCAGTGTACCTGCCACATATAACTTTACACCTGTAAGTAGAATATAATGACACACACTACATCTACCACATTTGAAGTTCCCAACGAGCCTACCAGTTGCATTAGAAAAATTATCACCATTCTCTAATAATTGTTTCAATGACTTTGCCTTCCTAAAAACACATTTAGGATGACTACCAAGATTATCCCATACCAAACAGTCCAATCTGAGAAACTTCCAATTGTTGTATATAATGTCCCTAATGTTGGGTGCATCGTAAGAATAGGTAGTAATAAAATAAAGGTTATGTTCTAGAACATGACTGCTAACATTAGTCAGAGGTGAACTATGGCCACCATTGTCAACATTAACAATTTGATTACTTACCTCTAGGCCCACTGTTGTAGGATCTATACTTATTCTCCCTTTAATTAGTGGCCAATACACCCCTTCATCCCTCTTCCGTTTGACTTCCTCTACTACAGCTTGACACATTCCTTCGGGATATCCTGTCCTAAGGAACATGCTCATTATAAACTCCACTTCCTTCAAAAAATCTAACTCGTCACTAACCATCCTGGCAGCCCTGACCATCTGACCTTTAATAATTGTTTTTTTCTGATGGCCAGGGTGCCAACTGGAATAACAGAGATAAGAATTTGAGAAAGTGGCTTTTCTGTGAATATTAGTTGACAAAGAATAACTTACAGGATCTATTTTTAAATTTACATCCAAATAAGAAATCTCCTGTTTTCTAAAATTATAAGTAAACTTCAAAAAATGCACTGTATCATTAATATAATCCATAAAGGCATTCAAATCATCTTCACTACATTCCCATACTATAAACAAATCGTCTAAAAAACGGGTGTAGTGTCAAATTTTAGATCTAAACCTACTGAATAAAACGTGTTCCTGTTCCCAGTAGGACATGACATAATTAGCATAAATGGGTGCACAAGCTGCCCCCATAGCTACACCTGTGATTTGCTTGAAATAATACCCCCCCAAAAAAATGTAATTATTGGACAAAACAATTTCCATCAAGGTGATAAATACATTAATACGGTCCTGATCGTACAACCCAGTTTTGAAAAGCTGTTGTTCCAACCAATCCAACCCTATGTCGTTAGGTATTACAGAAAAAAGATTCACAACATCAATAGTAAGCAAAATAGTGTTTTCATTAATTTCCACAGTTCTTAACTTCTCCAAAAATTGCCAAGAATCCTTTGTAATATAATCAAATAATTTGATGCCTTTTTGCAAATGATAGTCCAAAAATTTGCTGATAAAACAAGTTTTGCTACGTTTACCATCAACTATAGGCCTGAACTTGACATTAACCAATCCCTTATGTATCTTGGGAATCCCAAAGATACCACTCACCACAGGAAATTCATTAGCCATAAAAAAATACTCTGATTCAATAATTTGTCCTTGCATCAATAAATCCTCGACTAACATATCCACCCTAGCATTTGCAATGTTAAGTTGATTTAAACTACTTTCCTCATAGGTGTCCCCACTTAGCATTATTAACATGTGATTGATATAATCATTTCTATCCATAACCACTAAACCACTGCCCTTATCGGGCTTCATGAATCTAATGGACCTATCCCTAACCAATTCATCTAACAAGCTCCGTTCATCCTTAGTTAGATTATTTAGGCTATTAAATGCATGAAATCCATTGGCGGACTTACTTCTATGGATATAATCTCTTATGTCCAGCTCACAAATTTTCTCAAATAATCCAACTATACTGTCTGAAGGTGGTATGAACTTACTGGGCTTTTTTAACACCTCCCTTTGCCCTTGAGCTTCATCTTGAAACATCAACTTTAAATTCATCTTCCTTGTCAATAATTTTAAATCAATGGGAATATCACTTGTTACCCCTGACTAGGGGAACAAAAGTAACCCCCTTTGACAATAATTCCACATGTCTTGTGTTAATAACCTTACTAGAAAAATTATATACTTTGTAGTCACCATATCTATTATACACAACCAAAGGATTACTCAGGTGTTCACCATTACATGTCCCTATTTGGTTGTCCACGATGGAAATCAACTGTTCAATACTAACGCTGATGTCCCCATCGCTGATATCGATGGAATCATCGTAAAATTGACCAGAAATTATATGTTCATTATTAACTTCTGCTGAACTAACAGGCACCGAGTAAATACTGATACCCGCACTTAATCCAGCCAGTTCATAATCAGTCAAAGACTCCACAGAACCCATACTTTCACCCAATATTACAATTTCACGTAAGTCTCCGTTAACCTCATTATTAGCAAAAAAAGTCATTGGCAAGGTATTTAAAACAACATTAGTGCCAACTATATCATTAATTCCCATACCAGCATTTGATTCAGATAATTCATGAACAGGGTTAAGAACTTCATCCCCATCACATGTACTAAAATCAGCAATTGTCTGCCTCGTTTGTTCACTTGCATGTGTACTAAATGAGTCATTGCACATGTCAGTTGATGAAGGGGTGTATTGGCCACTAATTAAAGGGAGAATAAGTATAGATCCTACAACAGTGGGCCTAGAGGTAAGTAATCAAATTGTTAATGTTGACAATGGTGGCCATAGTTCACCTCTGACTAATGTTAGCAGTCATGTTCTAGAACATAACCTTTATTTTATTACTACCTATTCTTATGAGGCTCCCAACATTAGGGACATTATATACAACAATTGGAGGTTTCTCAGATTGGACTGTTTGGTATGGGATAAGCTTGGTAGTCATCCCAAATGTGTTTTTAGGAAGGCAAGGTCATTGAAACAATTATTAGAGAAGGGTGATAATTTTTCTAATGCAACTGGTAGGCCCGTTGGGAACTTCAAATGTAGTGTGTGTCATTATATTCTACTTACAGGTGTAAAGTTATATGTGGCAGGTACACTGATTAGATTATATGGGCATTTCGATTGTTATACTAAAAATATGGTGTATATGGCACAGTGTGCCCAGTGTCCGGCGTTTTACGTTGGAAAAACTAGTAGAGTCTTTAGAGACAGGATTAATGAGCACCTGTCAGACATAAGGCTAAAGAAAACCACCAGTGTCTTATATAGGCACATTGAAATGAATGGTGGACATCATTTTAGATTTTGTATATTGCAAAACATTAAGGATGTACAGGGTAATGTTCTAGATCTGCATTTAGATATTAATGAGATGAGGTGGCAACTTAGGTTGAATGTGACAGTTTTCCCTGGCATTAATGACCACATTAGTATAGCCCCAATCTTGAAATTGAAGCATGTTCTTGGGTGATTAGCCCACAAGTTTACCTGTTATGTATAATGATTGTGCTTAGTTTATTTTTATATATTATTTTGTGTGTGGTTTAATGTTATCATTTTATTATGTTTTGTTGTGTATTTTTTGAACTGGATTACTGAATTATTCATTCATTTTACTATTAATGTAGTATACTATTACAATATCAAGTTGTTTGTGTGTGTGTGCTCAGGTTGCTTTAAGTAGGATGAAAGTTTTTAACTGACTAATTAATTGATTAATGATGTCATTTTAAGCTGTATAAAATTCTGGTGTGCGTACAGTTTTTAACATTTATTCTTTTTATCCATACTGAAGGGCATGTTATAGCCTGTGTTCTTACTCAAGTTCATAGAATCATTGGTGTTTACTAGACTAATGACCACAAGGGCCTTTTTAAGCCTAGCCATACATCTCAAATCTCTGACAAGTTTGGATACCCCTGAAAAATGTAAGCAGGGGCTTGAGAGATGAAACATTTTACAAGCATGGTCCTGGAAGATGAACAATTGTTACAGGTTACCTCTGTCCATTAGAGCCACAGGTGCCAAATCAAGGATGAATTTCCTGTTGCCTATCCAATTGTCCATGTTGCACTTAAATTGAGTTAGGGAGGAACTCTGCTTCACATGGATGGGGAGCTTGTTTCAGAGATGGGGTAGTCTCTGGGATAAATACCTCTCTCTCCAGCATGTCCTATTTATATCATAGGTAAGGCTCAAGTGTTTAGAATGGGTAATTCTGGTGCTGTTTATTTTGTGGATATGCAGGAGGTCCATCAGAGTGGGGTTTGACAATACCCAGTATGCCAGGCATAGATCTCTGCTTACACTTATTGCTGTCTGTTTTTTTCTTCTCTTCCCCAGATATGAAAAACAGCTTGCATGCTTTCTGAAAGGATTAACTTTTAACCTTTAGAAAAATTGTAGTTTCTATCTTTAAATAAAACTAAATTATATACTGTTCTAGTACATGCACATAAGTATTTAGGTACCAGGACAGCTGCTATCTTTTATTCACATTCAGTAATTTCAAACTTTAATTTTTAGTGGACTGCTTACCTTTGTAGCTTTCAGTTTTATATTTCCCCTCATCAAATGTTTTCAGAACTCTCAAGATTTATTGTCTGCACCTGTAGTCAGCTTGCTGCCATGGACACATAAGAACAGAATGTACAACTGCCCTCAGTGGCAGACTTCTCAACTAACACAGAACATTTACTCGCTAAATTTTGTCAAATTTTTGCCATGTTTTCTTATTTTTCAAACCCACATGCTTATCCAAAATACTTTTTCCTAGATTCAGACAAGGGCTTTAATCCAGACATTCACCTATGCAAAAGTAAGAGAATACAGCTTAACTCTACATGTATTATAGTCAGTGGACTTTTGTACCCCACCCTCAATCCAACAGTCCAAGATTGCAGCATATTAAGATAAACATGCTTTTGTCCAGGTTTTATTCTCTTCTCTTTTTAGACTGCAATGCCTATATTTCTTAAACTACTTGTTTATTTTTGTGTCTTTATCACATATAATGATCACTGAATAGACTCACCCTTATCCCCTCATTTTAGATACCCTTCACTGCACATATCCGCTTTACTGTACAACATGTAATTTATATCATAAAATGCTCTATACAAATACTGTTAAGAACAATTGTTTTACTTACAGTTGTGTTTTCTTTTTAGTGTCCTTCTAAACATTAATGACATGAAGTGAGGTATATGTTTTTTTAGTTCACCCACAAGTTTAACAGTCAATAAAAGTCCAATCTCTCTCAGTCACTTTTGCTTGTAACCCCTATTTCATAAATGTGACTAATACTTTATAACTTCACATTTATTCACTAATTTCAGTGTTGCTGGTCTTCTTCCTGTTCATCTCCATTTGCCAATAACAGACTGGTTCAAATCCAAGGTACTCTCAATTCTTCCATCCAACTCCTGTACTTTTTTTTCTGTCTTTTAAGCACTTTCTTTTGGAACACTGGAAAAAGGTTTCCCCTAGCAAAGACTCTGTATGACCTTTATTGTTAGAAGAATGAGAAGCACATTCCCCTTCTGTTTGATGGCTTACTTTTTGTTGGACAAACATTTGTATTTCTACCTTAGCCTGTTCTGCATCAAAAATGTCTTTGATCCCCCCTGAAAAAAATATTCTGAAGACAGCTGGATACAACAGCTTGAATCTTACACCTGCCTCTCAACATTCCCTTATTGCCATGATAAATTTACTTCTCTTCTGTCTGGTGTACAGTGAATAATTAATCTGATGTCATTTTCATTTATTCCTCAACTGTTGGGTTCGGATGCAATCCTCAGATCTGACACGTCCGCTTCTTCCAGCTCGTTGAACCCGGAAACTCTCAAGCCCCTCCCTTTACCTGTAATGCCCTAGTCACCTAACATATCTCAGATCTCGTTTACTGCCATAGCATTTGGATGTGGTCACTGTAAACTCTCTAGTTATTGTAATTCTTTTCATGAGTTAAATGTTTCATTATTGTGTTTCATCTAAATATATTCCCTCCCTTTGTTGTTGTAGACTTTAATAACTTTTAATTACCTTTAGTTCTAATCTTCCTCCTAATTTTAGCTTATTCTTTTGAGTATTCTATAATATAATAGTTTGTATTACTGTCCCTTAAAGTACTGGTAGTATTCTTTTTAAATTACCATCATCAATATTTTCTTCCCTGTTAAAAAAAAATAAATAAATAAAAACACTTTTCTTCTAACTTTAATTTTTCCATTATGTCTGATAAACCATTGGGTTTTAAAGTGTTTGGCCTGTGGCCATAAAATCCCTAACTCAGATGCACATTCAAAGTGCATATATTGTTTTGGGCCTACTTATCTCCATGCCGATTTCTAATGTTCTTGACTTCTTAGCTACAATTTTCAGTTTAGGGGCTAACTCCTCAATTGTAAGATTACAATTAGCAGCCATTTCTAATTTTCATATAGGATAATAGGAGTAAATAATTTAACTTTACCATCTTCCAAACTTTGCAAAGCCTTTCTCAGAGGCATTTATCTACTTAGACCTCTGTTAAAGGACCCTGCTCCTCCTTGAGATTTAAATATCGTTTTGCAAACCTCAACCTAACCCCCTTTTGAACCATCAGCTAAGTATGAGCTAAAATATTTGACCCGGAAAACTATCTTCTTGGTTGCTATTTCTTCTGCCAGAAGGGTATTGGGTTATAGGCCCTGTCATCTACACCTCCTTGCTTGATTTTTCATAAGGATAGATTATGTTTATGGACAAGCCTTCTTTTCTGGTGTCAGAATCCATTAATCAGGTTATCAACATTCCAGTATTCTTTCAAATTTCACAAATAAAGGAGAATATATATTATACCTATTGGATGTCCACAGACAATTACGTTTCTATCTTCACAGATACAAAAATTTGAGGAAAATCAGAACAATTTGTTTCTTTTTCAGAATCAAGATTAGGCAAACCAGTTTTTAAAGTGACTTTAGTCAAATGGTTAACTGATTGTACTACTTTTATTTATGAAAAAGTGTGTTTGCCTTTACCAAAACCACCAAAAGCCCATTTCACCAGATTTCTTCATTCTTTTTATGCAGAACTTCCTTCAATGATATTTGTGCAGCTGCAACTTGGGCTAATCCTCATACCTTTATTGCTCATTACAAATTGGATCTGGTCTCTATGGGAAGAGCAGTCTTTGCCACAGCTATGCTCAGAAATAGCCTTCCTTAGAGTCCTCCTGGCATTTAGGTAGCCGGGGACTCTGTCCCAACAGTTGAGGAATGAATGAAAATGACAACATCAGATAAAATAAAATTATGTACTCACTATAATGCTCCACCTGTGCTGTCCATTTTCTTTCTTCCTCAGCTGTGCTCCCAACAACACCACCTTTGCTTTACTCTTGGAAAGATGGAAGGATGCTGAAGGAACTGGGATTCCTTTGAGTCCCAGATTCTGTATATCATCATTTCTTACTGCTTAGCAAGTATAAGGGGCAGCAAACAAGCTCTGATGCTTGTTAGGTGACTAGGGCATTATGGGTAAAGGGATGAGCTAGACAGCTTCATTGTTCCATGAGCTGGAAGAAGCATCTGAGTTGGATCTGAGGATTGGATCTGAACCCAATAGTTAAGGAAGAATAAAAATGGACAACACAGATGGAACATTATGGTGAGTATGTAACTCTCTTTTCCCCATAAATACTCTACTGTCTCCGATTTTAATATTTTGCCCATCTGCCACAGTGTTGTCAGGACCAACTCTTTCTGCTGGTATGATTGCTTCTTTACAAATACACGTCTTGGCTGCATTATCATTGCCAACTTTGGAGCATACATTCAGTGCGCCTTTTAAACTAAAAATTCTGTTGTGGAACACCATTCCAGCTGCTTATTTGTATTTTCATAAAATTAATACAATGTGTTCCTTTCAGATTCTCTGGCATAGTAAAAATAAATCTCAGATTTCTTGCGTGTGCTCTGCCTTCCAAGTCTATTGTTCTTGAGAAACCTCATTCTCAGCCAGCATTTTCATTTCAGCCTCTGATTTTTGCAATTTTATCAGCTTATCTGAATATTGAGTTAAAGCCTCTTTTATTTGACCACATATATTCATTCAGTGTTTCACTAATTTTAAATACATCCAGGTACATTTGAACTGTTTTCCTCAAAATTACTTGAAGCTATCACCTGTACCAAAGCTGAAATGTTAACTTATTTGTGCTGAACAGCTGCAGAAATCCTCCTAGCTAGTCTTTTCTTCTGCTCTTCTGATTGTTTTTCTGTTACTTTCCCCAAATGCCTTTTTGCTGACATCCAGGCAGTATAATTACAAGCCAGTAATTTTATTTTATCCAGTGTGTTATCTGTAGTGGCTTTTTCACAAATGCAGTTTTTACACTGGAAAAGCTCTAATCAACATCTAAAATCCAAACGAACCCTTCCACTTGCCTTCATAGCACCAAGCCAAGGTACTGAAGGATAACCACATACAGTGGCAGTATACTATAAACTGGGGTAGAGAGTGTTGATACTGGAGGATCATCACTAAATCCTTAAATTTCCATTCCAGAAAATATATATTTTTTGTGTGCTTAGTACTGGAGGATTATCATTAAATCCTTAAATTTCTATTCCAGAAAATATTTTTGTGTGTGTGTATGTGCTTTGTGTAAAATAACTATGGACAATAATATTGGTGGTATGATTGCAATGGAAAGCACTGGACTCAGTCTAAGATGGGAACAGTCCTGGGTGTGGCGGGGATTATAACGCAGATTTACAGCTGTGCAGTGTAAAGCTTACTTTGGTATGACATATGTTGGTTGTTACCCAAGGAGCAATACAGATCACCACTTGCAGATTATATGACTTGTAATGGTGGGGATTGCAAGAGCATAACCCTGCTCACATCATATATTTGGTGCCACTGGTTTTGATTTAGTCTATATGATTACACACTTTTGGTAGAAGTGGTGGGTTTCAAACCCCTTACTCCTGATCATTTACCATATATGTTTGCAGTGAAAATACTATATATTATTTATTTAGTTAGTTATTTATTGCATTTGCTAACCGGGAATGTCCACTGGGCCAAGAATGAGCCCATTTTCAGTGGAGGCTTGGGGAGAAAAGCTCCACAATAATTACATAGAAAGACATGTTTACACGCAGAACAAGTATGTTGAGCAGGGAGAAAACTCCACAAAAATTATGTTGAGCAGAGGTAGTAGATCTAAGAAAATAATAAAACAGTGAATTTGTTTACAGTTAAGGTGAACTATTGTCTAAAAAATAGGATACTTTCAAATAACAGAGATGTAAACACATGGAACCAAGTGTGTTAAGCAGTAGTAGCACATTCCAAGAAAAATCATAACAGCAGCATTGAAATTTGCTTGCAATGATGGTATAATATAGTAGTGAAGATATCATGCATTCAAATTATACATAAATTAGAGAGTGTAGGCAGAATATTAGACAGAGGAGAGTTAGTGTCAGGGTAAGAAATAGCAGAGACAGTAAGGCTAAAGGAGGAAAAGATTGAGTGAAGTGTCAACAAAAGGAGTAAGTATGGAAGAGAGGGGGAGAATGTTAGAAATTAAATGGATAAAAGAGAGACCCCAGCGAGAGAGAGATCAGGTATAGGAGTTATTTGTTGGGGTACAGGTGCACAGCCAGTTTGAGGTGAGATGTTGTCTGAGGGACGTTTTAAAGGAAGCAGGACTACTGATAGTCCTAAGTGAAGGAGGGAGATTATTCCATATCTTAGAAACAGTAAAAAAATATATATACATTTGGCCAGCTGATAGCTTAGGTTTTTTGATAAGTTAGCAATATTTTGTTTTCTGACCTGAGGTGATGATTAGGATGGTACACTGTCAATATGGAGGAGAGGAAAGGGCAAGTTGCTGGCTGGTAGATGAGCTTATGGGCAGTAGATAGGTGAGATGGTGGGGGAATTCAAGTCAATTTAGTTGATGCAGAGAGGAGCAGTGGTGGGAGAAAAATTTAGCATTAGTAACAAATTTGGTGACTTTGTTGTAGCAAGAGTCAAGCTTTGATTTCAAGGAGGACTGTAGATTGGTGAGGATGGGAGCGCAATATAGAAGAGTTGGAAGCAGGAAGGACAAGGCAAGGGCTTTTTTTAGCAGAGAAGCTAAGAAAATAGTTGTGCCTATAAAGGGCTCCTAGCTTTTGATGTTTTTTTTATGTTGTTGTGGATGTGTAGGTCAAAAGTTAATTTGGTACTAGGGACAACTTCAATGGTGGTGTTGTGAGAGTGAACACAGAAAAGTGACTTGACTTATCAATGGGGCTAGATTTTGTGGGTGTAAAATATTAAGAGATTAGTTTTATTAAGGTTGAGGGCCAGAGGGTTCTGAGACATTCAGGCTTTGGTAGATGAAAATGCTTCTTGGGTAAGACACTTTAAAGCTGTGGCAGATTTAGAAGAGCAGATAATAGTCGTGTCATCTGTGTACTGAATAACAGTACTGTGGGTAAGAGTGATATGAAAGTTATTGGCAAATATTCTGAATAAGAGGGGACTGAATATTGAACCTTGGAGTACACCTGTATTTGTGCTGATGAAAGGGGAAGAAGAGTGTTGCCATATAGTAGACTGCTGTCTGTTGCTGAGATAGTTAGTAAACTAATGTAACATAGGGGCAGTTAGGCCAAGGTTAGAGAGTTTAGAAAGCAATAGAGAGTGGGAAATAGTGTTGAATGTCTTTGATAGATCAAGAAAGAGTGCAGAGACTAAGAAGTCATCATCTCAAGCTGTATTTACTGTATCCAAGAAGGAAATGAGGGCTTTGGTGGTGCTATGTCCGGGCCTAAATCCATGTTGAGTAGGGGAAAGGATTTGATGTTTTACCACATGACTGAGGAGCTGAGTATGAATGCACTTCTCAAGTATTTTGGAGATGGAGGAGAGTATGGCGATGGGTCAGAAGTTTTGAAATGTCAGAGTTGTTGCCGCCTTTGTGGAGTGGAAGAACAAATGCTTTTTTCCAGATATCAGGTATGCATGATTCCTGAATGGACCTATTGAGGAGAATGCTGACAGGATAAGCAATGTAGGGGGCTGGTAGTTGTAAGTATTCTGCAGGTAAGTTATCTGGGGCATTGGTACGTGGTTTTAGTCTTATATAGCTTACAAAACTGTTCAGTCACCAGAATGTCTACATACCTTTGCAGCCCAAACACAAGGCTAATATACAGCTGTATACCTTGCACAGCAGTTACTTTATTTTTATTCAGTGTAGTTAGGGAAACGGGTAGAACTGAGCTGTGTGGAGTATTGAAAATGGTCACTATCACAGCTGCTAAGAAGTGCAAAATAAATGGGAATGTTGTAAGCTGGTATGTCTAATGAAGACATGATAGCCTTGTGTGCATTTGAAGTGCAGTCCACTAAAACTGACGACAGCCTGGCAGAGGATGTAAATGCAGAAAATACAGCAAAGTGTAACAGTCCATGTTCAAGATGATCCCAAATCTTAATTGAAATTAGAGACTAGAGCTAGGAAAGAAGCACCTGGAGACTGAGGCAGCTAAGAGAATAAAGTAGTTTGAGTAAGGTACAAAAGGAGGGAAAACAGAGAGAAGTAGAAATTATAGAGAGAGAGAAGTAGCACCAACATGAGAGCCAGGGAGAGACATGCTGGCCCTTCTTCAAAGGTATGTGCATAATGGTGGAGAAAAACAGGGCCCAGATGCCACAGTCAAAACTTAAAGTGTATTCTCAGTATAAAGATGGGAATGACTGATACTTTTATTTTGGCATTTGAAAGGTAAGCAATCAGCCAGGAATTTGATCAGAGAAAATTGGTGTTTTTTTTTTATTCCTCAGCTTATGGGTGCATACTATGTCTAAATGTTATTTATGTGTGTGTTATTGTAAAGTGAAAAAATGTTTTGTTTCTGAGTTTAAAACTTATGCCTGAAACTTACGAGAAAAAGATCGGAGAACACAACAGAAAACAAGAAGAAATTGCTAGTGACTTAATTGCATAAGTACATATTTTAATAGATGGGTGACTAGATGTCAGTTTAATACTTTTGAAATGTCCAAAGACATTATGGTAAGGAGGAAGTAAGCAATAGTTTGCCTAAGAATGTAAAAATCTAATTAACAGATCAGGGGTGTAGCACTGCTGAGGAAGTGGGCAGACAATGAGCTCTGTCTAACCAACAGGGCACAACTATACAAAATGGGGTACTCAGCACTGCACAAGGGTATAAAGAAACCTATAAGGGGCAATGTAAGCCTTCACAACAGGTATTATAAGCATAAGGGGAAACACTGGCTCAAGTACATATCACGGTCTTGAAGTTAAACGTTTTCATTGTAACCAAAAGGGGCATGCACATTCCAAATGTCCAGAGGAAGAGAGTGGATGATGAACAAAACTATGTGAAGAGCTAACAAAGATAGCACCACAGTAGTATTAAAGTTGTCTTCAGATTACTGCTTTTACTGATTATACAAGGTCCAGTACCCATTCCTGATATACATCAGTCATAACTCTAGGGGAGCATTACTTGTCCGGGCAGCCCACTCCAGTTAGTACCATGGGTAGAACACCTTTGTAAGTGCTATTGACAAGGGCTCATTTTAACTGAGAAGGAAGGTGTGTGACAAGTAGATGGCATGTTTTATGGTATCATAGTAAATGTTGTAATAGGTAACAACTTTGATCACACAGTCCCTTCTGTACATGCAGTTATAACACAACCAGGCTTGGTGGCAATCATATAGGAATGGTAGAAGGGGCTAGACTCGAGCACTGCCCACATTTCCAACAGAGGCTGATGCTGTGTTACTTCATCAACATGCAATCTACTTGTCACTTCTGGCCATAAACTATGATATTTGTTAGGTCATCTGGGAATAAGTGTACAAAAAGAGGCTTACACAGAATTTTTATTGGTCAGGCAATACAGAAGATTTGAGAAGGTGCTTCAAGAAGTGAGTAATGTCAAAATACTGGCAAGACAGGAGACAAAGTTAAAGCTGCTTTAACACCACTGTTTTTATCAAGGAAACATTTCAAAGGTTAGCCAGTGATATTGTGGGGTTGTCTTAATACCCCAAGCACCACAGGTAAGAGGTATATCTTGAAAGTGGTACATTAAACTGGTAGGTACTCTGAGGCAGTGGCTTTGTTCTCTATTGAGGCAGAAAAGGCAGCAATTGCTCTGTTTGAAATGTCCAGAAGAATCCCCCATTAAATAGTGTAAGACAGAGGTGCTGGACCTTGTTTATGGAAGTATTGTGGGGTAAATCAGTTAAAAATCTAATCCCTACCACCCTTTAACAAATGGCTTGTTTGGGGAGGTTTAATTATACTCAAGACCATGTTGAGAGAAGTTGCAGGCCATTTCAAATGGGAGTGGGATTAGTGCCTACACTATTTTCTCTTTCCATGTGGAGAGGTGTCCCAAGAATCCATTTTTCTGTCATTTCAGCTACTTTGTTATAGAATGAAGAGGCCTCTACATTTAATTTGTTATAACTGGGGCAGAGAAATGATTTTCACAAGAAGTCTGTTGTAGAATTTCAGGACTAACCTCAGGGAATTTGAGTTAGCACAGAAGCACATAACACAGGATCACCACCAACTAATTTGGTATGGCAGGACAGTGTAAACCCATGAGTATCCATTCATCCATGTTTATGGATTGTAGACAACTTCTGTAACAACCCTATGAACAGCCACCACCACCCACAGACTTTACAAAGGCAAAGGGGTACTGAAGTTGATTGCCAGGCCTTTCTTCAGTATCTCACACACTTGTACAGTTTAGAAGTCATCAATCTATCACATCTGTGAAATATAACAAGAAATTGGAGCACCCAGCGAAAACCTACAGATACACATGGAAGATATGCAGACTCCATACAGAAAGCACATCAGCTGAGAACCAAACCAGAGAACTGCTAGCTTTGAAGTGATAATGCTATCCACTTTGCCTCCCTTCCTGTGAATATACAGTTGGACATAAGATAAGTGTTTATTCTGGTTCAACAAAATGAGCAGTAGGCAGTGCCCAGCCCATGTGTATACTACTGAAAAAATTAAAATGGTGCTTCATAAAATAATTTTCAGAGTATAAGAGGGACCTTTCACTGTTGAAAGAAGGGTACATTATGTTAATTATTTGGTGGAGTTGTTGGGAATAAGTCAAAAACACTAACTCTACCAAGTCAAAATGATGAAGCCATAGCATGGTACACTAACTCTAGTGTTTACAATGTACAGTAGGTTACAAGATAAATCTGAGGGGGATTCATGGTAGTTTTTATCAGTGAGACAAATTGTTACACAGGTATAAAAAAGCAGTGCTATGAGAACATGTTAGGGAGATGCTTAGCATACTACAAAGACCAGAGTTAAATGTCAAGGCAACCAAAAACTGTCAGGTAAAATGGCAACTTTTCAGAATAAAAAATTGGGTGAGTGTAACTTAAAAATATCTCCAAGCTTTGTTTCTTGACCCACGGGTATGTACTTATATTTCACCTAAAACTGCTAGAGTAGAGCTTAAGAAAATTCTGGCAGAAATAATCAGCTTTCAGCAGGGAACATTACTTACAGGTGGGGATTGGAATTTGGTTTGCACCAGTGAGGATGCATCTGGGAGGCCCAGAAGGGAAAATATAATAAAAAAGGGTAGATTTTTGAAGACATTTATGAAAATATTTGGCATGGAAGATGTAAATTCAGTAGGAGTTCTGAGTGACTTTACATACTATTCTCCAAGGTACAAAAATTGGGCTAATTTAAACAGAAATATTTTACAGGAATGTGCATTTAATTGAAAGTTTTGATACACATCTAGTAACTATTTTAGATTACATGCTAATAATAACCAAACTAAAAATGCAGGGTGATGAAATAAAAATGAGACACTAGCGCTTTCTCACCTATCTGTTAAAAAGAGAGGAATTTAAGGAATTGGTAGTGGATATTATTCAGTAATTAGGAAAGCTAGCATTTTCTTTGAAAATACAGCTGGCGAGTGAAATAAAATTAAATGGAATTTAAAAATGGAGTGGAAATAAAAGAAAAAGAGATATGGTTAAGAAGTAAACTATTTAGGGGGATTGACAAAGGTTAAAGCATTGCAAAATAGGGGGATTCTCACAGAACAACAGGAACAATTGTAGAATGTTGAACAGAAAATAAAGGATTGCCTCAATAATATGCATGAGTTTATAAAGGCTGATGTTAAGCAACTCTTTTTTGATAACTCCAGAGTACAAATTTTAGCACGACGACTCAGGCAACAACAGAAAGTAGAAAGAGTTGTCGTCAAGCTTAAAGAGACTATAACAAGGAATATAACCAGAGATCCTGTAGAGGTACTAGAATATTTTGGAAATGTTATGAAAATTTGTATAAAGCACAGAAATATGGTAATCATGAAAAGGCACAAATGGAAATGTTTATGGAGGAATTAAATATACCAAGATTAGAGGAAGATAAGGCTCATTTACAGATTAGGAAGAGATGAGATAAAATGGTGATATAAAACAAATCCACAGGAAAGTTCCCAGGAGCAGATGGTATTCCTGTTGAAGTCTGGAAGCTAGGAGGGAAGAAATGATAAAGATCTGAAAGATTTTAATAGTACTTTAAAAGGAGGAGAAGCTCCAACATCCTGGAAGAAAGCAGTGGTGGCTGTAACACCAAAAGATTGTAAAGACCCATCAGATCCAGCTTCATACAGGCCTATTTCAATTCTAAACTATGATTATAGAGTGTTTATGTCAATAATAGCTAAAACAATGGCAAAGATGATGGGAAAATTGATAGAGATGGATCAGTGTGGTTTTGTGGAGGGGGAGGCAAACATTTGACAACATTAATAGAATGATGATGATCCAGAGGGAAACAGAATTTAAGAAAATACCACTGTTATTGGTGGTGCTTGATGCACAGAAAGCATTTGACAGAGTAAGCTGAGATTTTTATGAGTAGGACAATGGAAGCATTTGCATTCCCTGATAAAATTATAAGGCTGATTAGCTATATTTGGGATCAGAGGCAAAAATTAAAGTGGGTGGGTTCCTCTCTGATAAGTTCTGAGGAACCGGGCAAGGATGTCCTCTTTCCCCTTTATTTCTGTTATATTTATAATCATTGGCAAATAAAATAAGGGACTCAGAAATTTGAGGCCATAACTGATATGGTAGTCAAGAAAAGCTGGCTTTATTTGCAACAATATTATTTTCTACCTGATAAAACTAGAAAAGGACATTTCATTGTCATGGAACATTATGAGACAGTTTCAGGCCTTTTGAGGACATAAAATTAATGAAGATAAAACAAAGGCAATAGCTGTAAACTATGTACCCACACACAAATTGGTTCAGCAGTACCCATATTTATGAAGTATTGAAGAGTATGGATTAAAAAAAGGATTCTGTTATGCCAGCTAAGGATATGTGGGAATAGACTAAACAATAAGTAATACAAAAACTGAGAAAAACAGAAGCTCTGTTTTATGGATAAAGATAGCAAGATACATGCAAGTCAAAATGTTTTTAGTTCCGCTAGTTTTTTACACAGGTCAGGCATATTTTTATCAACCAGAGGAGAAGTTGTGGATAGCAATTAATAAAGAGTTGAAGGATTTTATCTGAGAGGGGAAGATTCAAGTGGGATAAGCTGATCCTTCAATTAGAACAAGGTCGTTTGAGATTACTTGATTTGAAGTGGTATTTCAGAGTTACACAGTTAAGGCTCCTATACATAGCACAAGCAGAAAGCTATAACTCAAAGTGGAAAGGGATGATGATGAAATGTGGGAAGCTCAAGAAACAAGAACAGACTGGGATTTGGGATGCAGATTATTAAGGAGAATGACAATAACCAAACTGAATATTATGTTCATAAAGTAGCAAAAGGTTTTCTAAGAACTAATTCAACACGGGAATGGAGAAAGGAGAATTCTGCTGGTAGGGATGACTGCAATTAGCGATGAAGACAACAGTCAAGAGGGGGCTGGAATTCACTGGAGAAAACTGGTAAAGGAACCAAAGTATTGGGAGCAAATAATAAGACAGGCAAAGGTAAAACAAAGAGAAGAAGCAAAGAACTTATTTGGACTGCAGGCCAGAGATTGCCTTTCCTGTCAAGGACTGATATCAGAGTATAGACAGAGAAAGAAATTGTGGGATCCTAAGCAAAAGACCAGCACTAACAGTGTTTTTAGTAGAATCTAGAACAGAAGCTGCTGGTAAAAATGGATAATTAATACAGCATATAAAATACTGCATGATAGCTATAAAATCAATCACAGGAGGTTAGAAAGGATTGGGGAAAAAAAGACTGCATAAGCAATTTGCAAAGAAACAATGGGGAGATATATGTAGGACTCCCAAATATGCAAAAAAGTCTAGAAGATTTAGGAACTTTGGAAGCGTTTGCATAGGTATTTTGTACCACAAGTAGATTCCAAAGAATTTTTCCTAAGGTAGACAGCAAAAGTTGGAGGTGTGTTGGGGAAGAAAGAGGTAACTGAGAACATATTTTTGGGAGTGTAATGAGTTGGCAGACTTTAAAAATTCACTGCAGACTATTCTATCAGGAATACTGGGTGATTGCTATTACTAAGGAAATTATTTTTCCGAGCTATGACCCATAATCGGAATTATATAGACATAGTAAGGCCTTGCAGAGTCTAATTATGGTGGCTGCCAAAAAAGCAATTACTAGAAAATGGAAATCAAATTCTAAGGCAACTGTACTAGACGTAATGACGATTGTACCAGAAATAAAACAACTGGAAATGGGATTTTTAGAAAAAGGCAGGATCAAATTAAAGGGAAATAAATGAGAGTAATACACGTAAGAACAATATTTTGGAAGAGGAATGAGGTTTAAAAGTAGTCAGGATTTGAAGACGTTATGTAATGTTTGACTGACAATGACTATGTAGATCAATGTGTGTGTGTGTGTGTATGTCTTTAAGAAGCTTCCTAGGGTGTAAGCTCTGAGCAGGTGTGAGCCTGACAGTTTGAAGTAAACTGTTGTTTTTCAGTAACTTCTAAGCCTCATGTTGATAGTATGCAGCATGTGGTTACGAGAAACAGACCCAAGCACATGGCAGGAACTGTAACCCCTGCAGCACTCACTGGTAAACCCAAGAGCTTTCTTGCAAATTCCAAAGTTCACACAGCCTCAGTGAAGCACAAGAGCGAGTCAGCAAACAAGCATAAGGGTGATGGCACCTACCCAGTTTCTTTGATAACTGTCATAACTATCATGGAAAGCACGAGTCTAAAAGAGAAAAGTGCTCAGCTTTTGGTAAACAGTGCCACAAATGTAACAAGTGGAATCAATTCAAAAGATTTTGTAAACCAAAAGGCACACTTTCTTTCATTAAAAGGGAACATTTCAAAAAAAGAGTTGATCAATTAGAAAGCTGTGACGTAGGATCATGTACTTTTTATGTTGATGGTGTGTCAGTGCTTAGTGAAACAACCAATGCAGTAGATTTATGGGACAAGAACGAAGTATTTTGTACTGTTCGGATAAATGGCAAACCCATACAGCTCAAAGCTGACACTGGGTCAAAGTGCAGTGTTATTGTCTACAGAAATATTTGCTAGAGTATGTGTTGGTGAAAAGCTTGATTTGGCAAAGTGTGCTAAGCTTATTGCTTATGGTGGTGAAGAGATACAAACCGAAGGCTCAGTAGTGCTTTCATGTTACTCTGCTGAGAGAAGCTACGACTTATTTTATATGGTCAAGAGGCACGTCGAATCATTATTAGGGCACAGAGACAGTTTGAGAATGGGACTGCTATCATTTAACAAGGAAGTTCACCATGTTAGCTTAAAAGACCATTGTTCCAATTTTGACCGATACATTTTTTCTACCTATGCTGATATTTTCGAAGACAAACTAGGCAAGCTTCCAGTTGTATACTCCATGAAGTTAGACCCAGATGTCAGCCCAGTTGTCAGGCCACCCGGAAAGTTCCAGTAACTATGCAGCCCAGAGACAAAGGTGAGTTAGACAAAATGGTGCAATACGGTGTGATTTGTCCAGTTGGTTCTGCTACTCCAACTGAATGGGCATCTTCCATGGTGGTAGCTTATAAGAAAAGCTCAGATGACATCAGAATATGTATTGATCCATGAGATTTGAACATGGCACTAAAAAGACCTCAACATCCAATGCGTATATTCAAAGACATTGCAACTCTTATGCCAAATGCCACTGTTTTTTCTGTCTTAGATGCAGAGAGTTCATTTTGGCAAATTTTGCTTGACCGAAAATCCTCATTGCTCACTACTTTCAGTACTTCGTTTGGTAGGTACAGATTTTTGAGAATGCCATTTGGGATAAATTCTGCCAGTGAAGTCTTTCAGCATGCAATGGAGCAAATTTTTTCTGAGTATCCCTGTGCTATTATAGTAAATGAAACCCTAGTAGGAGGTTGTGGTGAAGCTGAACATGACAGAAACCTCAAAACTATTTTGGAAAGAGCTCGTAAAGTGAATCTTAAGCTGAATCCACTGAAATGCAAATTCATGCTACGAGAAGTTACTTATGTTGGTCATTTATTCACCAGTTCAGGCCTATGACCAGACCCTTCTAAACAAATAGCCATTCTTGAGATGCCAGCTCCAGACAATGTTCAAGCCCTACAACTTTTTCTTGGCATGGTTAACTACCTAGGTAAGTTCATTCCAGACTTGTGTCAAATATCAGCACCTCTCAAGAGAGCTAACACGTAAAGATGTATCTTGGTCATGGTTGGAACAGCACCAGAGAGCATTTGACGTCCTGAAACAGAGAACTGCAAGTCCACCAACTTTCAGATACAATGATGTCCACAAACCAATTATTCTTTCATGTGATGCTTCAAAATTTGGTGTAGGTGCAGTCATTCTTCAAGAAGGTCAACCTATTGCCTATGCATCCAGAACTCTAACCAAAACTGAAATGCAGTATGCTCAGAAAGAAAAAGAACTCTTGGCAATTGTGTTTGCATGTTCGAAGTTTCATGATTATATTTATGGTAAACCTATCCAGATCAAAACAGATCACCAGCCTCTACTCACTATTTTGAGAAAGCCTATTCATACAGTTCCAGCCAGATTGCAATGTATGATGTTGAGATTGCAAAAGTATAATTTCAATCTTGTCTACAAGAACGGCAAACTTCTTTATCTTGCTGATACATTATCCAGATCACCCAGTATTACCACTGAATAGCATGAGAATGAGCAATTTGATTTTGAAGTCATGGAAGTGAGAAATATTTCTTCCACACGTCTTGATGAGCTTAAGAGTCATAGAGCTGCAGATCCAGTTTTACAGAAGCTCAACTACTTTCCCAAACCTGGATGGCCATCAAAGCAATCTAGTTTACGTAAAGAAGTGCAACCTTATTTTCCATACATAGATGAGATTTTGTCTGACAATGGTATCATCATGAAAGGTCCGAAAGTAATTGTTCCAAAGTCCTTGCAAGAAGAGGACATTACTATTCTGCCTCGAGGTCACCCAGGAATAGACTCTACCAAATGAAGGGTGAGATGACTAGAATTGTTGGCCTTCAATGTCACAAAATATTGAGAGAATGCTTTCATCTTGTTCAGTACACAACAGTACTAAGTCGCATCAACACAAAGAACCATTTCAGCTGAACCAGATTCCTGAATTACCTTGGTCGACAGTAGCCAATGACATTTTTGAGTGGAATGGTCAATATTACTTGGTGTTAGTAGACTCTTATTTATATTGGTTGAAGATTGACCTACTTCCTAATCTAGTGTCCACTAGACATCGCTAAGATCAAGAGTCATTTTGCAATTCATGGTAGTCCGCACAAAGCTATTTCTGACAATGGCACACAGTTTACAAGCCAACAATTCAAATTATTTGCCAAAGAGTGGGACTTTACTCATGTCATGAGTAGCCCAGAGTATCTGCAGTCAAATGGTTTGGCAGAATGTGCAGTTCAAAGTGCAAAAGAATTACTAAGGAAGTCAAAACAAGACAATAGTGGTTTTCTTGAATCTCTCGAATCTCAGAAATATTCCTCGTGATAAATATCTTGGTTCACCTGCTCAGAGACTTCTGCCAAGACAAACCAGAACATCATCATCCATTAGTAGTAAATTGTTGATTCCATGTGTCAAGCACAACAGATCAGTCAAAACAAATCTGTTGAAGAAGCACTTACTCCAGAAGTCTTACTAAGATAAGACAGTAAACTGCTGAATCCATTACAAGAAGAAGTGATAAGGATACGAGCATCCAAAGGTTATGATCGGATTGGAGTCATGAAGAATATGTGTCCAGAACCCATATCGTATATTGTGGAATCACAAGAAGCAGAATTTATCCAGAATCGGAAACATTTATTGACAGTATCTGAGCCTATACCACAGCACGTAGCCTGTGAGAGAGACTATACCTCAGAGTGAGTTGTCCAGTGTTCCAGTTCCCAAAGATATTCCAGCAGGTGTCCCTATTCCTGTGATAAATCCTGAAGTTCCTGATATGAGTTGTTCACCGAACACTGTCCCTATTACTAAATCTAGTTCCAAGTATTATGTTGCTAGATCAGGTTACATCTCCAGAACATGTTATAGATACACAGCACCCTGGATATGAACATTGTGTTGTTTCTAATGTTAATATTAATGCATGTTTAACTTTAATGTCATTTCATTCAAGGGCAATCTTTTTTTAAGAGGGAGGATGTAGAGCAATGTGTGTGTATCTTTTTAAAAAGCTTCCTAGGGGGTTGCACAAGTGTACAAGTTCTAAGCACGTGCGAGCCTGACTGCCATTTTGAAGTAAGCTGTTGAGTTGTAAGCATATATGTCTGTATAGCCTATCAGTTCATTTATATTTTACAATGCTGCTGCCTATCCTGATGTGTTCTTGTACAATAAAGCATTTAAACAAACTACCCCACCTGTTCGTCATTGATATTGAGAAGAACGAGCAACAGACTAGATAGATTATAAGTGATGTATAATGTTTGCAACTAAAAATATGTCAATATAGTTTGTTTTCATTTATACATGATTGCTTACATCATAAGTGATAATTTAATAAATATGTTTCTTGTTTTAAAAAAGCTTTACTTCTTGACTTTCAACAAAGTTCACTTTGGTCAAGTAAGGAGGAAAATTGTGGAAAATGTGTAACATGCTTACAAAAAATTCTTCCCATGCTAGTAACAGACCACAATGGTAAACCGATTTCTAATATGACTGAGCAGAGATAACTATGCCTTACTCCAGACCAAACCCTTTCCTTTTCAATGCACACTGACATGATCCCTACTAAAGTCCTATCACAACTTAAAACTTGGTTATAAAACTATGCATCTTCTCTCACAAAGAGTGCCCTTAACCACTGCTAAATATGTAGTAATACCTAAACTAGAATATGGCTTCCCCCTACTATATATATCGTATCCAGAGAATACAAACAACTGAAAACAAAATATGTAGATTTATACTACTAGCCAATCTTTTCCTCTGTCACTGCAAACTGCTTGAAAACACTAACTGGCTGTCAGTGTCTAATATGGCTACCTTTCTTCTAAAAAAAAAAAAAAATGGTTTTAAACAAGGCTATCCCCCCCCCCCTCCAAAATAGAAACTACCTACACAACACATATGAGTTGTGAAGCACACAGGATAACTGTTCTGCCCTAGTCATCCTCATTCAAAACTGCACTGAGAGAAAGAGCTTTCTCCAAATTGGGACCAACAACCTGGAATCACCTGCCCATTGAGATCAAAAATAAAGCAAGCATTAAATACTTTAAGGAAACCCTTAAAGAACATCTCCATGCAGAATCCTGTTGCAACTGTTACTGAAATTATGGTTAAGAATGTTTTCATTCTTGTTTAGATAACTCAAATCCTAACTGAGGTATTACTATCTGATGTCAATTTTCTTTCATTCCACAACCATTGCGGTTCAGATCTGAACCTTGGATCTGACATGGCAGTTACTCTAGCTCGTGGCCAACTGAAACTCTCAAGCTCCTCCCTACCCATAATGCACCAACCCCTACTATACCCCAGATCTCATTTGCATATCTTCGAATATAGATGTAGTCAGCTTCGCTCTCAAGCAAATTTAGAAATAAGTGCTATTTCAATACCTTTTTTCTTCCTTTTTAATCCTGTATACACTTGGTGTATGTCTTAAATACCACTGCTAGTATTTTTCTAAAGAATTTAAAACTTTGCTAGACATTTTATATATATATATATATATATATATATATAAAAAACTTTTATCTTTAATTATAATCCCTTATCTTACACCGTTGTATTTATTTATACCATTGTTGGTACCCCTTTTTTTCATTCCTCCTTACCCTTTTTCAGAAAAAAAAATCTTGTGTGTCTGCTTCTTTCATCATGACTGAAAAAGGATTTAAAAAGTGCAGGAAATGTGGCTATAAGCTACCTTGTTCTGATGCTCATGATCTCTGCATCTATTGTTCAGGCCCAGAACATCTTAATGTGGAATGGATCAGAGGGAAGTACTTGTTGCACTTGTTGTTTAAGGGAGAGACAAACAGACCACAGCAAGGTTGGCACCAATGGCTGAAAATCTCCTTCTCCACTGACTGGTTCAAGGGACCACTCATGAGGACTTAATATCAACCTGCTCAAACTGTCTGCCTGAATGTTGGACTTGCCCGGGATGTGCTTTGTAATGAGAAAGCGGTTTGAAAACGATTGCGCATTCCCAAACCCATGGCCTTTGTGCAGAGTGGGTAAAAACAGGTTCCTCCCTGCTTGTTGATGTACCACACCTTTGATATATTGTCTGTCAAGATTGTAATTGTCCCAAGAAGAAGGCAGTCCTGAAAGGCTTGTGATGTGAGAACTGCCCTCATCTCCAGGATGTTTATGTGAAATTTGATCTCTGTGAGTGACCACATGCTTTGGATCATCTTTTCCCTGAAAATACCCCCAACCCCAACAGGGAGGTGTCTTTGGTCACTATGGATGAGGAGGGGATGAAGTTTCTGCTGAGATGAAGACATCTGTAATCATCCAGCAATGCAAGTGATGCTGAAAGTTGTAATAAGCCGGACTGGGGTTGATAATGGGTGACATCAAAGAGACCATTGTATTGCCAGAGTCCACTGGAGAACTCACATGAAGTAGCTGGCTAAGGGCACTAGGAGAATGGCGGCTGACAGGGAATCTAAGGCCTTGAGAGCTAGATGAGCTGGAGGAAATGGGGTGTCTAGTAGGCACTGAACATGCTGCCTCAGGGATCTTAATCTCTGTAGAGGTAGGGCTGCAACTTGAGTGATCATGTTCAATTGTGTCCCGATAAATTCTTTGTCCTGTATCGGTGTCATCTTGGATTTTGCCATGTTCACTGTGATTCCAAGGTGGCGGATCAAGCACAGCATCACCTGAATCACCTGGAGTAGTTGATGCCTTGTGGATGCAATTATAAGCCTATTGTCCCAGTAGGGAAACACCTGGAATCCTTGTAGACGGAGGTGTGCTGCAACCACTGCCATGCATCTGGTGAGCACTCAGGAAGCAGTGTTGAGGCCAAAGGACAGTGTTCTGAACTGGTAATGATCAGCCCCCAGCCGGAGGTGTAAATATCTCCTGGAGTGCCTGTATATTCTGATATGATAGTACACGTCTTGGAGACCTACAGAGCACATCTAGTCATTCTTGGGTAGAAGCAGCAAAATGGAATGTACCTTAACCATGTTGAACTTTGTCTTCTTGACAAATAGATTCAGACTGCTTAGACCCAGGATGGGTCTAAGGTCCATGGTCTTCGTTGGCACCAAAAAGAAGCGTGAATAAGTTCCACATCCCATTTGTTTGGTTGGAACCTACTGGATGACTCTTTTGTCTGGAAGTTTTTGTACTTCTAGAAGGGCACTCTCTGACTAGGTGGTACATCAGGGAGATGTTCCTCTGGGTGGGGAGGAGAAAGGGAAAAGGGAATGTAGTAACCTCTGAATATTATGTTTAACACCCAGGCATTGCTCATTATGTCTGTCCAGGTTTCTGGGTGCAAGGATAGTCTGCCCCCGACTGTCCCCAGAGTAGGACAGTCAGGCCATGCTTCAGGAGAGCTGAAAGGGCCTGTCAGAGAAAGATTCCCTAAAGCCCTGGTTCTGTGTACACCCTCTCCCTCTGGGGCAGCATCTACCATTGAATCCTCTCCCCCTGCCTCTAGAAGAGGATTTGTCTTGTGAATCAGAGAAGGGCCCTTGGGATTTATGGAACCACATCTTCTTCCCGCTCCATTGGTTCTTGGAAAAAGGTCCACTGTGGGGAAGACAACTTGACCCCTATGGTAGATAAGGTCTTGCCTTCCTGTTCACTGCAGTTGAGTCTCAACTGACAGTCCAAACAAGGAGGAACCATCAAAGGGACGTTGATGAATGAAGGGGTTCGCAAACCTGCACAGTCTCATTCAGGCATATCGCCTAAGGGCTATGCCTGAAACAGCTGCTCAAGAGGTTCCCTATGCCATGTGGGAGATTAGCCTCATCAAGGAGATAGCAATAGAAGCCATAGTGGTCTGCTGTGTGGAAACCTTTTTGAAGTTTTCCTTTGAGAGCGACTGCATCAGAGCTGTGACAATTTCCTTCACCAGGTCTCTCTGGATGCATGTGAAGTGTGCCAGGTAATTCAATGCTCTCAGCAAAAAGGTTGCTGAGGTGTATACCCACTTCCCATGTCTTTCCAAAGCATGAGACAATTTGTTCTGTGGGTGGGCAGTAGAGCTCTGTTCAGCGAGGTTTTTTTGGTGGCCGCAGATATCACAATGGCATCAACCGGGACACCTTTACTCCAGAAAGGACAATCCTGAGGGGGACTACGGTAATTATCTATGAGCTTCGGGACTGGCTCCATAGTGTCAAGCTCCTTCTAAGCCTGGCAGGCAATGAGGTCAATAGGTTGGTCTACCAGTGGGGTCACCAAGGATGTAGATGGTCTCATCCTGAATGCCTCCAAGAACAATGACTCCTCCAAGGAAGGGGGTTGGGAAGACCATCCACCCTTTTGTTTCAGAATTTCTAAGATATCTCCAAAGGAGATATCTGTTGTAGATCAGGGGGACCCCTTCCCCTTTGAAGTTAGTGTCCTCGGTCAGACTCCAAGGGCGAGTCTATGTGCATCCTCTTGCACTGACACTTCTAGGGGACCTCCTCCGCGGGATACTCGAGGAGAACTCAGAAGACAGGGCAACCCCTTGTTGCGGTTTAGGCTGGAAGGTCTCTGGGAGGGGCTGGCCATAGATTGGACAGATGGGAGCAAAGCTTCGATCCACACAGGACTGGGTAGGGCCTGGCGGAGGAGGGACTGTCTCGAGGTGTCAAGAAAGCTCTCTCTGCCACCTGGAACGCTGTTATCAAAGGGAAAGAGTTCTAATACACAGGAGTTTACCAGAAAATATAAGACAAATTTTACTTAGCTGCAGAGAGGCTCGCAATCATGTCTGACTTGAATGGTGGCAAACGAGATCTGAGGGTTTGAAGAGGAGTGAGATATCATGGGAGAGGGGAGAAGTTTGAGGCTTGGTTTGTATGTCTGGAGGAAATGGCCGAGCAGGATCCGAGGACAGATCTGAAGGCCCATTCATGATGCATACTGAAATGGACAAAATCAGATCCCTTTTTCATTCCTCCTTACCCTTTTTCAAAAATAAATCTTGCTATCTTTACTTCTTTCATCATATCTGAAAAAAGGATTTAAAAAGTGCAGGAAATGTGGTCATAAGCTACGTTGTTCTGATGCTCATGATCTCTATTATTTAGGCCCAGAATACCTTAATGTGGAATGTAGTGTTTGCCAAAGTTTTAATCTGTGAGCAATAGCGGACAGTAAAAATAAATCAATTCTAAAAGGACTACTGCCAACTATCTTTTTGGAAGCTATATCTGGGGCTCATCCCCTAAAATTGCTTCTAAGAATGCTCGAAAAAAGTTTGCAACAAAGTCAAGTTCTTTGACTCAGTCTTCAATGGAACCTCCAATACAAAATGTCCAGGTTGGATCCGAAGCTGTCTGGCTCCAAGACTTCCACAGCATCACCTATATCATCTTTGGATCCAAGTACTTTGGCACCTAAGGTACTTCCTCAGATCCGATACTCTCCCACTATAGACCCAGTACTGTCCAGGGTCCCATCTCCCTTCTTTGACAGATGGCATTCCAAATCACCATCTATTGCTTCATCTCATTCTTCCAGGAGTCTCACTGAAGCTGACATGTATAGAATGATGAAGTTTCTCTTGGCACAGATACAGATAGGGGTTCTCCCGGCTCTTACCCCTTTGGGTCAAGAAGCCTTGGCCAGCTCTACCCCTCCAGTATTAGCCCCTTCTCCAATTTGACATTTCCTTTCGGAGACCTTGGATCCTAGTTTGCCGAGACCATCTGGATCGAATCTGAGGATAATGGTTTTCTTGGATCCAAAGGTTTCGCTGAGCTCCCTGGCTCCAAGTTTGGAACAGAGTGGCTCTCAAGCGGAGGCATCCCGGTCAATTTGAGGTGTTGCAGTCAACTCAGAAGTTTTCAGATACACCTCTGGTCCTTGGAGCCTCAAATCTGTACAGCTCAGCTCTGAACTCTGCCTCTGGTAGATTGCCTGCATGGTAGACAGAAACATGGCTTCTTGGTTCCATCAACTTCCTTCTCCCTGGGACAGTCTGCCTTTAAGGTAGTTGAGAGTGTTCTCTGCTTCAGTGGGATAGATGGTCTCTGCCCCCCTGGATTTTCCCTCAACATTTCACGTGTCTCTGTGCCATGAGCCTCAACATTCAACTCCACAGGGACAGCCAGTCCAACTCCTCCAGACCACCCAGCAGGGTATCACCATCTCTTCTGACACTTCCCCGGAATCCCCCACTGAGAATATACCACACAAGAGAAAGTGCGAAAGGAGACACTTGGATTCCCCACAGGAATCTATCACAGAAGACACTGATTTCAATGAAGGGGAAGAATCCCCTGGATCCCCACCTGAAGACATCTCATTAGGAGACATTCTGGTGATTATCAAGCAATGGGGTGGTTGGTCCTACCACAACCCTTCTCTGGAGGAATCTGTTTTTGGAAGCATCTGGATATGGCCCATCTACCTCCTGGGTAATTTTGCCCTCTAAGCAGCTCATTGCTTTATCTCTCAGCAGATATGGAAGGAACCTGATGCGGTTGAACCTATCCCCAAGACACCAAACTGAATTCTGGCACCTCTGACAGGAGGGGAATACTGGAGCAAGGGAGTACCTGTAGATGCTATGGTCAAGACGAGGGCCATAAAGAGGGAACTTGCGGAACAAAGTTCCACTGTCCATCCGCCTAATAGAGACTTTAGTGATTTGGACAGATTTGGGAACCATGTCTATGATTCAGTGACCTTTGCTCTTAGGCTGCTGAACTATTTGGCACATTTCACTAAGTTGCAGAGAGATTTGATAAAGGAACTGTCAAATACTATTTCAGGGACCACTACTGCAGAGACTCGAGCTTCAGTAGCCTTGCAGTTGGTGAACCTTCAGTCCATCCCAAATTCATCCATGAGGCTTATCTCTCATGTAGCTGAGGGCACCTCAAGGGCAGTTGGTTCAGACATCTCAATAAACAGACATGCCTGGACATGCTTGTGCGATTTTGCATAGCTGTTCAAGTCTTATTTCATCAATGCTTCCTTTGATGGATTTTCCATATTTGGCCCAGAGGTGAAAGACACACTCTTCAGGTGTGAAAAAGATGGAAAGAGTCTCTCTGCTGTAGCAGTATGTTTTTCTACCTTTCAAAGGACCTTCTCTAGGAAATGAGGACGACAGAAAATGATTCAAAAAAATCTCAGGGTCCTTTCCAAGACCCTTTTGGAGACTATTCTGACTGGGGGTGCTAAATGGAAGATGCCACCCACATGGCAGACATAGCCTGGAAAACCAAAGGTCTAGAGAGACGTTCTCTGACAGTCCCTTATCAAAGGGAGGCCTAACTGTCCCCCTCTGGAGGCAATTGGGGGTTGTTTATCCCTGCACCAGAGAGCCTGGCTACATTTCACAAAAGACACCTGGGTGCAGTAGATTTCCAGAAATTGTATAACCATCCTCACATAAGTTTCCCGGTGTTCCACCCAATCATAGGAAAGCAGTAGCACTGGAAATAAAACTTGCTCGAAAAAGCAAGTCATCCAAGAGATCCCACCAGACTAGAAATGATCTGGAACTTAGATTATTTTTAGTGCCAAAGAAAACAGGGGACTGGAGACCAATTCTTAATCTCAGCCAACTGAACAAGTCAGTTTGACACTAATAAGTTTTGAATGGTCACGGTTCAGTCCATTTTGCCATCCCTAGGGAGGGACGATTGAATGTGCTTGATAGACCTTCAAGATGCATACTCTCACATAAAAATGAACAGGCAGTCCCGAAGGTTCTTACGCTTCAGACTGGGAGCCAGTCATTTCCATTTCAGAGCCCTGCCCTTTGGTGTCACCACACCACCAGGGTGTTCAAACAAGGAGGAACCATTGTGTCGGGAAGCACAGTGTGGCAATATGCAATCTCATCCAACTGTTTTCTGATAGTAACACATTCTACAGAAGTACAATGTGATAGCGGACAAATTGAGCAGGTCCAGTCTACTAACTAACAAGTGGTCTCTCAACAAGAAAGTGAAGGAAGCGATTTTTCATCAATGGGGCCAGCCTTGCTGTAATCTTTTTGCCTCTCTCCTGAACAAGTACAGCAGCTTTTTTGCCCTAATCCCCCCAAAGGGGGAATCACTGTGGGAAGTTCTGCTCCATGATTGGCCCTCTGGTTTTCTCTACACTTGTCCACCAACTCTATTGATTCCCAAGTTTCTACAGAAAGCCGCAAGGTTGGAGACCAAAGGCATCCTCATTGCACCTTACTGAACTCGACAGCTTTGGTTCGTCTTCCTTTGGCCTCACCTTCTTTACCAACCTTGGATTCTGGATCCAATTCCACACCTGTCTCACCCAACAGGCATGATTCATCCAGATATAAAAACCTAAAGCTAACCGCATGGTTTCACCATTTCTGTTAATAGCCAGACAACTTATGCCCTCGTCTCCCGTCTGTCATTTACTTTTGTCTTCCTATTAAGGCTTCTACTAGGAAAATCTACAAGAGTAAATGGGCGCATCAAAAACATATTGATCCCTTTTCATCCCGTACACAGAGTCCTAGAGTTTTTGACAGAATTTTTTAATGAAGGAGGTAGTTCCTCTACCATTACAGTTCAATTGGCAGCAATCTCTCACTTTCCTGTAAGAGTTGACAATTCTCGTCTAGACTTCACTAAGTTAGGCAAGACTTTCCTAAGAAGTATTATTTTATTTAGACCACCTTATAAAGATCCTATTCCTCCATGGGATTTGAATCTTTTTATCACAGGCCTTAATCTATTCCCCCTTTCAACCAGCAGGGAAATGTGATCTGAAAATTCTGACCTGGAAGACAAACTTTTTAGTGGCTATTAACTCTGCTAGGAGAATTTCAGAACTTCAAGCGTTATCCTCTAAATCACCTTACTTGACTTTCCATAAGGATAGGGTGACGTTAAGAACTAACCTTTCCTTCGTAAGGTGGTGTCAGAATTCAATATCTACCAATCTATTAACTTGCCCATTTTCTTTCCAAGATTTGAAAACAAAGTACGTTACATTTGCTGGATGTTCATAACAGTTATGTTTCTACTTACACAGAACAAGAGATTAGAAAATATGATCAGTTTTTTTTATCCTTTGCAGATAAACTAGTTACAAAGGTAATATTGGCAAGGTGAATTATTAATTGCATGGTCTAGGTCTATAACAAATTGGGCATTTCATTGTCAAAACATTTAAGAGCAGACTCTACTAGAACTATGGCAACCTCTTCAGTATTTTTATCCAATCATTCCATGGATGACATATGCACAGCTAATCCTCATACTTACTAATTACAAATTGTATATGGTCTTAAGGAGAAGAGCAGCCTTTGGTTCAGCCATGCTCAAGAACATCCATCCTTAGAGTCCACCAAGGATATTAGGTAGATGGGGACTCTGTCCCAGTGGTTGAGGAATGAATGAATGAATACTGACTTCAAATAAAAAAGGTATGTACTTACCATAATGTTCCATTTGTGTTGTCCATTTTCATTCTCCAACTCCCCGCCCACCAACCTCCAACCTTTTTGATCATGGACTTCTGCAAGCACAAGATGTTTTTAAGACACCAGTGTCTTCTATGGAGCCCCCGATATTAGTTTTCCTTACTTAGGAACTTTATTCTGATATTTATTACTTGGCATCCAACGGTTACCACTGGGGCTTTTTTTTATTTTGGAAGTACTTCAAACCTAAAAAGAAATGTATCTCAAGCCCCATTCATAAGAAAATGTATGGCTACATTTGGATCTCTTCTGCTATAGGGATGGCCTCTGACTGCAAGAAAAAGCCACTTGTCAGTGTCAGGGAAGGGGCAGGTGAAATTTTTCACTTTTCTAGGACTGGGTAGTGGAAGCTGGAACCATTGTGCCTACTTAGAGTCAGTTTGTTTTCTGGGAGTGTGCTTAGAGAGAACAATGATTTGCCATGACATTTAAGATTCTTCAGGCAAGGAAAGAAAAATAATTCACCAGTACTGACTCTGAGAAAGGTATTTCACCATTCTCAAGAGATTTATCTGACACCAAGATAAAAAAGGCTTTTCAGTGGGACCAAAACAAAGATCCCTTTGTGCAAAAAATGTATTATGATTTGTTATAGCTAGAGATGCCAAGATGCAGCTATCCCTCCCATCTTGTCTGCCTTTGAGAATGCTTCTTACTGCCTCTAGCTTGCTGACAGCTTCCTACTTCGAAGAACAAGTTATAAAAGATACCCCAGACAAACTATGTTTTCCAACTCTAAAGCAGACCCAGCAGTTATTTTTCTACTTAGATCTGCTTCTGATAAACAGGTTATGGCTGCTAACTATTCCCCTGACAAGGGTGGAAAAACAAGGGATAAGGTTGGGGAAGAAAATGTACTCTTCTAGTACTTTATCAGAACTGTAAATTGTCAGGCTCATTAACATTTTTATTGTTATATTTTAGGAAGGGTCACCATTAACATTTGCATCCTTTTTCTGAGGTAAAGAATTCACTAAAAAGCTTCTATTTTCATGTGTGTAGGCATATGCATATTTTCCAGTCTAATTATAATTCTACAGTCTTTCTTCACATCTCAAGAGAGGCTTTATGCTCTACTCTCCTGAGCTAAGGGGCTTAAGTGTGACAAATGGGGAAAACTGATTCAAGGAACATTTCAGATTTTTAAACCTTCCTTTTTCAAAGGAAACAGTAATGTACCCTTCCCCAAAAATGATTTAAGGAGCAAGCAAAAGTATAGCTGTGTACACTTACCATAAATGTAGATGTTCGAGTGTATTCACTGTTGCAGTCATTACATTTGGGTAATCCTGCTGGCAGGTTGCCCTCAGTCGGCCTGAATTCCAAAGTCCTGGGTCCTGCGTCGGCTGCTGTCACCCCTTCCCTGACATCAGGTCGTCAGGGGTATAAAAGAAGCAGCCGACGCAGTTTTCTTCAGTTTTTCTTGCCCCAGATGTCAGGTGCCCCCTAAAAGGGTAGCCAAAATGTGTGTGTGTGTGTATATATATATATATATATATATATATATATATATATATATATATATATAATAAATACATGCACCAATATAAACTTTACCTTCATCTTCAAGCAAATACACCACATAGGTTGTATAAATCAGAGAAGGAAAGATAGGTTCCATCAGAAGAAAGGGGGATGGCGGGTGGGTAACCTGGACTGCAACAGTGAATACACTCGAACATCTACATTTATGGTAAGTGTACACAACTGTAGTATGTTCTTCCTGCTGTTTCACTGTTGCAGTCATTACATTTGGGTAGAGTCCCAAAGCTATGGTTGGGAGGCTGGGGCTAAACAGCATTAGGAGCGGCCATGAGGACCTGCAGAACTGCAGTGGCAAAGCCTGCCCTGGATTTAGAGTAGAGTGGCAGATGATAGTGCTTTGTAAAGGTGTGCAATGAACTCCAAGTAGCAGCCACTAAAATGTCCTTGGTTGGTACTCCCTTGAGAAAGGCTGCTGAAGTGGCTGCAGCTCTGGTTGAATGTGGCCTAATGCCCTTCAGCACTGGCTTGCCATGGTGCAAGTAGCAGAAACAAATGCAGTGGCCTATCCACTTTGAAATAGTCTGCTTTGAGATAGTCTTTCCTTGTGATACTGCAGCATATGTCAATAGTAATTGCTCTGTCTTTCTGAAAATTTTGGTTCTGTCCAAGTAGAATCTAAGCTGTCTGTGTATGTCCAAAGAATGCAGAATTCTCTCCCCCTTGTTCTGTGGATTTGGATAAAAAGTTGGCAGATGAATAGTTTGGTTAAGAGCCACACTGGACACCACCTTAGGCATAAATGTTGGGTTTGTCCTGAGAGAGACCCTGTCTGGATAAAAAATGATAAAAGGTTCCACAGCCATGAGTGCCTGTAGCTCTGATACTCGTCTTGCAGAAGTTATTGCTAGGAACAGAGCTGTTTTCCAAGATAAAAACTTTATATCAGCAGTAGCAGCTGGCTCAAAAGGAGGCAGGGTGAGTTTTTCCAAGACATAGTTGAGGTCCCATGCAGGCAATGGTGATCTCCTTGGAGGCCTTACATTTTTGGCTCCTCTGAGGTACTGCTATAATAAGGGATGAGAAAAGATTGGTGGCTCTGTATTGTAATGAGCTGAAATGGCAGAGGCATGAATTTTAATAGATGAAAAAGATAGGCCTTTGTCCAGCATCTCAGTTAAGTATTGCAAAATCTGAGGGATATTTGGCACAGCTGTATCAGTTCCTTGTGCCTGGTTCCACGCACAGAATCTCTTCCATTTTCCAGCATAAGATTTTCTAGTACTAAATGACATCCATCACAGCTTTACTGAGAGCTGTGTTTTGCATGACTACATTATTCGCCATGCTGCCAGGTTTAAAGTCCTGAGCTGGCAGTGCAGGATCTGATTGTTTTTCTGGGACAGTAGATGAGGTATTTGAGGTAAGGTCTAAGCTGGGCATTGAGACACGTTCCTTAGGATTGGATACCAGTACTGGCAGGGCCAGTCTGGGGCAATCAGTATCATCTTTGGCTTATCCTGTCTGACCTTTAGGAGTACCTTGGGGAGGAGAGGCAGTGGGGGAAAGGCATATACTGATAGGTTTTTCCAGCTGAAAGATAGTGCATCCACTTTCCATGCTCATCTGTGATAAGTCCATGTGCAGAATCATTTTAGTTAGTAGTTGTGAGGGGAGGCAAATAGATCTATGTCTGGGCATCCCCATTTCCTCGTTATCATGCTGAAGACTTGTGGATCCAGCTGCCACTCATGGGGATCCATGAGGTTTCTGCTTAGTTCGTCTGCCAGAGTATTTTCCCTTCCTGGCAGAAATTGTGCCTGCAGATGTACTTGGTAAGTCAATGCTGTGTCCCCACAAAGTCATGACTAGTCTGCAAAGGGGGTAAGATTGGGTGCCCCCCGCTTGTTTATATACCATATGACTGTGGTGTTTGTCTTTATCAGTAGTTGTCCTGGATGAAGTAAGTCCTTGAAGGCTGTCAGGGCATTTTGAACAGCTAGCATCTCTTTCTGATTGATATGTAGATGCATTTGGTTTGAGGACCATGTGCTGTGAATGCATCTTCCTGGCATGTGGGCCCCCCCCCCCAGGCATAATCTGATGCATCTGTTGTTAGCGCCTGCCTGGCTGGGGGTAAAGTGAATGGCTGTCCCTTGTTTTGGTGACCAACCTTCACCCACCACCAAAACTCCTGTTGCAAGCAGGGAATGAGAGTAATCATTGTTTCCAGGCTGTGGCAATGTTGAGTCCAAACACTTTTTAGGTACCATTGAAGTTGCCTCATATGCAGTTTTGCATATGGAATTAGTAGGATGTAGGATGCCATGAAGCCCAAAGCCTGCAGAATTTTTCCTGCAGATAACTGGGCCTTTGTTGCCAACATTTTGAAATAGGTAGTCAGTTGCCTTTGTCTGGCGTGACAGAAGCCATCTGGGGCAGTTGTATTTAAGCTTGCACCCAGGAATGTTATCTCTTGAGAAGGTACTAGTTTTGATTTATTTTCGTTGACTGTGTACCCTAGGCATGTTAGAAGTCTTTTCACAAACGTCAGATGCTGTTGAAGAATGTCCTTGTCCTCAGCTTGAATTAGACAGTCGTCCAAGTAAGGATATATTTGTATTCCTCTTTGTCTGCAGAATGCAATTACTGGTGCCAGGCACTTTGTAAAGACCATGAGCACAGTAGATAAGCCAAAGGGCAGTGCAGAGAATTGGTAATGCATTGAGCCAGCCTTGAATCTAAGGTATCTTCTGCATGATTGTCTGATTGGGACATGCAGGTATGCCTCTTTTAGGTCTAGAGTCACAAGCCAAGCATTCTTGCCAAGCATGGACAGAAGCTGCTGTAAAGTAAACATCTTGAATTTTGGTATATCCAGGAATGTGTTCAGAATAGATAGGTCCAGTACTGATCTCCAGGCTTTGTCCTTTCTGGGTACCAAGAACAGTCTTGAGTAAAATCCTTGTCCCTGCTCTTGCTCTGGTACTTGAATGGCCCCCATGTCCATGAGGGATGAGACTTGTTTTTGTGCCTCTGCCCATTGATTTTTTGGCAGATCTGGCCAGTCGTTTGTCTTTGGCGCCTCTGCTCATTGATTTTTTGGCAGACATGGCCAGCCGTTTGTCTTTGGCAGGGTATGGCAATGGAACTTGTAGACTTGTGACACGATATTTAGAACCCACTTGTCCTGGGTTATAATGTGCCAATTTTGAGAAAAAAGTGCTAATTTCCCCCCTAAGGGTGCTGCCAGGAGATAAGTGCTTGGCACAGGCAGGGGGAAGTCATTGGGACTGTTTCCTGTATGGTTGTGATTTGTCTTCTCCAACTTTGGAGGTAAAAGCATTGCTTTGACCTGTATGAACCTTGCGCCTGGGATCTGCCTTTGGGGCACCTGGATCTGCCCCTTTGAGGTCTGTCTGACACAGGAAAGGACCAATTCTTTGTAGGCCAGTGTCTACTAAACCTAGCTGGCTGTACCTGTAAAAAAAATCTGACAGTTTGCATAGATTTAGCTTTGTCCTCCATTTTCTTTAACACCTCTTCTGCCTTAACACCAAACAAAGTATCATGCTGTAAAGGTGCATCTAATAATTTAACTTTGACATGATCAGGCAGATTTTGTTCCTTTAACCAAGCATGCCTCCTAATTACAGAACCCGTAACTGCGGCCCTATAGCAGACCTCCAAAGAATCAAAAACACATTGCAAAGTATGCTTGTTCAGCTGCATGCAATAAATCCTGCATTTCCTTGTTTTCTGCACATTCGGAGTTTAACAACATTTTCTTTTTAAGCAATGCCATGACATGTTGCTGATATTTGTGCATATGAAACTGACAGTTTAAGGCTATTATAGCCAAGGTAGCGGATGTGTAAACCTTTTTTCCCCATATATTCAGTGCCCTAGAATCTCTGTCAGAGAGGGTAGGGTTTTTTGCAGCGGAAGCCTCAACTCCTTTGGGACCCTGTGAAATAGTTTCTGGGTCTGCAGCAGGGTTTTTAAAAAGGAATTTATGAGAGTCAGGAACCCTGTAATACCTGTCAGGCTTAACAGGAGCTGGAGGTAAGGAGTCAGGGGTAAGACTAGACACTGAAAACACATCTACAATGTCTAACACAGGTGGGAATGGCTAGTGGCCTGTGTTGAGGTAGTAAAAGGAAATCCCTGAGCCTCTTTTTAGATTCTGAAAAATCTCGGCTCTCCCAGTGGAAATGCTCCCTCATGGTATGCAAGGTTTCCCCAAAAGAATAGTCATCTGGAGGAGAAGCTGAAGGTATAGATTCTTCAACATCAGAATCCTCATAGGGGGGAAGAGAATATTCCTGATCAGAAGAGGAATCAGAAGAAATAGAAACCTGATCTGAAGATTCATAGTCAGTCTCTTGCCTAGGCCTCTTATCAGGAGGGGGATGGGAACCCCTGATCAAGGTAATCAAGTCTTTGGCCAATTTGAGCATCTGTTTTTTGGGCATAGAGGCCTGTCCACATGGCTCTTGAGTTTATTTCTTTGCTTTAGAACGTGCTTTAGTCTTTGCCTTTGAAGCTGAAGCCGGTTTAATGCAAAGATGTTTAGGTCTGAATACACCCTCAAAAGCCGGTGCCTGCTCAGCGGCTCTGGACCCATCTGAAGGAATAGTATCCGAGGCTCCAATACCTTGAGTTTGCAGCAGCATGGCTGACTCCATGTGGGAGTCGGTAGTGGCCTGCGACTCTAAAGTAGCGGGCGTCAAGGGCTGTGAAGGTGCCTCACTGAGAACCGGCGACTGGCTTAGGAGAAGCTTCGTCGTTGGTTTTGGGCCTCGGTTGTCTCTCTCCCTTTTCTTTGCGTTTTTTGTGAACTCCAGTAGTTGGATGGCTATCCGACAACATTTCTGAATAATTAAACCGGCATCCAAAATAGTTTAAAGCAAAATCATACAGACACTTAATAGTGCGTTGGTTAAATCTAGCACAAAACCGACAACCAGAAAAGTACAGTTTTGTACCTACCATAAATGTAGATGTTCGAAGATCCACATTGCTGCAGTCATAACCTGTGGGTAGTCCGCTGTCCTCAGTCGGCCCGAATACCAAAGTGTTAGGCTGGCGTCGGTCATGGTCGCTTAGATCTGACGTCAGTACGCCGTGGTACTAAAGCGCATGACCGACGTCATATCCTCAGTCTTTCTTGCCCCAGATGTCAGAAGGCCCTAAAAAGAAAGGCCATAGCCAAAAAACAGGAAAACTTCCAAACACCCATGTACAACCCATATCTACAACCCAAACCACCCCAAACTACAGTGGGGAAGGAGGGAGGGAAAATTGGACTGCAGCAATGTGGATCTTCGAACATCTACATTTATGGTAGGTACAAAACTGTACTATGTTCTTCATCTCACATTGCTGCAGTCATAACCTGTGGGTAGAATCCCAAAGCAAAGGTAAAGGGAGGTTGGCAAAATCATAAAGCATTGGGAGCTGCTAACATGCCCTGTAAAACTGCAGTGGCAAACCCAGCCCTAGATTTTGAATAAAGAGGGAGATGATAATGTTTAGAAAAAGTGTGCACTGAACTCCAAGTAGCTGCCTCCAAAATATCTTTAGTAGCTACACCCCTCAGAAAAGCAGTAGAAGTGGCAGTAGCCCTAGTGGAATGAGGTCTGATTCCAGCCGGAATCTCCTTACCATGATGAGAGTAACAAAAAGCAATACAATGACCAATCCACTTAGAAAGAGTTTGTTTAGAAACAGGTTTCCCCTGAGAACCCAAAGCAAAAGAAACAAACAACTGTTGAGACTGTCTGAACCCTTTAGTTCTGCTCAAATAATAACGCAACTGCCTGTGAATATCCAAAGAGTGCAAAATCTTTTCCCCTTTATTTTGGGGATCAGCATAAAAAGTAGGCAAATGAATAGACTGGTTCAAGGCCACATTTGAGATCACTTTAGGCATGAAAGTAGGGTTAGTACGCAAAGAAACCCTGTCCTTATGAAATATTAGGAAGGGTTCAACTGCCATAAGAGCCTGTAATTCAGATACCCTTCTAGCAGACGTAATGGCCAACAAAAAAGCTGTCTTCCAAGACAAAAACTTCAACTCAGCTGTAGCTGCAGGTTCAAAAGGAGATAAGTGAGTTTCTCCAACAAAATTGAGATCCCAGGAAGGAGTAGGAGCTCTACGTGGGGGTCTTATGTTCTTTGCCCCTCTAAGAAATTGCTTAAACAAAGGATGAGAGAATAATGGTGGGTCACAGTCATAGTGAGCAGAAATGGCTGCAGCATGAACTTTTACAGAGGAGAAAGACAAACCTTTGTCTAGTAATTCTGTAAGATACTGAAGTGAAGCACTCAAATTAGGAACTGAAACATCAAAGCACTTTGCTTTGCTCCAAAGAAAAAATCTCCTCCATTTATCAGCATAAACCTTCCTTGTACTACGCCGTCTGGCCTCCAAAATAACATTCAAAACGTGATGAAGCTGCGACCCTCCAGGGTCTAGAACAGAATATGCCAGGCTGTCAGATGCAGGGACTGTATCCTGACATTGATGAAATGATTGCCTGCCTGAGACAAAAGGTGTGGACTTGCTGGCAAAGGCCAAGGAGGCTCCCGTACTAAACTCCTCAGCAGAGGGTACCAGTGCTGACGAGGCCAATCTGGAGCTATAAGAATCATGGAGGGCTTGTCCTGTCTGACCCTCAAGAGCACCTTGGGAAGGAGAGGCAGAGGAGGGAAGGCATAGACGTGAAGATTGTTCCAACTGAATGAAAGAGCATCCACTTTCCAAGCTTTTGGATGAAACATCTTTGTGCAAAACTGTGGAAGCTGGAAATTTAGTGGAGAAGCGAACAGATCTATGTCTGGAGTCCCCCAAACCACTGTCAACTGCTGAAAGACATGAGGATCCAATTTCCACTCGTGGGGATCCACCATCTGTCTGCTCAAAACATCCGCTAAGGAGTTCTGTGCTCCTGGCAGAAACCTTGCCTGAAGATTGAGGTGCAAACTGAGAGCAGTCTCCCACAAAATCATAGCTTGTCTGCAAAGTGGGTACGAATGGGTTCCCCCTTGCTTGTTGATGTACCACATGACAGTTGTGTTGTCTGTTTGAATCAACACTTGTCCTGGGTGAAGTAGATCCTTGAAGGCCATCAATGCAAATTGGACTGCTAACATCTCCTTCATGTTGATATGCAAATGTTGAAGTCTGGCAGGTCACGTGTCTTGAACCCATTTTCCATTGAGGTGTGCACACCAAGCCTTGTCCGAGGCATCTGTCATTAAGATCTGACTCGCCTCTGGTTGGGTCACAGAGAGTCCCTTGTTTAGGTGACATTCCTGAGCCCACCACAAAAATTCCTTCTGAATGCAAGGTATTATCTGAATGACAGTGTCCAAATCGTGGCAGTGTTGAGTCCATACACTTTTGAGATACCATTGTAACTTCCTCATATGCAGTTTGGTATTGGGAAGTACCAGAATACAAGATGCCATGAACCCCAAGGCTTGAAGGACTGTCCTTGCAGTCAGCCTGGACAGGAGAGACAATTTTTGGAAGTAAAGGGTAAGATTTCTTTGCTTGTCCGGGGTCAAAAACACCATCTGAGAGGCTGTATTCAGTCTCACACCCAGAAAGCACATGTCCTGAGAGGGTACTAGACTGGACTTTATTTCGTTCACAGAATACCCTAGGCACTTTAACACTGCCATCACAACCTGAAGATGGTGAAGTAGCTTGTCTTTGTCTTGAGCCAGAATCAGGCAATCGTCCAAATAAGGATAAATTTGTATTCCTCTTAACTGTAAGAAGGCTATCACCGGAGCCAGAACCTTTGCGAACACCCTGGGCGCAGTAGATAAGCCAAAGGGCAATGCAGAGAACTGATAATGTAAAGTCCCAGCCCCAAAACGCAGGAATCTCCTGCAGCTTGGCCTGATAGGAATATGAAGATAAGCCTCCTTGAGATCCAGAGTTACCATCCAGTGATCTTTGCCTAGCATAGGTAGAAGTTGTTGCAAAGTCAACATTTTGAATTTTGGAATGTCCAGGTATGTGTTGAGAATAGACAAATCCAGAATTGGCCTCCAAGTGTCTCCTTTCTTTGGTACAAGAAACAGGCGAGAATAAAATCCTAGGCCCACCTCTGACGTAGGGACCTGCTGGATAGCTCCCATTTGAAGAAGTAAAGAAATCTGTTTGCGAGCCTCTGCCTTTTGCTGAGGAGGAACGTCTGGCATGCCTTTGAAAGGGGGTAATGTGTGGAAATAAAACTTGTAGCCCCTGTTTATAATGTCCAACACCCATTTGTCCTGGGTGACTAAAAGCCAATTTTGCCTGAAAAGTGCCAACTTTCCTCCCAGAGGAGCTGCCAGACAGGAAGGATCGGGCAGCTGAAGATGCAGGTCATTGTGTCTGTTTACGAAAGGACTGGCCCCTGCCCTCACCTGTAGACTGTGCAGGGGAACTCCACGTCCTAGGCCTAAAAGAACCTTGTGCATGAGCCCTGCCCCTACCACGTCTAGATCTGCCCCTAGACTGTAAATCAGAAGAAGGGTAAGCCCATCCTTTAGTAGGCCAATTTCTGCTAAACTTAGGGGGCGGCACCTGCAAAAAATCTTTAACAGTCTGCATAGACTTAGCTTTGTCCTCCATTTTCTTCAAGACAGACTCCACAGGAGAATCAAACAAAACTTCAGACTGAAGGGGAGCATCCAAAATTCGAGCTTTAACATGCTCTGACAAGTTCTGATCCTTAAGCCAAGCGTGCCTACGAATAACTGACCCAGTGGCAGCCACCCTGGAAGAAGCCTGCAAAGCATCAAAACCACACTGCAAAGAATGCTTACCCACCTGATCAGAGGCATGAACCAAATCCTGTAATTCTTTACACTCTATGCCCTCTGCCAAAGCATCCACCTTGGATTTCAATTGACTAAGAAGAAAATTCTGGTACTTGAGCATATGAAACTGGCAATTTAAAGCCCTCATTGCAAGAGTGGAAGAGGTATACACTTTTTTACCCCAACTATCCAGAGCTCTAGAGTCCTTACCATGGGAACTGGATTCTTAACAACAGAAGCCCTGACACCCTTAGGTCCCTGGCTAATAGTTTCTGGGTCAGCCCTAGGGCTCTTATACAAATATTTATGAGCCTCTGGCACCCTGTAATACCTGTCTGGCTTAACGGGGGCAGGAGGCAAAGAGTCTGGATTAAGGGAAGCCTCAGAGAAAACATCCTGTACCACATCCAAAACCGGAGGTATAGCCAAAGGCCTATGTTGTGGTAAAAATAAGAATTCCCTAAGCCTCTTTCGGGAATCTGAGAAATCCTGGCCTTCCCATTTAAAATGCTCCCTCATAGAATGAACGGTTTCTGAAAAAGAAAAATCCTCTGGAGGGGAAGCAGAGGGACTAGAATCCTCTGCGTCAGAATCAGAATAAGGGGGAAAGTCCTGAATGTCTTCAGCCGAAGACTCTGAATAATCTGAAGAATGTTCCAATCCTTCCACCTCTGGCTCCACCCTAGGCCTCTTATCTGGAGGGGGCATAGAACCTCTAATCAAGGTAATTAAATCTTCTGCCATTTTAAGCATGTGCTTTTTAGGCACAGAACCTGCAGAACTAGGACTGATGCCAGAGGAAGAGAAACCAGGCCTGGCCTTTGAAGGTACCTTAGAGACAGAGGGAGAGGGCCTAACCACCTTATGCAAAGAAGGGAGCACAGCAACCTGAGAGGCCCCCTCAGCCTGACCCGACTCCTGAGAGACCACATCTTGCAAAACTAAAGGTTCCTCCTGAGACTCAACTGAAACCTCGGCCGGATCCACAGACTCCACCGCGGTTTCTAAAGAACCGGCATCCGGAACGGACGACTCATCCTGTCTAGATTTTAGCGTTTTCTCTTTACGCTTCTTCGCGGTAGCGGGCGTCGGAGGATCCGACGGCATATTGTAATTACACCGCTTACCAAAGACAAGCCTAGCACAATCTAACCTACATTTAATGGTGCGCTTATTAAATTTAGCACAAAAGCGACACCCAACTACGTCGTGCTCAGGCCCCAAACAAGGAATACAGAGAGAGTGGTAATCCCTATGAGGTATCTGTTTCCCACAAGAAATACAACTATTCACTTTTTCTGACATCCAGATTTAACTGAGGCAAGAAAAGACAAAAATATTCCCCAATGGGGTACTTAGCCCAACTTGGTCTTCGGTCTGAAACTCAGAATACGAAAATTTCAGGACGCCGAACGGCACTTGCAAACACTGCTTCTGCTACGGACCATGCGGCAAGAAAGACTGAGGATATGACGTCAGTCATGCACTTTAGTACCACGGCGTACTGACGTCAGATCTAAGCGACCATGACCGACGCCAGCCTAACACTTTGGTATTCGGGCCGACTGAGGACAGCGGACTACCCACAGGTTATGACTGCAGCAATGTGAGATGAAGAACATCATGATCAGGGCCTAAACCAGGAATACAGTAAGAATGAAAGTCCTTATGAGGTGTTTGCTTTCCACAAGAAATGCAATTTACTTTTTCTGGCATCGGTCTGGAGCAAGAAAAAAGTTTCCCCAATGGGGTAACTCAGCTTTATTGAAGACTTTGGATCTGAAACTCGAACACGAAAATCTCAGGAGTCGGCTGACCGGCCACTTGCGAACTGCTTCTGCTTCGGGCACCACGCGGCAAGAAAGACTAAAGAAAATAGCGTCGGCTGCTTCTTTTATAGCCCTGACATCAGGGAAAGGGTGACAGCAGCCAACGCAGGACCCAGGACTTTGGAATTCAGGCTGACTGAGGGCAACCTGCCAGCAGGATTACCCAAATGTAATGACTGCAACAGTGAAACACGAAGAACATCAGGGTTTTAAAAAGCAATGGAGTTGAGTCTCTTAAAATCTATATCTCAAGGATTGTCCTCTCAATCAGCATGATTATCTGCCTGTTCACGCTCCACCCTAGCAAGCTTTCCATGTCTCTAAGACTCTTCACCTTCTCTTGTGGCTTCAGATTGTTTTAGACATCTTGAGTTCTTAAGGTAGTCCCGTTGGGGCAAACTTGGCAGTGGGAATCCCTCCTACCATTTACCAAGGGATTCCCTCTTGTCCAAGGAACCAGATCTATTTCCTCCCATCCTGCAACATTTCAAGTCATAGAGCCTGCTCCCCCAAGCTCCTAGATAATGGTTTATATTAAAGACTTTAGTTCCATAAACAGCCCTATACTGGATCTTTTCTAAACCTTTTTGCCAAGATTCCGAAATTCAAGCAGGGAAAGAGTTCTAGAAATGGGAGGGAGGGATTTTGGTTGCAAATCCTTGAGGAGAATAACCATACAAAATATGTTCATAAAGTCACAGGAATAATTATAAGAACTAAGCCAATATAGGAATGGGAAAAAAATGTGCCAATAGGGATGGCTGCAAGTACAGCTACAAAAAATAGGCAAGAGGGGTCAGAATTTACCGGAGAAGCTTTTAGAGCTCTAATTTTCCTTTTCTGGAGCTCTGCTTAAGCTCCAGACAGTTGCAGCACATGGAAGATGTCCTTAGCTTTGTTTGGGAAGCTGGCTGATTATGTACTGGGGGGCATGACCCATAACAACTTAGACTACTGTAACTGTGAAACTACTATGACAAGTTTTACTTAACCCAAGTGTACGTTCTCCTTTTCATGTACCTTGCCAGAGGCAACTACTAACAACGTCCTCTTTATAGACAGAAGAAATACCTTTGGCTATTTATGCCAAGTTGCAGGATTTCCAGGCTCCAGCTGCTGTATGATCTAAAAAGTAATAATCCAAATACCCAAGACCCAACCTACCTTTAAGTAAAGGCGTTACATCTCAAGTGTTAAGGATTCGTTTTCTAAATGAGAATACTACACTTTCAGTTGTCACCCATTATCAGTACACCAAGTATTAGCTATGTTAAGGTTTTTCCAAATGGTTCAGACATATTGGAGGGGGGTGCGCTGAGAACTGCATTTAAGTCTACAGACATCAACTTTGGAGATCTGAGAAGCTGACACTGTACAGAAGGATTTTCAGTACAGTCCCCTGGGGGTTCCACAGTTTAACTTGGCACTATTTGAAGTGGCACCTCCCACATGGCCAGGGTGGGTCCTACTGACATGCTTGTAGCTTCACAGACTTGGAAGGCTAATTTCCAAGGTCTATGGCAGAGCCACCCTATTACAGGGTTTTCACAACTGCAGTGAACCAAGATTCAGGCAATAGCCTAAAACAGTTCAGTGAATATATCTGATGCTATTTATCAAGCATCAAGTCACGTTGTCAGGTTCAGTCTTTTACAACAGCATAAGTTCTTTATAAATGATACGGGTGGTGTAAGGTATTCTGGGATGAAGAAGCATTTTAAATGGAGTTCCAAGGGTGAGTTTTGCAGTAAGCTTTTTAGCTAGTAGATTTGTGATGTCATTTGAGGACAGGATGGTTCTCATTAAGGATAAGTTTAGAGCAATGTTGAGTATTCTTAGTCTAAATCTTCTAGCAACTAAATCTGGGGATACAGAAAAGGCCACGTAGCATGGTATGATTTGGAAATTTGTCATACTCGTGGTAAACAAATTCTAGCTCATTTTGTGGGTCCCTGTCTAAAGGGGGTGTGGTCCTTGACAAATAAAAAGTTGCATCAGTTCCCATTATACCTGAAAGCATTGTAGGTGCAAAAGATCCCATGGTACCTATCAAAACCCAGGTATTTAGACAGTACAAACATGGGTATGTTACAATTCCAGGAGCACCTTTACATCAGCTATTAACTGGATGGTTACTATGTGGAGTTTTGCAAGACAAACCATACCAGCAACCAATGCAAAGAACTGAGCTTCACTTTGCTACAAAAACAAAAGCTAATTTTTGCAGAATTTCAGTGTTTCTTTTGCGTCATATCAAATTAGTATTTCATACTCTTTTTTTTTTTGCCACTACTAAAGAACATAGTCCTCTCAAGGCATTTGTTCTTTTCCATAATTTTCCAACAATGCAGCTGGCCAAAAATGGGACTGTTCTGTATTGTTCCCATAACTCAACCCTCATTATGACAATCACAACTGTAATACCCACAAAAACCTTACTAAACGGATACAAGGCCTAAACCATGCATCCTACATGGACCAACTCAAAGACTTGTCACTACACTCTAGCCTATGGACTTGCCAAGAGGTGACCTGTGGCATACAAGGCATCCTCCAACTCAATGATAGGAGGTACTACGGTTAAGTCAACTATAAGAAATACATTCATCAGTGCTACAGCAGCTGAGTGTATGGGGTATATCCTGCTACAGATACAACAGCCAGCTTTCAAAACAACTGCAGTGCAATCAGGTTTGGGTGCCAAGCCATTCAAAGCTTTGGTGCTGACAAAGCACTCCACTGTAGGTTTAAGGCTTGGTTAAACCTTCCTGTGTTGGAAAGCGGTTATTTTTGCACGTTTGTGTACAACACTGTCATAAGACGGTCAAGTCCTATCAGCTAAAAGTTAAGCAAACATACTCTGGCAACACAAAAGACAGACAATTTACAACTGCAAGTGGTGACTGTTGTGGCCAAAGCTGGTTCCTCAGGTAACTCTTACCCCAGATATTCCTGGAGTACCTACAGATACTATGGACTGCGGGGTTAGCGGTGTCCTGTGGCTGTTGGGGTCTCCTTCAGTGGGATGGGAAAGAGTCTATCCTGGGAAAGGGAAGAAACTTCCCTGTTTAATCAGAATTTTTTGCCCATCCCCAAAGAAGCTGCTGCCACAAGGGCAACCAGCAATGTTATTTCTGTCAAAAACAAATGTATTACCTACTCCTAAATTGTCTACTGGATCAGGGTTTAAGTCAAGCTGTTTATCCTTATGTGGTTTCTGGGGGAGACACCTATTTTCTTGAACAGATTCACACTTCTGAATCTGGGCATAGATGAGGATGAAGTTTCTCCTCAGATTTCTGATTCAGACTCATAGCAGCACAGTATCCAATTATTGTTAATTTGAGAGACTATTTCCAGAACCTATCCATTTCCAAAAGAACACATTTCAGTCCTACAGAAATTGTTAGATAGAACTTTGCCCCATTCCTCCAGTGTTGTCAGCTTTGGATGTGTCATTGCCTGTAATTTTCCTAACAGCCTGTTAGCAGCTACAGCTTTAGTTAATCCTACTGCCGGCTAAACATTTGGTTAAGTCCAATCCTAATAATTTCCCATCCTTACCAGGAAAAAGGGAAAGTGCAGGTTTCTCCAACTTTGTTATATGTTAAAAGCTTGTTCTGACAAAGTATGAGGAAAGTTACTTTTTTTGGCAAGGAAAATCTGCTGCAATTTAAATGGTTCTGTTTTACAGAACAGAACCATTAAGTGTTAGCATAACAGTTTATACTTCTTCCAGGAGTATGGCCACTGCTACTGTTTTGAGGTTAGCCTGTCTTATCAACCTCCCATGCGAAATGAGATTTTAAATTCTCCTTTGGACAGAGATGGTTTTTGACGGACCTCTGCACAGAGGGACCAAATATGAAGAGAGGTTAGAATGTTCAACCTTTTCTCGTTTATTCTACAGGATTCTCCATCCCCTCATCCAGTTTTGTCAAGACTCGGCAAAAGATTTAAGAGTAAGAAGGTTCCAAAAAGAAAACTGGAATCACCCTATCCCCACCCACAGACGGTCCAAGTCAAGGAATTAAGGAACCATGTGTCTCAGTCCCATAATGGCAGCCATTTCACTCCCAGAAAGTCTGACTCCCAATTTTTTTTTTTTTTTTTTTGGCAAAAAACTTTCATAACCCATGTCTGAAACTATTAGGGTTATAGATGTCAAGGGGAAGAATTTTCTGGCACAGACTTGTTTCCACCTGTCCTTTAAAACTAGAGCCAGTTCCCACTTTCCAGATTGGGAACATTTTTATTTAAGGATTTTTTTTCATACAAAATGAAGTGCTTGATACCATTTCTTTCCAAAACATTTTAGTGGTGGTGCCAACATTCAAAATGTTGTCACTTCACAATCCATTACCATTCTTCCTCATCCAAGTTTCCAGGTAAAGAAAAAACAGGGAGGCCAAGCTATTAGTGTCAATCACACACCAGAACATCCTCCCACAGCAGCACCAATGGAAGAACAAGACCCGGACATGCCCTCCACAAGCTTAGCTTACCTTACCTCGAGGCATTAAAAGAACTTCATGAAATTAGTTCATTTTTTCACATCGGGAACCAATCACTAATGACAGGGACTTCAATTTTAGTGAATTTGTATTTCATTTAACTATCATTTACCATCAAAGGGAATGACTTCCATCCCTATGCAACATGGTAACACAACCCATCTGTTGGATGTAAAATGTTTCATTAGTAAGTTACATTTTGGGCTGCTTTTTACTGGCTAATCTGATGTTTTACAAATTTTGAGCACAGAACACTCCCTTGAACTCTACATTATCACTTTGTCAGATGTAAAGTGGATTTTAGGAATGTGCTTGGGAAAAGGCAGAGGAATAAGGACAATCCAACTAGGAGTGAATGTATCAACTTAAGAACTGTGAATGCAATTTAAGAACTAAAAAATTCCACCCTTAGATTCATAAAGCTTGCCAAGGGAAGAGGGCTGCTGATAAAAGAGTGAATACACTGCCCATAGATTGATGTTAGTCGATAGTGTGTATGAAGTGTCGCTTAATGAGGGTTAACCAGGCATAGAAGGGTTAGAAATATCAATTTGTTCATTGACAGCAGTATTTCAATGAATTCCAATTTGAATTGGTCTTTACCTACTATACAGGCTTTCGGGATCCCCAAAATTCATGCATCCATGAGGCCAATTGTTGGCAGAGGTTCCATTACACTGGCATGTGCTAAGCTTGTAGATTTTAGAAAACCCAGGTTTGCAAGGACTCGTGGAAATTTCTGGAAAAGACTGACCTTTATTTTTAGTGACATCCCAGTGACCACTGATGTAGACGTATACTGTGATCCCTTATATTGGGTTGACATGGTTGAGAATTTTTGGAATCTAACAAGTTGGTTGACATTAAGGGAAACCACCAAATAAAGGGAGAGAATTGCGGGCCCATTTATGCCAATATAGTTATAGCTAAATGTAGTCTGTTTGGCCCTTTTGCACAGTTCACTTGTTTTTGTACTAGATTTGGATGACTTAGTGGTCTGGTTCATTGGCAGAATATCAGTTTTATAGTTTACATAACCACAGTACAAAGTTTGAGGTTCATGGATCACACAGAAATTTCACTTTGATGTGTTGCTTAGACGGGATGAAGTCATTATGAAAAGAAATGGCTATGTTCCCATTTTCGCCAAGTCTAAGGGGAAAGAATGTTCTTGCCTGTAACTGTGGATGAAGGATCATTTTCAAACTTTGAAAAATTACAAACTGGACAGTAATTTGGCAAGGTGGATCTTTAATAAAAACTTGTTACAATATAGTCAGAGAAACCTAATGGTTTTCCAGAAGGAAGTATTTTAGGAGTCTAATTAGACAAGAAAGCAACACAAGGCCTACATAAAAATTGTGGTAGATGTAAATTTTGCAAATGGATACACTGGTAGCTCTTAAGATTCGAGGGAGAACTTGAAGGGAAATTTGACTGCTGTACTAATGGAGTAGTTTATGCTGCATTATGCAAAGTCTGCTCTTGTTTTTACATTGGAAAAGACAATACTACTATGAATGAACACCTGTATGAAAGTGCAGCAAAATATTAGCTAAGCATTTAACTGAATTTTTGGGCCACTCAAATTTTTGGTGATTGAAAGAGTGGTTAAAAATTCTATGAGTGACACTTGGCACCTCCTTTGGGAAGTCAGGGAACTGTATTGGCACCTGGCTTTGAATGCAAAACATTGGTGAGGACTTTGACAACTTCCATCTAGTGTTTTAAAACAAATTGCTACTTAAGCTGTATAGAGAAGGGTTGGCAACAGTTTTTACTGGCAGGCAATATAATTTAAAAGTCTTTTTACCTAGTGCTTGGTACTTTTAATAGCACCTTTAAAATCATGCGACTTACATCTGTTGGTATTTTAATGGGAAGATGGATAGTTATCAATCTGAAGTCTTGTGATGTGGACAAAAGCACTTGTGTTTTTACAGGATTAAGTGCCAGCTTTTTCATTTGGCTTTTTAGAAGCTAGCTCTTTGTAGTGCCTTTTCAGTGTCCTGATAAAGATGCCTGGCACACTGATACTTCAGGCATTGCTTGTGTCATATGTAGTTCTCTGCCTTATCCTTTTGGACTATCCACCACGCAAGTGTTTTCACGGTATAAAATAAGTTATGTACTCACCATAACGTTCCATCTGAGTAGGTAAACAGTCTGCAACCCGTGGGATACGGATCCGACCTCGGATCCGAGCCGGCAACTTTACAAAGCTTAGATCTGAGCTCCTAGCTCCTCCCCTTACCCATAATCCCCGGCCAACCCTGACTGACCTCAGATCAAGTTTGCCCACAAGCACTATAGTGGATAACTTAACTACATTATCAGAATGGTACATCACTATATGACATGAAACACATCTGAGGGTCAGGGGGATGGAGGGGGGGGGAACGGTTGCAGACAAATGAAGTTTACCTACTCAGATGGAACGTTATGGTGAGTACATAACTTCTTAAACTGAAGTAGTTAACTTGATTTGGTCTGCAACCTGTGGGACAGAGTCCCCAGCTACCTTAACCTTGGGCGGCCTTCATGGAAGAATATTCCGGAGCACTGCGGAGCCAAAAGTTCTCCCTCTGGAGGTAATGTCCAATTTATAATGATTGATGAAGGTATGAGATGAGGCCCAAGTGGCTGCTGAACAGATATCATCCAAGGAAACCCTGGATTTAAAGGCAGCAGATGTAGCCATAGCCCTAGTTGAATGGACACAAACTCTTTGAGGTGCGGGCCTGCCGGAATTTTGATATGCTGTAATTATACACTGTGAAATCCATCTCGATAAGAAAATCTTCGAGACCGGTTTACCTAGATTAAATCTGGCAAAGGAGAAGAACAGCTGGTCGGATTGTCTATGACCAGATGTCCTATGAATGTAAAATCTAAGTTGTCTGTGTACGTCCAAAGAATGTAGTCTGTACTCCCCTTTGTTCTGGTAGTTAGGAAAGAAGACCGGCAGATTGATAGATTGGTTAATATTAGATTCAGAAACTACGTTAGGGAGGAAGGAGGGATTGGGTCCTGAGGTAAACCCTATCCTTGTGAAAGGTTAAGTATGGGGGTTTCACAGAAAGATCTTGCAATTCAGATACTCCTCTGGCTGAAGTAATAGCCACAAGAAAGGCTGTTTTCCAAGACAAATATTGGAGGTCTACTGAAGACGCCGGTTTGAAGGGAGGGGCTGTCAGGGCTTGTAATACCAAGGTCAAATCCCATGGAGGTACCGCTTCCTTTATTGGAGGTCTAAGAAGAAAGGTGCCCTTCAGGAAAGTTTTGCACAATTTTGTAGTAATTAAAGGACCCATTTCAGTACCTACATGGTAATGAGAGATAGCTGCTAACTGAACCTTAACCGTAGAACAGCTAGCTCCGTCATTAAAAGACCTGAAAGGCAAGGGGGCTGTAAAAGGGTCCAAATTATGGCGTTCTGCCCAGATAGAGAAATGCTTCCATTTACTACCATAGACCTGCCTAGTAGAGGGCTTGTGCGCTGCTACTAGGATAGTTTTAACTGGAGAAGAGATACCGGGAGTCCTAGCTACAAGTGGAACTGGAGCAGCCAAGCCGTAAGCTTGAGGCTGGCCAGGTCGGGAAGTGGGAGCCCCTGGGGGTGGGAGATTAGATCCGGAAGGGGATCTAGAATCCAGGGTGGATTCACTTGAGACCAGAGGTAAGGGAACCAAGCTTGGCGAGGCCAGAATGGGGCAATAAGGATAATCCTGCTCCCTAACTGACTGGCTTTCTGAAGAAGTTTCAGCATGAGGGGAAGAGGAGGGTAGGCATAGAGAAGACCGGGTGGCCAAGCATGCACCAAGGTGTCCCTCGGGGCTTCCCCGGCAGGGGGTAGGAGAGCAAAATAATTGTTGCATTTTGTGTTTGAGGAAGATGTGAAAAGGATCGCAACAGGGCTGCCCCCCAAATGGCAAAAATTCGACTCACTACTCGAGGACTGAGGGACCACTCTTAAGGTGAAAGGATGGTGCGACTCAGTCTGCCAGGATGTTGGTCCATCCCGGAATGTGCGTTGCAATGAGAAAGCGGTTGGTGGAGATAGCCCATTCCCACACTCTCATGGCTTCTCGACAGAGTGGGTAAGACCTGGTTCCCCCGTTTGTTGATATACCATACGACAGACATACTGTCTGTCCGGATTGCAATTGTTCCTACAGGCAGAAGGCTCTGAAGTGCTTGCAACGACAACAGCACTGCCCTCATCTCTAGAACATTTATGTGCAATAAGGTCACCGAATCGTTCCACGTGCCTTGAACCGTCCTGCTCGAATAATGCCCCCCAAGACAAGAGGCGTCCGTGGTCACCGTGGCGAGGGGGGTCATGGCAAAGGGGTGTCCCATCTGGAGGTCAGGCGACTGAAGCCACCAAACGAGAGCCCTCTTGCAGGCCTTGCTGAGAGAAATGAGGTGACTCAAGGGGTATTGATGAAGGGACCATTGGACTTGGAGTGTTCACTGTAAAATCCTCATGTTCAGAAACGCCATGGGAAGAAGTTTTATAGCGGCTGCCATGGACCCCAGGGCCCACAGAACCAATCCCGCCGGAGATTTTGAAGATGGCCAGCACATGTGCCCTTAAAGTGTGTAATTGGTCGGGAGTTAAGAAGACTAGTTGCCTGTTGGTGTCCAGTCTGGACCCGATAAGTCCATCACCCGAGTCGGGGTGAGAGAGGACTTCAGAGTTCACAGTGATCCCTAGTTGCGGAGCAAGGTTGAGAAAGTAGTCCCTGGCTAAGCATAGCAGATGCCTTGTCGGGGCGGTGAGGAACCAGTCGTCCAGGTACGGGAAGACCTACATTCCCTGGAGTATCAGGTGGGCCACTATCACTGCTAATACCTTGGTGAACACCCTGGGGGCTGAGGTGAGACCAAAGGGGAGGACCCTGAATTGATAATGACTGGCTCCCAGCCGGAAGCGGAGAAACCTCCTGGACCGTTTCTCCATCAATATGTGGTAGTACGCATCCTTGAAGTCTACGGAGCACATCCAGTCGTTCTCCCGCAAGAGGGGGAGATTAGATTGAAGAATGACCGTCCGGAACTTTTCTTTGGTTACTGACAGGTTTAGTAGGGAAAGATAGAGGATGGGCCTTAGGTCCCCCGTCTTTTTTGGCACCAAGAAGAATCTTGACTAGTAACCTGATCTGGACTGGCCTGGGGGGGGGGGGAGAGATGTGCTGGACAGCTCCTTTTTCTAAAAGCTGCCAAACTTCTGCAGCCTCCCTCTGATTGCGTGGATCATCAGGGAGGTGTTCGGGAGTGTAGGGAATGTAAGAAATGGGAATTCTGTATCCTCTGGATATGATACGAAGCACCCAGCAGTCTGTTGTAATGGACTCCCAAGCTGCCAGGTGCCTCGAGAAACGCCCCCCCCGACTGCCTCCAGAGTGGAGCAGTCGGGCAACCACTCAGGGTTGCTGCGTGGGCTGATCAGAGAAGGCTTCTCTGGACCCAAAGTTCCTCGGGCCCCCTCTTCCTCTAGGGCGGCATCCACCCTGTCCTCCTCTGCCGTGGAAGGACTGGGAGTCCTGAGCGGACTGGGATTGTTGCGACTTTCGGAACCACATCTTCTTCTGTCCCTTTTGGTTCTTGGAGAAGGACCTCTGGGGAGCAGAGAAGCTGACTCCAACGGCAGACGTCTTCCCGTCCTTTTCACTCTGGATCAAAGTCTCGCAAACTGTCTTGCCAAATAGGGCAGAACCACCGAAGGGGGTATTCGCAAAGGACTCCTTTAAGGGTTCCGCAAAATCACAATACCGGAGCCAGGCCTGGTGCCTCATAACTAGGCCTGCTCCGCTGGCTCTATCGGCTCCTCTGTAGCATCGGATAAAAGCTGCATAGAGGTGTTGGATGTAGACCTAAGAGTGGCCATGCGAGTGGAGTACAACTGTTTGTCCTCTCCCGACATGGACTCCGGGGGAGATGCAGCATACTCTGATAAGGTGTCTCTGCAGTCGAATCACATGTGCCATGTAGTTCAGGGACCTTACAGAGAAGGTCGCTGAACTAAAGACCTGCTTCCCGAGACAGTCCATCGAGCGAGACTCCTTGCTCGGGGGATGGACCGAGAGACTCTCTTGGGCTAACTCCCTCTTGGTGGCTGCCGCCACCAACATGGCATCTACGAGGGTCCCTTGCTCCAATGGGATTTCTCTGCCAGGGGGCTCAGGATCTTGTCAGGACGTTTAGGGACTGGCTCCACAGTGTACGGCTCCTTCCACGCCCTAGTGGTGATAAGGTCCACTAAGGGGTCAGCCGGAGGTGACACCCAAGAGGTAAGATGGGCCTGCTTCGAATGCCTCCAGGAACACGGATTAGTCAGAGGAAGCCTTGGGGGCAGACCACCCCCCTCTTATCCTAAGCATTTCCATGATATTTGTGAAGGAGACACCCTCGGGGGTGACCTTGGGTAGCCTTCCCCCTCATCCAAATCAGTGTCTTCTGTCAAGGACTCGGGGGAGTCCACGTGCCTCCTCTTACACTTCCGCTTGTGAGGAACATCCTCAGGGGGACTGTCTGAGGAAGACTCACCAGCAACATTTTTCCAGGGGAACGACCTGAGACATCAAAGTAGGCTGTCCCTGTGGCCGGGCAACGGAAACCTTACCCAAACGAGCAGGAGTGCGGGATGGAACCGTAGCAGGGAGCGGGGGCCTGGATGCACTCAACAGAGCCCTCTCCACCACATTGAAAGAGGATGGAGAGCCACTATCTCTAGTATCTGACAGCCGACACTCACTTTGATCCGATGGATGGATTGGAGCCGCCGCAGAGACCATCGGATCCAATGGGCCAGTGTGCTCCGACCTGGACGGAGCCAAAGGCACACTAAATCCCTCTGATCTGAAGCTCAGAGCACAGCTCTGAGAGCTCGGATCTGACAAGGACGGATCTGGTAAACTCTTAAGAGTCTGAGCCGAAGTACCAGATACTGTCGTCGCAAACCCACCCCCGGCTCCAATGCTGCCCAGCTCAGAGCGCTCCGAACCTGGGAAGCGGGTTGGAGAAGGAGCTATCGGGGCAAAGAAGGGCGTTGAGCTCCCCCACCCCTGGAGGGGGGGGGGCAGGAGCACTCCCATCTGCATTTGGGCCTGGATGAACCTTCGCATCACCTGGTCCAAATCAGCTTCAGAAAGGCTATGTGTTGATCTCGACAAGGCCACCGAGGCTGGCCGGGAGTGCCGCCTTGATGACCTCGACGGAGATCAGGTCTCCTTCTCGGGTCCCAGTGAGAAGCATGGAGACCTGAGCAGAGGAGGAGACCTGGAAGCCGTGGGGGGAGAAGCCCACTTAGCCGGGGGGGCCAAAGCGGAGGCCTCGGCCCACCGCTTGTGTGCTTCTCCCTCCATTCTTTCCTGGCCTCCCTCTCCTCCGGCACCAAAGCGGGAGAGAATCCCGGCCGGGGGGAGGGAGGCAGGAGTGGCCACCACTGAAGCCTGGGAGGCGGCCACAGAAGCACCGGAGGCCAAAGCCGAATCCGGGGGCAAAAGTCCCGCCAGGATCAGCTTAGACCTCCAGTGTTCTGGGGTTGAACGCCGCACAGATAGTGCATCCAGAGGAAAGGTGTTCAACCCCAAGGCACCGGACGCACAGAGTGTGATAATCCGCCGGGGAGAGCTTATGGCCACACTTGGTGTACTTAGAAAATTAGAAGTTATGTACCTACCATAACGTTCCATGTTAGTTGTCTTCTCTCGCCTTCTTTCTTGCTGGATGGGTTTGGAGCCGATCCTCGGCTCCGACTCGGCACTTGCTAAGCTCGAGAGTCACTTTTACCAGCTCGAGGCAGCCCCATATCCCATGATGCAATGCAGTAATTACCCAGATCTCGTTTGGTATCTAGAGGAAAACTGCCTATAAAAACTTTCCACTAAAGGAAAGAGAAACAACTAACCTAAATAGGCTGCAAGGGAAACCAGGTAATCAAGGACAAGAACTATCTGGTGTCCAAGGAAGAAGAATCTTCCAGAGAAAAGTGGAGATCAAGGTCTGTCCAGGCTAGGGGGGACAGGAGGGAGGGACGCAAGAAAGAAGGCGAGAGAAGACAACTAACATGGAACGTTATGGTAGGTACATAACTTCTAAATGTTAAGTTGTCAATCTCGCCTTCATTCTTGCTGGATGGGACCGCGTCCCTAGCACCTCTATCCTGGGTGGCTCAATGGAACAGACTCTTGAGAACAGTGGAACCAAAGCTTGCCCTGTCCCTGGAGGCCAAATCCAATTTGTAATGAGAAACGAAGGTATGAGGAGTGGCCCAAGTGGATGCTGCACAAATAGTATCTAAGGGTAGTCTAGCCTGAAAAGCTGTAGAAGTGGCTAGACCCCTTGTGGAATGAGCTTTAGGTTTTGAACTCAGCTGTCTGCCCCTAAGCTGATAAATGTCAGAAATGGTGGAAGATAGCCATCTGGATAAGGTCACTTTAGAAACAGGGAGACCTTTTTTATTTTCAGCATAAGACAGGAAGAGCTGATCGGACTTTCTAAATTGCTTCTGTCCAAGTAATATCTAAGTTGGCGATGAACATCTAGGTAATGCAATTTTTGTTCCGCCCTGTTAGAATAATTTGGAAAAAATACAGGGAGATCAATTGATTGGTTTAAATTTGTCTTAGAAGCAACCTTGGGCAAAAAGGATGGATTGGTTCTCAAGGATACTCTGTCTTTGTGGAAGACCAAATAAGGGGGACGAACACAGAGGGCATGAAGTTCAGACACTCTTCTAGCCGAGGTAATAGCGACTAGAAAGAGTGTCTTCCAAGAAAGAAACTTTAATGAACATGAAGCAGCCGGTCCGAAAGGGGGAAGTATCAAGGATGTCAGCACTAGATACAAGTCCCACTGTGGTGGAGGATCTCTAACAGGGGGTTTAAGAAGGAACACTCCTTTGAGAAAGGCTTTACAAAGTTTGTGGAACAAAGTTGTGGTCTGCAAACCCGACATGGAAGTTCGAGATTGCAGCCAACTGAACTTTGACTGTGGAAGACGAAGAACCCGAGTGAAAAATTTCCACAAGGAAATCCAAGACCGACTGAATAGGGGCAGTAAAGGGGTCTATGTTCTTAGATCTTGCCCAAAAAGAGAAGCGTTTCCACTTGCTAGCATAAATCCTCCTGGTAGAGGACTTAAGAGAAGCTACTATGATATCTCTAACGGGGTTAGAGATCATAGGAAGCCTGGCTAAGGAAGGAAGTGGAGCAACCAAGCTGTGAGGTTGAGGGAAGGAACGGACCGGTGCAGTTGACCTGACTGGTGGGTCAGAAGATCTGGAACTAGGTCCAGATGCCAAGGCTGCACCAAAAGATGGCGATGAAGGAACGGGAACCAAATTTGTCGAGGCCAATAAGGGGCAATGAGAATCATTTTGGCTCTCAAGACGGTAGCTTTCTGGAGTACTTGTGGTATCAAAGGTAAAGGAGGAAAGGCATAAAAGAGTCCCCGGGGCCAATCTTGGGTAAGAGAGTCTCTGGGGGGGATGGCCCGGAAGTGGGAAGAGAGAAGAAGTCTGGGCATTTGCTGTTTCGGGGTGTGGCAAAAAGATCGCAGCATGGGCGGCCCCACTTCTGAAAAATCTCCTCCACAATGGATTGCTTGAGAGACCACACGTGAGGCATGAGAATAGCTCTGCTCAATCTGTCCGCTATTATGTTGGTTTTCCCAGGGATATGCGTTGCTACCAGAAACCGATGAGAGGAGATCGCCATTGCCAAAGTCTGAGAGCTTCTCGACACAAGGGATAGGACTTGGTTCCGCCCTGCTTGTTGATGTACCACACAATGGACATGTTGTCAGTGTGAACTGCAATAGTCCCTAAGGGAAGAAAGTCGCTGAGGGCTTGCAACGTTAAAAGCACTGCTCTCATCTCTAGGACATTTATGTGCAGGTGGTATTCGAACATTTGCCACGTGCCATGAACCATCCTGCCCTGATAATGCCTCTCCACCCGATCAGGGAGGCATCCGAAGTGACCGTGGCTACCAGGGCCAGGGGAACAAATGGTCTGCCCTGATGAACTAGGGGAGAGGAAATCCACCAGGATAGATGGTTCTTGCAGGTTTGTGTCACCAGAATCTTGTGATGCATGGGAAGCTGCTGGAAGGACCATTGGGTGAATAACATCCATTTTAGGAGACGCATGTAAAAGCGGGCCAGAGGAAGAAGTGTTATGGCAGCTGCCATGAGGCCCAACACTTTCAGGACCAACCTGGCTTGTGCCCTTTTGCTGGATAGGATGATCCGTACGTGGTTTTGGATATCTAGGATTCTCTGACTTGTTAGGTTTGCTGACATCCGAGTAGTGTCTAGATTTGCGCCTATAAAGGTAATAGATTGGCAGGGCGACAAGGAAGACTTTTTGAAGTTGACTGAAATTCTTAAGTGACCGCAGAGACGTAGAGTGTAATCGCTGGCTTGGAGAAGTTGATGCCTGGTGGTGGCTGAGAGGAGCCAGTCGTCGAGATACGGAAACACCTGGAATCCTTGACGTCTCAGGTGAGCCGTGACCACTGCCATGCATTTGGTGAACACTCTGGGGGCTGTAGTGAGGCCAAAGGGCAGGGCTCTGAATTGAAAATGACTGGTCCCCAGCCGAAAGCGGAGAAAACTTCTGGAGCATTTGTGAATCTTTATATGATAGCACGCATCCTGAAGGTCTATGGAGCACATCCAGTTGTCTTTGCCCAGAAAGAGCAAAATCGATTGAAGTGTGACCATCCGAAATCTTGTCTTTTTGACAGACAAGTTGAGCCTGCTGAGGTCTAATATTGGTCTCCAGTCTCCCGTCTTTTTGGGGACCAAAAAGAACCTTGAGTAGATTCCGGACTCTGAATGATCTTTTGGTACTGGCTGGATGGCCCTTTTCTTTAGAAGCTTTGACACCTCTAATTTTGCAATTTCCCTTAGACTGGGTGGTACGTCTGGAAGGGAACCTCTTTGAGGGAAGGGGCTTTCCTCGAAAGGAATCTTGTAACCCTCGGATATGATCGACTGTACCCATTTGTCTTGAGAGAGGGAAAGCCAGGCTTCTGGGTACAGCGACAATCTTCCCCCGACTGCCTCCAAGGGTGGGCAGTCGGGCAACACCTCAGGGATGCTGGAAGGGCTTGTCAGAGAGGCTCTCTGGAGCCCTGGTTCTGCGGACCCCCCCTCTGCCCCTTGGGCGGCGTCTGTTATTACCCCCTCTGCCTCTGGGGGTAAACTGACCACGTGAGTCAGGCGTGACTCCTTGTGATTTCCGGAACCACATTTTCCCACCCTTCTGACCTTTGGGGTAAGGTCTAGGAGTGGAAAAACTGACTCCTACGGCAGAAAGAGTCTTGCCGCCCTGCTTGCACCTGGTCAAAGTGTCCTTCACCTGAGGGCCAAACAACGTTGTCCCATCAAAGGGAGAGTTTGTGAAGGACGCCTTAAAGGGGTTTGCAAAATTACAGAGCCACATCCAGGACTGACGTCTGAGGGCCACTCCTGTGCCTGCAGCTCTACTTGCCCCATCGGCTGCATAAGAAATGAGCCGCATGGAGGAGTTGGTTATGGAATTTAGGATTCCCAGCTGAGAGGCAATCTTTTCTTGAGCCCCTGCTGCTGACGGATCCTGTACTACTTCACCTAGTTCTTTGAGGATGTCTCTCTGAAGTCTGGTGAAGTGACATAAATAATTCAGCGAACGCATAGCAAAGGTCGCTGAGGAAAACATCCGCTTGCCATACCTGTCCATGGTCCTAGACTCCTTGTTATGAGGATGGACTGGTACGGAAGGATCTGCAAGTTCCTTCTTGGTGGTGGCCGCCACCACCATGGCATCAACCGGGACACCCTTAGTAAGATACTGCTTTTCAGCGGGGGCCGTGATAAACTTTGAAGGTCTCCTGGGGACTGGTTCCACCAAATCAGGAGATGCCCACACCTTTAGAGCTATGACTTCCATAAGGGGGTCGAAAGGCGGAGACACCCAGGAGGTGGAGGGGTCGAGATCCAAAAGCCTCCAGGTATACCGATTCATCCTCGGAGGGATTGATGGAGGGCCAGTTCCCCCTCTGCTTCAGGAGTTCAAGGATGTCTGAAAAGGAGACATCCTCAGAGGGAGATCTTGGGGACCCCTCCGACTCATCTAAATCGGTATCTGATGTTGTAGACTCAGGGGAGTCTAAGTGCTTCCTCCTGAAGGTCCTCTTACACGGGGGTTCACCTGAAGGATCAGGAGAAACCTCGGAAGGGGAAGTCCTTCCCAATGGGGGAACCTGGGGCGATGGATCTCTGGGTCCGGGAGCAAGAGAGCGGGAAGAGGCATCTACAGGCACCGTAGAGGGAGGAGCTAAAGGAACCGACTGCTGGCTAAGCTCTGGGGCTAGCACACTCCTCATCACCTCGAAGGCTCCCCTTCCAGGGAGGGCCGAGAGATCCCGCTCCGAAGAAACAGGGATCCCTAGACCCAACAAAAGGGAAGGCTCCGAAGCAGATGTCGGGGCCGAGCTCACCAAGGCAGAGCCCTGAGAGGGAGAACGGGGTCAGACAAGGGTCAGATGCCACTCGCCCCCTCGAAACCGACCAGGGAAGCCAGACGCCCAGATCCCTCCAAGGAAGGTCTCAAGGAGGAGATAGGAGTCGAAGACGACGGAGCCGAAAGGGGTGGTATCGGCTCCAAAGCAGCAACAGTCACGGTACCAATAATCTCTGGCTCCGAACTCTGTAGGAGAGTCGAAGGAGGAATGTCAGGGGGGTGTAGAATAGCTGACGTCTGATGAGACGGGCTATGGAGCATCTGGGCTAGTGCCTGTGACTAATAGCCTACTTACCACTCTAAGTCATGGTATGAGAGCCTGGAAGACCTCGATGATCGGCTCCGATGGCTCCGCTCCGAAAGCAAGGGAGAGGCTGGAGCAGAGTGTATAGATTCCAAAGGAGATCTAGACCTCTCCTTGGACAGAGCCGAAGAACGTTCGGCTCCAGGCGGAGCCGACAACTTGTCGGCTCCGAGAGGAGACAAAGATATCTCGGCTCCAGCCAGAGCAGAGACATGCTTCGACGCTAGGGTGTCAGCTCCTGACGGAGCCGACAAAGGTGACGAAGCCAGGGTATCTGCGCCGATCGGCGCCGGCACAGAAGCTTCTAACAAGGAAGGATCGGCTCCGGATGGAGCCGATGTCGACTCCGGCGGAGTCGGAACCAAGACCACAGACTTGGACACCGAAGCCTGGGTCTTGGGAGGCTTAGAGGGCTTCCCGGAGCAGACCTTAGCCGGGGAGCTCTCTGGTTTAAGAAGACCCCTGAGGATCAACTTATTTCTACGTTCCTGCAGGACTCTCTGGCTGAAAGAATGACATATAGCACAGGAGTCCTGCAGGTGTAGGGGTCCCAGGCAATAAATACAAGAAGTGTGACCGTCTGTCAGAGACATCTTCTGACAGCATGAGTCACACTTCTTGAAACCTGAGACCCTAGTATCTTTGGACATGTCTCGGTCCTAAAGCACTCACACACACCTATCAGTCCAAACAGACACTAACAACTAAAATATTATTAATAACTAACAAAATTAGTTATTATATTACAGTAACACACACCTGAGGAAAATCCTGACGGGAACTGTGAGGGTGGGAAAGGCCTAAGGCCCGAAAAACTGAAACTAAGAGAACTAAGGGAAAATGGGTATGGAGCTAAGAGAATTAAGTACACTGAAGGATATAAAGACTAAAGGACTAAAATTAGGGTTTTGAGACACCTAAAACCTGACAAATAGCAAGAAAAATATCACTTACCAAGAGCTGGTAAAAAGGATGACCTCATTAGCGAAGCGGCAAACGAGATCTGGGTAATTACTGCCTTGCATCATGGGATATGGGGCTGCCTCGAGCTGGTAAAAGTGACTCTCGAGCTTAGCAAGTGCCGAGTCGGAGCCGAGGATCGGCTCCGAACCCATCCAGCAAGAATGAAGGCGAGATTGTCAACTTAACATGATTGGTTTTGGGGCCTCAGACATTCTAAAGAAAACACACTCGTTAGGCCCCAAACACACCACACACAGAACTACGTACCAGTGAAGGGGAGGGAGGGAAAATTTAACCAAAGGGAAACCTAACCACAACACACTCGTACACTTAAAAGTAAAAGAAAAAATGTTTTAAATTTCTCACAAACTCTAGGAAGACCCTACAACCAGGAGCTCAAAACCTAGCTGCTGACCAGAAGCGTGGCAAACTAGATCTGAGGTCAGTCAGGGGTGGCAGGGGATTATGGGTAAGGGGAGGAGCTAGGAGGTCAGATCTAAGCTTTGTAATGTTGCCGGCTCAGATCCAAGGTCGGATCCGTATCCCACAGGTTGCAGACCAAATGAAGTTAACTACTTCAGATCTCCCATTATAACTCATTGCAGGATACAGGGTGTCCACATGGCAAAGACAAGTTATCTAAATTTATCAAGTCTTGCATTTCAGGAATCTCACTTGGGAGAAATTTTCCACAAACTGAGATTCCAACAGAATTCACTCCTTCATACAGAATTGAGAGGCCTCAGTTCTAAAGCTTTTCTTCCATACAACTGCCCTCTGAGATCTTTATTTCTAGGGTTTTCTAGACATTGGTCTGAGAAAAAGTTACGTTCTTACCATAATGTTCCATGTGAGCTGTTCATCTCGCCTTTCTTCTTACACGTGGGTTCGGAGCAGATCCATCGGCTCAGAGTTGGCCACTTTCCAAGCTCTAGATCTCTAAGAAGCTTGAGACAGTCCCTATCCCATGATGCTCTGCTGCCAAACCCCAGATCTAGTTTGCTGAACCCAGCAAGAAACACAAGCAACCCAATATAACAAAGTACCTATTAACAATTAGTTAAGATAACCTGGCTAACGAGGATACTAGTAAGATCAAACAGACCAGCCATACTCGTTCTTCCAGAACATGGAGGGGGATGGTAAGAGGGAGTGTAAGAAAGGCGAGATGAACTTGCATGGAACGTTATGGTAAGAACATAACCATGTGAAGTTGTTCAATCTCAGTTTGTTCTTACATGTGGGTAGCGTCCCAAGCACTCAGATCCTGGGCGGCTCATGGGAGTACATTCCTGAAAACGGTGGAACCAAAGGAAGCCCTGTCCACTTTGTAATGAACGTATGAGGTTTGGACCAAGTAGCAGCCGCACAAATGGCGTCCACAAAGGTAAACTAGCTACGTGAGCTAAGGACAAAGAAAAAGCCCTAGTAGAATGAGCTTTCACTTCACGTTCTAAAGGTTAATGGGATGAAGAATATGCAAACTTTATACAATCAGAAAGCCATTTAAACAATGTAACTTTGGATACCAAAAGGCCCTTCCTATTGTCTGCATGGGAAACTTAATAGTTGATCTGATTTTCTGAATTTTGTTCTGTCCAAATAAAATCTTAATTGTCTGACATCAAGCTTGTGCAACATGTATTCCAATTTACTGGCATGCCTGAAAAAAGTGGGAGTAGGAAGTTCAATGGACTGGTTCAAGTTCACTTCGGAGCAGACCTTCAGGAGAAAGGATGGACTTGTTCTTAGAGACACCCTATCGGGGTGAAAGACCCAATATGGGGGCCTAACGGAGTGCTTTAAGTTCAAAAACTACGCGCCGAAGTAATGGCCACTAAGAAAATTGTCTTCCAAGAAAGGAACTTAAACGGACAAGAAAATGCGGGCTCAAAAGGGGAAACATGAGTTGAGACAGCACCAAATTTAGATTCCAGGGAGTAATCGGATGTCTGATAGGGGGTCGAAGGTGAAGAGTCACTTTCAAAAAGGCTTTACATAATCTGTGGGACATATTAGAACCTCCACATCCCATATGGAAGTTGGATATGGCAGCCAATCGAACTCATAGTAGCAGCTGCTGCACCACCGTGGAAATGTGAAGCAAAAAATTCCAGAATGCTACGAAAAGGGGCAATAAAAAGATAAATACCATGTTGAGAAGCCCAATGACCAAATCGTTTCCATTTACTGTTATAAAGCTTCCTGGTGGAGACTATGCGAGGAAACCAGAATATGCTGAACTGTGGGAGACAAAATCATGAGACCTGGCTAGGTTGGGAAGTGAAGCAGCCAAGCTGTTTGAGGGAAACAAGAGCGGGGTGAAGAACTCCTGAATGAGTCAGGTCTGGCACTGGGTCCAGAACCCAAGGTTCTTCCATTTGGTATTGCTGAAGGGGAACCATATTTGCAGAGGCCAAAACAGGGTTAACAGAATAACAGTCCTTCCCTGGCTTTTGGCTTTCTGTAAAAAATTGGGGATCAGAGAGGATGGAGGAAAGGCATATAGGAGACCTGAGGGCCAATCATGTACAAGGGTGTCCCTTGGGATGTCCCCCGGTGGAGGGTACAGTGCAAAGTAGTTTCTGCATTTGGCGTTCATCAGGGATGCAAAAAAGGTCGCAGCAAGGCAGGCCCCATTTGTGGAATATCCTTTCCACCACTCATTCTTTGAGACCACTCGTGAGGCAATAGAATGTCTGTGCTCAATTTGTCTGCCATCATGTTGGAAGACCCCAGGATGCGAGTTTCTATCAGGAAGCACTGGTGGATACAGCCCCCTGCCAAATTCTCAAGGCCTCCAGCATAAGGGGCAAGATCTGGTTTCCCCTTGCTTGTTGATGTACCAGACTACCGACATGTCTGTATTGCAATAGTCTGTTGAGGTAGAGTCATGAAAGTGTTGCAATGCTAGGAACACCGCTCTCAACTCAGACATTGATGTGCAAACTGGATTCCATCTCTGACCAAGTACCTTGGACAGTTCTTCCCTGACAGCCACCCCCCCCACCCTATCAGGGAAGCATCAGTGGTCACTGGCTGCAGGGGGGGTACAAACAGATGACCTATAGTAACTTGGTGGCTGTCAACCAAAGGAGGCCCTTTTTGCAAGTATTTGTCAGCAGAATCTTTGACATTGGAAGTTGTTTATAAGGCCACTGTGTGAAGAGTAACCATTAGAGCATCCTCATGTGCATGCACCCCAGAGGAACCGCTATGAGAGTCGCTGCCATGGTGCCCAACAGCTTCAGAACTTGGAATGCAAGGACTTTCTTTTCCAACAACAAAAGGGATATTTGATTTCATAGAGAGATTACTCTATCTTGAGGCAATCTGACCAGGGCGGTGGTGTCTAGATCTGCTCCTATAAAAGGAAATATGCTGCGAGGACGATAAAGCAGATTTTTCGAAATTTAAGGTTATGCCCAACTGGGAACACAGGCTGATAGTGCAATCCCTGGCTTGAATCAGCTGATGGCTGATGGTGAAGAGCCAGTCGAGACATGGAAACACCTGGAATCCTAAACGTCTTGGGTGAGCCGTGACAACTGCCATGCATTTGATGAACACTGGGGGCTGTGGTGAGACCAAAAGGCAGAGCTCAGAATTGGAGGTGACTGGCCCCCAGCCAGAAACACAAGTGATCTTTGGATGGCTTGGCCATTTTTATGTGGCAGTACGCATCCATGAGATCTATCAAGCACATCCAAATCGCCAGTTTCAAGGAACGGTATTAACGACTGAAGCATGACCATTCAGAACCTTTCCTTTTTGACAAAGGAGTTGAGATTGCTGAGATCTAAGATGGGCCTCCAGTCCAGTCTTCTTTGGAACGGAAAAGAACCTGGAGTAAGTTCCGGATCCTATGTGGTCCGCCGGGACTGGCTGGATGACTTTTTCCAGCAGCCTCTGAATTTCTACAGCTGCTAGATTCCACAGACTGGGTGGATAGTCTGGGATTCTTGTCCGAATGGAAGGGAATTCTGAAAAGGGAATGATGTAGGTTCTGGTGATTATGCTTTTTACCCAGGAATCTGATTTAATTCCTAACCAGGCGTCTGGGTATAAAGAGTAGGACTGTTGGGCCTCCTCTCAGGAGTGCCAATAGGGTTTGCCAGGGAACTGCTCCCTGTCACCCTGGTTCTGCAGACCCCCCTCTGCTGCCTGGGCAGTGTCCAACATTATACCCCCCTCTTCTGCCCCTGTAGGGGGTTTCACTAAGTGTGTTCTGGAAAGCTCCTTGGGACTTTTGGAGCCACATTTTCCACCTCAGCCCTTTGGGGTATGGTCTAGTAGGGGTGGAAAAACTGACTCCTACAGCAGATAGCCTTTCCTTCCTGCTCACACCTAGTGTGTCTCCTTGACTTTGGGCCCAAACAAGGAAGAGCCATCAAATGGGATATTTACAAAGGAAGACTTCAAGGCTTCTGCAAAGGAGCATAAGCGCATCCAGGATAGTCTCCTAAGAGATATCGCTGAACCCGCTGCCTGACTTGATCCCTCGGCTGCATAAGAAGCGAGTCTCATGGACGACTTTACTATGGAATTAAGGGTGTTAAGCTGTGCAGTCACTTTCTGGGAAACAGCATCACCTGTGTTGCCCTGTAGAGCATCTCCAAGCTCTTTTAGATCTCGTTGAAGACAGGTAGATAGGCTAGTTAAGCAATCTCATTGCAAATGTCGCAGAACTAAAGATGCATTTCCCATATCTGTCCATAGTCCTGGAATCTCTTAGGATAGACAAAGGAAGGTGTCTGACATCCTTCTTGGTGGCCGCCACCACCATGGCATCAATGGGAACCCCTTTTGTAAGAAAGGACTTGAGGGCAGGTGATTGTTGGGCCTCTGAGGGACTGGTTCCCTAGAATCAGGAGGATCCACCTTTCACACAATCCAAGTCCATTAATTCATCAAAAGGCATAGTAACCCAGGAGGTGGAGGGTTGAGACCCAAATGCCTTCAGCACTGACTCATCCTCAGTAGGGGGTAAGGGACTGCCAGTCACCTCTCTGCCTTAGTAGTTAAAGGATGTCTGCAAGAGAGATCCTCAGAGGACTGTGGGGACCCTTCAGATTCCTCAAGTCTGTGTCTTTTGTGAAGGATTCCTGGGGTGAATCCAAATGCCTCCTCTGTCTTTTCCTGGGGACTTCAGTGGGGGCATATGGTGAAGTCTGTCAAGCAGGGGTCACCCAATGGGGTTACCCGAGGCTCTGGGTCTCTATGCTTAGTGGGAACCTGTGGTGTAGATAGAGCACAGCCCTTTAGGGGAGGAAGAGAAAGGAAAGAACCAAAGGGTTCTACCAGACATGACCTTCCTCATGGCATCAAAGGCACTGGTTTCCTGACCAGAGGAGTCTGCCAGTTCCAAAGAAGACTGCAGCCTCCCAAGGGCAGAGACCACAGGCTCAGAACCAGAGGACAGAACTCATCTGTGCCGAAGCCCCCCCGAGAGGGAGAGTCAGAACTGAAGCATTGGTTCGACCCCCCCCCCTCTGAACCAGCGAGAAAGTGTCTGCTCTGAGACTCTTATCAGAACCGAAGTCAAGGTCGAAGGAGCAGAGAGAACTAGAACAGGCCTTTGGCTTGAGGGTTCCACCACTATCTGATCCTCTTTCCGTCTCTGAAGGCTCAACTGGCCTCAGAGGAGTAGAACTCGTGGAAGGTGGGGTCATAGGCTTTGAAGCCAACTAAGTTGAAGCTGCAAGCAATTTGGCCAGGGCCAGGTTTACCAAGAGTCTCTGTACCACTTGGTCCACATTGATGTCAGAAACTGTACCGGAAGAATGGGTCAAAGAAGCCACTGACTCAAAGATCGGAAACTTTGAAGCCTCCAACACCAGTTCCAACACAATGACTTGGCTCTGAGGTAAGATCTCTGTGCATGGCTCTGAAGGCTGTGGAGCTGGCGCCAGAGTCTTGCCAGAGGTGCTCAGAGCCGAAGACTTGTGCTCCAAAGACACCTTAGATGACTAGACCCCTTTGAGGACTTTAGGTCTGGTCAGTCTTACCCAATATATCCTGGAAGTCAGATTTCAGCAGTACTCTACCAATTTCCTTCTCTCCAATAACTGCCACTGAAGGAATGGCAGATGGAGCAATCCTCCTGTAAATGTAGCAGGCCCAAACCAACAAGAAATATGATTATCCGTGATGGACATCTTTTGTCCAGTCACTTTAAACCCAGACTTTTGCTTCTGACATTATGAAAAAACAAGTCGTAATAACACCACAAAAACAGCTTAGAAAGTTCAGATCCCTGAACTTCAATAACTATAGAAAAGGGATAGAATAAAGAAACAAATAAGGGGATAGTGTATTAAATTTGAGAGCCCTGTCAAAGAGTAAATCAAGAAGGCTAAAAGCCTAGGAGCAAACCGCTCCAAACTAAAGGCCAAAATAAAAGCTTAGATACCTACTCTAAAACATAAAAAAAGGAATATGTGAAGCCTCACCAAGTATCAGATCCCTGATATTAAGTCTAAATATCAGAATTTATAATAAGATGCCAGGGATTCCTCTGAAGATCGTGCGATCTGTTGCAGCAACAAACTAGATCTGGGGTTTGGCAGCAGAGCATCATGGGATAGGGACAGTCTCAAGCTTCTCAGATCCAGAGCTTGGAAAGCGGCCAACTCATGAGCCGATGATCGGCTCCAAACCCACATGCAAGAACAAATGGTGAGACTGAACTTCACATTACCACAGTATTGGAGGTCTCATGGCATATGGTTTTCATGATACCCTTCGCAAGACTGCAGTAAGTCCCAACAAACACCCATTATCTTTTCACATCCCAGTTGTGGGGGGGGGGGGGGTGTAACAAATTTGAGCACAAAAATGCAGGTATCCCCCACTACAAAACAATCCTTGGACTTTGCTTGGAAAATAGTTTCCAGAGTACAACAAGTGGAAGGTATGACCAACATAAAGGTCATACAAGCACAAAAGGCTTGCCCTAATAAAGGCACTCAAACTCAAATCCCCTGCTACTCTAAAGCAGTCACAAGACAATACCAGCCAAGTTGTAAAAAGCAGGGGTGATGCAGGTCTTTAACCACGCACCCCTTTGCAGACTAGCTATGCCAACTTAGCATATGCTTCACAGCACTCAACATTTTGCTCCAGGAATCTGTGCAAGGACCAGGATGAATGCCTTTTCCTTTGGAGAGGAATGATAGTGTTCCACCCTTTAGATATCCAGGTATGTCTGAAGTGTCAGATGGACCCCCCCCCCCCCAATCATTGTGGCAACTCCACTAGCATGGGCAACAGTGGTTCTCCCTTCTGGAAATCCCCAGGGGCAAATACCATAAGCCTCCTCACATAATGGATGCAATCAAGATCAGGAGCATTTGATACACCAATCCCAAACGTCTAGTTGCCTGGATGGCAAGGTCTTAATTCACTTAACCATTTAGTGAGATGTGCAGCAAGTATTAATGGAGACAAGGTCTACTGGAAAGTCATCAGTAAATGAAGCCTTCTAGTTTGTACCAACAGCATAACACCCATTAGCCATGTACTCACCATAGCGGTCCATCTGAGTGGTTGCTCTTATCTTCAACCTGTGGGTTCTCAGATTCAGCATAGATTCAACTCTGCCACATTCTAGCATTAGATCCAAGCTCCTCCCCTACCAATCATGCCCATCTCCTTCCTCCCTTCATATGGAGTTTGCTGCCCAACTTAGAATCCCAACCTAGCCCTCAATTGTCCCATAACAAAAAACTCCATAAGCAAGAGATGCACCTTGTGACCATATCCTCTACCAGCTAGACCACTACAAGGCAGGGGGAAGGAGGGGTGGACAGTTGAAGACAAATGAAGGGCAGCAACTCAGATGGATTATGGAGAGTACAACTTATCTGAAGTTTTAGTCTTCATTTGGTCTTCAACTTGTGGGACAGAGTCCCCAGCTACTAAACACCCGAGAAGCCCTCGAGGAAGGATATTCCAAAGCACAGTGGAGCCAAAGGATGCCCTGTTCCTGGATAGAATGTCCAACTTAAGAGATTAAAGTATGTGAAGCAGTTCCAAGTGGCCAAAGATACTATAGGCTGCTGAGGTAGCCATAGATCTAGTGGACTAAGCCTCATTTACTGGCACGGATAACCCTTGCGCTGAATATGCCAGGATAATACACTGGGAAATTTAATGGGCAATAGTGACCTTGACACCATTTCCATAAAAAAGTCTTAGAATGGGAAATATGAAAGGATTTGGTCCTGTGCAACTGTATGCATATCTAGCAAGTGGAATTTGTACTCCTGATTTGAAAATTTGGGAAGAAAACCAGAAGAGTAATCACCCGATTAATATTTGCCAGGAAAGAAAGATTGGTTAGTGTGCAAGGACACCCTGTATTTATGAAAATAAAAATGTTTGATAGACTATGCTTTAAGCTCTGAAAACCTTCTGGACAATGTAATGGCGACCAAGAAAAAAAATCAGTCTTTCACAACTGAAATTGTAAGTCTACAGAGGCTGTGTGCTCAAAGGAGTATGAAACCACAGCTTGTAGTACTAATGCAAGATCAAGGAGGCATGGGATCCTTAACCAGTGGCCAGAGTAGAAAGGAGTCTTTCAAAAAGGTTTTACAAAGCTTAGAAGCCAGAGGCGCCATGTTTTCACTTGTGTGAAAGTTAGTGATAGCTACCAGCTAGACCTTGACCACAGGAGAACTCACCTTGCTGAAAGAGGCCTGCTAAAAATTCCAAATTGCCAGAACTGGGGCAGTGAAAGACCTAGGTCATGCTGTAAAGCCCAGCTAGAAAAATGTTTCCACTTGCTGGAATAAAACCTTCCTGGTAGAAGACTTAAGCCTCAACCAGAATCCTTTTGACCAGCAAAGATAACCTGGGAGTCCTGATCATGGGAAGCTGAGCAGCCAAGTGGGGAGCTTCAGACTAGGTCTGGATGGGGAATCTCTGAAGGATGAGATCTGGAGTCTGATCCAATGTCCATGGTGGACCCACAAGATGAGACCAGATAGGGAAACCAGACAGACCAGAGACCAGAATGGGGCAATGAGAATGACTAAGCTCCCCAGCCTACAAGCTTTAAGAAGTTTCAGTATTAGGGGCAGAGGATAAGCATACAGAAGACCAGGGGCCGGGCACAAGTCAGAGCTTCTCTGGGAACTTCCTCCAGTGGGGGATTCAGTGTAAGGAGGTGCATAGTTCACAAGGCTGACCCCACTTGAGAATTCTGTTCTGCTGCTGAAGGATTCAGCGACCACTCGTAAGGCATCCGTATAGACCTGCTGAGCCTGTCTGCTAGGATGTTGGACCTCCCAAGAATGTACGTTGCCACCAGAAAATGGCTGGTTGAGATTGCCCACTCCCACACACCCAAGGCTTTGACACAGGGGTACAAGACCTAGTTTCCTCTGTTTGTTGATTTCCCAGACCAAGTGTGGACAGCAATTGTCCAGAGGGAGATTGGCATGAAGGGCCTACAACAAGCACTGCCCTCATCTCCAGGCAGGTGAGAAGAGTCTTGTTGGGGGATCATGTGCCTTAGACCATCCTTCCCAAACGGTACCCCCCCCACACTAGTAGGGAGGCAGTGGTCACCATAGCAGAGGGGAAGGTGAAAGAAAGGGACAACCCCAGATATGGTTGTGAGGAACAAATTCAGTCTCTGCACACCAAGAAACTCAATCGGACAAGATAATGGAAGATCCAACATGGACCATTGAACCAGCAGGGTCCAATGAAGTACCCACATGTGAAACCAGATCATGTGCAAGTGCTAATGGGCACCATAGACCCTAATGCCCCAATACCATTTCTGCTAGTCAGAGCTTGTCATGACATGTTTCAGGGACTGAATTCTGAGATTAGCAAGACCTTCGTATCCAACCGTGCCCCAATTAAATCTAATACTTAAACTGGAGCCAGTAATTACTGGCAGAGATTGATGGCTATGCTCAATAGTTGGGCTAAGTGAAGTAGGGAACCCCTTGCTTGGGGTAATTTATGCCTGGAAAGGGCAGCAAGGAGCCAACCAGGTAAAGGAAGACCTGGAATCCCTGTAGCCTCAGGTGAGCTGCTACCACTTTGGTAAATACCCTGAGAGCTGTAGTGAGACCAAAGGGGAGCACTCTGAATTGGTAATCACCAGCTCCCAAGCTGGCAGCAGAGGAACCTCCAAAAAGCACCTGCCCATTTTGATGTGGTAGTACACATCCTGGAGATAAAGCACATCCAAATTGCTCTCCTGCAGAAAGAGCAGGATAGATTGAAGAGTGACCATCTGGAATTTGGTCTTTGCAACCGACTGAGACCCATTCTGATCTTCCCATCTTAAAACCAAAGTCCAGTCTTTGGCACTGGAAAGAGCCTGGAATAAATGCCTAATCTGGGTTGGATGACTTCTTGGCAGCTTTGGCATTTCCAGTGCTGCTTCCTCCCTTTGCACAGGTAGAATGTCCAGGTGGTGTTTGAATGGAAGAGGTGACTGGTTGAATGGAATTAATATCCTCTGGATATAATTTGCAACACCCAATGATCACTTGCGATAAACTCCCTGGCAAATGGGTGTAGTGAGAGATATCCCCAGACTTGCCTACAGAGCACAATCAGGCAATCCTTCAGGGCTGCTGTGTAGACAGGCTCAATACCCTCAATTTCTTGGACCCCCTCTGCCTCGGGGGGGGGGGGGACTAGCCCCAAGTTTCCTGGGGATAACAGACTTCCAGAACCACATCTGTTTAGCTCCCTGCAGATTCATTGAACAGGTTCGTTGGCCTGAAAAAGGAGAACAGCAGACTTTCTTCCATCCTTCTCACTCTGGACTAATCATGTACCAACTTTCCAAACAGGGTGGAACAGTCATACGGGGGCACTAGTAAAAGGGCTCAGAAGGCACAGAGCCAGACAGGATGCCTGACAGCACCACCTTTTCCAGCAGTGCCCTCAAGTGGCATGCAAGAGGATATTCGTACAGGTGTTGGCAATGGACGTGTGGCCATTTGGGGGAGGAGAAAACTTTGTCCTCCCCCAACATGGACCCAGGGGTAGACTGACCTCTGACCAGATCATGCTGAAGCCTAAATTACATGTGCCAGGTAGTTCAATGTACATGGGGGGGGGGGCACACTGAAGCATATGCCTCCTTCCCAAAATAGTCCATTGTCCTTGACTCTTGGTCAGGTGGATGAACTGTGGAGCTCCTGTGCAAGCTCCTTAGTGGCTGCCACCACCACAGAATCAACTGGGGGGGACACTTGGTCCAGTGGGTCCTTTGCTGTAGTGGCACTGTCCAGGTGTTTAGGGATTGGCTCCAGTGTCTGGCTCCTACTACACCAATGATTTTATAAGATCCACTAGTGGAATTCAGGAGGGGACACCCAGAAGTACACTGTCCTGCACCAAATGCCTCTAGGAACAGATTCATCTGAGGTATGTTTTGGGGCAGACCACCCCCAAGCTGACAGATTTCCATGAGGTCTCTAAAGGAGAGATCTGGGGTGACAGGGGGAACCTTTCCCCCTACTCCAAATCCATATCTTGAGGGATTCTGATGGGGAGCATTCACTGTTCCAAAGCAGGAACTCCCTGGGGCAAAGAGGTGGCAGGCTGTCAGAGGTGGTAGGATGGATCCACACCAGAAAGAGGGAGCAATTGCAGACTCTTAAGAGATCATAAAGGAGTCTCCAAGAGAGAAAGTACCCTGTCAAAAGCCAAAGGGGAAAGTACCTCCACAGAATGGCCTGAAGGAGCCATAACCCTCTGACCCAACATGGGAGCCACAGCCACACTCCCAAGAAGGCGGCTCTGCTCCAAAAGACTGAGGTCCTCCAGAGAAGGGCATGTTGAAGGAGCCGTAACCCTCTGACCCAACAGGGGAGCCAGAGCAGAACCTCCAGGCAAGATCCCAAGAGGAACACTCTACTCCTAAAAACCAAGCCGAAACCTTAGGATCTGTTGCAGAAGCAACGGCTCCAGAGAGCCACACGGATCCAAACTGGTTGGATCTGACATACTCAAGGCCATGGCCAGTATCAAGGTACAAGGTATTCGTGCACACTCCTCAATGCAGTGTCCTCCGATCTGAGGGCTCAGAAGCTGGGAGTCAGATTGGAGGAGAAATTGGGATGAAAGCAGATTAGCCTGCCCCCTCTCCCTCCAGAGCAGGGGGCATGCAGACTATTTGCATCATCTTGTCCACCTCTGCTTCAGTAAGACTTCAGGTGGATCTGGAGGAAGAGGCAGAGACTGGCCTAGAGGGGTGGTGAGGGGAGACCTAGGTCAGTGACTGGGTCCCAAAGCTCCTCCAGCTCCAGGGAAAAACTAGGGGAATGGAGCCTGGGAGACTGTCCTGAGCCTAGCAGGCCCACAAGGGGAGAGCAGTCAGGGGATCACTTCCTGGGTTTATCCTTTGCTGGTTTGTCCCCATCCCTGGACCTCTTGGCAGGAGGCTCAGTTCCAGAAGCCAGGGGTGGAGACAATGGAGACCAGAGTAGAAGAGGTCTGGACCCTGGTGGGTGGGGGAAGGCAGCCTCAGATTTTGTTTCTCCTATCCAATTCGCAGGGGATTAACCCTGTGCAGATGGAGCAGGTGTCTAGGTGAGCAGCGCCAAGGCATTCCATGCATGTGATCATCAACTAAGGAGATAGCATGGCCACACTCCATGCATTTGCAGAACCCTGGTTTTTTGGTAGTCAAGACCCTGTAGGTAGTACTGAATGGCCCAACAGCACATGCACACAGGTGCATACTCAAAGGGAAAAGTGGCTTTTTTTTTTTACGGATAATGTGTGAGGGGAGGCAGAAAGATGGGAAACCAAGAGAAAGGCTAGGAAAAGTTTAACACTGGCCCCAACAGCAACTCAGAGCAATGGATCACAACGCAGACAAAAGATCTGAAGGGAGGAAGGAGACTGGGGCAATCAGGGTAGGGGAAGGAGCTTGGAGTGCAATCAGATGCTGGATATGCAGCAGAGTTGGATCCATGCTGGATCAGAGAACCCACAGGTTGAAAACCAAAGTAAACTTCAGATCTGCTGCTTCCCTGATTTTTACATTTCCGCAAGTTACTTGTAGCCATAATCCAGGTTCATTTATAGCACATTTCAACATGTCCTTCTGCTCATGGATCTTCCATGAATGCATTTATTTTAAATTCTTTGTATAGAAAGGCTTGCTTCCAAGAAAACCATTGCAACCTCCACAGGAGATTCACTGGAGCCAGCTAATATGGCAGACTTTAGGTTAATGTGGAAACCCAATTTACTTATTGCTCTAGCTCCTGCAAGAACAGTATTAGAATTGCACATTCTTATGGAGCGTCAACCTCATGTAATCTTCCAGAGAGGTGTGAACTAAACTGTACTATAGTCATAGGATAACTTAGGCAGACTATCTCCCAAGTCTTTCCTAGACCCAACAAATTAGGGAGAAAAATATACTTACCTTTTGACATCTACAGACAACTGGTTGTTATCCTGACAGAAGTCACATTCCCAAGAAGGTAACTGAAAGGAAGTCAATTTTAACAGGTTGCTCTATTATCTTGTTATACTCACTATTCCAGGTAGGGTCAAGGCCCACTTTACCAGGGCCTTTGCTTCTTTTGTGGATTTTTGTAAAGTGCTGTAGTCTGAAAGCAATAACCTATTCCTTTATAGATTCACTGGTCCTAACAAGACCTGATCTAGACCTATTCACAAGAAGCCCCTGACCCTTCCACTCCCCATAATTTGGGAGCCATGGTAAACCATGTAGCTTAGGCTATAGCAATGATCAGTATGAATATAGTATAGTTGTGCATGTAAACAGACACAAGCAGTATCATCAAATTAGCCATTAGCCACTACCCCTCTTGTGTATACATTTTTCTTATTGTCCTTTCAGGGCCCTACCTCCCTCTGTTGCTAAGAGGAAGGGCTTGGCACCTCTGCATACTTGGAAGGTGCCCTTAAGCTTTGGAAGCTTCCTGTTATATCTTCTGCAGGATATAACCCATATTTGGGGTGATCAAAAACCTGCCATAGCAAGTTTCATTATACAACTGCACTTTTAGCTGCCTCTAAACACTCCTCTGGAATCACTCGACAGCTGGCTGATGACCAAAAACCCTCAGCTCGGCTACCTTAAATTCTACCTGTATTAAATACATTTACTTACTGAATTTTAGGGAAAGTCACTTCAGTGCACACTTCATAAATGCTGACCTACCAAAAGTCAGAAATACCCTCTGGCAATTCTCACAATAATACTTTATAGCTCATACACTGGAATTTGGAACCATGGTGGCAACTTCCTTTCTCCATCATGTGGCTACATATGCAGTGCCATGCTGTACTGCATCGGTATTCTATCAAGTTTGTTCCTCTGAGGGAACATCTTTACAGCTTCAACTCAATGTAACCAGTTTTATCCTCACATATGGCCTCAACTCCACACTAGGAAAACAGGTTACACAATTCTATCCAGCTTTCCTCCAAGGTCAGATTATCTTTCAATCAGGTTTCCCAAATTCCATTTCAGATACTATTGGGCAACAGCTGTGTTGTGCCCTGTACCAAATTAAGGCTCAAGTGACTAAGCAAATGCTGTGATACCACAGACAGAATACACAAAAGCTTAAAGTAATTCAGCCAGCCCATACAAGTGATCATTTACATTAGAAATAGCAAACCCACTTAAAGCATTTTTTAAATTTTTATTATTTTTATTTATTTATTTTTTAACAGACATGCAAAGCAAACCAAATAAAAAGTGAAATATGGTGGAGGACATAGCGGCCGTTGTGTTTAGGGAAGGCATGGTAACATGGTAAACTCCTCTCCAGTTTCAGTCTTCAGATAAACAGTTCAAAGGCTGAATGAGCAGGCAAGAAAATAGCATCCGTATTCAGCTTCAGTGGCATGAGCAGTGAATGACATCAATAATGTGAGCTCTTCAGATATGTTGCTGTTTTTATAGTCGGTGTGTTTGCATAAGAGCCATGACTTCCTTCTGTAGTCACTGCAATAGCAAGTGCTAGGAAGAAAAAAAAAAAAAAAATTTACTCAGTCCTGCAAATTTAGTCTAATCAGGATTTGGGAAGGAGATTAATGCAGTACAGCTCTTTAAACTTTGCCTCAGCCTACAGTATTACTACCACTACCATTAAAATTGCACTTCTCAATTGCAGTGTCTTACCAGCCCCTGAGGGCTCACATGCCTACAGCATGCAAACTAGTTTACACAACACATTTACTGATAAATAGCAACTGACATTACAAAACTAAAACTTGCTTTGTTCAGATCCAGGGGTAGACAAGCAGTTGAGCTAATTGTCAAATACAGTACAAGCAAATTCACAGTATGAACAATTCCCAAAAGGACCATCTATGGGCTGGCCATGTATTCCAGTAAAAGGAAAGCTTCAGCTGTACGTACAGCATTCTTACACATTCACATGCAATGCACAGGTTTACTGTCAGAAGTTAGTCCGACTTTCATGAAAGTCAACTCAACTGTAAGAGTAATAAAAAGGAATGTCATAATCCTTACCTGTACTACTATGTAAGGTGCCTGTTTAGGTGGGATCTGGCAATTGTTAAACTGCCCCCCCCCCCTATTACAGCACAAAGGAATCAATTTGGAAGTGACTGAACAGTAGCCATCTATGCAACTCTGACCTTTAATGAATACAAAATTTCAGTAGCAGTTTCACAAAGTTGATATTTCAAGCTGTATGAATGCATTTCAAAAAGTCAAAAACAAAAATGAAGACAGAATGAACACTTACTTGTTTCTGCTTGAGCTATCGTTACACCACACGTGCTTCCTCCAGCGTTTTTTGTCCTGAGTTCCATACGTGGACACTCCTCTGACGCGCTCATACTATCTCTGATCACGGAACAATTCAAACTACCAACTCTTGCACCATTGGCAAACAAAGGACCACGATCGTTACTTAACCATGACTGCACCTGTGCATTCTGGAAGATAAAGATTAAGTTTAAAATGCTAGGATTTACTTCAGTCTACTGAAATCCTTGAAACAAATCAAATACTATCACTCTCAACTATGTAGCAAACAGCATTAACAAACCTTACTGGATGTAAATTACTCCTGCTTTAGGTAAATATTACACATCCTTACTACAGTGGGATGGTTTTGGATGCAAGACACTGAACAGAATGCTCCAAGATTTCAGTATAGTAGCCATGCTTTCCTTTTAGTTTACATCATACTACACAAAGAAAAATAATAAGGTCGGTAAATTCCTACTTCCTCAGGTGGTATCTTGGGTTATATGCCACTGCAACAAATTGCCAAGTTTCAAAAACTCATACTCCCTTCCTGTGACAGATTAATGGCTGTGCACATCCTGAGAGGGAGCAGTCAGAAAATAAGCTTTCCATTCTGCCAGTATTCCGACTTCACAGGATCCAGTAAAGATGGTTAGGCTTACTGCTCAGATGAGCACCATTTGGGGACCCCCCCCTCATATGCATTAGTTTAGTGTACTTTTAGGATAAATAATGTTTATAGTAAATCCTGTGGATTAGACAAGTTTCAGGAAACAAGTGCAGTGTGTGCATGAACTCTTATTCTGCAATGGTTTATGGCCCTTGCAGCAACAGAATTAGATTGATATTTTTAACTTGCTACTAAAGTAGCAAGATCTGCTCATAATTGGTGGGGAGTGGAATACAATAAATCCAAATAAAGATGGATTGAAGAACTGTCCCAAGTCACTTCTCTATCTGAACTAAATTTTAACTTTGAACTACAGCGCAGACAACTCAAACAGCAAATATACATATTACTCCTTTCATAAGACACTATCCAGAATTGACATTTCTAATCTCTAAAAGCATGACAGAGTATAATTCAACCTAGAGCATTGGCTGACCACTAAACAAAAAAATAAAATAAATAAAAAGAAATTTTAGAATCCCTCAAATGAAAACATTGCAACCACAAACACTCCTTTAGATATTCGATGGGCAGCCTTCAAAGCTATGGCTAGGGGTACCCCAATTCAAAAAGCACCACATTATAAAGATAAAAAAGTAAGACTAGTAAAGTGCAGTACCCAATCTTAGCACCCTAAATGAAATTCATAGAACTGAAAACGTTACACAAATATGCAGAATGGGCTCAGACCCCCTCAAAATGCTAGCCAGAACGTCAAATTCTCATTGTAAAATTGAGGAAATAAAAGACAACTGATGGGGAATACAAGCTTTTGAAGAAATTTTCCAATCCATTTATGGTCCGCATGATATGCAGGACAACCTTTAATCAAGATTGTGGGCAACTTAAAATTCCCCCATATTAATGAAACTCAAACAACCTAAAAAACTCCACAGTAGAGATGGCCATTTAAAAGCTGAAACCAGGGAAAGCTCCTGGTCCAGATGGAATGCGGCAGAAACTTCAATACAGCAAATCTCACCAATACTTGTTAAAATATACAGCTATAACAAGATTTTGGGATATCAGATTAATATATCAACTTTGGATATTAGACCAATCTTTCAACTAAAGACCATTTTTATTCCAAAACCAAACTGATTCAGCTAATCCAAATTAGACCTACAACTGATCAGATATGAAAACACTTTCTATTCTAGCACATAGGATACAAAAAAACTACCCCCAATATCTCTAGCAATTTGGCTTTATGAGCCAGACAGTATGGGACAATCCCCTTACCATTCCCTATCAGTAGACATGACAAAAGCTTTCAGAGTTGACCAAAACTTTGCTTCAGTTCGGATTTCCACGAATTTATAAAAATGGTGGAAATGCTCTATAATAGAGCATCTACAACACTATATTAAGAAAACATCAAACCAGATAAAAATTGTAAACTGCACCAGACTCTCCCCATATTTATTCAATCTATATAGAAGCCCTATTAAAATCAAACAGATCATTTTATTTAAATATCAAAAATCCAAATAAAATACATAAATTGCACAATTAATCCCAACAAATCCATTCTATATCCATTAAAACCCCTAGGTCATAAGGCATTTTATTTTCCCAGAGACCAAGTGGAATACACTGAAATACTTGGGTGTATTTGGACATGCACAGATGTATATAAGACTTTGTCTAATATATTTTGCAATATTAAATCGTAAAATAAGCTTTCTACCCTATCGAAAGCTTCAATCAAAATGAACTCCCTAAAGTTATATCGACTGAACTCCACATTCATTAAAATTCCAAAGTTAGATTAGCAAAACTCATTTGGTATCCAAAAAGCACCAGAATCACCTATCAAACTAATGTTTCCCAAAGAAAAAGGTGGACTTCCTTCAGACTTCCAATTGTACCATGAAATCATTAGTGCCAGTCACATTCAAATAGCAAATTATAACCCAATGGGGAAAGAGTGGAATCCACTATGGATTAAATTTCACCAAAACATATCCAAATTTAATCTTAAAGCTACTCCATTCCTAAACAAAAATTCCAGACTTTTCACTCACTTAATGTTAAATTTAAGAAACTAAGACACTATCCCTATTTTACAACCAATACATAATCCTGATAAACTTGCCAGTTCCATGCTAAACTTGGACAATTATCCCTCAAGAAACAGTACGGAATTACCAATGAAAAAACTAGTCTAAAAAGCAAGTAATCAGTTAACTAACATTTTTTCAAAATATTGGGATGTAAAAAGTAGCAACATGACAGTTAACCAGAAGGCACTAGACACTGATCAACACCTCAAGAAACTTCTCTTCGGATCATGATTTTTAATAATGCACATCACACAACTGTCCAACAAGGGCCAGTACATGCTGTTTCACTTCTCATTTCAGGAGGTCCTCTTTCCCCCCATTTTTTTTGAATGTAGCACTGTACCATATTCTTATCCAGAATTATGCTTTCATGTTTTTTCATTAGCCATTTAACAGCTCCAGTACTGTGAGCAGTCTCATACAGCTGAAGCAAATGTATGGGCACTCTTAACCATTTGGTAATCACACCCAGTGTTTTTTCACTTTCCCCAGTTGCTGCCCAAGGATTGCCCATGAACCACCTTCACTCTGGGAACACCCCCAAACAATATGTATGCATGAGATCTTAATGCCTACATCCAATAAAACCATACTAAGACTGTGGGAACCATTTTATTCACTGCAGTTGCTGGATGCATCTGTTTTGTTGAGGAATTACCAAGATAGCAGTTTATCACACAAGTGCTCTCTAGTGATTTTTCTTTTGCCAGTGCTCTCTAGGGATTTTTCTTTTGCCAGAGGTATGGGTAGCACAAATCTCCAGTGTCTATACAAATTTTTTTTTTTTTTTAAATTGTCCTACATAAATGTATAGCTCCTACAGAATTCATAGGGTTAAGCCACTAAAGCATTAACTAATTCGAGACACTGTGGTGAGCAGATGGAATGTAAAGGAAGGTGTAATGGAAGTTTCCTGAAACTTTTCTGCAGCATACATACATCTTAACAGTTTAGTTTAAGAAGATGGGACAAAGGTAAAAGTAATGGGAGAAAGACCATTTCCCAGAACATGCGCATCATTATGTAGTGTGCATTTCTGGGAACATATACATCATTATGTAGTGTGCAATGAGGGGGCATTTGCCAACAAACCACAGGTTTTATTAGGACAGACCCAAGTTAAGAGGCAAAAATCTGGGCACTCTGTGGAAATCAGTTCCTGGAGTTCGCATCTAACGTTTGCCATTTTATGCGGGCTAAGCAGCACTTTTGCTGTTTAGCCAGCCAGTGTAAAATAAGAAAAGAACTAAGTCATTAGAAGTGTGTGTGTATGTCTGAGTGTATGCCTGCATTATAGTAGGGAGAGATCGATTGAGCAGGTATTTACACTCGCCAAGTAGTAGTTTTGCTGTTTAGAGTTTGTAAAAGAAATTAAAGAAAGAGGTGCGAGTGTATGATTGCAGTAACATTTTACCTGTAAGCAGATATCTTACTATCCAGGTCCTAAATATGGACTTTCACTGCCTTACTTCAGCCAGTATTTTCCGCTTGGTTTGTTCCCACATTTGTGCCATTTGCCAAGTACCCTTCATTAAAAGAATCCACAAACATCTCATTTGTTGTGCTTCCAAAGCGAAATCTGTACCAAATCATGTGGTTAACAGTTTACAGTCACTGCTATAGTTTTGCAGACATTTCTTGTAGTTTAACATTTTAAAAAAACATCTTGCCTACGTCTCTGGTAGTGTTATATACAAACAAGTGCAATCTTTTCATTTGAGCATTGACATTCTTCTCTCCTTAGACCCAATTCTTATTTTCTCTGCAAATGGCTTGAGGTGTACAGCAAAAGTGGGGAGATCACTTGGATTCCATCAGCATTTTTTTCCTCGTCATTTTTAATACTTCACCACATAAATGGCAGTGAAAAAAAAAATGCAAGGTAAGTGTTCTGTATATTCCACAAGGTAGTATTACTGCTGGTATCTTCTACAGCAGTTGAGCTGAAGACTAAATTGGTAATTTTTATAAAACAAGACATGAATGATACAAAAGCATTTGTGAAGTGACTTCAATTCCCATTGAAGGGAAATCTGTTGCAGTGTGATTTTTTTCACAGCCTCATAACCAAAATAGAGAAGTTATGTCGTACCATAACATTCCATCAGAGTTTATCTATTCATCACTGATTGTACCGACGGTTTGGAACTGTACCAGAGTCTGGAAAATACCAAACCCTGCACCCCTTCTGCTGACTGCCTTCCAGCAGAATATCTGCAAATAGCAGCTAAAGCCATTGCCTACCCCATCTCCATCCTCAGAAGGATTTCAGAAAGTAAAATCCCTTCCATATGGAAAGTATCCCACATCATCCCCCTACACAAATTTTAGGCCTATAGCCTTACTCACCAATTGCCAAAATAATGGAGAAATGCATACACAGACAACTACTTTACCACCTTATCCATAACATACTTGCCAACTGCCAACATGGCTTTAGACCATTCCATAGCACAACTACCGCTCTGCCATTCCATAGCACAACTACCGCTCTACTATCCTTTACTGACTCTAAACAAAAATCGTAACAATACTTTCTCTTCTACTCTATTAATTGAGCTTTCAAAGGCCTTCGACATTGTAAACCACAACTTACTCATTGAAATCCTAAAAGCCCAATCACTTTACACACAATCTCTACTATGGTTTAAATCCCATCTTGAAAACAGACAGCAGGCAGTCCTTTGGAATACCCTTTCTTCTTCCCTCCCTGTGAACATCGGAGTACCTCAAGGCTCCATTTTAGGTACTCTTCTCTTTATTAATCTACATACCAAAATTCCTCAAGCCACTTGCATTCAATATGCTGATGACATTAATTTGCTCCGCCAAGTCCATAAGCTCTCTCCAATTCCAGACCCAAACAGTATTAAACAGTGTTGAAACTTGGTTCATGCAACACTGCCTCCTTCTGAACCCTAATAAACAAAACTGCTACTCTTTGCTCCTACTCTTAAGTCACCTCTACCAAATTTCATAATAACCTCTAACAATGGCACAAATATAGTCCGACACCACAACCTGTTTACTGGGTGTTACAACTGACAACACCCTTAGCTTTGATGACCATATTAACTCAATAAAAACAAAAAAACTAGGCTCCCTCTACAGACTCCAACCCTTCCTTACCCCCCCCCCCCCCACAGCAAGAATTACTACTGCGGTTCTATGCTTCTGCAATTTATACTAATGTCTAGAAATAACATTACTAAACTTTCCACCTGTTATAATATAGCCAGATTTGCTACCAGCTCCCCCTATAGAACACACCACTGTCGCAACCTCAAACTGGGATGGCTACAACTGGATAACAAATCAGCAACTTATCACCCAAAAAAACACTATCACCCTAATACCCCAATCCTTACCATTCTAATCACCCCCTACAAAAATCTCCCTACACTTCGCTCTAACAAATTTCTAGTTTCTTCTGTCAAATCTAACAAAGCAGGGGACTCTTCAACAGTGGGAAAAAGCTGGAATCAACTCCCTAGTGAACTTTCCTCTTGCTTCCACTCAACTATATAAAAAGCATCTTAAAGAATGAGAGATGTCCACGCGACAGAGCGAGCGACAAGCCTGGCTACTAAAAGTGGAGCAACCAAGCTGTCAGTTTGAGCGTGGCAGGATTTGGAGAAGACAACCCTTGGGGGTGAGAAATGAGATCCTGATGGAAGTCTAGAATCAGAGGAGGTCGGAGCAGGTGTGGCTGAAGGAAGGGGAACCAAACCTGTCGAGCCAGAATGGAGCAATGAGAATCATTCTGTTTCTCAGAGTAGCTTTCCTTAAGACCAAGAGTATCAAGGGGATGGGAGGATAAACATACAGGAGACCCATGGGCCAATAGAGAGTCAGAGCATCTCTGGGACTCCTCCCCGTGGAGGAAAAAGGGCAAAGTAGCTGCTGCACTTTGTATTAGAGGGGGAGGAAAACAATCACAACAAGGCCAGCCCCAGCGGCTGAAAATTTCCTCTGCCACTCTTGGGTTGAGACCACTCGTGCTCAGCCTGTCTGCAATCACATTTTGAACTCCCCAGGATGGTGTGTAGCTTCCAACTGTTTCCCGATTGCCATCGCCCACTGCCAAATTCAAAGCTTCGCAGCAGATGGGGTAAGATCTGGTCCCTCCCCGCTTGTTGATGTATCAGACCACAGACATATCAGACTGGATAGCAATCGGTCCAATAGGAAGAGTGTGGAGAGCTTGTAACACCAGTAACAGCTCTGAGCTCAAGAATGTTGATGTGTTAAGTAGACTTCTCTACTGTGCCTTGAACAGATTTTCCCTGGAAATGGGCCCCCCCCCCCATATCAGGGAAGCACCCTGTAGTCACTGTGGCACTGGGCTGAAGAGGTTGAAAGGGGCGACAAGACTTCCATTCTCATCCAGAGGAGATCCTGTTTGCAGAGATCGGTGAAGAGGATTAGTGTGTTCAAGGGATGATTGTGTATCCATAGAGTTTGAAGAAGCCACTGTAACAGGCACATATAAAGCCTGGCCAACAAAACAATGGGAATGGCTGCAGTCATGGAACCCAGAGCCTGCAGAACTTCCCTGTGGTGGAGTATCACTTGCACTTTGTTCTCAGTCTTAAGAGCCTGCGATGAGGAAGAGATATTAGGCAGAGCAGAGTGTTGAACATAGCCCCTGTGAATTCTAGTTGAGGGCTGAAGGTTTGATTTTTTCCCAACTGATAGTAATACCCAGAGACCACAGTCCTGGCACTAGGAGGTTCATAGGTTTATACTAGGCTATCTGCCCTAAGGCATTTATAAGCCTAGCCCAAATTTTTGTGGCTTACGCCACCCCTTATATGAAAAAATACTGTGCCCATTAGTTTGTTGTGCCTCTGTCCAGCAGCGACACAGATGATTCCCGGGGTAAACCTACGATCTCCCATCCACAGGTCTAGATTTCTCTTGAACAGAGTCAGCGAGGTGCTCTGCCTCACATGGACCGGGATTTTATTCCACAGCATAGGGAGTCTGAGTGATAAATCTATCACTCCAGCAAGTCCTATTTATATCCGTGCTAAGGTTTAAGTCACTTGCTCTAGTGGTTTTGGTGGATTTGGATTTTTTGAGGTGGAGCATGTCCATTAATTCCGGGTTGGACATGGCCTTGTATGTCAGGCACATGTCACCTCTGAGCAGACTGTATGCGACTGAATAGAGCTGGAGTTTCTTCAATCTGGCAGCATATGACAGATTTTGGAGTCCCTTTATCCTTTTGGTGAGGAACTTTTGGGGTCTCTCCAATTGCTGCAGATGTCGGGTGAGATACATCCCGAATGGGGCATTGTACTCTATCATTGGTCTGATAAGTGAAGAGTACAGGGGAACAATGACCTCACTAGATCTGGATGTGAATCCCTTCATGATCAGGTGGGCAATGTAGAAGGTCTTTCTAACCACTTTAGCAATGTGAGTGTCAAAAGAAAGGCCACTGTCAACCTGGGTCCCCAGGTCCCTGATAACCTCTTCTGTGCTTAGTGGATTGCTACCTATATGGTAGCTTGGGGTTGCCTTGTTTTTCCCGAAGGGTATGACTATACATTTTTTGGCGTTTAACTTCAGGCCATGGCTCTGGCACCAGCTATTTGTTTCCGTGAGTCCCTTCTGAAGGATATCCGTGTCCGATGCACTTTCCACTATGGCGCCCAGTTTGCAGTCTGCAAACTTTGTCAGCCAAAGTCCTCCCATGCTGGCCTGTACTTCTGAGAAGTAGATGCCAAACAATAGGGGGCCAAGGACAGAGCCCTGTGGGACACCACTTGTGACCGGCTTGGAGTCTGACACAGCGCCAGCAACTCTAACCCTGTGGGTTCTGTCCTTAAGCCAGTTTGCAACCCATCTTGTGACATATGGGTTTACATTTAAGCTGGTAAGTTTTTCTACAATACCAGAGTGGGGTATTGTGTCGAAAGCCTTTGCAAGGTCAAGGTAGGCTTTATGGACTGCCTTTCCCTCATCAATGGCCTTGGTGACTGTTTCGAAGAAGTCGACCAAGTTCAAAAGGCATGATCTTCCCTTGACAAAGCCAAACTGGGTCAGGTCCAATGTCTGCAAGTCCCCTATATCTTTGTTTATGAGCTCCATTATGATCCTCTCCATAGCTTTGCAGACTAGACTTAAGCTTATGGGGTGGTAATTACCAGGGTCCGTAGAGGCGCCGCCTTTGTGGAGTGGGACCACAGCTGCCGTACGCCACTCCTTGGGCACGTATCCTGTGGTAAGGCTGAGATTAAACAGCTGCCTTATGTGCGGGTTTAATTCCTCATTTAGCTCATGTAGCACACAGCCGGGGACACCATCCGGTCCCATTGATGCTGTGTTTTTAGCTTTAGAGAGCGCAGCTTTCACCTGCGCATTTGAGATATCCAGGAGGCTACACTCGGCTGGGATAGTTCTCTCCTTTAGGGGGGAGAGGGGGGTGAAGTTTGCACTGAACCTGTCTGCCAGTATGTTGGCAATGTCTGTGGGTTCAGTGATTTTTTTATCATTTTGGACTAATTCTGAGCATATCTGGGAGTTTCCACCCAGGTTCCTAACATAGCTGAAAAAGGCCTTATGATTGTCCTTTGAATCCATGGCAATCTCTCTCAAAATTGGCCTTAGTTGATTTTAGGAGTGCTCGTATTTTTTTTACTAATAATGATCAGGGGTGACTTCCCTTTTATGGATTTTGTTCTATCATGTAACAGCTTTCTCCTCTTATTGTAAAGTTTGTGAATGGCTGGGGTCCACCAGACTGGACGTTTGCCCTTTGTGGAAAGAGTCTTGGTTTTATTTGGGATTGCCTGATCCATGCAGTCCTGGAGGTGTTCATAGAAGGCATTTGTAAGGGCTTCCGCAGCTTGGGTTGTGGTTTCCTCTGGCTCAAGGGCCTTGAAGGATACCACACCAGTCTTGAGTAGTGTGAAGTTTGCTTTAGAGAAGTTCTTCACTATGGTTTTTTTGTTGGGGGGGGGGGCGGGATGTGGATTTCCAGTGAGATTAGTTTATGATCAGATCTCACCAATGAGGATATACTTCCGGTGTGGAGCATTTTGTCCCCATGTTTGTGACAATGAGATCTAGTATATTTTCTCCTCTCGTGGGAACAGTGACTAGCTGTTCCATGGCATTTGAATTTATGAACTCCAGGAACCGTTGGGCTAGAAAGTTAGGGCTTGAGTAATGTTCCCAGTCTATATTCGGTAGTTGAAGTCACCCAATATGATTGTGTTTGGAGATACATTTATACCCTCCAGTGTCTTCAGGAAGGCTGTGTGGGGTTCCTGAGTTTGAGAGGGTGGCCTGTAGCATGCTACAATTTGTAGAGCAGTTTTGCCTATGGTTAGTTGCACCTGGATGGTTTCTGACGCTAAGTGCGTTGCCACCAACCTGGAGGTGTGGGTATCCTTTATAATTATGGATACACCCCCTCCTTTTGTGGTGTGGTCCGGGTTTTGGTGCCGGAACGCATGATATGAGGTAAAACCTAATAGTGCCGGGTGCTCTCAGGAGCCTTGAACCAGGTTTCAGTTACAGCACAGACATCGATGTTCTCCATACTGAGAAGGGCCTCGAGTGCGTGCATTTTGAGATTTAGACTTCTGGCATTGAGCAGCATTACCCTCAGTTCTTCCCATTTTGTTTTCTAGGGTGGTAGGTTTAGAATTTGAGCCTTGCCAAAAAAGGCACTATGGGGTGGCAAGAGCCTTAGCCAATATCCAGAATCCCAGGGGTGACCGGTGCAAGCCGTCCCTTGCGAAGCAGCGTGGCTTGTCAAGCATGTCATCCCAGGCAGACAGACACTGGATCCCCTTTGAATGACACCAGACATTAAGCCAATTGTTAAAGCTGATCATCTTGTCTCTATATTGTGGCATCATTCTTGAAGGAAGGATACTGCTCAGGGTTAGGGTCATACCTGCCTGGGCTACATAATCAGAGAGCTCCTCTATGTCTCTTTTCATGTAGTCCAGGGAGGTACGTCTCAGGTCGTTCACACCAGCATGGACAATGACTGTCATATTTGTACTTGCCATGGAGTGACCCGAGTGCTTGTGTTATGTGGCGGATTCTAGCGCCCGATAGGCAGCTTACTGTGATCCTCTCCTTGTTCAGCCTGGTGAGTGGGACGTCAGTGTGTCTGACTGGAGTCACCTATGACAAGTATGTTTGGTGTTGTATTTGGCCTTAAGGGCTGTGACTGCTTTGCACACTGCTTTTGTGGTTTATGTGTTGCTTGTGGGGTGTCTTGAGGTAGCAGTTGTTTGGGTGTCTGCTTTGGAGGCCTCTGCTGTTTAGGTAAATTTTTACTCAGAGCCTCCGAGTATGTCTTTGTGTTTGATTCAGTGGAGTGGTAGCATTATGTGAGGCTGGTTTTGTGGTGTGTGTAGTTGCCTTCTCCTCCTGTCTGGTCTTGCCAGTCCCGAGTTGAGAGCTCAGCCTCCAGTTTGGCTAAATAGCTGCATCTCTCGCAAGTATTTGTGTTATGTGGGAGGAGGAGAGGGTTGTCTGTGTACATGAGGCAGTTATAACATTGCCTCAAGATTCCCAGATTCACCAGCTGGACCGGAGAGGAGATTGACAACTGACCTTTGGACATGCTAGAATATTGGGAAATCCTTAATTGAAAACAAGGGCCAGTGGGGAGTGAGGGTGTAGTGCTTTTAATTTTTAGTGCTGACATATAATTGCTTTAGTGAGCAAGTGCCAGGTAACTTGAGTGCAATGTGTTACAAGTAACTAAATGCAAAAATGACACAGTAACTTTCGTGAAAATAAAATAAGCACAGTGAAATGTGGAACCAACAGCTTTATTGCATTAATGCAATTACACCACAACATTTTTCTCTTCAAGTATACTTCCTCAGATGCAAAATGGATTTACCAAGCAGACTTCCTTTTGTACAACACACAATACATGCAATTTATTCAACCAATTAAAATCCATGCTTTAAAGTCATTCCATTCCTTAATAGAATACATTTAAAAAATCCTCATGTTGACAAGTATAAACTAACATTTGCACATATTACCGAATATACAAGCCAACAGTGAATATATACAATATATACGTTACACATGTATAAAATTATAAGTTATATAAAAATATAGAAATGTATAATATATAAACATCCCAACTATGCCACTCAATGTTCAAGCTTTAACCTATTTTCTATAGCTAAGATTCTCTTTACAATTTGAATTGGACTTGAAATAGACTTGAAATAGAGATAAATTGAGGGCCATGTTCGCAGAAAGACAATATCCTGTTAATTTAATTGAGCAAACAGTGGCTGAAGTAAGGTTGGGCTTAAATAGTAGGTTTGGTCCTATCCTGGGTATGAATCTGGAAGTTGAGGATGGGAATAACGCTACAGCCTTAACCCAGTTAGAACACCTAGAATATAAAAAGGTAGAAATAGGAAGGAAATGGACAATCACCCAGTGGGGAATTTTGTCCTACAAATATTGTATGGACACCAGTTAGATGCATTATAGCCGAACACTGGGGAAAGTTTAGTGGATACAGTAGTTTAAGGCTCCTTTAAACTTTAGTTATAAGGAAGAAACCTTAAGGACCTTCTGGAACAACAGGTTATTAGAGTAGGAAAGGAACATAAGTGTGTCTTGCCCACAGTGTCCCTACATTATTTATGTAAAGTATGTGGGGCATTTTATGTGGGCAAGACCACATGTAAATTAAGAAGAGTGTGTACAAACATATGAATGCTGTAAGGATACAATATAATGCATTATATAATCACACACTATTGCAAAAATTCCAAGTGGACATTTTTTTTTTCCCAAAACAAAAAGAGTCCCTGACCCTACGGGTGGTGCATGGGAAACGAGGATACATGCGAGCACATTTTTGGCAGTTTGTGTTTGACACCAATAAGCACCCAGGAATTAATGGACATCTATAGTACCCATTTTAAGATGAGCTGCTAAATAAATTGGAGAAAAAAATCTTAGCTATAGAACATAGGTTAAAGCTTGAACATTGAGTGGCGTAGTTGGAATGTATACAAATTTTATACATGTACATAAACACTATGTATATATTTATAAATTTTATATATTCTTAATATAATTTTTTTTTATACAAGTAGTTTTTCACTGTTGGTTTGTATATTCCATATTATGTGCAAATGTTTTGTTTATACTGGTCAACATGTTAAATAGAATACATTTAAAGCATGGAATTTAATTGGTTGAATAATTGCATGTATTGTGTGTTGTATAAAAGGAAGTCACAGCTTGGTAAATCTGTTTTGCATCTGAGGAGGTATACTTTAAGTATAAAATGCTATTGTGGTGCAATTGCATTAATGCAATAAAAGCGGTTGGTTCCACATTTCGATGTGCTTACATTTTATTTTCAACCTCCTAGAGTGCCAGGACTGTGTTGGTTTACGTAAAGGCAAGACAACACGGCAGTATTAACAGCAAAAAATAGCGTATACTGATTTATTATCCGCTTTCGTAACAAACTTCCTCAGAATAAACACATACAACAAAAGCTTTCTCTTAAATACTTCAATAAAATCATGTGATTAAACAATTAAATAATAAACTTCCAAAAATCAGTTAAAAACTTATATTTTAAAAAACCAGAAAAAACAAATTGATTTGACCATTTATAACTCATCCCTAAGTGAAGTTAGAATGAATTAAACCTCCAGCTTTATTTACATTTAATTTACGCTGTTTTAAAAAACACTTAATATTAATTGTCTCGTTGAGACCTGGAACAGTGTCGGATTTTAATTTTATCTGCCAATGTGTTTCCCTTTGCAGAAGATAGTTTTTAAAGTCACCTTCCCTCAGGTCCTTCTGACCCACTTCTAATACAGAAAATAAAAATTTACTAAAAAGATGGACAAACTAATGAATGCTTATAAAGTGCATTCTTTTCATCTTTGGATTTTATAGAGTATAAATGTTCCCTGATTCGAATTTTTAGCTCCCTGGAGGTCATCCCTATGTAAAACGCAGTACAGGTTGAACATAGGGCGATGTAAATAACTCCACTAGTGCTACAATTCACATGACCTGGGACTTCCAAAGTCCTATTGTAAGTAATAACTGAAATATAAGGTCCAGTGGAGATAAAACGGCAGATGTTACATTGGTTACAAGTGTACATGCCTCTCTTATGGGACACTAAATTAAAACTCTTACCCGGTTGATTTTCCAAAATCCGCTTTAGGTTAAAGCCATTTTTTTGAACAAAGGTAGGTTTTTCTCCCAAGGTATGGGTTGTCTTGCCTTTACGTGGACTGTGATTATTTTGTTTTTGGACTTTTTCTTGGTTTTACTGTGTTGGTTTAGTTTTATTTACTTTGGGCACTCCTCTGTTCTGTTTTGGTGTTACTAATACCCAGAGATGCCAGAGAGTGTGGCAAAGGGTCCTGGCCAGTAGACACTGGATGGGGGTGGAGAGGAGCCAATTGTCCAGGTAAGGAAACACCTGGAATCTATGAAGTCTCAAGTGAGCAGTCACCACTGCTAGACATTACATGAACACTCTGTGGGGGCCATTGACACCAAAAGGCAGGGCTCCGAATTGATAATGATTGGCTCCCAGCTGGAAGCGCAAAAGTCTCCTGGAGCGTTTGTCCATTTTGATGTGGTAATACACATCCCAGAGATCTAAACAGCACATCCACACACCCTCCCGAAGGCATGGAAGGATGGATTGAATAGTGACCATGCAGAACTGTCTGTATAACAGACCCGTTCAAACGACAGATCCAGGATGGGCCTCCAGCCCCCCAGTCTTTTTTGGTGCCAGAGAGTAGAACCCGAATCCGCATAGATCCAGGGGGACATTTTGGATGACTTGCTTTAGAAACTTCTTGATTTTGGAAGCTGCCTCCTCCCTTTGACTGGGTGGTATGTCAGGAAGGGAAAACAGAGGTCTTGGAAAGGATATGAGGGAAATGTGAGCATCTGGTGATAATTCTCTGTACCCATAGTCTGTAATGGAGGAACAGGCTGTTTGGTGCAGAGACACATGCCCTGACTGCTTCCAGAGGAAAGCAATCTGGCAATGCTTCAGGAGTGCTGATGGGGCCTACTGGAGAAAATCTGAAGCCCCGATTCCAGTAACCCCCTCTGCCCCTAAAGGGGAGTCTTCCACCGGATCCCCTCTGCCTTTGGAGGAGTCCGCCACACAAGTCATGAAAGAAACTTACGACTTAGTGCCACAACTTTCCACTCCTCTGGTTCCTGGAGGAGAAGGAACACGGAGGTTTGGAGAAAGAGTGCAGAGGGCTCAATAAGGGCATTCAAAAAGACTTGAAGGAATCTGGTAGGTCAGAAATGTGCATCCAGGCATGATGTCAGACAACCATGCCAGCACCTGCTGCTCCTTCGGTTGTGTGGGAGAGCAACCTTATGGAGGAATTTGAAATCACTTCAAGGGTGGCAAGTTGGGAAGCCACCGTCACATGCTCCATCTGACACTTAACCCCATGAGGCTACCAGAGAGTGTGGAAATAAGGTCTTTGGAGTCTCGTAAAGTGTGCCAAGAAATTCAGCAAATGCACGGCAAAGGTTGCTGCAGCAAAAACTTGCTTCCCCAACCTGTCCACTTCCCGAGTCTCCCCAACACTTCCCAGGACTCCCCTGTTGGGGAGACTAACAGCAGGACTCTTCTGCCAAGTCCTTTGTGGCCACCACCACTAGTCTCTACTAGCAAGCCTTTTGACCAATTTGATCTCTTAGGGATAACTTCTATTGAATCCGGACTCTTCCCCTCCCTGCAGATGAGTTAGTTAAATTTATCATGCAGCGAGCGTGGGTCACCCCAGGACGTAGTGGGCCAGGAATGGAAAGCTTATAGGAATACGGATTCCTCCAGGGAAGGGGTGGAAGATTTCCAGTCACCCCACTGACAATCTCCAAGATGTCCCCAAAGGAAACAGTTATCTAGGGGAACCTTCCCAGTCACTAATCTGTATCCTCAGTAAGGGACTCTCCAGGTGAATCTAGGTTTTCTTTTGCACACCTTCTGAGGGGCTTTTTGGTGGGAATGTCTGAAGAGGCCTTGGAAAAGGGGGGTGCTTTGGATTAGTGGTCCCCTGCTAAGGGCTGGCAATGGCCAAGTAAAGGGGGAACCAAAGGCAGAGCTGAAGGAGGATTGCTAGCTGCCAGCACCTTTTCCATAATCCGGAAGGCGGGCCCACCCAAAGAGGGATGGGAGCCTGGAACTGAAGAGGACTGAATCGGAAATGGGGTCACACCCCACTCTGAACAGCCCACCTCCCAAGACTGGAGTTTAAGGGTTTCTGTACCGATTAACTCTGATCAGAGACTGGAACTGAAAAAGCAGTCTGGACTGGAACCGAATATTCCACCCCCAAAGCAAGGGGTTGAGTAAGGTGGGCTGCTGTCTGAACTGCCGGCCACCAGGGCTTAGATGCTTCTGGCATCTAAGTCTGTGCCGAAGGAAGGAGTCCCATCGAAAGCAATGGGCAAGTGGGCCTTGGAACCAAAAGATCCCCATCGGAATACGAAGGAGTCAGAGGAAAAATCCCAACACCTGGAGTGGAACAGGGTCTGGAGATTCCCCTTACAGTCAATACCTGATCCATGAGACAATGCATTTTGGACACACTCCTGGCAGATGCGACTTGTCCCAGAATGGGATTCAGGCTGGGACAGAAAGTGACTGTAGGCTTGCCCATCAAATGAATCCACAGAATATGAATACCTGGCCCGTGTTAAGGAACTCAGAGCAGAAGATTCTGATTTGAATTTTGTAAACAGTAAGGTCAGCACCAAGAGGGAACTCTGAGCTGAAGTCACAATCAGGGTAGTAGTCAAAAATTAGATCAGAAGTTGGAGCCAGTGTCTGTAAAGGCAAGGTCGGTGCCAAGTGTCCAGAACCAGACTGGTCAGAACCGAAGTAATCAGTGGTTCAGTAGTAGTCTGTGCCAGGCCTGGAACAGACCATTCAGACTCCAGAAAGTGCGCCAAAAATCAGTGGCACCGAGCAGATGCTCAGAGGAAGATCTACAGGCCTTAGAGGATTTTTGCCCCTGTCACCAGCTGGTGAAGAGGGGTCTGAGCAGTGAAGAGGGGTCTGAGCAGGGGCTCTTATCCTTAACTGGAGGGGATGAGACCTCTGCAGAAATGGCCTCAGAGAAAGGAGAGGAAAGCAATCCTTTCAAAATCAACTTGTTGCACTGTTCAATGTCAGTTGACCAAAACGGAAATATCACATGGGGGGGGGGGGTGTCGCAGAAAGGTGCGAAAGCATTTAAAATGCAAGTCGCTGTTTGGTAATTTACCTGACATACCCTTTTTCTCAGACATACTAGCACTCCAAGAGAAGAGAAAAGGAGAAAAGCCAGACTACCAGCAATGGCATGAAGAGTTACCACGAGGATGGTAAGACGTAAGGAAAGGCAAGAAAATAACAATGGTAAGAAAAGGAATACCTGTGGTTAGAGCTAGTCTGAGAAAAACACGGTAGAGAAATTGGAGAAATGCAATGCACAGTTTAAATAAGTCAAAAGACTACTTAGCTGGAGAGCTCTGTGAAAACGCTGCTATATGTCTACTTGGCAAACAAATCTGGGGTATGGGATGAAGGGCATTGTGGCTCAAGAGTTTGATGTAGGCTAGCTTGGTATTTGGCAGACTCAGTTCAGAGGGTTTGGAACCGTACCCATCAGTGAGGAATGGAAGATTAACAACTTCAGATAGGAACTCTGCACATGAAGAGTCCATTAGTTTGAAAGATTTAGACAGATGACCTAGCTCTGCTGGTGTACAGGGATAAGAATTCTGCCCATGACCTAGTGATCTGAATTTTAGTGGCCTGGGCATCTGTATAAACTGATTAGAATAGGGGTAGATGTGCTTTTCTTTGTGAGGGGTGCAGTCTTGGTAGCTTCCTCTAGTTAGGCTGAACTGCAAGCTAGGTGGTAGCTGCACCTGGTGGAGTGGTGTGAGCTGGTAAATCTGTGCCTAGTCACAGTAATTTGGCCCTTGCAACAGTTCAGTAATGTGGTAGGCGAGAAAATTGGGTCCACCCAACCAACTGTAGACTGGTCTGCAACCTAAATTCAGGCCACTACTTTTGGAGGTGCTGAGCTGATTAGGTTCTTGCTCCAGACAGGGAATCCACAGACCACAGGGCTCCTACCCTGTTTGGGGAGTGAACAGACTAAAATAAAAAATAGGGCCACTGGTGACTGGTATGAGCAGCTTGTATATATTGGGAGTGAATATATTTTACAATGACAATTTTAAGTTACCTTAAAGATATGAAATATATTCACCCTAATGTCATATCCAGCAAAGCTAATAGAGGTTTCAGCCTGGAAAACTTGTTTTGTAAAAGGTCACGTTTTAGAATTCTTGACAGACTACACAATTTTCATTCTAGATAACATTTTTCTAATGTTTAAAGAAATTTAATTTTTTGCTTACCGAGCATCTTGTAAAACAGAATTATGCAGCATTTCTTTGTTTCAGTCTTGTTTAAATGTTACACATGAAGGCATGGAGAGTGCAGTAGGGGGTTTGATTAAGAGTCTTAACACTTGAATTCCCACCTTGGCAAGGTCTATTATGTGGAGTCCTGGGAAAGCGCCAAACTATGGTTAAAACAGACAAATACTATATAGAATGTAAACATACAGGATTCATTATACAATAACAATTAACAAATGAAAGACTAGAGGAAGATCAGACAGAACAGCAGTTAGTGTGCAAGTGGTTAAACTAATCTGTCCTGATGCATCAAGTGTTTTAGTGGAAGGGAATATCAAACGAGTCAAATGACAATATTGTGGAATCTAATGCTCAACTTTTAGGTAGAGTTGCATTTTTGATTTAGATTATGTTTAGATCTTTGTGTGCAAAGTTTTGTTTGGATTTTGGGTTGTATGCTGGTGCCATTTTTCAGGGTGTGCTAGGAGTGAATTCAAGGGGAATTCTTCATTAGTGTGACTTGAATTGCTATATGAATGTATGGGGGGGGTGACCATTTTTGGAGATCTGACCACAAAATTTCACTTGTAATAGTTTTTGTTCACACCCCAAAACACTAAACTCACACCCAATATCCTTACCACAAATGTGTGCATTACTGAATCCTTACATGGACCTTCACATCTGAAGTATGCCTAATCATATTCAAATATACTAAGTGCCAAGAGGAGTCAAATAGTTTTAGATTTAATATATCAAGCAATCCAGTAGACTCCCAGATGCAAATCAAGCTTTGTGGCCATTAACAATGGCAATAGAATACTTTGCTTTTATACACTGATATGGAGATACGCATTACTTTTTTGCTTCCTACCATTCCTTGCCCATTTCATCCATTGTCAGCTAACCTCCAGCTTTCAGCCCTGCAACTCTGCCCTATTAATTTTCCAGCAACTGAATCCAGAATATAATCCTTCAATGTGCGGGATGCCAGTCTACTCTGGGAGCAGAGGTTTGACATCCCACTAACTTAAAGGTCCAAGGGGTGAGAACTTTATCAAGTATAGTCTCCATGAGCCACTGTACTGCAGATGGCCAGTCAAAGTTCCTATCTAAGGAGCACTTTGCAATGTATTAATACACTGGGGATGCACACCTGTATATCATGTCTCACTCTTCTACTCCTGGACAGAATGTGATGCACCCAGTATCCACCATACAAGTATCCACCATATAAAGAAAGACTTGCTGATTTGAAGTTCATCCAATCCTTGAACCCCACCAGAAGCCTCGATCAGTTTCTAAATTTGAGCAATTCATAGCATAGACAGACACCTTGCCCATGTGCCATTGGGCTGGCCAGAGATACAACTTTAGGACATTTGAACTAAAATCCAGAAACTTGGTCATCCACAGGCTCTTTACCTGGACCTCTACCAGTGCCACCGATATCCCAGGTTCTGAACTGTGGCTTAAAATTTTATATGACCAGACAAAGTAAGATAGTCATCGGTTTTATCTTAGAAATAACCCTGTTCAAGTTTATCCACTGCCATGACAGCTTATGGGGATAGCTACAGAACAGCCACCAAAAATGTGTGAAACCTTCACCTGGTCAATACATATGCAACGAACTGATCATGCACTTGGAAACAAAAAATCCAGATCCTGTATATATTGATTACTCACCAAGCTTAACAGTCCCATATTCTCACTTTCCACTCTTTCAGCTGTTCCCATTAAGGGTCATCAGTTTCCATTTCTTCCCAACCTCTGCATCTTTCCCTGTCCCTCAGTCTCCACATCCATAAACCTTAACTTAAGGCTTTTCCTCTTACCTGGCAGTTTCAACCTTTGTATCCTTTTTCCAATATACAAAGCATCCCTCAGCACATCCAAACCAACATAATCTCGCCTTTCTGGCGAAGTCTCCAAACTGTCCAACCTGGGCTGATCCTCCAATATACTTCTTCCTAATCCTGTCCACCTTTGTCACACCCAGTGACATCTCTGCCATGTCCCACTCTGGCTTGTCAATGCCAGAGCCTCCAGCCCATATAACATACCTGGTCTCACTAGCCTCTTGCAGACATTCCCTTTCACTTTTACTGGTACTTGTCACTTAGTACTAGGCTAACTGCCCTTGTGAGCCATTTTAAGCCTAACCAATTATCCCTTATGGAGACTCAAAACCCTGCACCTTGTTTGTAAGGCAAACTTAAACATTAGGCCACCCTCCCAACCCCTCCTGACATTTCACCCTCTCCATACTGTCTACTTTCACCTCTATTCCACACTTGCCATTACTCTGGACTGTTGATCCTATTTAAACTCCTCCACCTTAGCCATCTCTACTCTGCATCCGCACCATTCCTCTAGCCTCCCTCATTTAGTCCTGCTGACCTTCGTTCCTGTCCTCTATAGAGGACATCCCCAGGGTCTTCTCAACCTGCTCCCTACTCACTACAGATAAAGGTCATCTGCAAACAAGTCCATGGGGGACTACTGTGATCTCATCAACCTGCATCACTACTGCAAAGAAAGGGCTCAGAGCTGATCCTTTACATAATCCCACCTCTACCTTAAAATGCATCCAATCACTCCCACTGCAGACCTCACTGTCGTCACACTACCCTCGTACATATCCTGCATCACTCTTGCATACTTCTCTCCCATTCCCAACTTCACACAATCACAACTGCTCTGTGGGCACCCTGTCGCCCAAGAAGACATAATGACCTTCTCTGTACTGCACAGAGCAAACATATCTGTAGTGCTTTTTCCAGGCATGAAACTATACTGCTGATCACCAAGCACCTCCCTTCTTAACCTAGCTTCCACTACTTTCCCATAATTTCATGCTGGGACTGATCAATTTTACCCCTCTGTAGTTACTACAGCTCTGCACATCACCCTTACGCCACTGGTACCAAACACTTTCCTTCTCAGGTAACCTCTCACTTTCCAAAATTCCATTAAACAATCTGGTTAAAAGCTCCACTGCATTTCTCCTAACACCTCCATGCTTCCACAGGTATGTTATCTGGACCAACAGCCATTCCATTCTTCATCCTCTTAATTGCCATCCTTCCTCCTTGCTAATCAGTTGCACTTTGATTCACTATCCTCACATCATCCAACCTTCTCTCATTCTCTTCATCAGTCCCTCAAAAGTACTCCATTTGCTAAACACTCTCCTCACTTGCCAGTACATTTCCCTCATTTTCCTTTACCACCTTTAGCTGCCGCACATCTTTCCTAGCTCAAGCCCTGTCTAGCCAGATCAGTACAGGTCTTCTCCCTCATGTCCATCCTTTCATATGACTCTCCATACTCCTTTATCCTTTGCCGCCTCTGCCATGCACCTCATCTCATACTCACTCTACTTCATCTGACAGTCCCACTTAAACCTCTACTTCCTCATTCCACCACCAGATCTTGCCCTTCCTCTGTCCAGATGTCACACCAAAGCACCTTTCTAGCCAGCTATTTGGCAACTCTACACTGCCACCCAGCGTCAGTCTATTCCCTGAACTCTACCTCACAATCACCCTTTCAATTTCCATTTGATCCTTGATGCTGCCTTGTGTCATTCTACAGACCACCAGTCATGCTACCCAAATACACTTTCCCCTTTCACCACTTTAGTTCCCAATCTCCTTCAAAACTAGCCTCCTGCATAGGATATAATCCACCTGTATCTTCCTCCACTCTTGTACGTCACCCTAGGCGGCTTCCTCCTGTTAATATGTAACCACAGCCATGTCCATCCTTTTTTGCAAAATCTACCACCATTTGACCTTGGGTAGGTATCACTTCACCTCCTCTGTTCACTTCATGTCCACTGAAATCTGCTCCACTCACCACTCCCACCCACTTGGGTATAACCACTTCAACTCGCTCCAAATCCATCTCACATCTAACTTGCAGAGCATATGCACCAACATTCGTTACATCAATTTCCAGCTTCATAATCACCACCTTCAAAAACACTCTTTGCATACTGTTCCTTCAGGATAACCCCTACCCCATTTCTCCTCCATCCACACGACAGAATTTGAACCCACCTCAAATACACCTAGCCTTACTCCCCCTCCATCTGGTCTCTTGCACACACTATATATAAACCTTCTGCCCATATCAGCTAGCTCTCTCCCTATACCAGTCATACTGGTAAAGTTCTTAACTTCACTACTACACTAACCTTTTTCCCCACAAGGTCAAGACAGCCCGAGAAAGCCATAGTTTGAGCCCCACTAAGTAACCAAAGAAAACACTGGGGGATACATCAATACTGAGAATCAGTAACTTTTGTTTGCAATATTCCTTGGTTTAAGTCTTTCAACTTGCAAAACTTGGACCATTGCTGGAGATTTGACTAACTTTACTCAAAACAGGATTTATAGTTGCTAGGCATTGTAAGCTTCAAAGATCCTCTAGAAGTTGATTGTAAGCTTCAAAGATCCTCTAGAAGTTGAGCAGTGCTTTCATCTAGTCCCAGCATAAGATCATAGGTTAGTAGGCTAATGGCCATGGGGCCCTTACAAACCATCCAAGAATTTATCCCCCCCAAAAAAGAGAAATCTGTCACCACCTGTCAATAAGAGAAAGGTGGAACCCCTGGGACAAATTTGTGGATTTCCCTCCACTCAGCAAGGTTGCACTTGAGTGTCAGGTGTACCGACATGTATGGAAGTCGGTTCCAGAGGCAAGGCAGCCTCTGGGAGACAATCTAGTCTCTCCAGCAGGTTTTGTTGTCACATTAGATTTTGGCCTTTCTAGTGGGTAATGCACAAGGAGTTAGACTAGGGCAGGGTCCAATATTGCCTTGCAGGCAAGACACTGATCACCTCTGAGCAATCTGTATGATGCTAAGTAGAGTGACAAGTGATTTGTGCCTGTCCACACAGGACAGGTGTTTGAGGAAATGGCTTCCATTTGTGAGGAATTCCTGTGGCCTTTCCAGAAGTACATACCAAATGGGGTATTCTACTCAATAGGCCTAATAAGGGAGGAGTAGAGAGGTAACCTTTTTCTGGATGCAATCCCTTTACTTTGATGAACTAAAATGCTTTACTGACCAGTGCCACCACGATGGCCAAATGTGAGATTGGCACCAGTTATTTGTGGCTGCGAGACTCTAGTATGTTAGCATTTGGGGCGTTAGTGACAGCACCCAACTTGCAGTCATCCAGAAACTTGGTCATCCACAGGCTGTTCGTACCTGGACCTCTGAGTAGATGCCAAACAGTAGGGGTCCCAGGACAGATCCCTGGGGAACACAACTAGTGGGATCTGTCAGAGGTGGTGCCTATTTTGACCTTGTGGGTCCTATTGGTGAACCAGTTGGCCACCCACCTGATGAGATTGGGATTAAAACATTAGCTTTGCAATGATGCCAGAGTGGGGGATTTTGTCAAAGGCCTTGGCCAAGCTGTGTGCACTGACTTTCCTTCATCCAGGGCCTTTGACAGTCTCAAAGAAGTAGACCAGGTTCAATAGGAATCTGCCCATGATAAATCACAACTGGGTGGGGTCAAGTGCTTTGAGATTGACAAATATGCTCCATGGCTTCACAGATCAGACTTGTCAAGCTAATGGGGCAATAGTTTCCCCAAGTCAGGAGTGGCACCACCGTTATGCAAGGGGATGGCAATGGCAGTTCTCCACTCTGCTGGAATGAAGCCTGTAATCTGGCTGTGGTTGAATATGGTTGCTCAATGGTTGAATATGGTTGCTCAATGGCAAGGCTAGTTCTTGCTGGAGATGCAGAATAAAGCACAGGATACTAACAAGTCCCATGGAAGCGGTGTTCTTTGGCTTTGTCATAGTAGGTATGATGAAATCAAATTAGTCAATTACAAATGATAGTTTGTGACCGTGATGAGTCATAATGGTATGTATTTTAAGTGGTTTTTCAAATCAGTTCTATAGATGGGTGACCTCTAAACTGTTGTAGTCCTCAACTTTCTCCTTTATTTAGGAGCATTTTTCTTCAGTGCTACAGTAGCACATTTGGAGAATATTCTGTTCAGTTAAGCTGCTGACTTTGGCTGGACCACATGTACCTGGCCTACATCACCTGTAATGTGTATTGTACACTCGAGATCCTACTTATTTTTACACTTCGTAAAAATTACAACTATGTAATGTTCACACTATACTGTGGTGATTTAATTTTACCTTTAATCTTACTTTACTGCTGTTACTATGTATATCACTTGGGCAGAGTATGCAAATGGTCATACAACTGTGCAGTACCCTTGTAAATAAAAGGGAATCTTACACAGCATTTTTGAGACATCTGACTAAGGGGAAGCTTGTTCATTATCTTGAAATGAAGTGTGCAATGCTTCTGCCACACTTACTCTAGTTGGGTTCTCTACCAGTGTTAGCTACTCAATACTGCATTCCAGGTACAGACTTTCAAATATAATAGCACCAGAACTGAAGTCCTATAAACCAGGAGAGATCTGGTCATATGTAAGCAACCTACAAACAGCAGAACATTACAACTACACTTTAAAGTGGTTTCATATGGACTTATTCCAAGCCTACAAAATGCAGATTTCTATTCAATAAACTGGTATAATTTGCCTGCGGTGACTAGACATAACCAGTTAATTAGCAGAGCCTGAAACATGGGATGGGGGGCCATCAGGGGTAATAAGCAAAAATCTTTACAATTGAGAGGTATGAATGGGGTACTAAGAACAAAAATGGTAAGAAATTAAATATATTCTTGTATCAAAGTTGCTTGAACAGGATTGTGTTCGCATGCATTTTCTGAACCAAAAAAAAAGTGTTTGTGGGGGTGAGTAAGATCAGTCTAGCAGTGGCAGCAGTCAAGAGGTACCTCTTAGCTCAAAAAATATGTATGCATCCTAAAATAAAGGGGACACAAGACTCAAGAATACAGTTTTAATTATAAAAATGTAATATTCTTGAACAGGATTTGTTTTAGCATGCATTTTCTAAAGGAAAAAAGCATGAAACTCAACTGTCTCATTAAATGATCTTACCCCCAATGACTGGAACAAACCACACATTAAGTGTAAGGGACCTCCCCCCAAAAAAGTAAAATCTGGATATTTTTGTAAAGTTAATATTCAGGTTGCAACTAAACTGATGCATCAGTGTAAACTCACAAGTTATAACCATTCGGGATTAGAACTGATATTTTTAGATTTCATTGCTAGATTAATACTGGTTACAGAAAAATTAAACTGTGATCATCCTGAAGAAATGTATATAAGGCTGAGAATGCGAATACTTTCCTAGCCTTAACCTGTAGTCTGCCACTATCACGAATGCCGATGATATCCCTCACTACCTTCTGATGCCTCTCCAACAGAGGATATCCCTCACTACCTTCTGATGCCTCTCCAACACCATTTCTAGTCTGTCCAGACTTGTACAGTCTCAAGTGGCTTGCAGTGCCTTCCCATCTTGTCTCCTGGATACACATGTCCAGCCTCCTCACCATCATGTTATCCACTTCCAGGCTGCATCCAGTCAGTGATCCTACATTGTGTAAGATTTCAGTTCACAGGTTTATGTCCAGTTTTTGCTCAGAGCTATCCAAGTAACCAATGCTGGGCAATTTTACACTGGCTAGCCAGTAGCTATTTAACCCATGGCTGCTGAACTTTATGGCAGGTACACAGCCAATAGGTGTCACTCTGTGGAGTGCATTCAAACCCTATTTATATCGTTGCTAGTGGATGAAAAGTAATAGGCGTAAGCAGAATTCCTATGCAACACGTTCATCTCTGTTGCCAACTAAAAACAACGAAGCATGGTAATCTCATAAGGAGGCAATTTCTTCAATATATGCAGAGCAGCAAAGAAATTGAAAGTGGAAAGTGAATACTAGGCATTAGAGGGTCATATCATTTACCCCTATCCATACTTAGCCAATTGTCAGTAGAGATTAAAGATCCTGCTGCAAAGCCATTACACTGGAATTAACAGTCCTACAGCAGCACTGCAGAAGAAAGGAGTTCCCAGTGGTGGTTCATAGGTAGGTACTAGGCTATCAGCTCAAGGGTCTAAGTAGCCAACAAAGTTCCCTGGCTTAAGTCATCCAAAAAAATTAATATCCTGTGCCCCCCCCTATTGAGCAGAGCCACAGAAGTGATCCCCGGGGTGCATTTCCCATCCATTCAGGATTTTTCTCGTCAATGAAGAACTTTAACATTGATGGGTAGCTTGTTCCACAGTATAGAAGTCTGGGACAGGAATCTATCCCTCCAGCATGCCCTGAACTGTGGTAAGGTTTAGGCCCCTAGAGCATGTAGCTTGTAGGGATTGGGATTTCGGTGCAGCATGTCCAACAGCTCTGGGTTTAACATAGCTTAAGCAGAGCTCTCCTTAGAGTAGGCAATATGCTACTCAGTAAAGCTGGGGATTGGGATTTCGGTGTAGCATGTCCCAACAGCTCTGGGTTTAACATAGCTTAAGCAGAGCTCTCCTTAGAGTAGGCAATATGCTACTCAGTAAAGCTGGGGATTGGGATTTCGGTGTAGCATGTCCCAACAGCTCTGGGTTTAACATAGCTTAAGCAGAGCTCTCCTTTGAGTAGGCAATATGCTACACAGTAAAGCTGGAGTTTGAGACAGTTAGTGTAGGACATCTGCTGGAGGCCATTTATCAACTCTAAGGTACTTGTGGCCTTTTCAGCTGCTGCAGATGTCCTGAGGTACATTCCAACAGGGATACTGTACTACAACAGGTCTAATGAGTGCTGAGAAGTTATCGGTTAGTTTCAGAATGCACAGCACTGGCTTTACTTCTTCCAACATGTTCTGAAGAGTCATTTATGTTGATCTGATAAATTTCTCACCAAGTATGCATACCTGGTGGATTACACTGTAAACTGTGCCTGGAAGCTAGAATGATACTGCTAAGTGGTCTGAGGCAGTGAAAAGTATTCAGAGGAAGTGTCACCCATTGCCTGCCTTCCATTTCATGCGACTTTGATGAGTAGTCTGTATGGTACACATGTAGGGAAACAAGTAATTGATAGCCAGATGGTACAGTGGAACAGAGATTGCATAAATATGGAGGTAAATTTTAGGGCTAGTTTCTGGTGTCCTGTCCATGCTTAGATGGAACTGTGGTGACAAGTACCATGTGAATATTAAATGAGCATCTTCGTTTCCTCTGTTGTCATACCTCATCTGAGGTTATTATTCCTGAGAATATGATAAACTATCGTCTCAGACTTAAGTTTAGGTGGTCCCATGCATATGCATCACACCTAATCTTCTGTTGCTGAACAGTCAACTGAAGTTATTCACTGAGGAGTCGTGATGTCTGAATAATGAATTCATCTCCTCAGCATGATACCAGTTAGCTCAGCTGGCCCCTTCCTGTACTGAAGGACAGTCATTGTTATTAATCAGGTTTCACAAGTTACGCACTTGGAAATGCCAAGATACCTAAAAGGTGTCTTATCTGCATAACTGATCTGGCTTGTACCCTTAGATAATCTTATAATCCTTGTCTTTATGCAGTGACATCATGGGCAGTATGTACATTATCTAGCTTGCCTGTACTTTGATGTGCTCATTTAAAACCCAAAGTTTGAGCTGTGCACCCTATGAAGCCATAGTCCATCCCTGTGGTCATGCAAGTTGAAGTTTGTGTTTAATTTTACAAAGTGTTATCACATTTGCTTTGATTTTCCTATGCAAAAAAAAAAAAAAACCTTTCAATCTGGATCCCTGCTGTAAGTGAATTCATATGGTAACAGAAATGCAACTGTCAGTTGTACAAAAACTGACTGTAGTATATAAAACATCGTTGGAGGTAGTCTGGTTTATCTAGCTTCTTGAAGCTGTGCGAAATTTTGGATATTAGTGAATAGAGAAACCTGTGCCAGCATGCAATGGACAGCAATATTGAGATTGAGCAACAGTATGCACACTGTTCTGAGTAGACACTGCATAGCACGAGTTTATCAAGTTGCAGTATATAAAAAGTAACCACGAACATGTGCAGGCAAAAGCAGTAGTACCCACAAATACAATCCAGTGGCAGAGATGAACTGTAGTCTGTTACAGGCATGTTTAGGGGAATACTTAAGACACCTTTATTATGGATTGCTAAAAGCATTTTTGTAACCTGATTTAAGTGGTATGCAGACGATAGGAGTAACAGACACGAGGGAACACTTGCCTGGCATACTAGGCAGACAAGAAACACTGATGTGTATTATGGAAAGCTGACAAAATAGCTGAACCTTGCAGGGTGAGAAATGACACTAGCTAGCTGGGGGTTGGAATATGGAGGGAGTAACTAGAGAAAAACTGAAGATTTAAGTTGAATGTTGGTCTTCTCAGCAATGAGAAGCTAGTTCTGGAAACTTCAGAATGTGTAACATTAGTAGGAAACATTTGTAAGAGACACTGACAGTAAATACTTTTATTGAAGCCTGTCAACAGAATGGAAGAACAGAAAATACAGCTAAGTGAATGGAACTCATGGCAGTCCAGCTATGGGCACTGTATTCTCAGAAACAGTTGACTTGCAGGGTAGCATGGCGAATTTTTTCAAGAAAATACTCAGGATATCTGCCCCCTGGAGGGAAGTCAGGGTTACAATAAAATTAGTAATTACTACTATCTGATCCATACATGTTTGCAATGGGCCAAATTTAAGGAAAAGTTAAAAATATAGCTTTTCCCCCCGGTGGTTCTTTGTAACAGATGGAATCCATCTAAATTCACCACTTTGTCCATTTTGTCCCAACATAGCTGACATTCATATTGTGGAGTTGCAAAAATACATAAATTGCGCTCACCAAGATCCTTGCTAAAAAAACAGGTTACTCAGTCATGGAAAACTGCAATATTGCATATCTTTATGGGCAATAACAGTCACCAAGCACATTACAATAACTGTACTTTTAAAATCTCACAGCTAAAAACTGGTTGGACAGATACAAACAAAACATATTGGCTAAAACTATATACAAAGACAAAACAAAAAACTATTGTAAAATCCTGATTGATATTTTAGCACGAAGGGTAAAACACGCTGAAGATATTTCTTAACTACATTCCCTAGTCAAAGGTAGAAACAGGAAGTCAAGGTGACAACTTTATGTACATGTATTTTAGTCTCTTTTGGACATTACTATGTTGAATTTTAAAATTCTTTGTATTGCAATTATGTGCAGGTAATTTGCTGTGTATTATCAGATACACATTTCTCAATGACATTTCTTTACTATAAATTCTAAATTGCAGTATATTGTATTAAAATGTTTTAATGTCCTGTTTAAAACTTTGCTCAGTGTAAACAGATTTCTCATCTTGATTATGGAAAAGACATTTGGAAAAGTGTGCATGCACTAGACACCAAGGGCAGTCTCATGCAGTCAGAACTGCAAATCATACCAGTCTTCACTCAGCTTTTTCACCTAGACAGGAAAATAAGGCAGGCCTTTGATTTTTTTTCAATATTTAAACAAGTGTCCAGATAGTGACTACAGCAAGTGATGTTAAGACTGCACTGTGGTGCAAACTGTTGCCATTTAACATTAGATTCAACTGTGACCAATTTTAACACTGGTTTCGCATACTGGTTGCTTTGGTGTTACTTGCCAAGTTAAGGAAATAACTAAAATCTGCCAACTGCTACAATTGCTGAAGGAATGAAACTTTTGAGACATACGCATTACTAGAAACCATGCTTCTCAGTACATTATCCAGTACTGTCAAGTTACTTGTGGCTGGTGACGGTCCCCTATTATCCAACTCTGGTCCCACCCCCTTTCAAAAACATTTACATTTTCCTACTGCATCTCTACACACGAGTGCTTCAACCTATGGTTGATGCTTGGTGGGGCCACTGCTCTGCCTGCAAATCACATTTGCCATGTCTCAGCATAGCTTTGCCAGTCCCTATGAAATGGATCAGAATCCTTCAGGGCCATCCCAGTACCTAGCACAGGTGGGGAGAACCCTTTAGGAACAAGAGCTAGGGACCCCTAGCCAGTGCCAGACAACTGTCCCTAGATATACCTAGGACTGAAGTCCACACACATCACGGCTGTGGTTTCCTTGGCCAAGTGCTTTGCTGCTAGTGTTCCTATATGGCTCTGTCCCTAGATATACCTAGGACTGAAGTTCACACACATCACGGCTGTGGTTTCCTTGGCTAAGTGCTTTGTGCTAGTGTTCCTATACATGGCTCTAGCACAAGTCTGGCTAGAGACTTTCCTCATTCTCCAAAGCAAAATCAGATGGACAACTGATTTCCTTGTTTATGCTCCTGTCTGATTCTTCTGAAGTTTGGCCAAAGTGTTAAGCTTCCTCAGGATTGCCAAATTGAGGTTTTTGCTTGGGAGTAGCCCAACTTGAGGGTAGTTGCTGACAAGCATGACAGGACTAAATGCTCAATTCTTTGGCTCTCCCCCTCTTACCAGCCTTGGATGTTTACAAAGCTGCCTCTGCAAGACTTGCCAACAGTCCCTAAAAGGTCAAAAGTCTCTACCAATGACATTTCCACTCTACCACTGTCCCAGTGGCCAGAGCTTTGCTTCATCTAATCCACTGCACCCTGATGAGGGAAAAGGGTTTAATCTTAAAAGGCAAGAGTCTTTCTAGTGAACCATCCTTCAATGTGAAATTTCAGTTTGTATTTTTGGCGTGCTCAGTTTGGATGATTTTGCTGCATATTTTACAGCAAGCTCACCAAGATTATTACTTCATTGCTTTCTATTGTATAGAGAAATTCTTTACATTTACTTTTATTCCAATTTGAACTGCATATTGAAGTCTGAGACCATAGCTGTGGCAAGTTACAGAATTTCCCCATCCCCAAGCCCCCCACCGCATTGCTGTTGCATTGTTTCTAGTTAACTGACCCTTGTTAATTTGACCACATATCCCCTCCTCTTCACTGGCTATTAGAGGCCAGCACAAATTGTGAATCACTCCCCTTAAACTTTACAATTTAAACATCCCACTGTATTAGAAAGCACTGCACAGATGAAGCCCTGGCTCCCCACTCCGCAGACCACCAGTTATTGGACTGCATTGTGTCTTGGTAATCTTGGAATTAGTGCTAGTTCTCCTGTTGAGAAAACAGAGACTTCTAAACAGAAAGCCTAATAACTGCTTCACATGCAACAGCTTGGAATTTGTGCTTATATTATGCTCCTAGTGAGAGGAAGAGTACATAGATTCCTGACTTGTCTGGCTGCTATTCAAGGCATCAGGAAAAGGCTACAACTAGACTATAGATTCTTGGATCTGGGACAATACTATGGATCAAACAGGCTGTGGCCCACTTCTCATCTTGGCATTGGAGATTAGCTTCTCACCAGAAGCAAAACATTTATGCAACTCCCCTTTTCATTCTTGACAAGCCAATTGTTTTCAGCAAGTACTGACAGATTTAACTTCAGAATATCGGCCTAAATCAGGGTCAATGCATTAGTTTCCCCTCAAGTGTTGGGCCATGCCCTGTACAAGGCACCTTGAGCGACTGTTTTCCTGTCAAAGCAGGACTGAAATTTATAATAGCTAGCTGCACGTAGGACTAGCTTGCAGCAACTAGCAGTAACAAGCACTACCCCCCCCCCCCAAAGATTCAAGCCAAATACTAGACATTGCTTTATATTCACACTATAAAGTGTCAGTTGCCATGGATATGAACTTTCCCATTAGTTACTAGCTTGGTGGATATGGGCATCCTGAGGCAATGTAGCAACTGCCTCATGTTTGAGGACCTATTCATTCTCAAACTGATGAGGTATTCACATGTAGTCACTGGAAGCTCTCAAAGTACTCCTGTCAATAAGATTCAGTAGTACACTGGTTTGAAGTGCGCAATGGGTGTACATGTAACAAATACCCAGCAGCCCTAAATGCACTCAACACCCAGAGCCACATCTCATGGAGCCTGTACCTCTTAAGCACACAAGACAAGCCACCAGTCACACTGGTCCCTGCAGACTCAGACATTGAGACACTGATGTCCCATCTCACCAGGCTGAGCAAGGTCATTGTCAGATGACTATTGTGGCTATGATCCACCACATTGCACATGCACTCAGGTCACTGGACCAGAAGTACCAGTATGACTCCGTCCACATGGAGTAATGACCCAAGATGCACCTCCCTAGAATAAAGCACCCTCTGAATGTGCCAGGGTGGTAAAGAGACCAACACTGAGCAGCATTTTACCTTATCCAAGGATGCCATGATAAACGAGGACTTAATTGGCTAGGGTTTCTGGTATTCTAAAGAAGAGCTTGGACTGTCAGACCATGCTGACTTGCCAGGGATTGTCTACCACTCCCCTCTAGGGTTTTGAATATTGGCCAAAAAGTCTCCCATAGTGCCTTTTCAGGCAATGCCAAACAAAGTGCTTCTGACATAGCAAATCAATACCAAGAAAGTCTAACTGCTCAAGTTCTTGGGAGTCAACTCCACTCCCTAGAAGCTCTTCACCCTAGAGAATCCACAAGTTTGTGTTGTCATTTGAGCCATGTTTTAAAGCTGCAGACACCAACAGTGCGAGGTTATAATGCCTTCCACACTGACCAGCTACTACACAGACAGGGACTAAGGTAGAGGTTTCATTTACAAATATACCTCAGGGCAATGCACTCAAGCTGCTCCATGCTCAAATCACCATAGGTGAATCCAATGGAATTCGCTTGCCAGCTACAGGTCCCCCTTATGACCCAGAAAACCCATATGACAGTGGGGTGCAGTGGTAGTTACCTCACAGCAAGAGGTTCTCTGGTTAGATTCTCAACTGGAGTGCCTTGTGTGTGGAGTCTGCATGTCCTCCCAGCTTGTGTGGGTTCTCCAGGTACTCCCGTTTCCTCCACGTCAGAAAATACACCTGGAGTATTTCCCAGGGCCTCTGCAGAAAATTGGCATTGTTCCAAGTCAGACTTCCCTGGTTAACAAATGTTAAAATGTATTTAAACTTATTAGAAACACTAACCATCCAACCAAATACCATATTTATTGGAGACTAAATGACCATTACCTGGGAATCCTATGCAACACCCAAGCCTACAAGCACAGGTTCCTGGATTTTGTGAACAGGAACTCCTGAACCAGAGTCAATATACCAACTGGGTGCAGCCATACAGGATCTGGTCCTCACAAATATGGGAAAGTGCTGCACACCAACTGTAATGTCTCCCCTGGTAAGGTCAGAGACGCGCATAATGGTTGCACAGAGGCAGCTGTACCCACCAGAAATACAGAACCAACTCGAGCCACCATGGTGGAATCAAAAAAAAAAAAAATCAATAGGCTGTATAACAGAAGGAAGAAATTCATGGTCAAAATTAGGAGGTGCAGCACCCAGCAGGATAAAAGCCCTCAAATGAAAGTCTACCAAAGCCAAATTTGAGGCAAATTCCCAGGCCAAAGACATCCACAAAGCATGCTTAGTCTGCAACCTCAATGGCAGTACACAATTGTGTGCAAAGCTCATTGTAAATGAGGCCACCTATACAAGCTAGAATATAGCAAACTTGCGGACCAATAAATTCAGCTCCAACTTCTCCCTATTCAACCTTCCCTCAGGAAATACCCAATAACTGCTGCTATCACTAGGGAACAGTTCCTTAATGCTTTAAGACCAAGAACACTGCATCATGGGCTCAGACAATATCCCAGGATGCCTTCTAAATAGCATGGAATGTGACCAGAGCTCTGAATTGCTATTTAACTACAGGCACCAAACAGGCTTTGTGCTGCATGAATGGAGAGCAGCATCTGCACAAAGGTGGGCCATCTACAGACCCAGGAGTCCCACTAGTTTTATGAGGCCGTGGAAAGAATCATGGAACAGCAAGCCTCCAGACACTGACCCAACCCAGTTTTGGTTTTCATCAAGGGCAGATCATGCCTACTCAACCTGGACTTTTTGAAAAGGTCAAAGCAATGAGGGGAGAAAGATTCACACTGCCTACCCTGACTTGGCCCAAGGCACAGGACAATCCCACTTGGGCACTGCTGTACCCAACCTCAAGTTTGCCAAACTTGACACCAGATGGATAGCCAACTGGCTCACAGCCAGGACCCAGAAAGTTAGAATTTGAGTCCACCTCTACAAAGGTGCCATTCACAAGGGGAGCTGCTCAGAGATCAGTCCTTGGGCCACTCCTTTTTGGCAATTACTTCTGAAGTCCAATGTCAAGCGAGTGGTCACCAGCTGACTGATTTGCAGATTACTGCAAATTAGGTGCAGTCATTGAATCCCACACCAGCACAAATGTTCTCCAGGAGGGGCAGACAAGCAACCGGTGTCAGAGCCATAGACTAACTAAATTCACACTCCAGGTAATTATATTAATACAAAGTTTGACTACTGGATCAAACAGTAATCTAGCCTTTGATAATCACACTTCTATGTTGCTCAACTTAGTATGGAATCCAAGTAAAAGTCATTGTTCCAATGTAATTGGCATTCAGATATACTGAAGTAAATGCTCCTTTGTTATGCACTTAACTAGGCATATCAACTGAAAGTCCAGTTGACTAAAGATACAGGGTTCAAGTAAAATGTCCTATGCAGACTGCCTCAAGGCAGTATCCCTGTAGTCTATTATGCTTTTGAGGGGGAGATCTATGCCTGACTGGGCATAGTTGGTCCCCACTGATGGACCTCCTACATATCTTGCCTGAGATAATAGGACCTGCTGTTGCAGAGAGGCATGTATCCCAGAGACTATCCAGTCTGGAACAAGCTACTTATGTGAACCAGAGGTCCTCCCTAACCCAACCCAAATGCAACCTGGACAACTGGATTGGGGAACCAGTTTGGCACCTCTCCAGACACAGGCAACATGTAAAATGGTTCTAGGCCCATGCTTACATAAAGGGCAACTTGATATTTGGGATGCATCGCTAGGCTTAAGGCCCTTGTGGTAATTTGTCTAGTAAACACCTATGAACAAAATGGTTTCTAGTTTGCAGTCCTGTTTAGACATTAGTGTGCAATCTGTACATGCAGAAGAAAAACTGCTTCAGTAGCATATGCAATCAATTCAAAAGCCAAACTGAATGCACCTTTAAGTTCTGAATTTGAACATCTGTTTAATGGCCACAGATGAGGCAAATTAATGTATGGGTATCAGTTTATGTACTAAGTTCAGTCTTCCTTCAAGGTGCAGAAGGAAAATCCAGCTGAAAATGAGTCTGAGATACAAAAGGAAGTGGCAGGATGAAAATTTGAAGCCATACAAGATGGGCTGCTTTCTGAACAGATCACTCCCCGGCAAAAGGGAGTCAGAACCTCTACCCCCTACTGCCCTTCTTCCTCCCAACTGCCTTAACCTTGCAACATGGCTGCAAATGGCCTCAAATGGGTTCCAAGAATAACCGAGAGGAAACTGGACTTTGCAGTGGATAGAAATAATCCAGATCAGACAGCAGTTTCCTCCAGTATTCCATCACATGGAGGAAGCAGGGAATCAATCTGTGCTACAAGTATTTTATTCCAGAATCCTTTAATTACAACAGCCCTTTCCAGGCCATGGTTTCACATGGGCTACATCTTGTGAAGTTTACATTGCCATTTTCAGTAATTTGCTGCATCTGGCATCTTCAGTTTTATGCATTACCTTTGCAAAAACTCTAGGTGCAGTAATTACTGCAGAGTCAGGCTCCAGTAGCCATTTCAGAACCTTGGCATCCACATTATCCTTCCAACAACTTGGTTCATACAGATTCTTCATCGGAGGGCTTAAGAGTCCCCAAGTGAGGTTTCAACCCCCCTTTCCCCACAAAGGACTTCAAAATGAACCTTCTGAAGTTCTTCCTCACATGCTCACCTCCCTGGGGTGTGCTCGACAGCAAGAATGGCAGAGAAAATTGACATTAGGGCATTTTCTTTGATTTCCCTCCTAGATGTGGGCCTTCACAAGACAAGTTACATTTTGGGCATTATGGCATCAGTGATAACTTAGGACACTAGCTAGACTAAAGGAATTTAATGGTACTTTAACTGGACCCAGCACCCACATACCTAGTATTTCCAGGTCATATGATTTGTGAAGCAGTAACTGCAGTGGTTGAAGGATCAACTGTCTGAACCTAGGACTCGCTCTTTACACCAAAGTCCAATCTGTCTAGATGGATTTCAGATTATGCATTGGTAACATCCACGGATTAACTTGTGGGGTCCTCAAAGCACACGAGATTATGTTCACCTATGGACTCTGGATACTTCTAGTGGTCACAAACTAGTGAAGTGGTATGCCAGTTGACCTGGGAGCTTGCTCTGCAGCAAGTCTTCAGACCTTGCATTCCAGAGGTCAGTGGCAGACTAAGCAAGTCCAGGACAGACCCCCCCCCCCCCACAAACAAAAAACATGTAGATAAACACTGGGTGTACAGAACAGTACATCTGGTGACCTCAAGACCAAAATTCTGTTAAGATATCCTTGCAGCTATGCTTGCCAGACAAATGCTCCATCTTTCCCCATGGTCAGGGGTGTTCTTACATGCATCCACAGCTTCCAATGAATCCCAAGGTATTCATAAAGGCTATGGAATGATCACTGGTAATCCCATTTTGGCCCAGGCAAAAATGATGAGCTGGCCAAGGGGCAATCACCCTTTTGGCCCAGGCAAAAATGAGCTGGCCAAGGGGCCATCACCACAAGCTTCCTCAGAATGTGTGTTTCAGTATTAGAAACTTGACAGTACAACCAAACTAAAAAAATTTGACGGCCTGGATTATTCAGATACCTTTTATGCATCTTGAGGATATGCAGTAAGTATTTAAGGAGGCAAGAAAGCCTACTGAAAAATTGTTACAAATAGGTTTTCAGGTAACCAGTTAACAGGTTAAGAGTTTCAACCCTCTGGTTTTGAAGTCTGTTTTGTCACATGCTTCTTATCAGGGACATCTGCCCATGGACCCCCCCCCCCCCCAACTTCATGGTCAGTTTTAAAGTGTTGCACAGGAAACCCCCATGAAAGCAAACTCCTTCCACATGGGATCGCAACTTTGAAAAGTGAACTTACCTTCTTTTGGACCCGCCTCTCTGAATCTACAGTGTGCCACCTGGAAGATTATGCATTGCTCTGACATTTGCAAGGAGAATCATGGTTGCAAGCTCTCATGGTGGGCCAACCCCAATTTTCATAAGGGATTGTTAGGCACTAATATTACGCCAGAGTTGAATGTGAATGAATCAAGCCATCTTCCAGTGTTATAAGCAGATCCACAAAACAAGGGAGAAAAAAAGTCTATTTATGCACAGGCAGCTCAAGTACTGTCTTAACAGGACTAACCCTTAAGGAATGCTGAACAGTTTCCTATACAGGAAGGAGAACCAGTCTAAGCAATCTATTGAAACATTGCCTTACCACCACCAGGTAAAGCTCTTCCAGGCAAGGTAAAGGCCAACTACAGCCTTATCCTCTGCAACAGCATATTGAAAAGCTGTCCATCCCATCACAAAGTACTATAAAACTGGATTCCTTTTCCAGGTTCCTAGCAGGCTTCGCTGGGACCATGTTTATCCTTCCACCTCCAATGTGGATAAAGCCTTAGGAACACAAGGTCTCAAACAGAAGGACTTTCGAAAATTACTTCGATATATAGTAGTTTTCAAATTCCTTACTGCTTCAGTGGTGCATCCACACACCATGATTATACATAGTATTGTAACTGGCTGTAAAGTTCACTCTTGCTTAAGGTAATTCATTTGTGGAAGCAAAAACACTTTGTGACAGCTGAAGGCTTTTCTCTCAGGATATGCTCGCTCAGCCAATCACATGAGGACCAGAAGCAGAGCTTTTGAAAGCTGGCCAGTACTGGGTTACCTTGGCAGATAACCCCAAACGCAAATGAGGCAGTGATGAATTTGGACTTGCAATTAGGATTTGTGCAGCTGCACTATTAGCAGTATTGGGGGGCAGTCATCACTTCAGTAAGAATGCATGCTACTGTAGTAGTGTACACTAAAGTTGCTCCTATTGTGATTGCTACAACACAGGCAGTAGTTATTGGACATGTTCAGCCCATCATGCTTAGTCCAGCATCTGTAGTTGGAAAATGTTCTTGGTAGACACTGTTCTAGTACTCAAAAACTAAAGCCTCTTTTCAAAAGGAAAAGTAAAAGAGTGCAGACACTTGTTCACTCATCCAACAGGATAACATTTGCAAAGACAAAAGTTTTCCCTATTGGCTTGTGGATGCAAGCTCCATAGAGGACTGACTGCCTAAAGTACCCATGTTGTCATGTATTAATTTCCCAAGTGTCAAAAGCCTCATCTTCTGGCAAGCTTTTAGCCAGTTTGAAGGCAACTCAGTGGCAGACTCACCTTTTGGGGGTGGGGAGACCAGTGTAAAATCTACAACCAGTCCTAGATGCATCCAGTTTGCTGAAGTAAACATTTATGAAGCACAAATAGGAAATTATGCCTGCACAGAGTCAATATAAAGGAAATTCCATATCAGTTGTAGAAAGGCAATTGTCTAGTTTACTGTTACCACATATCATCCACCAATAAGTTACACAATAGGTATAGTATACTAGAACAGGGGGTCCATGATCAACCACATCACAAGGACTGTGGTCAGCTTGCCCAGTTCTGCCAGCTATATTAATCGGCCATTTCTCTTGGGAACTCTGCATGGAAAGTCATCTTGATAACATTTCCAAATATCCACATCAGCACCTCCCTTGCAAAAATTACCACCATGTATGTATGGCTTCCATATCATAGTTTTGGTTAGTATACCTTACCAAGTCTGTTACATCAGGGAGTTGCAGTTAAATGTTGCCATTGACTCTTGTCTACAGCATTTGTACAGATACAAAATTTAAGCAATTTGTAAACTAACCAGGAAATGCACAAGCACAGATGAAGTATCCCTATGCTGTCACCTTGAAATACTAAATTACACCAGATAAAAATCTTAAAGCACCTATGGGACAAAGTCTGGTAACACATGAAGTACTCAAAAGTTAGCATACCTTTTGACAGTTAAGTGACTGCTGACCAGGACAGCAGTGCGACCCAAGATTCAATTTTGCAGCAATTTAAATTTACTTAGTTTAAAGCAAGACTGTAGCAATACTCACTTGCCAAGAGCAGTGACAAATCACTAGCAAACAATGTAAATGGAACAAACATTGGTTGAGGTTTTCTAGCAAACTCTGCCACAAACATTCACAGATTACTCAAAGCAATTTCAAAGCATTTGGCCAAGCTTGTGTGAAAGGCTTTTCACTTACCTTTTCAAAGTATGGAGTGGAATAGCAAGATTGGGTAGACAGTCCCAAAGCCTATTTCGTTAATCTAGTAGGTAGAAATCTACTTAAAATTTGTAATCTCCAACAGAATAAAAAAATGTACCAACTGCAACAATGGAGACTTCCATTTGTTGACTGGGACTGTCTGATGGAGCTGAAGAGCCCCTTTTCAGCAGCAGCCCAGGGAGAAAAGCTCCAACATTGCACATTTTTCATTATAAATTAGCATTAAACAGCCATGTTACAGGATTATTAAAAGGCATAAGTAGAAATACAAAGTGTCAATAATCAGGATTATAGCAAAACTATTTGAAGATGTATAGTGATTAAGATGTATAGTTTCTGGGGTAAGTGGTTACAAAAACCCAGTTTAATCACAACATAGTTGCAAGAAGACAATTACAATAGAATGTTTCCAAGACCAACAGTATAGGCACTGGTCATCTGGATGATTTAAGGTAGAGCACCACAAACAAGGAAAGCTAGTTTGAACACAGGACCTTGACTGCAATAATCACAAAGCCCCATCTTCAACCTCTGCTTTTTTTTTTGCACAAGGAGTCAGGTGTCACTTCAAATGTGAATCTACAGCCAAAGTAGACACCAGGTGGCTAGCCCTGCCATGTTTTTCTGCGTCACACACTTGTGGCCAATTTAGAGTATCCAAACTACTGCAGGGGGTTTTTGTAATGTGGCAGAAAATTGGAGCACCACGAAAAGAACCCATGGGAACACAGGGAGGACATTTAGACTGCACAGAAAGCACTAGCCAAGACTCAAACCAGGGAACTTCTTGCCATGAGGTGAGGACGCTATTCGGCCACTGTGCTGCCCAATTGTAATGTTTTATAATTTTGCTTGGTGCATTGGAATGCTTCAGTATTTATTGGAGGATAGCTCTTCCAATGCCAAGGTCCACAACATTTGATGAAAGGGGAAGGTTACTTCATGTTGCCCAGACTTCACCATACCAAAATACTGAAGCTCTCCTTCCAGTTCAGGCTTTTTATATTAAAGTTCCAGCAAGGGACAGGCAAATTCAGAAAGCAAACAGCAGGGTCTACACAAAAAAACCCAAAATGACAATTAAAACTCAGACTATGCATCATGACCAGAGCTTTGGCCAGCTAAGATCTGGCTGTACTCAACTGGATGTATAACAGAATTTAAGTACCTTTTATCTACACTTTCAAATACAGCATTTTGATTTGTGTTGCAATGAATATTAACCGAACTGGAATTTGATTCCCTACCCACCCAGGTTTTGTTTTGGTGTTAATCTTGGTGACTGAAATCACCTGCCCCTCTTGTAAATGTGTTTGGATACTCCTCCTGGGCCCATATTTGCTCACTCAACCAAGTGCAGTGAGATATTTGGATTTCAGGCACTCCTGTGTGCAGGGAAAGAAAATTTAAGCTAGTTTCCTGCCTTTCCTGTAAGTGGTCTAGACTGTTTGCAGGCTTCTGAGCCCCCAAGGCTGTGTTGGAGGGAAGCCTTCTAGCTTGTTTCTCAGAACTAGTCAGTTTTCTAGATTCAGCACTCAAATCTGTTTCTTTGAACTCCACACTTGTTCAGAACTCTTAAGCACTATAAGCTGCAAATTACTACAGCACTCGACTTTCCTCACTTGTCTAGAGGAAAGCAGTTTAGTACTTAAGCAAGCACCTATCCAGGCATATCCAAGGGTCAGCTCCTGGTGATTTCTCCTGTCTACCTGATTAATCTGGGCATCTTGGAGCAATGCAGCAATTGCCTCATTTGCTGACAACCCTCTCCTACCAGCCAACACTACAACCGTGAGAGATGCACTTGTATAGCCAAAGTGGAAGCAAAGCTCTCATCCAAGACGACACACACCTACATTTGCGGAAGCTCTCAAAAACCTGCCCAAGCATCAGGGACCTCCAAAGCAGAAATGCAAGCAAACTCCACCCCCCTAACACAAACCAAATGACAGCCCACAAACTCAGGTGCCACTCTACCACAGCCCATGAAGTATAATGTTCCCAACACTAGTCACCTATGACTTGTCAGGCACACTGATGGTCCACTCACCACTGGAAACGAGAAAGTCAGTCAGCTACCACGATCTGCCACATAATGCACACTCTGGTCACTCCAACAGTACAAATATGACAGTCATTGTCCATATCAGTGTGAATGACCAGAGATATACCTCCTTGGACTACATGGAGCTCTGATCTTGTAGCCCAGGCAGGTATGACCCTAACCCCAAGTAGCATCCTACCATCACCCAAAATAATACCACAGTACAAGGACAAAATGGACTTCAACAATTGGCTAAGCTTCTGGTGTCACCCTAAGGGGATAAAGTATTTTGTCTGCCTGGGATGACATGATCGACGGACCATGATGCTTTGCCAGAGATGGCCTGCACCCATCACCCTTGGGATTCTGGATACTAGCCAAGGCTCTTGCCACCCCTATAGTGCCTTTTTTAGGCAAGGTTCAAACGACAAATTCACCACCATAACGGGTACAAGCAAGCAAAATCTGAGCGTAATGCTAGAAGTCAACCTCAAATGTACACTCGAGGCACTCCTTTAAAAATAAAAAAAAAAGGAGAGACATCTGTGCAGTGACAGACCTGGTTCAAAGCTCCAGAGAGCATCTCTGCGTTACACCAGGCTATAATTCATACCACACCTTTTGGCCACCTAACCCGGAACGAAGCACTAAAGTTGGAGGCATGTTCATATTCCATTAAGGATATCCACACCTCCAGGCTAGTTACACAGCATAATGCACCTGAGATTATCCAAGTGCAACTAAATCTGGGCAAGACTGCAATCCAAACTGTAGCTTGCTACAGACCCTCCCCACCATGCCCCAGGATTTCCACTCATTTGATACACTGGAAAGTACAAGGGTAAGTATTGGGGTACAACCCAACACCCTAATGGGCAATTTCAACTACCCCACCATTAACATGTTTTCTGGAATTCTTGAATTTATAAATTCCAACGCCTTGGATCAACTTATTCACCTCCACCAGGGGCAGCAATATCTTTGCCATGGTCATTACCAACATGGGCAACTGGGGTTCCACATCACAGGTCAATTCCTCATTGGTCAGATCTGAGCACAAGCCAATTACCCTAGACATCCACACATCCCACCCCCAGTTAGGGAAACTGTAAAACACTTCTCCAAAGCCAACTTCACACGAACTTGACACCCATGCAGATGGACAATAGAGGTACAACTGCTGAATCATACACAAACGCACTAAGCACTTAACGAGTGCAAGAATCATGCTATCCAAAAAAAGGAAGCCAATCTGGTGGTCCTCTGCCAAACAAAACTCTACAACAGAAGAAACTTTTTAAACAGAGAAAAATCTCATGACTGGAGGAACTCCCTGGTCAACCTCAGTAAGAAGCAGAGATCCCTCAAAATCCCCAAAAGCTAGTTACGAAAACAAAATTGCCACCGACTAAAGACAACCACAAAGCATTCTATAGCCATGTCAAGCAACACTCCGATCTGCTCCGAGTTACAGCACAATGGCACTATATACAGAGCAGATATTGCCAACATCCTGGCAGATGGTCCCTCTAGGGGGATAAAGAGCACTGAACCATCTCTATACTGGAAGAATACAAAGTTCCTGCTGCACAGGTAAAAAAACTCCATAGCCAAGCCAAGAACACAGCATCCATGGGACCAGACAATCACAGGCTGCGTTCTACATGAACTACAGAATGAACTGGCACCCTACCCAAGTAAGATATTCAAAATCTCCAAACTCTGGACCCTACCCAGTTCGGGTTTGTAAAATGCGGATAATGTCTCCTAAACCTGACTGAAGCAGTCACCAGTGTCATGGATGAGGGTAAGATGGTTCACACAGCTCATCTAGATCTCGCCAAGGCTTTCGACACCATCCCCCACTATGGAATTATAGATAAGCTCACTAAACTAGGTATAAATCCCCATGTCACAAGATGGGTTGCTCATGGACAGAACCAACACTGAAAGCAGCAGACTCCAAATCCTACTTCAGGACGAGTGTACCACAAGGTTCAGTCCTGGGTCCCCTCCTGTTTTGGTACCTGCTTCTCTGAAGTACAGGCCAACAAAGTTTGCAGATTACTGCAAACTAGGAGCAGTAATCTAAACTCCCAACGACCTGGACATACTACAAAAGGGCCTCACTGAGACATGCCCAGAGTCAGAGCCATGGCCTGAAAAACTCAATGCCAAAATTGAGTAGTCATCCCCTTTGGTAAAAACTCTGTACATGAACTACAAAAAAGTCATTGTTCCCATCTAGTCATCACTCAGACCCATTAGAGTAAAATGCCCCTTTTGGTTTGTACCTCACAAGACATCTACAACTGGAAAGGCCACAGAAATAACTCAGGATTACTGGCCTCAAACAGATGCCCTATGCAGACAGTCAAAAAAACTCCAGCTTTACTCAGCTGCATATCACCTGCTCAGTGGCGATCTCTGCCCAACATACAAAGCTATGGTCAAACCCAGAACTGTTGGACATGCTCCACTTAAAGAAATCCCAATCCCTCAGAGCTACACACTATTGTGGAGACCAGGTTTAGGTCCCTAAAAATAGAACATGCTGAAGGGAGAGATTCCTGTCAGACTTCCCATACTCTGAACAGACTACCTATGTCAAACAGAGGTCCTCATTAGCACTCAAGAAAAATCTTGATGGGAAATAGGAAATTCACCCCAGGGATCACTTCTGTGGCTCTGCTTGACAGGGGCACAGGAAAATAATTTTCTTTGCTTCCACCCTTCCCAACAAAACTTTCCTCAAAAGTATTAAAGTCTTTACTTCCCTCAACTTCAGACATCTGGGTTCGGAGCTTTCAAGAAAGCCTAAAACTAGCAGAGGGATTACCTCCCCCCCCCTTTTCAGGAGTATCTGCAATCAAATTAAAATCACAGTATTTGATCAGAGATAGGAGGAACTATCTTAGGGTTATAGAACATGGAACATGTTCCCCCAGACCAAAAGGGCTTTCTGGTGCTAAAGAAATCTGAGGCTTGTCCTAGACATTTCCCAAACCTTTGAAAAAAATTGAGACTTGTGATCTAAAGTCTACACAGCTTAACTTAACACTTAACACATTCCAATTCTCAAAGTAAATCTCCTGGAATCTTGTCTGGTGTACATTAACATTGCTTTTGTTTGTATTATGAGCAGTGTGTACCTCTTGTAATAGCCAGAGTTGCAGGACAGTCACATTTTTCCATATTTCGGCAACTGCCTTAATTTGCAGATAATGTAAATAAGCTACAAAGAAAAAACTTTCAGGTTAACAATTCTGTCAGAGGATATGCTTTTTGGATATCCCTCATGATGGCCTCTCAGGAAGTGGAATGTTACATTTTAGACTTTCTAAATGGACTAGCAACTGGGAATATTTCAAGCTTCTAGGTCTCCACAAAGATTCCCTTTGCCAAACTCAATGGTTCATCAAATCAGTTTTGACCATACACCCTCTTCATATCAGTGAAGAGGTTTTGCACAAAGTGCAGCTACTCAGGCTATCAAGTTTTCAACCCAGGTCCCTCCATTACCCTTCAGTCCAAGCATAGATACCCCAGATTACTTGGGAAGATTCAACTGGGGGGGGGGGGGGGGTGAATATTTGGCATCTATAACTCAGGACCAACATTGCACAAATGATAGTAAATGCTCCTGAGCAATCAAATTCAAACCCCTCTACTAAAACTATCACAGATTTTGTACAAACTGAAGCCAGATTCTACCCCTCTACACACCAGCAAGGCAAATTGGCCCTCCATACTACTTTCTAGAGCAGAAAGTTACAGCAGACAAGCTTAGCCAATACCAGAACTGATCCCAGCACTAAAGTCTTCCAGGAACTGATTCAACTGTGGGGAACACCATGAGGATACAGGTCTCTTCAGACAAGAGGTTCTAATCCAGCACTCGAGTGCAAAGTTCTTCCAATGACAGATCCTGTGGCTGCTGCCCTGCTGAAGCTACCAATGCAGCACAACTGCAACAGCAGGGGTTGCACAAATCCAATTCCTTTGAGGGTGCCCTATTTTCAATACCTACTAGCTTGTTGCAGTCAAAAATGGCTTCCTGGTTCTTCACTACATAAAAGCCCTCATAAGGGTGGTGTAAACTCAAACTTGTCCAAGTCTGCTTTCCTTGCCAGTTTGTAAAGGATACATTTATAAGAACTATCTTTTGTCCTAGGGCATAAAGTCACCACTTCAGGATATACCACAAGTTTTAGAAAACTGTTTGTAGGAATACAGAACCCTGTAAAATCTATGTTTGAGGGCAAGGGAGTCTGGTTGTAAACAGGAATCCATAAAGGAAGCCTACCACCTCCAAGACCAAGAATGACAAGGGTTTACTCAGATTTAGGGAAATTCCCAACCCTCCTCTTGGGATTGTGGGTAGTCCTGTGCTTCCCAAGTGCCCCCTGAGGGAATTAAAGGTTTCTCCAAAGAAATATCCTCACTGGGGGGGGGGGGGGGGGGCTGAGGCAAGGTTCCCAGAATCCCCCATTGAGATCCACCCTAAAAAGGTGGATTGAAATCCTCAGAATAAAAAGGAGTTTGTCTCCCGGGGTGAAGCATCCCTCTTACCAGGGAATGCTTCTGGGGAGGGAGGTGCCTGGATCTGACGAAGGAAATTTGCCACTCACTAGTTCGTTGATAGGCCTCAGATTGGCAGCCAGTAGGCCTAGGCAGAGGTAAGGTGAGTGCAGCTTTTTTTCAGAGGCTTTAGGGCAATCTCAGCTAGGACTTGGATGAATAAGCTCATGCAGGTCAGAAGCTGGGACCTGTGAAGCAGCCCTAGACCCAACTGATAAGCAAAGTCCTTTGGCTTGGAAGTAGAGGGAGCCAGACACACAGAAATAAATAGGCTGCCTTCATCAAGCCTTAAGACTGGTTGACTGCAGAGCACTGTTGAGGCCCCAAGTCTTCAAAGCTTTTCCTTTTGGCTTAGGAAAAAGCTTCAGCTTGACTAGCAGAGGACATGGTACAGAAGGCCCTGCCTCAACGAGGTGGTTAATTTTAGACAGACATTCTGTTGTGCAGAGCAACCAAGGCATAAACCAGCATTGCTTTGGTCTCAAACAAACCAGGGTCATTCTGCCAGCCAGTTCTTTATATCCAAGCAGAATGTCAGGCTGGCCAAGGGCTTCCACGACAGGGAATTTCAAGTTACGAGTGCAACAGTGAAATACAATCCAGGGTTCTACAAAACTTTGACCAAGGCCAGTGGTCCTCCCCTACTCAAACTGGGGAGTAGCACAAGCTTCAAATGATGCACTTGTTAAATCTTAGTGCATCAAGTTTCTTCAATTCACTGCCTGGACAACACAACATTTCTGCTTTTTATACAACTATTTGGATATGCAGCACATCTTGGAGGCCAAGAAGCCTGTTTAGGAAATTTTGGCCCAATGAAGATTTTCTAGTTAGTGCCAAAGTCAGGATCTTTGGGGCCCAGACACCCCAAGATCTCCCCCTTTACCCTAACCCTTTCCTATCCTACTTTTGAAAGGGGTTTTACCCATCTGTCCACCTATAGGTCAGATGGGTCCTTCAGGTCTTGAGCTTACCTTCTGAACTCTCAAATCAGATATGAACTTCTCTGGGGGCAAAGTTATTCATTGCTCACTTCTGCAAGAGCAGAGTTACAAGCTCTTAATCACCCACATCTCTTTAGGCACAAGATTTTGTTGCCCTGTGTTTGTGAAAGCTAAAATGCTTTCAGGGTTATTCTTAAGCCATGACATTTCAGTTTTTACATCCACAGCCAAAACATTTCACACTACTGGGCTGTCCACAGGACACTGCTTTTACAGGGAGACATAAAACCTTCAGGAAATTTTACTGTACTTCCAAAAATTCTGTACAAGAAAAGTTAAAGCAATTACTTTTCCCCATAAGCAGAAGCTTCCAGGCAAGATTCAGTCCCAATGCAAGGGCGTTGGTTACTTCTGTGGCTTTCTGCAAGATATGGACTCAATGCAGCAAATGTACACCTTAGCTAAAGTTCTTCCTATGCTCCCAGCAGGTTTCAGTTAAGATTACTCCACAGGGCTCCTTTACTATCCTCCATAAAGCCTAAGCTACTCTAGCAAGAACATAATTTTCCACATCTGTACTAAAACAGATGGACCACTGTTAGAAACCCTTCCCTTTGTGCTTTATGCCAGAGTGGATATTTCCTGTACCATATAACCTAGATGGCAGGGCTTAAAGGCAAGCTTCATAACGGATCACTAAACAGTAGCCTACATAACTATGTTCCAGGATTCCTAGTCACTTACACCTCTCCCTCCAGATGGACATGGGATATTCAATTATGTTTCAACCACTCCCATGGGCCCAGTCATACCTGGATGAACAGCAAACACTCCCTTGCACAACCACTCTTAAGTTTAACCAGACTGAAGCATGGAGAAGACACAAGGAAGCTCTACCACAAACTAGAGCCAACAGCCTTATTGGAATTTGCAAAGCCATTGGATAACCCTCTGAACACCAGATGTGATCTCAAAGGCCTAATCATTGCTCCAAAAAGATCAGAAACGGACTAGTAGCCACATTTCATACAGCATTATCTGACTGGACAAAAGCATAAAAAAAAGAAAAAAAAACAGTGCCATGCCGGTATGAAGCTACAAGAGATAAACCATTTTGTGGCTAGCCAGTTGGCTGATGGACAATCGAAGTCCACTTTCATCCTATTAAACTGAGCTTGACTTCAGACTAGGAATATATTGCTTCAGGTGTCTGGCTCCTCCCCTACCCATAATTCCCTGTGCTCCAACTAATCACCCAAGAAGAGCTTGGTCATTTGAGGGCTCACTTCACACTACCCTCTATACAGTTTTCCCTTAGCTTACTGGATAGTTGAGTGTTACTACTGAAAAAAAAATGGCACAAACCACAATTCTATTATCTATAGTGTTGGTATTTGTCTAAGTAGTTTTAGACTTTGTCCTTGGCAGGTTTTGCACTGAACGAACTATTAAAAGTTAGACAGGGTAAAAAATTAAGTATGAGCACAGACTACTCCCACAGGATCCTCCAAGTGAGTTTACTGCCTGAAGGCAGAACAATTGGAACCCCACCATGCCAAGCCTTGCTTCCTTCAGCACAAGAGCATTACAGCAAAGGAAAAGAAAAAGGAGAAAGACCAGCCAGAAATGGCAAGGAAGAGGACGACACTGGATCCAATTCCTACTCCAGGACCAAAACCCAAGACTCTGTGCTTAGATCAGAGTAGCAGATGGATCCATTTGCCTGTTATCATCCCTGGTTCTCACCTGAACAAGCCAGCCCCAGGCAATATTTTAAAGGACAGGAGACCTTTCAGACTGGCTTCTTCCATCTGGTCCTGCAGAGTATTTCAGACCAAGGAGAAGAACAAAAACAGTGAGGTTCTCTAGTAACAACCCCTCCCTTGCCAAATTACACTGGTCTGGTTGACTCTGCACAAATCTGACCCAAGGTAACCATGTCAGGGCAGACAGTTTCCTCTAGTTAGTGTAAATCCCTTCCTCTGCTGGCCTTATTTTGAACAAGGAGTCTTGGAGCAACTTCAGCACCAGGGAGCAGGAGGGGTTGACAAGACTCCCAGAGCTGTCCCTACCTCTTGGGGCCTCTGCTTTCAATAGTTCTGCTCAATCCACTCTGGAGTACAGGCTCATTGGCATTCAGACAGATCACTTTGGGGCAGATAGCAGCAACCTTAAAGGCTTTACAGGAAGTACTTTCAACTCCAAGGGACCCTTGTAGATCTGCACCAAAAACTGCTATATCCATCATTCTGTTAGGCAGGGACAGTCAGAACAAAGATCTTAGGAAGCTTGCTTACAAGCTCCCAGCCTTACTCTAACCCTCTGACATTCCCACAGAGGGAGTTCTATGCAAGTGGAAGCACACAATCCTCCCCACACTTGTCACCGATTAATCCCCCAGATCCCTGCCCATCACCTTTGATGAAATATTGGGACTTGAAAGAGAGGGGGGTCCATTGTAATGTGCCTTGAGGCACATCTTGGGAGTCATCTGACCCCTTAGTCTACCTCATGGTAGAACAAGCATGGGGGATCCCAATGTAGTGGAAACCATCCCACAGAAGCCCAATAAAATCTTGACACCTTCAAAGCATTGGAGCATGTGACCACCTGTGGATGTGATGGTGGTAACTGCAGCAAGCAGTAAGAACTTCAGCCCATCCTCCTAACAAGCAGTAAAGGGCATTTGACATGTGTTGGTGTCTTAACATTACAAGCACTGGACTATTTAGCACATGCCACCAAGATCTGATCTTGCACCTCTTTGGGTCTTAGACATCCAGAAGACAGTGGAATCAACCCTTTAGCCCCATAACATGGCCACGCAGTGGATTTCAAATGCAGCCAATGTTCCCAGCCAGGGCAGTAGGCCCCACTGTTACAGTAAACTGGCACTCTTTGGAGTCTTTGTAACTTGAAGTTTCAAGTCAATTCCCCTTATGGAGCCACTTTGGTGCAGAAGTTACTTTCTAGAAGCAAGCAAGGTGGAAAGATCCTTTGTTGGATCCCACTTCACTCCTCAGGATATACTTTTCTAGGAAAATGTGGTTCAGAAGTCAGTGGGATCTTTCCAAGAAACTTAGTAGGCCTTTTGACAGGACATCATAGCTGCCCCAGGGACATAACAGGGTTTCATAGGGCCCTTTTCTGAAAAACCCTACCAAGCCCCAAGACTTGGGACTGTTTGCTCTGGAGGCAGTCAGGGGAGTTCTTCCTACTAGAGGGTGCAGGAACCAAGTGCAACAGATTCCTGGGAGCTAGACATTTCCAGAGGCTGTAATTCTAATTTTCCAAAATGAGAGCTCTACTCCCACACCACCCAATCAGCAGGGACTAGCAGTAGTACAAATTCAAAGCTACTGCAGTGTGAAAGTCATCCAACCAGTCCCCAAAGACCAGCAAGGATCTTGAGTCTATTCAAGGTGTAGTAAAAAATATACCTAGGACCCATCATTTTGGACCAGTCTCATTTAAATTAATGAAAATTCCAGGTGGTCACAATTGACCATTTTGCCTCTGATTGATGGATGCCTGGATGTGCTCAATTGATAAAGACATATACCACAAAGTTGGAAATGCTTTAGAGATTTCAGTTTCTGGCTGGGAGGTAGTTCAGGGTGGTGCCCTTCAGTCTCACCACAGCCCCCACAGTGTTCAAGATAGCAATAGCAGCACATCTCCATCCGCTAGGGATCCAGGTATTCCCACATCCTGACAACTAGCTTTTTAACAGCTACTATCACAAATTTAACAGAGTCAGATACCTTGTACTCTGGTTGCTTCAGGATTTGGCTAGTCTCAAATGATCGGCCTTCTTCAGAGGGTGCTTTCAATCCAGTCAACAGCTTTAGATCAGATAAAGCTCATCCAGACTAAATGCTTCAGATGCAAGGATTGGCTTTGATCATTCTACTGGTTCCCTTTGTGAACTATCCCATAAGTGGATCTACTTACAGGCTCAATCACCAACCATGCATCTTGGTGGGTAACCTCTCCATCAACTCAAGGTTGAACACTTACCTCTGTGGGGGGTGGTGTGGCACAGGGGGACACTGTCTAATACTTCTGGTCACAGACGGAAGCAAAGTTTAATCCTCACATTATCAGGCCTTCCAGGATGCTCTTTCCCAGAGGTGATATCTATTTCAGACAGAATGCTGTGGTAGTCTGGCATCTAAACAGGGAGGAACATGCTCCCACCCATCATGTCAAGAAACCATGAGGATATGGCAAAATCCTCACTAAATGCAAATCCCAACAAACTGAGCAGATGTATCCTGATGCCTCATGAGTAGTCCCTAAACTCAACAGCTGCAGAGATTAATTTGCTGGGGGGAAGCTTCACTGTAGTCTATTCCTCTATCAAAACTACAGCAGTTATTTTTGCATAAGTTTCTCCACAGAAAGGGGTCAAAGAAAGCTCTTGTCCATCACTGTGCCCAGGGTCTATGCCTCCCTTCCCCTTCTACTGAAGGGACTAATGCAGAAAAAGCAAGTCTGTGCAAAGCCAGGGTAATCCTCATATCCCTCATAGCCAGGACAAGCAGTTTCCTTTCCTAGGGCCTCTACTAGTTCATCCACCCTGGATGCTGGTGAACTTTCCAGACCTCACCCATCTGGATTGCCCTTCCAGATCAGAAATCCATGAAACTGCATGGTTCCTCCCATTTGTAGCATTAGCCAGGGATGCCAGGCTTTCCTCTAGTATGCATTTTCACAGCTTCCCAGAAAAAAATACCAAGATTTGTCATAGCAAATGAATAGTATTTGGGCATTTTCTAAAGGTCTAATCCCATTCTTTGAAAAATCTGCAGAATAGTAGGAACTGGAGCAGAGTTGCTTCAGGCCAGTTCTAGCTATTCCACTATCAAGGATGTTAGTGGCAATTTACAATTTCCTTGTAGGCTTGGAAACCCCCCCCACCTCCTTAATTCTTTAGGCCACCTATGAGACCCAGCGCCTCCCTGGGACATTACCATTATACTACAGGCATTAGCCCATTGCCCTGCAAGCCCCTTGCTATCCTATCTTGTCTTTCACAAGGAGACAGTTCAAGAACTAATGCTTTCTGCATCAAACTTGAACCACCAGTTCTTAAAATTTAAGAATACATATTCCATATGATGCATGTGCATAGTCCATTGCAATTCTATCACAGGTAGACCATTCAGAAGTTGGACCAATTGTTGCCTTAAACAGAAAATGGGGAAGTTTCCAAAGTTAGTTTGAAAGCCATCTGAACAAGGCTTCTCTTGTACAGAAACAGTCACTTGGTTTTGCAGTATAAAACAGAAACATTCAACCAGAGTGGTGGCTGCCTCTACAGCATTTGCAAGCAGACTTCCCATTGATAGAGCAGCTACTTGACAGTTCACACATTACAAATTTTATTAGTCCATATCTTGTTCATCCTTTCACACTACAATTCTCAGGAGTATCCCAAGATTCTACCCAAGTCACTTGGGAATCTGTCCCACAGTTGAACTGAACCAAAACATTATAGATCCATAGACATTTAATACAAAAGTTGAATACTTGCCAAAATGACAGATCTGTGTTGCCAGTTTTTGTTCCAGTGCAAAACCCCACCTGTTTTTCATCCAGTTCAAAATCCCACCTCCCAACCCCCTCTAAAATAAATTTGTATTCTTGGGGACCAGGTTAGGATGAACTAGGCAGTGGTTACATTTGCTTAACATGTACCAGCTATTTGTTAGAAAATGCTTTGCTAGTTGACACTAGTTCATTTTATTGCTGTTGATAATTAGGCTCCAAGCAGGGCAAAATGAGGTGATTTGGTGGAGTGTATGGAGTTACGGGCAAGGGAGGAGCCAGAGCCCTGAAGCAAGATCTTCCAGTCAGTGCAGAGGTTGGATCAGACGACCCACAGTTCAACCAGATGAAACAATAGATTCAGGTTGTCTGTTAAGTACAAACTTTCATTTAGGTGTAGGTGGAAGCAAGAATTAGATGCATATCTCAGGGCATGGTGCCAAAACACCCCAGGAAATTTACTCTTCCATCCAAAACAGAACAGTAAACCCATACTTCCAGCCATTAGTCTTGCTGTAACCATTCATGGACAGCAGCATTACAAGAATCACCCCTTCCAAACATAGCTGTGTACAAGAGGGCTATTTGTCAAATCTGAGTGACATCCATTTCCAGCCCTCTGTACTCTTTGGTCAAGAGAGATAGATATACCCTGTTCTTAAAATGCATTTCCTCCAATTACTTACCTTAGCTGCTTGACATTTAAGTTTGCATTCTCACCTCCACCTCTCTAAAGGAATTTCAAAAACACTCCCTAGCACCACAAAATACACTGCTCTATGATTACTCATGCTTCAGAAGTTCCACTTACAAATATCACACCAGGGCCAGCAGTCCCACTACCTAGTCAGCAGGAAGGCAGAGGATTTTTGTGAAAAAGGAATGGAAATGCTGCTAGTTTCACCATCACACAAACCTGCAGCAAAAAAGTCCAACTCTGAATTATCACCGATTACCCTCCAACTGTCCATTTCACAACACCCTGATTTTGTCCCATTACCTTTGTCCATCCCTCAAAGCTTTTGATAGCAGGGTAAGACACTAATGCTAGATTTTAGTTGCATTTTCCAAAAACTATACATGCCAATACAAAACCTGTTCCATTAACAAAGACTACTGCATTCAGCCCCTGTGGAGCATTTATATTTAACTTACTAAGAGGAGATCCAGCCCACTAGTACAGAAATGCAGGTTAGACCAAACTTTGGATCAAACCTGGAAATGTGAAGAGGGCAGTACTTTGGGAAGGCAGACTTATGAAACAGTGAGCTGGAACAGTAAGAAAATCCAGTAAGTTGGACTTGCAGAGCAGGAAGCCCCCCTGCTGTGCAGTTATGTGCAATAAGTGGTTGCACATGATCTTTAAGCAGAAGTGTGAAGACAGCGTGGTGATGCAAAGTGGATGCTGAATGCACAAGTGAGTCAGTGCTCTAACATTAAGGCAGCAGTGTCAGTGGAAATATAGCTGCTAATCAAATAGCAATCAAGGTTGCAGGCTACGACACAGGGAGGAAGAGCAACTACAAAAGCTATAAAAAGTTAAGAAAATTTACTGCAGTGTTAAGCTGGATCTTCTCCCCTTTGAGAGATTTAGCACCACCCCCCCTCCCAAAAATACTATTTTCCAACTTAAGGCATTATGCAAAAATACCCCATCTACTAGCAGCTGCTACAAACTAAGCAATGACTGTAAAAGCAGTCTGACCGCACATATTGCTTGGGAAGCATGGATAAGCAATGACAAGGCTTGCAAATTCAAACATGCAAGCCAAATAACTAGGCTAGAATTTGCCACAATCATGGTGAAAGTTTTTAAAACTTAAAATATTGCTTTACAGCTAGACTAGCTAGAACATGGGTCAGCATACCAGACTGCTGAAGTGTGCAGACATGTTTAGCTGCACTAGTATAGCATCTATTTAAAAAGAATGGCTGGAAGCCCTAGTCCTAGAATGCATCTCAGTGATCACTTCACAATCTGTGCCACCAAGAACAAATTACTATTCCTGTAAACAGTTCTCTACAGAGGCATAAACAGAGGAACAGCCCCAAACTGGAGCACAGCACTCTTCAATGAACCCAGACAACTGATGTGCAGGTACATTCCTGGCCTGAATGGCTTTGCCCTTCTGAACAGGGTAGGTCTAGCACAGTGCATCTAGTTTCTGAACCTACCAAGATCCCATGAAAGGAGTTCAGAACTAGCCTGGCACAATGCAGTTTGCTATACACCAGTCAATGTTTAGGTTGTAATTTGTTTTCTAATACTTTATTCAAGATGTCACAGAAGACATGCTGTGGACTGAAACCCCCACAAACTTTATCAAGGATGTTTGTTCAACTAATGTAGCCATGCTCATCAGGTATGCCACACGAGAGAGTTTTACACCAACCTCAATAGCCACAATTTAGATGCATATTTCACTCTGATCTACAGAGAACAGTGGTAGGGTCCCAAATGGAGAATGGGCTACAAAATGAACTGTGGTGGACAAGATCCAATTTTTTTAAAACTGTAAACTTGACTCACCTGCAAAAAGTGGTGACAACAATTTGTAGCAGCACCCAGTAGGTGCCTTTAACTGCAGACTCACATGCACACCTGTCAGTGTTAAATTGTGACATTCATGGCTATTTGGAAAGCTATACATGGCAAGAGGACCACCTGCACTGTGGATGTGACAAAGAAAGGTAGGACAACAGTTTCTATATGCCACTCTGGGGGTAGGGTCAAAGTTTAAGACCAAAAATCTTAAAAAGAATCCATGAACAATTTTCCAGAGTGCAATGGATGTGCTTCACCCGCTCTGCCACTGAAGCTAGTTCTGCAGCTTTTTGACAACTCACTCATTTGCTTACCATATGCACGGTACCAGTATGAAAAGGACATTCTTGAATTTGCTTTAATGGACAAGACTGCCTCCACATTTGGAATCTGAATTAGTACTATGCTTATGGAAAACAGAATATAGCTAGGGTGCCTATTGCTGTGTACCACCTGTTTACACTTCACTGTACTATAAGATGTAGCTATTAATGTCTATTACACATCATAGGTTATTGCTACAAGCTCATGAAATTCCTTGTAAAACTACCTATAATCTCCATGTGGGGACAGTTACATCACAACCCATGCCTTAGTGCCTGCACATATTGTGCTAGTTTTTCATACCATAGTGCAGGGCATCTTTTGCAAATGATATTTAGAAAGAAATTGCTTTCCATTCTCTCCTCAGAAGCAAGCCTACAAGACAGCTTCCCCACTTTGGGGAACTTGGGTTAACTGCTTTCAATGCCAGATTAATACATGGTCAATGCCCTCTTTCTGGCATAGAGGGGGTTCCACTGATTTTTGCTGGCAGGGGTACTGCTTGCATTTGTTACTGTGCTCATGTCACTAATGTACAGCTGGCTGCTTTGTTTTACCTTACCCATTTATCATGTAGGCAGCTGTACCCAAATTCTGCTTTCCTTACTATTTCTTCAGTGAATATGGGAATGTTTGTTAGAATTTACAATACTAAGGGACCTACAGTCTGAAAGGATCCCTGCAAAACACTCACAAATGCCACAATTTATATATCATTTTCTGCCAAGACCAGGGAACCCTTTCCAAGTAGGAGTCCAAAAAACACACCCAACAATACTATTTTCCAACTTAAGGCATTATGCAAGTCATATGTTTTTGCTTTCTGAAGCATGTGGTTCTGGAAATTATAAAGGCTGGGTACGTATAAACTAGAACTGAAGTTAAAATTTAGGGTACAAGGAGAGAGTGTGATTTAACAATTACAAAGCATTGACACTGGCCCTCCAAGGAAGAGATATGGGTTCGCCTTTTGACAACTGCCACTGTAAATACTTGCCTTGCTTCCATGTTAGAGTTTAGCAACAAGATGGTTAAATGCAGAATATCCTTACCATATTCCTCCATCACTCCCTGGAATTTTGTTCATCCCCACCTCCTCCACAGCTTCCCCAAAAACTTGTGGATAAGTTTGTGCAACTTCAACATTACAAGTAAACTACATCCTTTGATACAAGGTCAGAATTTGACCAAGTTACAAGCCCTGAAGTTTAGCACACCTTTTCTCTCAATGTCTATTTTTAGAGTCACTGCAAATCTGTTTCTTTATCCCCTTTACCTTACTGAGATGAAGACTGCTTAGCCTTAATTGCTTCAAATGGGCATTTATGAAGTGTAGCCTTGTTTTAGCAAAGCCAGAAACAAATGCTCAGAGAAATTACTAAGGCAAGCTGTGCAGGTCTGAGACAACTGAAAATGTTTTTTTACATGTTACTCCCATTTACTATTTAGGCAGTAATTTTACATCTCATTTAGTAGAAATGAGAACATACCAAAAGCCTCAGCTTCCTTCAGGATTACAGGTCTATTTTTGCTGCAGAAAGAGTCCCAATACCATATTACTAGTGATCCCATTCATCACAGAGCCAGCTGGGCAGGGTAGAAACAAGTGGTCATCCACTCACCCAGAGTGGGGAGGGCAGGCAGATCAATGCTGACAACTGGCACAAGCTTTGTTAGAGCCAGGTGCTGTAGAACAAACGCTGTATGAAAAGTTAAAGCAAAACATCAACTACTGCACTGTCCAGGGTTGAGGTTAAAGCATCAGAAAAGCCTACATATTTGGCTCAAGTCTCTCCATAAGATACGGATATCAAAGAGGAAGACCGCAAGCCAGCAAAATATGGAAATGTGCTGACAAGCAATCTTGCTTAGAATACAAAGGCCAGATGTGGAGACTTCATTTCTAAGGATTAAGACACCCTAAACAAGCAAAAATGGCAGTAAATTTACCAGTGGTTTGACTAACGGAAAAAAGCCACCAGCATGAAATTATCCAGTTACAGGCAGAATTTCCCCAAAGCTTACTCACTCCACCCGCACCATTTTACATGAGTGCACAATGACAGAAGACATCTTCTTCCAAGGAAGATCTATCTGAATACATGCAGTCCTACAGTTGGTAGACTAGGTTTAACCAAAGTCCTTCCACTAACCATTCAAAATACTGCATATTCTGGTACAAATATGCAGTTTGTAAACACTACTGCACCCCCAGTCCATCATTCAGAAGTACTGTGTAGGCAACTGTTAGCTCTGTAGAATGGGCAAGTTGTGACTGAACATGGAAAATAAACCAAGTCAAAAGGTAAGTTACTTATGGATTTGTATAGCAAGCTTTTATTAGCCAGTTCTGAAGCACCACCAATTTGTTCTGCACAAAAGCCACTGAAGGGCAAGGATGCTGTAAAGCAGCATACAACCAAAAAGGAGGATGGGTGGGAATGCTACAAGCCTACTCAATAATTCAATTTCCTTACCCCTTGTCCTACCAACTTGCATTTATGCCCCCCCCCCCCCAAAAAGGCAGTCTAGCAGCCGGAATTTTTTTAGGGGTAGTGCACTACTTGTAGAAGCATATTGCTCAGAGCCACTAATACTTATACCCCAGTATATAGTAGCATTTGGAGAACATTTCTGCAGAATTACAGAAAAACTCCTAAATGAACACTACCAATGTGTTTAACACTGGCCAAAAAGTTACAACTTCAACCAAGAAACTCACAGGATGGTTAAAATGGGATACTTTTAAAATTATAAAAAGGTTTGATGAAATAGGATTCAGTTTTATTTACCATGGTTCAGTTACTCACTAAATGCGAGACCCTTTCAATGAGGAATTAAATTAAGACAGAAGATTCCTCTGAATGATGTACATTTGAGCTATGCTCTCAACAGCCCAGATTAACAGCCCCAGGTTCTGCCTCAAAACAGGTTTCTTTTTCTGGCAAATCACTAAGGAATGAAGTCATCAACTAATCATACATCCAGGTTGGACTTCAAATCCTTCAAAAATGCATACCAATATAAAAAGCTTATTCTAGTAACTCAAACAGCAATATTTAACATTGTCCCAGGTTTTAGGAGGGTAAGAGCATAAGCATTATAAATTGGGCTTGCAGAGTAACACCAATGTCACAATTATGGACTTTTAGAAGAGTGACCCACCCCCTCTGCTGGGCAGATTCTGAAATGCAACCATATTTCTAAAGTACAGGTGGTGCTGCGGTAGCATTGTCGCCTCACAGCAAGACAAGACGCTGACCGGTTTGACTCCACTAGAGCGTCTTGTGTGGAGACATGCGTGAATGGGTGTACCTTCATTGAAGGTTGTGCATTAGGGCTGGCAACTCAGCATGTAAAAATCAACTGCCAATCATTAGCGGACTGGAGTTCTGATGTGGTGACCCCTAACCGGGAAAAAGCCGAAAGACAACAAATGTGCCAATTTTATCAGTAGGGGAAACTGGATCGGCATGTATCAATTTTAGCGCACTTTACTGGTTCAAAGCTGGTCACTCACTGCAGTAAATTTCCAGCATAAACCACAAGGACAGTGGAAGCATGTACAGCTCTGGTCTAGATTATGCTAGTCTTTTTAAACAAGAAACTCAGACTCTGTACAATACCAATTTACAACAGACATTACTTTCTTAAAGCTACCTACACTTCCCCTGCAAAGGGTTACTCAAGACAGTCCAAAAACCATATCCTACCTCTTGAGAAATCTGGGCAAAGCCATATGTAATGGGGACAATGGTCCAAAATAGGGACACTGTTCTTACAAACTTGGGTTTATAAACAGGTTTTGCATTAGCATGAATTTTCAGAAGGGAACGAAGTCTGAAAAATATCCAGACTTACCTCCATGATTTGCCAGAAAAAAAAAAAAGTTGACCAAAAAATGAGGCAAAAATCTGTACAGTTGAGGAATGCTCATTAAGCCAATACAATTTTAGTGCCTGGAGTGCTCATTTTTGAAGGTGCTTCTACATATTTAGCTCATAGGTACAACTCAATGCTCTATCTAGTCTCGTTACACAATCAAGTTACAGAACACATGTCAATTAATGTGGAGACCTAAAAAAGCTTGCGCTTCCCAGTGAGCCAGGGCTTCTTAGGGAGCATCCCTTACACAATTTTGACAGTTAACCCACTGCATCCTTCCCTAGTGCTTTGCAGAGCGCATGCAGGATGACCTCAATCAACGCTGGGGGTGTTACCCCCGACACCTAAATGGTGGCCTTTCACAGCTGACTCTTGCCTTAGGAGGCATTTGTTTGAGCTACTAGTTGCCTCCTGACAAGGGCAAAAATGGCAAGAACTACTTTCAGGCACCTTTGGTTGCTGTACTAGCCCAAAACACATTCATGAAATTTTCAACTGCTAAAAAAGCTGTAAGGTGTCAGTTTGAGACAGGGTTCTACCAGAACTCAGTTTATAAGTATGCACAATATGCCACTTTGATATTACATTAACAGAAGGACTAGTTGATCTACTACAAAGATGCAACTGTGAAGGCACCAACTTTACAAAACAGCTTCCTCATGAGAGGAATGAGCAACCCAGCCTGCTGCTGAGACAAACCCAACAGACAGCCCAAAGCGGGAGGGAGTGGTCATCAGTTCACCCATCCTGAGAGGGTAAGGTGGCACATTACACAAACTCACATCTCTTGTAGGGGTCAAAGAGAATGTGGCAAGTCAGACCATTTTAGCAAGTCAGCATGTAAGGGTTCCAAACCAATTCTGTGCTGAACATGAATCCTATTGCTCATGTAGAGTTTAAAGTTCAGACATCTTCACACCCGGTCTTGAGATTTGGCTCTGCCAAAAGCCCTCGGATAGAACAGCAGCATACGGGTCAACCAGCTGACATGTCAGTCACTGAAAGCCTATGGCAACAAAGGGAACAGGCTGGACACACCAATAATGAGGCCCTATCCAACTGCCCTTTCTGGAGCTTCAGGGTCTGTAACCCAGTGACCCCCCCCCCAAAAAAGGGCAGCTTGTCTGCATTTCCAATGTCCCGAGTTTAAGTTCCCCTCCCACCAAGGCAGACAGTTGAAATCACTACAAAGAAGCATGTTGCAATAATGCTGATAAACCTCCCCCATTTTACACACACAGCCACAATGACTAATGCCACTGAGATGGCAAAGTCCTAAACTGCTTTCATGCAATCCTGCACCTAAAGTGGTTAAGGAGTTCCTTATTCTGACAGCATTTCAATTTCCTGCACTGCTGGCAGTGTGAAGTTCACCCCCCCCACCCCCCCCCCCCCAGTGCTACACCACTTCCAATGTCTTGGTATTGCCAAGTTAAACCCCTTCTATCTTTCTCACCAGACTAAGTGAGAAGATTCTTTTAAAAAGCAATACCAGCAGACTTCGCTTTTTCATTAAGTCATGGTATTCTTAAATTCCCTCATCTCCTTCAAACTGCCAACTTGTATCCAAGTACAGCTACCACTTTCTACAAAGGAGTGCGCACAAAGTAGTATCCCCAACAGGAATCAAGAGGCTGGGGCCACCAGACACATTTCCTTTCTTCTTTCAGCTTTTCCCAGTTAGGGGTCGCCACAGTGGAACTCCAGTCCGCTAATGATTGGCAGTAGATTTTGATGTGCTGGCTTGCCAGGCCTAACGCACAACCTTCAACGAAGGAACGCCCATTCATGCATGTCGCCACACAGAAGACACTCTGAATCAAACTGGCAACGTCTGAGGCGACAATGCTACTGCAGCACCACCGCAGTACTACCCAAACCAATTATCAGTACTAAATGCCTTCATGCAGACCAATACCAGTTATAATGTAGACCTTTATCCTCAATTTTACTAATTTCTAAAAGATGCTGTATATAGTGAAGTGTCCAAATTTCAGTACTTGTCACATACTCGTGTACTTAATGAAGCAAAGTGGAACCCTTCAGGCTAACCAGAACTGCATTTTAAACCTACTGCACAAGGTTAAAACTACTTTTACTGCACCAAGTCATCCTTGGGATTATTAAATATGAACACTCCTGCTGCACTCAGGCAGTACACACAATAAAAGTACTGCACTTGGAACACTTCCACCTGGACACTAGGCATACATTAACAAGATGCTTTGCTCAAGTATTACAATTAGAGTAAACTAGTGGACTAAGCTGCTAAAAAGCATTCACACAGAAGAATTAGTGTTCAATTACAGTAAGCAGGTAGAGTTGTATGGAAGCACAGCAAGTTATGCCAAAGAATGTTAGGTGGGAAAACTGAATCTGCAGCTGAGGTAGGCAATTCACTATTGCATTCTGCAACAAGTTTTTTTTATTTCAGCTTAGACCCTGTGGTTTTAAAAATGAGGGAAGGGCATCGGGATGGAGCAATTCTAAAAAAATTCGGGAAGGAAGCTTTTTTTTTTTTTAACCATTCACATTCCTGGATGCAAGATACACACTGTTAAGTACCCATCACCTACAGTAGCTACCAAGAATTGCTACAGATGTCACACCACCCTCTCCCCCTACAAGTACTCAAGGCTGGTTTTTCAAAACGATCCCCAAAAGCCTTTTTGTAAACAAGAAGCTCCTACATAGATGAACCATCTTTTTTCATGCCCAAATGTATTGTTGTGCTTAATTATACAATTGGTGTGCCTATTTTTTTTTTTTGATCACTGTTGGAAAATATTTCCTACCAAGAAAAATTTAGCTCTTGCAGGATACTCACTAAACTGTTGCCATCTGCAAAAATTACTTTTGTCCAAGCCTGACAAGTTCAGTACTGCTATCCCACATTTAAGAGCTGCAGAGATGCCAGGCTGCTATCACAAAATATCAACACTGGATCTGCAAACAGATTTTGTTCCTGCCCACGGCTATGTTACAGTGGTACACAGGCAACTACTTAAACTTCCTTTTACAATCCACCCCTCCTTAAAACACTTCAGCCAATTGTGTTAGAGATGTGCTACTTACCCCATTCAACATGCTATGAAAGGCACATATGTTATTGACCAATTTAATGAGCTAATCAACTCCAAAGCCACTTGCTTAGATACCAAACTCCATGGCAATGCACACTGCATACCTTCTCCCAGTCCCCCAAGCCCACTTTCTACAAGAGACAACTTAGTGTCATTTCACACTGACTAGGAGGACCTGAAGCCTAGCCCTGCACTTGAGAAGGCAGCAGGAAAAAAAAGGACACCAGCCCAGGACAGGACACACAGCAGGTAATTTTCAAAGTAAAGCAGAAACCATATCTCTTGCTACACTATACAGGATAAAAGTTACTGCAAAAAGATAGTCATGGTGGTAAAGTCAGCTACAATTTTAATACTTCAATCTCACTGAAAATTACCAGTGCATGTCTTCAATACTAACTGCAAATACGCATTTCTGTATTAAATGTCCACTTAGTACTGTATTAGTATTCTGCACCAACTGTAGATGTTGCTACCCTATTTTACCACGTCTGAGTCACTAAAAATTGCTCTACAACCAGTTCACCTGCCTAGGTTTTGACAAACTGACTAGTCAGTACAAATTGACACAAGCTTGCAAAAGTTTCATTACAGTGAAGTTTTGCAACATCTAGTTATTCTAGCCCAGTGATGGCAAACCTATGATACGTGCCAAACGTGACATGCCACAACATTGTGTGACACCAGCAATCACCAATACCAGAGTTAAAGAAACTTAAAATGTTCAAATCAAATGCAGTGTTCCAATTCAAAATTATTAAAAGTAGGGGCATTTTTGGTACACTATTTTAAGTGCAACCGTCAGTGGGCATATAGTTCTGTTTACTACGACTTAACTGAATGGCAGTCGTAACCTCAGATGGACGAAATCAGTTTCCAAGGAGCATGCAATCAAAACAAAGGTAAAGCATGCACAATCAAGTTGCACAGTGCACTCTACCTTTGACATGCAATGTACTGACACTGAAGGGCAATCACACTTCAGTGATTAACAGGGAATTAAGCCCATTTCTCACTGTAGTGTGATCCGAGCTGGTATACTTAATGTACAGGGGTGTGGGGCACAGGGGGCATAACCACCTTGCAAAATAGTAGAATTAATGTACAGTTGACTGTAGAGTTCAACTGTACACTAATGTGCATAGCAGGAGGTGACATTATCTCCTCTAGTGATAATCAACCCATGGTTGTCCCAGTATTCATTTTTGGTGTGGTTTTAGATTAGAAATTTCATATTCAGCATTTTGGGACATTTAACACCATCAACCACAGCAGATTTGAAATTTCAATAGTAAACTGCTCTATTGGAAGTCGCTGATTTTTCTTTTATAATACATACAGGCACACGTGGACTGCATGAGGGTGACACCAGAGGAGTTAAGATGGGCAGAACCCAAAAGGTTTGCACTGCTCTAGCCCTGCTCTAGCCCATTAATATAGTCTCCTTGACAGTCTTGCATTTAACTCCTTAGAACATCTTCTAGTCCAATGGTGGACTAAATACTGTTCAACTACAGCTTACCTACACACTTTACATAACCTCCACCAAGGAGACTGACAAGAAGTTGACAAACTGGGATCCAAATTATGGCAGCAGCAAGATCACCAAGCTTTGAAAGTCTAGGTTATGGACTTCCTCCCAAACCATACAGTGGCAAGAAACTTTTCACCTTTCACAAAAGCCTTCCAACTGGGGAGGCTTTCCAATTTTTCCTGTTAGTTTAGTTAAAAGTGTCATGACGGTTCTATTCCACTCTGCAGATAGACAAAATGGATAAAGGCTTAATGTATGGTACAGACTAGCAAAATTAGCATTTATCCAACAGTTCCTCCCACTTCTAGCTCAAGTTTATACTAGGCCAATGACCACCAGGGTCATAAGCCTAGCTGTGCAGTAACCCAGTTTACTTTGGACACCTGCATGGCAAGGAGGCAGCCAAGGTGTGCATGTGGTTGGGTTGTACATTAGTGCACATCAACTTATTGTTGATCTGTCCAGAGACATGGTGGCCAGAACAGGGGGTGAATGCGATTTCCCAGCCAGTGATAAAGGTTTTGTTTGAACAGGGTCCGGGATGAACTCTGCTTCAAGTGGATGGGAAGTTGCTCCCCTGTACCTGTGGTAGAATCCTTCAAGTCTCACACATTCTACTTGTGTCGCAAGCAAAGCTCAGGTCCTTTAACCTAGTGTTGCTGGTGGAATTTGTTTTGCAGATGTGCAACAGATACATCAGAACTTGATCAGAGGATGCCTTATATTCCAGGCAAAGGTCTCCTCCCAACCTGTACAAGCCAGAGCAGAGGTAGGGCCTTAAGGCAATCCATAGGACAGGTATTCATTCCATCATGGACTCTCCTGGTGAGGAACCATGGAGAGCATTCCAACCATTTCAAGTACCTTGTTAAGTACATGTCGAGGGCATACTCAATGGGTCTGAAAGGGCTGTGTAGAGTGGTACTACAACTTCCTTACACATGGATGGCATACCCTTGCTTGGGTTAAGCAACAATGATCTTACTATACTGTCCAAGTCTAATTGGTTGAAGGCCAGGTGACTGTCTACATATGTTCCCAATGCTCCAACTACCTAGTCAACTCTGAAGGGTTATTTATCACTGTAGTAATTAGCTTGGGTGGTAACTTCCCAAAAGAGCACCAATCCATTCCTTTCCAGAGTTTTAATCCATGGCTTTGGCACCAGTCATTTGTGTTGCATTCTCTTGTAGGATACCAGTACCATGAGTGAATCCATGATAGCTCCCATTCTGCAGTAGTCTTCTGCAAACATGGTGCAAGAGAAGCCTCATTACCCCTGACTTCAAAGAACACATGCCACACAGGAGCAGGCTCTGACACTTTGCTGGTAACAGTTCCCCTGATGGAAGTGGTTTCACTGATCCTGACTAGAGTCCTGCAAGCCAGCAAGTTATGTAGGGGTTTATGCCTAGTCCTGACGGGGTTTCAATAGTCAAGAGTGGGGTATTGTCTTAAATGCCTTGGCCAGGTCAAGGTAAATGGTATGCATAATTTTCCCCACATCCACAGCCTTTGTGACCCTCATGAAATCTACCAAGTTGAAGATGTAGGACACTGCCTTAAAGGAAAATTGGGATGTGTTGCGTGTCTGCAGGTTGCTAATGTCTAATTTTCATGACTTTGCATACTAGACCTGTCAAGACTGATTTGTCTGCAGTACCAGGAGTCAGTTGACTGTCCATACAAGAATAACTCTTGTAGCCCTCTTTACTTTATATGCAACCTGTAGCTGAAGATGCATCAAGTGGTCTACCAAAGTCACATTTTAGGCCATTTAGGAGGCAACTAGGGATACTGTTGGGCCCACTGAAAAAGTGTCTTCGGCCTTAGCAATTGCCCCCAGGACCTGCTCCTGTTAGTCTGGGAAGGGGGAATATGCTACAATGGAAACCTTATAGGTAGTTGGGGGGGGGGGGTGCAGTCAAACCTCAGCCAGTATATTCACCATCACCCTGCTCAGTGAAAGTAGTAATTTACAACCAGTTTTGCACACTGCTGAGTAATGTCCAAGACTCCTGACACAGCTGAAGGTGGTGACTGTCCTTAAGCCTGGGAGGACATCCTGACCTCAACTGGCCTTGTTGACTTGGACCTCAGTTGGATTCGAGAGCTGGTCTCAAAATTGATTTTGGCTATGCCTTTCTTTTGATGAATAACCAAGATAAGGATTCCACCAGCGGTGTTAGGTAGGGCAGTCCCAATGCAGCCATTTACATGTCTGTATAGGTATCTATAAAAAGTTTTGCATAGATATTTAGCTGTGAATTTTGACAAGCTAATACCTTAAGATATAGTTTGCTTTAGAAGAACTGTTACAGGTTTAGTGGTTTTCCAGACTGATTGCCAGATTTGTGGTCTAATCTCACCAACAAGTCATGCAATGACCTCCCATGTGGGAAAGGGATGGGCCCAGTATGTGTTTGATCCTCCCGAGTGCACACCATCTGGTCCATGATAGGTTCATAGATTAGTACTAAGCTAACTGCCCTTGCGAGCAGTTTTAAGCCTAGCCAATTATCCCTCGTGAGACTCAAACCCTGCACCTTGTGTTTGCAAGGCAAACACCCTAACCATTAGGCCACCCTCCCAACCATCATGTTAATTAACAGACAATTTACTGGACCACATTTCCCCAGTCTAAAGTAGGATGACTGAAATCAAAGTAAAATCTACATTACACAATCATTTGCGATTGAATAATATTCTTTAAATATTTGTGTTCCCAGTAAATATTTGTGTTCCCAGTATTTTCATTTTGGTTATCTGGTTAAATCTACAATACACAATCATTTGATTCTTCAAAGATGAAAGTACTGGCTGTCACTGAAGTGAATCTAAAGCCAAGGTTTACACTGCCAGAAAAATGGTTAAGGAGCAGTGCAATGTTACTTTTCCATTTCCTCAGTTTTACCAATCATGTCAAACTTGGGACAGTAGACTCTAGTACATAAAGCATTATGACGATGAGGCTTACCAATTATCTGCTATGCTATTGGAAATGTCAGCGGTTTTAATACTTGCTGTTTGAGTGGTTTGACTGCAGCAGATCCTCACTTGCTTCCATAATTTTCGACTTCATTGTTCAGGAATGGGGGTGGCCAGCTAGTGCCTAACATTAATCCCTGCTGATTTATTGTAAACTTTAAAGAATAAAGCAAGGCAGGGCAAAATCTTGAAGCAATATCAGGAACTTTCTTCAAAATAAGGGCATTAGGGAAGCACATCCCTATTTTCAGGTTAAAATACCCACCTCTTCACAGGATTTATTAAAATCCACCATCAATCCCAATGCTCTTCTATTGCACAGGAAACCAGACTTCAGGGCCAGCATATGATACCATTTTTGGAAACAACATTTACGAATAAGCACCAAGATAAGCCTCAAATCAAACAATTCATCCATTTTATTAATGGAATCGTAGTGCAGGATAGTGCAGTCCATTAACCCTATTACAAGAATATGCCAAGCTGTTTAGCATTCCCCAAAACTTCACTGATCTCTACAGAACCTTCAACTCTGACCAAGTTAACGTATTCAGATCACACATTTTGCTAAATGGGTACTTGGCAGAGCCATTGGTTAAATTCCCTCTCTCCTTTTAAAACTCTGCCACAACTTAGGCACACTGGACTGACAGCTTCAATATTTAGTCTTCCCAGTCTCCTTTTCTCTCTACTCATTCCTACCTTATACTACTCAAGCCAACATACCTCTACCTTGCTTATGCAACTTCCCCATTTATCTTCAAAACTCATTAGTACAGAGTAGACAAGCCACCTTAAACAGCAGGCTCACTATGAGAGGCAGTCATCTCCCACAGCTTATCCAGCTCCATTTGCCAACAGGTAGCAGTTATCACTTTACTGCAGAAGGGTGATAGTGTCCTACAGTGTCATCTAGGACTAGAATGTCCTGCAATTTTATGAAACTGCAACCATGTTATATGGGGAAACAAAATTTAAAGCTCCAATGTAAAGCAATTTTAATACTACCCCATCCAAAACTTTTACGACAGTAAACACTTCCAGCCAGTCAAAACTTACGACAGTAAAAACTAGTTTCTCAATATCCTCCACCAATAAGACTTTTTCCCTCCGTACTGTTTATGAGGGGGTTACCACCTCGTATAATTTGTAACCCCCCCCCCCCACCACCACCACCACCAGTTGTACCACTAATTTAAACTGTCAAGAGTAAGGTTAAGCATAAAAAAAATTACACTACCTAAAAAAAGCTTGTATGACGTATTTCAACTGCAAACAAAATCCACGATTCTCAACTTTCATTTTGTGAACTGTGGTAACTTAGCAGACAGAGAAAGTTACTTGCAGAAGAGTGTGGGCCAGTATGACTGACTTAACCCTTCACAAAGAAACCCATACCGCTCAACTGTCCCCAGTTTCACCACGTTTTCAATCTACCCGAGAATTCCGTCATGCCCATTAGCAAATGTACCATGACAGATCTTCCAATGTAGTCTTAGAAATCCATGTTTCTCGTTGTCCCACAACGGGATTCGATACCCAGTCATTATGGGTAAAGCGCTATAATATGCCCAACAAATGACCTCGCTTTAAAACGTTAAGTATTTTTCCACACAGACAGTAGTCCACGCTTTGAGAGGTCAATTATGTTCCTTATGGAGTTGGAGATTCTCTATTAGATTTTTACTTCACAAAATACACATACGTACTCTTATGCTGCTACTTCCAAGTGAAAAGTAGCAGTATTTTTAACCTGACTTTTGACCCCTTATCTCGCAATTTTCAGCTTTTGTCCTGACCTTACGGAAAGTTTGTGTTCACAGATGAAACCACAAACTGTAGCTTAATAGTCCCCCCGCACTTTCAAAACGTTGATGTGAAATTAGTCTATAATACTAGACACGTTTATTACTACGTAAAGCTACGGAAGGGTGAACATTTCCTGGACTTTTTACGATTATGGCTTTCCTCCATTCATGAATTAAGCGGGACTATAGTCTTACTAAAGGAGTGAGGGAAATACAGCGCCTACACAAAGCGGACGCACACTACTGCAAAATATTTTTGCTTGTATCCAATTAGATGCATTTGCGCAAATCGTTCCGAATCGCCAACAAATCCACATTTCCAAATCAGCTACAACGCGAAATTTGAGCAAAAACGTACACGTGTTCATCTTGGATTAACCCCATCACCACAACAAACAAGTTCAATCCGTGTGAATACTGCAGACCACATCGATGAGGTTGTAGACTGAAAATAAATACAACACCCAGAGAGGAGAGTTTACACCCAAACAGACTGCGGCTCGACCTATATTGCAGGGAAAATGGGTTGCGGATGATCTAGTAAACAGATACAGATAGAGTCCATAAATGGACGTTTTATGCGTGGGAAACTATTCTAGCAATATATCTGCCTTTAAACCAAAATTATGACGCTTGCACTCCCCAGGCCAAACTACATGCCGTAAGTCTCCTTTATGCTACTACAAAGCTTGGATTTTTTCCCCTTCTAGAAGAATGTACACAGATATCTTATCTAGAAGCGTAGCGTACAATGAGCAAGTATCGCTCATGTACAGCAGAGTTGCACTCTAAGGACTAGAGGAAGCCAAAAATCCAGGCGACGCCCCTATGGCGGCCCGAAAGGACTAATGTGCGCGGTTAGTAACGTCGAACTCTTGGGCGTAGTATACGTTTCGTACTTCCAACTTCCTTCTTCCAGACTGCGAGAAGTGGACACGCTTACAATGCTTTAATTTTTCAAGCTAGTGACAACAAAAGTTCCGTGCGATCCCACTTTTCAATCCCAACTTATATAAAATATATAACACCTAAAAAGGAACTTATTAAAAGCAAAATCAGACATCACAAGAAAACTTTTTTCAGCTACGAAACCGAGATCCCAGTCGCCAGTCCCGCATCCCTTTCAAAACCTTCACAAGTATGACTTCTTCCACTTACTGAAATGCCATCCAGACAACTGCCCTTGGACGCATAAATACTGAAGCTAGGTTTGAAGCCAACGATGGCTGCAGCTTGTACATTGGGGTAGCCCATCATTTGGTCAACGTACGGCATCCAACTCATTTTGATTATTAAATAGAGAAGGTAATGAACTAAATGTCTCAAACCAGCAACAGCCTTACAGATACGAGCAGCGAATATCGAACGGCTTTCTTGCTAGAACCTCCACCTAAAGAAGACAGAAGTTCACGTTCGAACTTTTATAAGGCACGGAAAACGTATCACTGAAGCAGGAAGGAGAGCTGCTTATATTACTTCGGGGGGGGGGGGGGGGGGTGAGGACGACTCCCCTCCCGCCTATTTGCTTTATATTGCACTTCCCTAAAGTTTATTTTTGAGTTTAGTATTGGACGCACTATTAGTTCTTGTATTATAACCAAGACTATTGCCACTTTCGCAACTATTAACTGTTAATGTTCAGGAACAACTTTACACATCTAGTCGGGAACGAATGTCTTAAATATCAGTAACGGTACTGTCAATTAATAAGTGCTGTGGATGAGTCCATTACTAAATACGAGCCAAAACAAACATGCCTCCAATTTAAGAGGTGCAGTTTGCTTTGAGTTTTACAGTTTAGCTGCCCTATATGCAATCCCACTCTCTCATTTTTCTTCAATTAGGAAGGAATTATTGAATGTAGATTAGTTGTAATCTGAGTTATATATTTCTTTTAATTTGGTTGTAAACGCCATTCTCACAATATCAGATTATATTGGCTTTTGTAGTTGTGTACTTGAAATTAAAAAAAAAAAAGAAAATAAGATTCGTAACAGCTCAAAACGAACGGTTTGGTAGCACAAACTCTAAAACTTAGCTGTGTACACGAGGAACTGGTACTTTACAAAACTGGAGTGAGAAAAAGAAAAAATATATATATCTGTCTTTCTATCTATACACGTACATACACACATGTTCGTTTACTTCTCTTTTTGAACATGGTTAATTTATAAAATAAGAAACCCTGCGTATGTTGAAGGTGTTTGCACAACCTTTCTAACGATTATGAATTTTTCCCGTTATCGCTCAGTTAAGACACAGTTGGAGTACTGAAAATGTGTGATTTAAACAGCAGAGGTTTAGCTAAGTGTATCTAGAGAAAAGATACAGTACTGTGCGTAGTCGCAAGAATTCATTTTTTGTGAACACCTTGAAGCATCATAGTTCTCAATCTTTAACCTCCAGAATTAGCAACAAAGCAAAAAATAATTAGGGAAAGGACACACACTTTTTAAATATTGATAGTATAATCTCAAAGTTGGTAGAAACTGACTATTAATGTCTATTTTCTTAAGTCAAAGAAGTCTGTAATTGTAATCATTATCACTCTTCACTGACAGTTGAGTCTTTCGGCTTTTCCCGGTTAGGGGTCGCCACAGCGGAACTCCGTCCGCTAATGATTGGTAGTTGATTTTTACGTGCCGAGTTACCAGCCCTGACGCACAACCTTCAATGAAGGTACGCCCATTCACGCATGTCTCCACGCAGAAGACGCTCTAGCTGAGAATCAAACTGGACAGCGTCTTACTGTGAGGCGACAACGATACCGTAGCACTATTCACTGACAGTAATCCACTATTTTTTTTCTCAAAAACAAAACAAAAAAAAATAAATAAATAAAAAATTGGGAGGGACAGAACATAATTTTGTGCCAAAAACAGTGACGATGTGAGGTAGTGCCAGCTATGCCAGAGAGAGTAGGGCCCTGCATGTGTAACATATGCCAGCATAGGTAGCTGGAGTTTTCTAAAGAATTTTATGTCATTTGTATATCAAACTGATTTGTACAGATGCGTGTGTTAAAAATGTATCAACAGTGGGTCCTGCTGGACAGAAAAGAAAAAAAATAAGCTATGTACTTACCATAACATTCCATCAGTATTGTCCAGTTTCATTCTTCCTGAACTGATGGGTTCGGATCTGAGCCCACGAATCTGACTTAGCCACTCTAAAACCCCGTGGCAACTTTGAACTCTCGAGCTTCTCCCTTACCCAGAATGAATGCACCAACCCCCATTACCTCAGATCATGTTTACAGACTATAGCAGAAGAACTAAATCTTACTCTTATGCAAAGAACATTAAGGAATATATAGCAGAAAAAAGTAAAACAAGCTATATCTGGAGTTATACAACGCAAGGAGTAGACTCCAAAAACTCGCTCTATCCACTCGCTTTTCCAGAAAAATTAAGGTTGGGGGTTGGTGGTAGGTTTGTGGGAGTTGAGGAAGAAGGAAAATGAACAACACAGGTGGAACGTTATAGTAAGTAAATGACTTCTTTATCTGATGTTGTCAATTTTCATTCTGTCCTCAACTGATGGGACAATGTCCCTAGCTACTTAAATCCCAGGGTAGCCTCAAGGAAGAATATTCCTAAGCACCACTGAGCCAAATGATACCCTACCTCTGGAAACTAAGTCCAGTTTGTAATGAGTAACAAGAATAAAGGTAGTACTCAACACAAAACAGCCACCCGAACCACAGTAGCTCGAACAGGAACCAAAGGAGTGACAACCTAATGCCAAAGTCTATAGTACAAATCCACACCACGATCCAGGAAAACACAGGTTTATTGCAGCAAACATAAACCACACAGGTTGAGCGCTTTCATCCACACTAAGGTAGATTTCTTCAGAACCAATTAGCACAGTTGGCTGGGTGTGTTTATAAAGCTAATTTGGCGCCAAAAATCAGTTCACTTGCTGTATGTCAGTCACTCACATTTTACAAATAAATATTTTACTAATAATTTACAAATAATTTACAAAAAATGTAAACTATTATACATAGGTTAAAATTTTCCTCTAATACATAAATACCCTATACAATTATAACCATATGTGAAATATATGTTAACATTGGTTAATAATCCAAATAATAATGTTAAAAACATTTGAAAAAACATATGAACATAAAAGTAAAAGTAAATGTATTAAATAAGTGTACTATGTTGTCCTTAATATTATTTTGTCCTTAATATTATTTAATAATTTTGTAATTTTATAATTCTAATTCTAACCCCTTTCCAGAAGGAGGTAGGGTTTAATGCTAATGCTTTCATTCAACCCTGGCCACGAAGTGGCATCACATAAAATCTGCCACTTGGTCTCTAAACACGACAAACCTGTCTTCCAGTTACCCCCGTGTGCATTAACCTCAATTTGATCAGTAATTTTGAAAGTAAAACTATGTTGAGAACCCTTTTCGCTGATGTGTTTGCTTAATGCATTTTTTGGGTCAACTTTATTGATTTTGTACATGTGTTCATATATGCGGGTCTTAAGCTTCCTTTCCGTCTTGCCAATATAGTAAGCCGGGCAGCAGGAACAGGAAGCTAAATACACCACCCGCATAGAATTACAGTTTCCTTTCTTCCCATGGCATACAGTTTTGTTGTAGTTTTCCAATTTTGTAATCCTGCTACTGTTTATGTATTGACAATATTTACATCTTCCACACTTGCTGGTGTATTGGTCATCCCTATCAAATTTTTTCAACTTCCCACCTTCAATAATTCTCTTTAAATTCGCTGATGTTTTAAATACACTGATAGGGTTTTTCCCTAAAATTGTGGAAGTGTTGTCAATACTTGAAAAAACATCCCAATGTCTCCTTAGAATTTCCTTGATTAAGTTGGAATAAGGGCTAAACATTATCACACACACATTCCTTCTAATGCTGGGGATCTCTCCTGTGTTGTCACAAACAAAATTGCTCCCTAACAGTGGAACATACCTGATACCCCATAATACAATCACATAACTGGTAACGTCCTCCACCAAGGTAGCTGGATATCCCCTGGCCAAAAACATCCCTGCTACAATTTCCATTTGATTTTCCATATCTTCTCTTGTAGAACACATCCTCGCTACTCTAATACATTGCCCCTTAAGGACGTTTTTAAAAATATGTGGAGGATGATTACTACCGAACTGTAGGTAATCGTTGGAAAAAGTTGTTTTCCTATAAATTTTGGACATGAATCCCTCATCAGAATTACTGATGTAGGTGTCCAAATACGGGATTCCATACTTCTCCATTTTATACGTAAACCTCAAAAAGTCCGTAGTGCTGTTTAAATAGGCAATAAAACAGGGAATGTCTTCCTCCGGACCTTTCCAAATAATAAACAGATCATCCAGGAACCGTGTGTATAGTGCAATATGCTTGGAATATTTGCTAGATAATACAAATAGCTCTTCCCACTCAAGCATGACAAGGTTCGCAAAAATGGGAGCACACGATGCTCCCATAGCTACTCCCCTTGTTTGTTTGAAGTACTCACCCTCAAACTGAATATAATTGTTTGTGAGAACCAAACCCATCATGCTGAGTATCAAACATATTTTGTCCCATGTCAAATTGGAATGCTTTCTCAAACTGTTTTCAAAATATTCTAGTCCAGTGGTGTATGGAATACATGAAAACAAGTCCTGAACATCAATAGTCAGAAATACCATATCTGAGGACCATATATCATGTTTTAACTTGCCCAAAAAGTGCCAGGAGTCTTTAGTTAAATGTACAACATTTGAATAAACATGCTTGCACCAGTGGTCAATAGCTACCCCTATGTTGAATGTTTTTGATTTTGATCCGGATATGATTGGTCTAAAGGGTGGGTTGTTTGTGTTTTTGTGTATTTTAGGTATACCGATTATTTTAGCCATCACAGGGTGCTCGGTTCTAATAAATTCATACTCCTCATTCGTGATACGGTTGTCAAGAAGATATTCCTCAATAATTAAATCTATCCTATGATATCCTATATTGATCTGATTTAGGGATATCTGTTCATAATTGCCAGAGTTTAGCAAGATATCCTGGATAGCATGAATATAGGTTTCTGTATCATATATCACCAAACCTCCCCCTTTATCCGGCTTCATTATCCTAATGTCCCTATTGGTCACTATCTGGTCCAAGCATGCTCTCTCTCCAATCGTAAGGTTATCTGTAAATAATGTTTCATACCATGGGTCTCTCCGAATATGTCCACACAAATGATAAATATCCTTACATACCATCCTCTCGTAATTAGTCACTTGTGCATTACTGACAGGAATGTATGCACTTTTCCTTACCAGTTTGCTAGTGTGATTGTCGCTAGGGGTATCTTTAAATTGGAGGGCCAACTGAAGTCTCCTACAATATAGTTTCACTTCCTTAATGGCATCAACTACTTGAAATCTAACCGTTGGAATGAATTTCATACCTTTGCTAAACAGAGAAAAGAAATCCTGACCAATGTAGAAGTCGGTGAAATTGTATACTTTGAAGCCAGAGAAGGAATGGATAACAACCTTACTACCAACACTAGTTTCTACCTCCAATGTGTGATTGTCAAAAACTTCTGAATCACATACTTCCACTCCCTTGTTCTTGTAAGCTTCAATAAACATATTCCCACTCACTTTATCACACGTCCCTCCACCCTCATTTGTGTCTATTGCAACTGTGTTGAAAACACTCACATCATTGTCACTAACTGCCCCACACTCAGAGATCACTGTTGGTCTAATCCAAAATTTCTTAGGTACTGGGGTAAGCATGTAACCTTCCTTGAACCGCCCTTTGTTGCACACTACTTTCTTTTGCGGTACATTGGAGCCTGATGAAACCTCCCCCCTTGAAAATTCTCTTCCACGTCCCTCCTTGAGTTCCTACCTCTGTACACATCATGACGTAACTCTTTTTTGTTTGTCCTGTTTTGAGGCCAAATATATGCCCTATGTGCTTTGTATGTATCTAAATCCCGTTCTAACTTGTCCAGTTTTCTATTATATATATCGTAGGCCTTGGATTTGGCCACCCTATACTGTTTTTGAAAAAGTTCTTGCCAACAAGGGAAACTGGGGTCCTGCATAATATCATTGTTCAGTTGTTCTATTTCTTCCCACAAGTTTCCTATCTTTTCGTCGTTAAACTTCATCAACAGTTTAATAAATTCAAAACCAAACCAGTCGAACAGGTGATTGAATTCATTTTGCACATTTTCATTGTACTGCACTCCTAAAGGTAGTTTAAAAAATCTTAACCCTTTGGGCACAATTTTCAAGTTTAAACATTTCTCTAAGTAACCATTATCAATTTTAGCTTTTTTATAGCCAATTAGCTTTATAAACACACCCAGCCAACTGTGCTAATTGGTTCTGAAGAAATCTACCTTAGTGTGGATGAAAGCGCTCAACCTGTGTGGTTTATGTTTGCTGCAATAAACCTGTGTTTTCCTGGATCGTGGTGTGGATTTGTACTATAGACTTTGGCATTAGGTTGTCACTCCTTTGGTTCCTGTTCAGTTTGTAATGAGAGATGAAAGTGTGAGGGAAAGCCCAATTTGCTGCAACACAAATGTCCTCCATGGAGGATCTTGAATGAAAGGCTGAGGAAGCTGCTATCAACCTTGTTGAATGGGTACACAGTTGTTTAGGTAAAGGCAAGTTCAACTCATTATAAATAAAGGAAATGCAGTTAGTAAGCCATTTGGTTAGGAAAGCTTTAGACACAAGCTTGCTCAATTTCCCTTCAGCAAAGGAAACAAATAACTAATCTGAAGTTCTGAACTCCTTTGTTCTGTGTAGACAGAAATGCAATTGCCTATGAATGTCTAGTAAGTGCAACAAATATTTGCCTTTGTTTGTATAATATGGGAAGAAAACTGTCAGATTAATAGATTGGTTAGTGTTGGACTCTGACACTACTTTGGTCAAAAAAGATGCATTAGTTCGTAATGTAACTCTATCCTTATGAAAAATTAGTTATGGAGGCTTAACAATAAGGCCTGAATCTCTGAAATTCATCTGGCAGAAGTAGTGGCCAATAAAAACAAAGTTTTCCAAAAAATAAATTTGAGGTTCTAATTATGTGCAGGTTCGAAGGGAGGAGGGACCAGAGCTTGCAGTACCAAAGTTAAGTCCCACAGCGGAGTAGGATCTTTAAGAGGAGAATTTTAACAGAAGTGTTCCTTGTAGAAAGGTTTTACAAAATTTATGGGAAGCAAGTGAACAGCCATCAAGACCAATATGGAAACTGGAAATCGCAGCTAATTGAACCTTTACTGTTGAAGAACTAGACCCTTGATTTAAAAGCAATGTCAAGAACTCCGGGATAGTATGAATTGGTGTAGAAAAGGAGTCCACATTATTTTGAAGTGCCCAGTGCACAAATCTTTTCCATTTGCTAGCATTAAGTTTTCTTGTAGATGGTTTGAGGGAAGATAAAATTTGGCGGACAGGGGGTGAGAGCATAGTTTGTCTGGCTATTACTGGAAATGGAGAAAACAAGCTGCTAGCTTGAGACTCAGAAAGTTGGGATGTATCATGCCTGTCAGGTGAGACAGCAGATTTGAAGCTGGCTCCAGAATCCAAGGTCGATGAATCAAATGAGGTCACAGGAAGGGGAACCAAATCTGTCAGGGCCAAAAGGGTGCAAAGAGGATGACCTTGCTCTTCAACCTGGCAGCTGTCTGTAGAAACTTTGGGATCAAAGGAATTGGGGGATATGCATAAAGGAGACCAGGGTGCCAGAAGTGAAGGAGAGTATCCCTCAGTGATTCCCCCTGCAGGGGGATTAGGGCAAAGTAGCTAATGCACTTGTTGTTCAGGGGGGATGCAAAGAGATTGCAGCATGGCTGGCTCCACCTGCAGAAAATCATTTCTGCTACTGTCTGATTGAGGGACCACTCGTGAGGTAGTAGAATGTACCTGCTCAGCTTGTCTGCTAGCATGTTGGACTTCCCTGAAATGTCCATTGCTATCAGAAAGTGGTTGGAAGATATTAACCACTGCCATACCCTGAGTGCTTCTTGACAGAGGTGGTATGATCTGGTTCCTCCTTGTTTGCTGATGTACCAGACCACTGACATGTTGTCAGTTTGTATTGCAATCATTCAGGAAGGGACAGCTTCCTGAAAGATTTGCAATGCTAAAAACACTGTTCACAATTCTGGAACATTGATATGTAAATGTGCCTCTTCTGGGCACCATGTGCCTTGGACCATCTTCCCTAGGTAATGCCTCCCCACCCCATCTGGGAAGCATCCGTAGTCACTATGGCCATGGGTTGAGAGGGGACAAATAAACAGCCTTATAAAATCTGATCTGATTGAATCCACCACATCAGATTCCCTTTTGTGTATGTTGGTGATTTGTATTGGAGCAGACAGGGGAAGATGAAGAATTGATCATTGGGAGACCAGCATCTATTGAAGGATTCTGATGTGAAATCTGGTCAAAGGCACTAATGTTATTGCTGCTCCCTTTGATCCCAGAGCCTGAAGGACCAAGCAGGCTGAAATTCTGGTACTGCAAACTATCTTTTTCACTTGTGCTCTTATTGTCTGAACTCTGGATAGGGGAAGTGAGGCTATTGATGATTTTGTGTTGAGTAATGCCTCTATGAATTCTAGAATTTGACTTGGTTCTAGATGAGATTTTTTTGTAATTTATAATTATTCCTAATAGAGTACAAGTTTGGACCGCCTTTTTTCTTGCTATGATGAGCTGATGCTTGGTTGGGATGGATATGAGCCTCTTGGGTAAGTATGGAAACACCCAGAATCCCTGCAGTCTCAAATGAACTGCTACTACTGCCATGTACCTTCTCCCTTAAACCTGCACCTACTGGCTACATCTAAACTCTACTCTCTAAATTAAAACCATGCTCAACATCAGCTGATAATATTCCTTCTACTTTTCTTCTACTAGCAGTTGACTCTCTTGCTCTTCCTGTATCTATCCTAATTAATCGCTCTATCTCTGAATCTAAAGCCCCTTCCATCTGGAAACAATGCTACACTCTACCTATAAACAAAGGAGGTAACTCCTCTGATATCTCCAACTTTAGACATATTGTTATCCTCTCCCCTCTCTCTAAAGTACTAGAAAAATGTATTCATAAACAAGTTATGCAGTATCTAATACAGGAAAATCTGCTTACACCCACTCAACATGGCTTCAGACCCAAACATAGTACCACTACAGCTCTATTATCATTCCTCATCACTGTCTCTATAGCCATGGATAACCATAAACTTATCTCTTGCCTATTCCTGGACCTCTCAAAAACTTTCAACACCATCTCACACTCTCTTCTGCTGCACAAACTGCATAACCTCAACTTCTCCTTTGATACCGTTGCATGGTTCTTCAGCTACCTCACAGATAGATCTCAATCAGCAAGATGGCACACTCACTTTCCCCTCCTCTCCTTGTAAAAATGAGTGTACCTCAAGGGTCTATCCTAGGGCCTTGACCTTTTAATATCTTTACTAATCAGCTCTATACCTCCTGTTCTCAGTCATCTTTAGTGCAATATGCAGATGACTCTAGGGTCATCACTATAACCAACTCTCGCTCTAAGCTCTTCTCAGCTACTCAGGCATCTTTTAACTTAGTTGAACATGGCTCTCCAACAACCAGCTCATCCTTAACCCCAAAAAAACAAAGCTGTTACTCTTCGTAACTAAAAAATTCAACAATATTAAACCCTCCTTCTCCATGCAGTTCCTTAATAACACTCCCATTCAGGTAGAATCCAGTACTAAGATCTTAGGTGTCACCATTGATGATCAGCTTAAATTTGACTTGCATGTTAATAAATGTATCAAAAAGACTCATTCAAAACTAGGGCCGTAACAAGAAATTCCATACCTCCAAAGCCAAGGTTACTCTCTGTCTTACCTTCCTTCTATAAAATCCAAACACAGTGGAGAAGTTTAATAAGTGACATCCAATAATGCAAAGCGCTTTTCGTCTCTTACTGTGAAGAGACTTCTTCAGGCAAAATCACACATGAATTTGTGTTACTTAAATACTACACCTCTCTCCTAATTACCACTGATTGACATAATTAAATTCATTACAATGAAGTGTTACATAAAAAACTATATATATCAAGCATGAAAGATGTCACTTCATTAAATATCTCCACTGCGTTGCCCTTGTGCCTCTGTGTGTTTTTGGATTTTGCAGCCTGATTTATTTTTCCTGTTTTACCTACCTTCTACCCAGTCTAATGTACAACTCTCAAATTCTCACAAATCTTAACTCAACACTCCTGACCAAACTTGAATCTACCTACAACAAGGTAGATACATTTGCTGCAGAACAAACCTACAAATCCCATCACTGTCACTCTCTAAAACACCTAAACTGGCTTGAAGTACCCCACCAGCTTCTTCTCTCACTCAGCTCCAGATCATTCATTCTATCCTATACCAGCCTTCCTACTGCCCGACACTATCCCCTCTCATCTCCCATTATTCTCCCTCCAGACCTCTCTGAAGCTCTAACCAAGACCTACTACAAATCTACAAACCCAAGTCTAAATTTCGATGTAACATGTACAGCTATCACCCCACTATTGCCCAGAATAGGCTCCCACTAGAAATCAGGACCCTTACACATCCAAAACAATTTAAGACAGCCACCAAAGAGCACTTTAAAAGTCACTGGTCCTGCCACTGCACTCTCCCTCCTTAAACATCCCCTACTTCCCATACCTTAATCGACTTTCTGCCTTTAATTCACTCTTCTCACTACCTCTCTCTAATCCTCCTTGACAACTCTTTCTACTGTCTTCTAAAACTTATTAAGCTAATCACCTCAGAGAAACATATTTATAGTAATTGTCTTGCCTTCATGCAATTACATTATGATAAAAATGGGTTTTTCTAACCACTTACCCCAAAAACTATATTCATCTTAATGACATATTATTTCTTTTAATACATCTTGAAAGAGCTTTGCTAGACACCTGATTATTGGGGTCTATATTATATCCTCAAACGCTTAAAAAATCAAACGCTGATTGATTGAACTTATTTTCGCGAAACTGCAAAATATCGAAGTAGCCGAAACTCAAATTTTTTCCTAGGGAAAGAATTCTGTTGTCCGTTTCTGTTGCTTCGGTATTTTCAGTGTTATGGTGGAAAGTTACCGGTCGGATTCAGGTAAGTGTGCGATTGTGTGGATGTGAGTGTTACGGTGATTTAGGTGAGTTAGGGTTAGGGCTCGGGTTAGGTGTGTGTGCGATTGAGTGGACATGAGGGTTTGGGCGGATTTAAGTGAGTTAATGTTAGGGAGCGGGTGAGGTGAGTGTGCGATAATGATGGACCTTAGGGTTAGGGTTTGGGTTAAATTAAGTGGGTAGTTAGTGGTGTGTGCATAGTTTAGTGTAGGGTTAGGTATCAGATTTTAGGTGTATGTGTGTGGATTTCTTTTTGTTTGGTGTGCTTGTGTTGTGTGTATGTGTTTTGGATCAGCGATTTTTTTCCCTGGGAAAAAAATCGCTGATCTGACAGTTCAAGATTGTAAGCATTCGCTTAAATTAGGTCGATCAATCATATTGACACTGTATACCATTGTATTGCTACTTAATGCCTTGTAATAATCCTGTAATATTGCTGTTTAATGCTAATTTATAATGAAAATTGTATAATATGTTGGAGCTTTTCTTCCCAGGTCTCCACTAAAAAAGTGTTCTTCTGCTCAGTCGGACAAGCCCGGTCAACAAATGTAAAATAAAAATAAATAAATAAATAAATGTATTTGGTAAATACTCTGGGGGCTGTGATGAGACTAAAGGGCAGAACTTTGTATTGATAATGACTGTTCCCCAGCAGGAAGCATAAGAACCTTCTGGACCATCTGTTCATTTTTATGTGATAGTATGCATCTTTGAAGGGTCTGTCGAGCACATCCAATTATATTTCTCCAAAACAGGGAGAATGGATTGAAGTGTGACCATCCAGAACTTGGTCTTCAAATGGACTTGTTTAAGTTGCTGAGATCCAGAACTGGTCTCCAGTCCCCTGGTTTTCTTTGGCACTAAAAGAACCTTGAGTAAGTTCCAGATTCTGTCTGGTCTGGGTGCAGGGGCTGAATGACTTTTTTGTCTAGCAGCCTTTGTATTTGAATTACTACTTGTTCTCTCTGACTGGATGGAACATCAGGGAATTTTCTTGAATTGGGAGAACAAAGGGAACGTGGTATTACATAACTTCTGGAAATGATCATCTGCACCCAAGTATCTGATGTTATTTCTAGCCAGGCTGTCTGATGCAGGGACAAGTGACCACTGATTGCCTCCAGAAGTGAACAATCTGGCCTCCTTTCAGGAATGCTGGAAGAGTTTGCCAAAGAACGAATCTCTGGACCCTTGGTTCTGTGGACCACCTCTGCCGCGACAGCGGCATCTGCCATAAGAGTTCACCCTTCTGCCATGAGAGTGGCGTCTGTCATTAGACTTCACCCCCCATGGGCAAAGGGGTGAACTCTAATGGCAGACACTGCTCTCACGGCAGAGGTGGTCCACAGAATGAATCTCTGGACCCTTGGTTCTGTGGACCACCTCTGCCACGAGAGCGGCGTCTGCCATTAGATTTCACCCCTTAGCCCGTGGGGAACCTCCTCCATGTGTGTCTGGAAAGCACCTTGAGACTTTGTGATCACATTTTACCACCTCCTCGATGATTCCTTGAACAGGATCTTTGAGGGGTGGAAAAATATATGCTCATGGCGCAAAGGGTCTTTCTGTCTTTCTCACACCTGGACAAAGTATCTTTTAACTTGGGGTCAAATAATGATGCGCCATCAAAGGGAGCATTGACAAATGAAGACTTAAAGGGCTCTTCAAAAATCACATCCAGGTGTGTCTCCTTTACCCACTGCCCTTGAATTTCCTTCTGCTACATTAGAAATGAGCCTCATGGAAGAGTTGGAAGTGGACTGTAGGGTAGCCAACTGAGAAGTGACCAATCTCTTCAATTCTTCAGCTATGGTGCCTGGGAGGTTGTCTGACAATTCCTTGATCAGGTTCCTCTGTAGTCTTGTGAAGTGTGCCAGGTAGTTCAGAGACCTTAAGGTGAAGGTCACTGAACCATATACATGCTTTCCGAATTTGTCCATCACTCGCAACCCCTTGTTGGGGGGATGAACTGAGGAACTTTCTTCCACCAGTTCCTTCTTATTCGCCACTGCCACAACCATGGCATTTACTGGTACACCTTTGGACAAAAATTGTCTATCCTCTGGGGGAGTCATAATTTTGTTGGGCTTCCTGGGGATAGGCTCAATGGTGTCAGGATCCTTCTGTGCCATCCGAGAGACCAAATTGATGAGCTCCTCGGCAGGCAGGATCACCCAGGAGGGGCAGGTAACAAAAGCTTCAAGGAGTATAGATTCTTCTGATGAAGGGTTGCTGGGTGTCCAGCCACCTGTGTGCTTCAGGATCTCAATGATGTTTCTGAATGAGACATCATCAGGAGGTGACCATGGGGACCCTTCACCCTCATCAAAATCTGGCACCAACTGTCCTTGTAGAGAGTATAGTTGAGACTCAAGACACAGAGGTGGAATACAGGTAGACTTAGGATCCAAGCAGATAGGCACCGCCTGAGTCAGAGGTGCAGACAGAGCTTTTTTCAATACCCTAAAGACAGACCAACCCAGAGAGGGATAGAAACCTGGATGTGAAAGGGCAAGCCTCTGATCCCTAGTCCACCCATGCTCTGAGGACAGCCTCCCTGAGGCTGACGTTGGAACCGACCTGACCATCTTTGAGGCTCCGAGATGCAGAGATGGCTCCAAAATCCTTGGAGTTAACTGCAGGTCCTCAGATTTGACAGAGTAGTATCAGCACTGACAGCTATATGGATCTTACTAGACCCAAGAGCTCAGAGCAAGTCTTAGATCTGAGGATACAAAGATTTTCTGATCCCAAGCAGATGAGTCTGGATGACTCTAATCTGAGGGCTTTGAAACCTCAATGGGAGACAAAGGAGGAGTTGATAGTGGAGGTGTTGTGGATGCACAGGCTTCCTGACCCATTGGGGTAGGAGCCAAAATAGGGGTAGGCTGGCTCTGCATCGAGAGGATCTTTATCACTAGCCTTTCTACATCCCCTTTGGTCAGACTTCTATAAGAGCAGAAGGCTAGAGCAGATGGAGATTAAGGTCTCCTCAAAAATGGGAAAGATACTCTTGAGGGAACTGGATTCAGTGATAGGGAATACCTTCTTCTAGTCAAAGCAGGCAAGGTTGACATTAAGTGCCTGATCTGAGGTCTTCAGATCTGATGAATCTTTGCTTTTCAGAGATTTCGGATCTGAAGAAGCCGTTGGATTCAAGGACAGCTTTTTAGACATTGTTGGATCAGAGTAAAGAGACAGCTCAGAGAGTTTTGGTTTGTTTTCCAAAGACTGCAGGATCAAAAGAAGTCCTTTTTACTGATTTCTTCAAGGACCTGGAGGATGCAGAAGAAGTACTAGGAGAAGCATGAGATATCATCTTTGGTTTCTCTTTAGATACTCCAGAGATTGCTTCTTCAAAAGAAGAAGGCAAGAGACTCTTTAAAATAAGTTTATTTCTACACTCTACCAAAGCTCTATGGCTGAAAGTGTGGCAGATCACACAATTTTTCTGGAGATGGAGAGGGCCTAAGCAAAAAATGCAGAATGTGTGAGTCAGAAACAGGTATCTTCTGACCACACTTTCCACATTTTTTATAGGTGCCAGGCTTTTCTCCTTATCAGCTATAACACACAGTCAGAAAATACCACAGCAAACAAGCAACAGACAAAAAACAGTGAGCATACAATTATGATGTGTATATTTATATGTGTGTGTGTGTGTGTGTGTGTGTGTGTGTGTGTGTGTGTGTGTGTGTGTGTGTGTGTGTGTGTGTGTATGTGTGTGTATATGTATGTATGTATAACACTGAGATGTTTAGGTAAAATAGCAGTGGAGTTTTTAACTAGATTGTTTAATGAAATCTTGGAAAGTGAGAGGATGCCTGAGGAATGGAGAAAAAGTGTTTTGGTACAGATTTTTAAGAATAAGGGTGATGTGCAGAGCTGTAATAACTACAGAGGGATTAAACTGATCGGTCACAGCATGAAGTTATGGGAAACAGTAGTGGAAGCTAGGTTAAGAAGGGAGGTGATGATTAGTGATCAGCAGTATGGTTTCATGCCAGGAAAGAGCACTACAGATGCAATGTTTGCTCTGACAGTGTTGATGGAGAAGTACAGAGAAGGTCAGAAGGAGCTGCATTATGTCTTTGTGGACTTAGAGAAAGCAAATGACAGGGTGCCTAGAGAGGAGTTTTGGTATTGTATGAGGAAGTCGGGAGTGTCAGAGAAGCATGTAAGAGTGGTACAGGATATGTACAAGGGTAGTGTGACAGTGGTGAGGTCTGCGGTGGGAGTGACGGATGCGTTTAAGGTAGAGGTGGGATTACATCAAGGATCAGCTCTGAGCCCTTTCTTATTTGCAATGGTGATGGACAGGTTGACAGATGAGATCAGACAGGAGTCCCCATGGACAATGATGTTTGCAGATGACATTGTGATCTGTAGTGAGAGTAGGGAACAGGTGGAGGAGACCCTGGAGAGGTGGAGATATGCTCTAGAGAGAAGAGGAATGAAGGTCAGCAAGACTAAGACAGAATACGTGTGTGTGAATGAGAGGGAGGATAGAGGAATGGTGAGGATGCAGGGAGTAGAGGTGGTGAAGGTGAATGAGTTTAAATACTTGGGATCAACAGTTCAGAGTAATGGTGAGTGTGGAAGAGAGGTGAAGAAGAGACTACAAGCAGGATGGAGTGAGTGGAGAAGAGTGTCAGGAGTGATTTGTGACAGATGAGTACCAGTAAGAGTGAAAGGGAAGGTCTACAAGAGGGTAGAAAGCAGCTATGTTATATGGGTTGGAGACAGTGGCATTGACAAAAAGGCAGGAGTCAGAGCTTGATGTGGCAGAGTTGAAGATGTTAAGATTTGCACTGGGTGCGATGAGGATGGACAGGATTAGGGTCAGCCCAGGTTGGAAGGTTTGGAGACAAAGCCGGAGAGGCAAGATTACGTTGGTTTGGACATGTGCTGAGGAGGGATGCAGAGTATATTGGGAAAAAGATGCTAAGGATGAAGCTGCCAGGTAACGGGAAAAGAGGAAGGCCTAAGATAAGGTTTATGGATGTGGTGAGAGAGGACATGCAGGTGGTTGGTATGACAGAGCAAGATGCAGAGGACAGGAAGAAATGGAAACAGTTGATCCGCTGTGACAACCCCTAACGGGAGCAGCTGAAAGAAGAAGACGATATATATATATATATATATGTGTGTGTGTGTGTGTGTGTGTGTGTGTGTGTGTGTGTGTGTGTACTGTATATGTATATACATATGTGTATGTGTATGTCTATACATACATGTATATACATGAATCTACTTCACAAAGTCGAAATTTCAAAATGCTGACAATCATATGGCTGACACCATATGACCGACATTTGAAATATCGACAATGGAAGTAGAGTATGAAAAATGAAAATAAAATTTCCTTTAAACTGCTAGCAGGGGGGCTCCACCCCCCCCCTGCACCCCCCCGTAACTTTAATATACCAACTCCAGGATCGCACTACAGTGCAGGAATGGAAATCTTTCCATTCCACACTGTACTGAGATGCCAGTTTCACATTGTTGGCATTTCAAATGTTGATCATATGGTGTTGACCATATGATTGTCGGCATTTATGAAATGTTGGCAATGTGAAGGGCTCCTATATCGCCAACATCCTGGCAGATAGGTTCAGTGCTAACTTTGCCCCCTCTCACCCCCTAAGGGGCCCATCTCTATACTGGAAGAATGCAGAGTTCTTGTAATCATGGCTGCACAGGTAAAAACCACACTCTCCAAAGCCAAGAACTCAGCATAAATGGGGCCTGACAACATCCTAGGCTGTGTTCTACATGAACTACAGAACGAAACGAACTGTAGCTGGTAGTCAACTGACTGAAAACATTTAGAAAAAAATAAAAAACAAAGTCTGAAGATGCCTTTGGATTATCTGGTGAAAGCGCTTAGTTGTTTGAATTGCAAGTACTTTGGATTGCAATAAATGGTTAACTGCACTGGTTTCGGTAATTGTTTTTTATTTTTGTTTTTTTATTTTTTTCTAAATGAACTACAGAACAAACTGGCACCCCATCTAAGTAATATGTTCAATCATAGCCTCACCTCAGGCGTTGTGCCCACTGAATGACACACAGCGACGGTTATCCCACTCCACAAAGAAGGATCCACCACGGACCCCGGGAACTACCACCCCATTAGCCTGACAAGCCTGGTCTGCACAGCCATGGAACATATCATCATGGAACTTATAAACAAAGACATTGGTAATCTCCAAACTCTGGACCTCACCCAGTTCGGATTTGTAAAAGGCAGATCATGTCTCCTAAACCTGATAGACTTCTTTGAAGCAGTCACCAAACGCGTAGATGAGGGTAAGGTGGTTCACACAGCCTATGTAGATCTCACCAAGGCTTTCAACACCATTCCCCACTCTGGAATTATAGATAAACTCACTAAACTAGGTATAAATCCCTATGTCACAAGATGGGTTGCCAACTGGGTCACTGACAGAACAGACACTGTGAAAGTAGCAGACTCCAAATCCAACTTCAGACCAGTGACAAGTGGAGTACCACAGGGTTCAGTCCTGGGTCCTCTCCTGTTTGGTATCTACTTCTCTGAAGTACAGGCTAACACAGAAGGCCTTTGGCTAATGAAGTTCACAGATGACTGCAAACTTGGATCCATAATCAAAACTCCTAATGATGTGGACATCCTACAAAAGGGCCTCACTGAGACAGATGCCTGGTGTCAAAGCCATGGCCTCAAGCTCAATGCCAAAAAGTGCATTGTCATCGCTTTTGGTAAAAACTCTGTACCCATGAACTACCACATAGGCGATAGTATACTTAACACCGAACGTGTGATAAGAGACCTTGGGAAACAGGTGGACAGTAGTCTCTCCTTTGATAATCACATCACCACAGCAGTCTGGAAATCCTTCTGTGTGGTACACCTCATTACAAAAGGTTTCTCATCCAGGAAAAAAGAGGTAATTATTCCCCTCTACTCATCACTCATTCAACCCATTATAGAGTACAATGCCCCTTTTGGAATGTACCTCACAAGACATCTACAACAAATGGAAAAACCGCAGAAATACCTCACAAAGAGGATTACTGACCTCAAACAGATGCCCTAAACTGACTGTCTAAAACAACTCCAGCTTTACTCCGTCGCATATCGCCTACTCAGAGGCAATATCTGCCTAACATATAAAGCTATGTCAAACCCAGAGCTGTTGGACATGCTCCACTTGAAATCCTAATCCCTCTGAGCTATACGCTCTAGGGACCTAAACCTTGTCACCACAATAAACAGAACATGCTGGATGGATAGATTCCTGTCCCAGAGACTTCCCATACTCTGGAACAAACTACCTATATATATCAAACAAAGCTCCTCATTAGCACTCTTCAAGAAAAATCTTGATGATTGGAAGGGAAATAGGAAATTGACCCCGGTAATCACTTCTGTGGCTCTGCTCGACAGGGGCGCAAGAAAATAATTTTCTTGGGTGGCGAAAGCAAGGGTACCTTTTTGGTGAGGCTTATATAGGCCCTAGGGCCAATAGCCTAGTACCTACTTATGAACCTATGAACATATATGTATGTATATATATATATATATATATATATATATATATATATACACACACACACACACACACACACACACACACACACACACACACACACACACACACACACACACACACACACATGTATACTAGAAAAGATTATAGAAACATTTTTTTTCTTTAAAGACACTAGAAATAAGTTGAAAAACTACTTATGAAGGTAGTAACGAAGGGCAAGGGAAGAAGAAAAAAAGAGAATGAGAGAAGGGGAAATACTAACAATTGTATCACCAGTACACTAGTACAAAGGAAAAATAATGAGGAGATAAATTTAGAGAAAAAATATGGAAAAAATCAACTATCTATTTAGTAGCTCAAGAGATAATGGAAAACCACTTCTTTTACATGGAGGTGGCAAACAAGATCTGAGGTAATGGGGATTGGTGCAGTCTGGGTATGGGAGAAGCTTGAGAGTTCAAGATTGCCACAAGCTTTTACAGCAGCTGAGTTGGATCTGAGGGTGTGGATCTGAACCAGTTAGTTGAGGACAGAATGAAAATTGACAACATCAGATGATACATTTATATCAGACTGTACTGTTGTAAATCAGGAAATAAATGTATATTAACAGAGAATGCTGGAAGAGAAAAGGTTAAGCTTAAGCTCAACCCCTTAAGAAAAATAGACTGAAATTAAATTACTTGTTTTATGTCATAAAGATTTTATCTCACAGGGCTAAATGAGCCAGAGATGTATTGTCTGGTCTGGAATCCTGTTCTTATTGTCCTTAGTGGTGAACTAAGTGCTACCCTGCGGTGCTAGAGAGTGTCTGGTTAGTTTATACAAGAAGGATGAAAGTATTGGAATTGTTTCACAGTCTCCAGATGCCTTATCAAAGCTAAAGCTCTAGGTATATATTGTGATATATCTGTGCTAGATTCTGGTTCAGCTTCTAGTTTGGGGGGGTAGTGTGGGAATCACAGAGTCAGGCGACCAGATGTGATGTCATTAAATAGATAGAACTGAAATTATTTTAGATATTAATGAGAGATGTGTGACACTCAGCACTCTGTTTTGAACCTGACAACAAGACCAGTCACTGACTTCATCTTGCCTTGCTTCAGTAAGTAACCATGGAACAGTAATTCCTCAGTCAGTTAGGAAAATATAGTGAGACTAGTTAAATATTGGTTTTCTGCACATGTCTGAATCTTTCTATCTGTGTTGTTTTTATATTTCCTTTGAATAAAACTCTGGTGTTTATTGTAAATAGATATTTAGTATTTTCATGTTTATTATTTTATTATTTATTATTAAATATATCTATACCTTTCATTGTTGCTGATCCTTTAGAAAGTAGTTCAACCTTTGAGAGAATTGCATTTATCTGGTGACACTGTGGGCTTCATGCTGCTGAAAGTCTTGCTGCTTGGCTTGAAACATTACAATTTGTATAGTATTAATTTTAATAAGAGTAATTGGGTACCCTGGTAAGAACCTGAAAGTAGCTGGCTGTTGGCAGTGAGTCTACCTTATAGTCTGGCAGAGGAGGCATAGCTAGTAAATCTGTGTCAGCCTTTCCCAGGTGTGTGTGTGTGTGTGTGTGTGTGTGTGTGTGTGTGTGTGTGTGTGTGTGTGTGTGTGTGTGTGTGTGTGTGTGTGTGAAAATCAAATCTCAGACAGTATGTGTGTCAGCTACTTAGAAGAGGGACACAGAGCACTGGTTTCTGCAGAGAGAAAGGTGAAGTCTTATTTGGGGCCTGGAGGAGGAAGTCCAGCCCCAGGACTGAGTGTGTCCCATATTTGCTCTTAAGGGAAATTGTGCTTTGTGCAGAGAGCTACATCTGAAATTACTGTGTGTATCAATTTTTGTTCTAAGTGAATGTTCTCCACCCGTGTCAATGGTGAGGACCAAGGCTCCTTGATTACTGGCCCAGAGGAGGTACGTCACATATTGGTGAGCAGTAGTGTGGATATTAATTGAACTTCTATAGCCTGTAATCAGTTGTCACTAAAGGTGTGTGTAATCTCAGCAGCTACAAGGTAAACATACAGAGTTTCATTTTTCAAAACAGTTTTATTTATATTTGTTAGATTAGTTTAGTCAGGGAAAACAGGCAAAGATGTCAGCAGAGGATTATGGCAAGCTGACAGTGAAGCAGTTGGCTAAGGTGTGCAAATCAATAAAAAGGACTGTTGCATGCTAACCTGACTAAAGAGGAAATGATTTCAGCCTTAATCAGAGCAGCAGCATGGACCTGCAACAAGGAAGACAACCCGTCTGGTGATGGGGATGTGCAGCCCTCAGAAACAGGACAGTTCACCTTTTCCTCAGAAGATTTAAAACCCACCCGGAGTTAAAGAGACTTGAACTGGAGGCAAAACGAATGGAATTAGAACTGGCAGAGAGATTGCGGTGTTTGCAGGCTGAAAAAAATGGGAAGCAGTGTCAACATAAGAGGGATATGCTGACTCTTTTACAGGAACATGGAGGTAATGGGGAAGGGAATTACCAATTCCCAGAGGCAATAAAGGTCAGTAAATTTCTTCCATAATATAAAGAAAGTGATAATTTTGATAGTTTTACTCATATATTTGAAAGAGTATGTAGACAATATGATGATGACAAAGCACTCTAAGTACAGTTCCTGACCCCCTTACTCCATGGTAAAGCTGTAACTGCTGTTTCTAAATTGTTTGATACTGATTGTTTGAATTATGACAAAGTTAAACAATGTTTATTGGAATGTTTTAAGATAACACCTGAGGCTTACAGGAAAAAGTTTTGTGAGCATAGATGTAAGGCAGATTAAAGTGTATGTGATTATATTGGTGAGCTAAGCATCTTGTTTTATAGGTGGGTTACTGGATGTTAGTTCACCACTTTTGAAAGGCTGGCAGACGTTTTGGTGAGGGAAAAAGCCCTTTGCACTTTGAGTGAGGACATGAGAATCTAGTTGGCAGACCGGGATTATAACTCTGCAGATGAAGTGGCGAGAAATGGGGGATCTCTACTTAGCAAGCAGGGCACCACTGCAGAAGAAAGGTATACTCAGTGCTGCACATATATATAAGAGTATCCATGGTGGACAGCCTAAACCACCCCAACAGAGTCCACCAGTAACAGAGGAAGCCACTTGTTCAGGTATTTATCCAGAATCAAGGTTTAGATGTTTTAAATGTAACCAGAGGGGGTGATGTAGCATAAAAATGTCTATGGAAGCAAGGTGGGGGAAAAAAAGGTGGGGGAGCCAGCAAGTGGGAATAAAAGTATGCCAGTGGTAAGTTCTGGAGACGACAGGGGTACCATACTATTACCGGAGTTTGTATCCTACTTTAGTAGATGGAAAACAGGCCACTGCTAAGAGAGGCACAGCCTCTGACATAACCATTGTGAAGCTTGCAGTGGTTAAAGAGGAGCAATACTTGCTTGGGCAGTCCACTCCAGTCAGAGCTTTAGGAGGGACCCCATTCCTAATACCTTTGACCAGGGATCACCTTCACTGGAAGTGTGGAAAAGGAAGCAAGCAAGTAGGTGTGTTTGAGGTTATCCCTGCAGATATCTTAATAGGGAGCAATTTTGATAAAGCAGTTCCTTGTGTGCATGAAATTACATGCAGTTAGACTTGAAGACAGGCCTATGTATCTGGTAGCCTGGGGGAGACCCAGACAGACCCCACACCTGAAGCCAGGACTAATCCATTGAAGGATTCTGATGTGAAATCTGGTCAAAGGCACTATTGTTATTTCTGCTTCCTTTGATCTCAGAGCGTGTAGGACCAAGCAGGCTGAAATTCTGGTATTGCAAGCTACCTTTTTCACTTGTGCTCTTATTGTCTAATCTCTGGAGTGGGGAAGTGAGGCTACTGATGATTGTGTGTTGAGTAATGCCTCTATGAATTCTAGAGTTTGACTTAGTTCTAGATGAGATTTTTTGTAATTTATAATTATTCCTAATAGAGTAAAAGCTTGGACCGCCTTTTTTCTTGCTATGATGAGCTGATGCCTGGTTGGGATGGATATGAGCCTCTTGTCTAAGTATGGAAATACCCAGAATCCCTGCAGTCTCAAATGAGCTGCTACTACTGCCATGTACCTTCTCCCTTAAACCTGCACCTACTGACTACATCAAAACTCTACTCTCTAAATTAAAATCATGCTCAGCATCAGATGACAATATTCCTTCTACTTTTATTCTACTAGCAGCTGACTCTCTTGCTCTTCCTGTATCTATCCTAATTAATCGATCTATCTCTGAATCTAAAGTCCCTTCCATCTGGAAACAATGCTACACTCTACCTATATACAAAGGAGGTAACTCCTCTGATATCTCCAACTTTAGACCTATAGTTATCCTCTCCCCTTTCTCCAAAGTACTAGAAAAATGTATTCATAAACAAGTTATGCAGTATCCAATACAGGAAAATCTGCTTACACCCACTCAACATGGCTTCAGACCCAAAGATAGCACCACTACAGCTCTATTTTCATTCCTCAACACTGTCTCTATAGCCATGGACGACCATAAACTTATCTCTTGCCTATTTTTGGACCTCTCAAAAGCTTTCAACACCATCTCACACTCTCTTTTACTGCACAAACTGCATAACCTCAACTTCTCCTTTGATACTGTTGCATGGTTCTATAGCTACCTCACTGATAGATCTCAGTCAGTGAGATGGCACTCTGCACTTTCCTCTCCTCTCCCTGTAAAAATGGGTGTAACTCAAGGGTCTATCCTAGGTCCTTTACTTTTTAATATCTTTACTAATCAGCTGTATACCTCCTGTTCTCAGTCATCTTTAGTGCAATACGCAGATGACTCTAGAGTCATCACCATAGCCAACTCTCCCTCTAAGCTCTTCTCAGCTACTCAGGCATCTTTTAACTTAGTTGAAACATGGCTGTCCAAAAACCAGCTCATCCTTAACCCTAAAAAAAAAGCCGTTACTCTTCCTACCTAAAAAATTTAACAATATTAAACCCTCTTTCTCCATACAGTCCCTTAATAACACTCCCATTCAGGTAGGATCCAGCACTAAGCTCTTAGGCATCACCATCGATGATCAGCTTAAATTTGACTTGCATGTTAATAACTGTATCAAAAAGACTCATTCAAAACTTGGGCTCCTTTACCGCAACAAGGAATTCCTTACCTCTGAAGCCAAGATTACTCTTGTCTCTTACCTACCTTCTACCCAGTCTAATGTACAACTCTCAAATTCTCACAAATCTTAACTCAACACTCCTGACTAAACTCGAATCTACCTACAACAAGGTAGCTAGATTTGCTGCCCAACAAACCTACAAATCCCATCACTGTCACTCTCTAAAACACCTAAACTGGCTTGAAGTACCCCACCAGCTTCTTCTCTCTCAGCTCCAGATCATTCATTCTATCCTATACCAGCCTTCCTACTGCCCGACACTATCCCCTCTCATCTCCCATTATTCTCCCTCCAGACCTCTCTGAAGCTCTAACCAAGATCTAATACAAATCTACAAACCCAAGTCTAAATTTGGATGTAACATGTACATCTATCACCCCACTATTGCCCGGAATAGGCTCCCACTAGAAATCAGGACCCTTACACATCCTAAACAATTTAAGACAGCCACCAAAGAGCGCTTTAAAAGTCACTGGTCCTGCCACTTTAGTCTCCCTCCTTAAACATCTCCTACTTCCCATACTTTAATCTACTTTCTGCCCTGAACTCTCTCTTCTCACTAGCTCTCTCTAATCCTCCTTGACTACTCTTTCTACTGTCTTCTAAAAACTATTAAGCTAATCACCTTAGAGAAATATTCTATAGTAATTGTCTTGCCTTCATGCAGTTACATTATGATAAAAATGTTTTTTTTGTAACCACTTACCCCAAAAACTATATTCATCTTAATGACATATTATTTCTTTTCATACATCTTGAAAGAGCTTTGCTATACTCCTGATTATTGACACTGTATAACATTGTATTGCTACTTGATGCCTTGTAATAATCCTGTAACATTGCTGTTTAATGCTAATTTATAATGAAAATTGTATAATATGTTGGAGCTTTTCTTCCCCGACCTCCACTGAAAAAAGGCTCTTCAGCTCAGTCGGACAAGCCCGGTCAACAAATGTAAAATAAATAAATAAATATATTTGGTAAATACTCTGGGGGCTGGAGTGAGATTTAAGGGCAGAACTCCCTATTGATAATCACTGTTGCCCAGCATGAAGCGTAAAAACCTTCTGGACCGCCTGTTCATTTTTATGTGATAGTATGCATCTTTGAAGCTCTGTTGAGCACATCCAATTGTCCTTCTCCAAAAAAGGGAGAATGGACTGAAGTGTGGCCATCCAGAACCTGGTCTTTCAAATGAATTTGTTTAAGATGCTGAGATCCAGAACTGGTCTCCAGTCCCCTGTTTTCTTTGGCACTAAAAAGAACCTTGAGTAAGTTCTGGATTCTGTCTGGTCTGGGGGAACTTGCTGGATGACTTTTTTTGTCTAGCAGCTTTTGTATTTGAATTGCTACTTGTTCCCTCTGATTGGGTGGGGCATCATGGAATTTTCTTGAATTGGGAGGAGAAAGGGAACATGGTATTATATAACTTTTGGAAATGATCCTCTGCACCCAAGTATTTGATGTTACTTCTAGCCAGACTGTCTGATGCAGGGACAAGTGACCACTGATTGCCTCCAGAAGTGAACAATCGGGCCTCCTTTCAGGAATGCTGGAAGGGTTTGCCAAAGAATGAATCTCTGGACCCTTGGTTTTGTAGACCACCTCTGCCGCGAGATCGGCGTCTGCCATTAGAGTTCCCCCCTTTTCCCATAGGGAACATCCTCCACTTGTGTCCTAGAAAGCACCTTGAGACTTTGTGACCACATTTTACCACCTCCTCGATGATTCCTTGAAAAGGATCTTTGAGGGGTGGAAAACATATGCTCATGGCGCAAAGGGTCTTTCTATCTTTCTCACACCTGGACAAAGTATCTTTTACCTTGGGGCCAAAGAATGATATGCCGTCAAAGGGAGCATTGACGAACGAAACTTAAAGGGCTCCGCAAAAATCACATCCAGGCTTGTCTCCTAATAGAACCACCTTAACCTACTGCCCTTGAGTTTCCTTCTGCTACATTAGAGATGAGCCTCATGGAAGAGTTGGAAATGGACTGTAGGGTAGCCAACTGAGATGTGACCGATGTCTTCAGCTCTTCAGCTATGGTGCCTGAGAGGTTGTCTGATGAGGTTCCTCTGTAGTCTTGTGAAGTGTGCCAGATAGTCCAGAGACCTTAAGGTGAAGGTTGCTGAACCATATACATGCTTTCTGAATTTGTCCATCACGCGCAACCCCTTGTTGGGGGGATGAACAGAGGAACTTTCTTCCACCAGTTCCTCTTAGTGGTCACTGCTACAACCATGGCATTTACTGATACACCTTTGGACCTTTGGAAAAAAATTGTCTGTCCTCTGGGGGAGTCATAATTTTTTTGGTCTTCCTGGTGATGGGCTCAATGATGTCAGGATCCTTCCATGCCCCCAGGGAGACCAAATTGATGAGCTCCTCAGCAGGCAGGATCACCCAGGAGAGGCAGGTAACAAAAACTTCAAGGAGTACAGATTCTTCCGATGAAGGGTTGCTGGGTTTCCAGCCACCTCTGTGTTTCAGGATCTCAATGATGTTTCTGAATGAGACATCATCAGGAGGTGACCATGGGGACCCTTCGCCCTCATCAAAATCTGGTACCAACTGTCCTTGTAGAAAGGATAGTTGAGATTTAAGACACAGAAGTGGAATAGAGGTAGACTTAGGATCCAAGTGGATCGGCACCACCTGTGTCAGAGGTGCAGAGCTCCTTTTAAAACCCTAAAGGCAGACCAACCCGGAGAGGGATAGAAACCTGGATCTGAAAGGGCAAGCCTCTGATCCCTAGTCCCCCCATGCTCTGAGGACAGCCACCCTGAGGCTGAAGTTGGAACCGACCTGACCATCTTTGAGGCTCCAAGATGCAGAGATGGCTCCAAAACACTTGGATTTAACTGCAGCTCATTGGATCTGACAGAGTAGTATCAGCTCTGAGAGCTATCTGGATCTGACTAGACCCAAGAGCTCAGAGCAATTCTTGGATCTGAGGATACAAAGGCTTTCTGATTCTAAGCAGATGAGTCTGGATGACTCTGATCTGAGGGCTCTGACACCTCAATAGGAGTCAAAGGAGGAGTTGGTAGTGGAGGTGCTGTTGATGCACAGGCTTTCTGACCCAATGGGGTAGGAGCCAAGATAGGGGTAGGCTGGCTCTGCACCAAGAGGATCTTTATCACTAGCCTGTCTACATCCTCTTTGGTCAGACTTCTATAAGAGCAGAAGGATAGAGCAGATGGAGATTAAGGTCTCCCCAAAAATAGGAAAGGTACTCTTGAGGGAACTGGATTCAATAATAGGGAATACCTTCTTCTAGGCAAAGCAGGCAAGGTTGACTTAAGTGTCTGATCCGAGGTCTTCAGATCTGATGAATCTTTGGTTTTCAGAGACTTCAGATCCAAAGAAGCTGTCGGATCCAAGGACAGCTTTTAAGACATTGTCAGATCAGAGTAAAGAGACAGATCAGAGAGTTTTGGTTTCTTTTTCAAATGATCCGCTAAGACCGCAGTATCCGAAGAAGTTCTTTTTACTGATTTCTTCAAGGGCCTGGAGGATGCAGAAGAGGTACTAGGAGAAGCATAAGATATCTTCTTTGGTTTCTCTTTAGATACTCCAGAGATTGCTTCTTCAAAAGAAGAAGGCAAGAGACCCTTTAAAATAAGTTTATTTCTACACTCTACCAAAGCTCTATAGCTGAAAGTGTGGCAGATCGCACAATTTTTCTGGAGATGGACAGGGCCTAAGCAAAAAATGCAGAATGTGTGAGTCAGAAACAGGTATCTTCTGACCACACTTTCTACATTTTTTATAGGCGCCAGGCTTTTCTCCTTGTCAGCCATAACACACAGTCAGAAAATACCACAACAAACAAGCAACAGACAAAAAACAGTGAACATACAATTATGATATATATATATATATATATATATATCTATATATATATATATATATATATATATATATATATATTTATATATATATGCGTGTGTGTGTGTGTGTGTGTGTGTGTGTGTGTGTGTGTGTCTGTGTGTGTGTGTGTATTGTATATGTATATACATATGTGTATGTGTGTGTCTATACATACACACAGATATATATATATATATATATATATATGATACTATATACAATATCCTGATATTGCCAACATCCTGGCAGATAGGTTCAGTGCTAACTTTACCCCCCCTCACCCCCTAAGGGGCCCATCTCTATACTGGAAGAATGCAGAGTTCCTGTAATCATGGCTGCACAGGTAAAAACCACACTCTCCAAAGCCAAGAACTCAGCATCAATGGGACCTGATAACATCCCAGGCTGTGTTCTACATGATGAACTACAGAACGAAACGAACTGTAGCTGGTAGTCAACTGACTGAAAACATTTAGAAAAAAATAAAAAACAGAGTCTGAAGATGCCTTTGAATTATCTGGTGAAAGCGCTTAGTTGTTTGAATTGCAAGTACTTTGGATTGCAATAAACTGTTAACTGCATTGGTTTTGGTAATTGTTTTTTATTTTTTTCTAAATGAACTACAGAACAAACTGGCACCCCACCTAAGTACCATGTTCAATCATAGCCTCACCTCAGGGTTTGTGCCCACTGAATGACACACAGCGATGGTTATCCCACTCCACAAAGGGGGATCCACCACGGACCCCGGGGACTACCGCCCCATTAGCCTGATGAGCCTGGTCTGCAAGGCCGTGGAACATATCATCATGGAACTTATAAACAAAGACATTGGTAATCTGCAAACTCTGGACCTCACCCAGTTTGGATTTGTAAAATGCAGATCATGTCTCCTAAACCTGATAGACTTTTTTGAAGCAGTCACCAAACCCATAGATGAGGGTAAGCTGGTTCACACAGCCTATGTAGATCTCACCAAGGCTTTCAACACCATCCCCTACTCTGTAATTATAGATAAACTCACTAAACTAGGTATAAATCCCTATGTCACAAGAATAGTTGCCAAATGGCTCACTGATAGAACCCACACTGTGAAAGTAGCAGACTCCAAATCCGACTTCAGACCAGTGACAAGTGGAGTACCACAAGGTTCAGTCCTGGGTCATCTCCTGTTTGGTATTCACTTCTCTGAAGTACAGGCTAACACAGAATGCCTTTGGTTAATAAAGTTCACAGATGACTGCAAACTAGGAGCCATAATCGAAACTCCTACCGATGTGGACATCCTACAAAAGGGCCTCACTGAGACAGATGCCTGTGTCAAAGCCATGGCCTCAAGCTTAATGCCAAAAAGTGCATTGTCATCCCTTTTGGTAAAAACTCTGTACCCATGAACTACCACATTGGCGGTAGTCTACTTAACACCGAAAGTGTGATAAGAGACCTTGGGACACAGGTGGACAGTAGTCTCTCCTTTGATAATCACATTGCCACAGTAGTCAGGAAATCCTTCTATGTGGCACACCTCATTACAAAAGGTTTCTCATCCAGGAAAAAAGAGGTAATTGTTCCCCTCTACTCATCACTCATTAGACCCATTATAGAGTACAATGCCCCTTTTGGTATGTAACTCACAAGACATCTACAACAACTGGAAAGGCCGCAGAAATACCTCACAAAGAGGATTACTGGCCTTAAACAGCTGCTCTACGCAGACCATCTCAAAAAACTCCAGCTTTACCCCGTCACATATCGCCTACTCAGAGGCGATCTCTGCCTAACATATAAAGCTATGTCAAACCCAGAGCTGTTGGACATGCTTCACTTAAAGAAATCCCAATCCCTCCAAGCTACACGTTCTAGGGACCTAAACCTTGTCACCACAATAAACAGAACATGCTGGATGGATAGATTCCTGTCCCAGAGACTTCCCATACTCTGGAACAAACTACTTATCTATGTCAAACAAAGCTCCTCATTAGCACTCTTCAAGAAAAAATCTTGATGATTGGATGGGAAATAGGAAATTCACCCCGGTGATCACTTCTGTGGTTCTGCTTGATAGGGGCACAGGAAAATAATTTTCTCCGGTGGCGAAAGACGGCACCTTTTTGGCTAGGCTTATATAAGCCCTAGGGCCAATAGCCTAGTACCTACCTATGAATCTATATATATATATATATATATATATATATATATATATATATATATATATATATACACACACACACACACACACACATATATATATATATATATATATATATATATATATATACATATATACACACACACATATATATATATATATATATATATATATATATATATATATATATATATATATGTATATAGACACACACACACACACACACACACACACACACACACACACACACACACACACACACACACACACACACACACACATATATATACTAGAAAAGATTATAGTATAAAACATTTTTCTTTAAAGACACCAGAAAGAAGTTGAAAAACTACTTATGAAGGTATTAACAAAGGGCAAGGGAAGAAGAAAAAAAAGAGAACGAGAGAAGGAGAAATACTAACAATTGTATCACCAGTACACTAGTACAAAGGAAAAAAATTAATGAGGAGATAAATTTAGAGAAAAATTATGGAAAAATCAATTATCTATTTAGTAGCTCAAGAGACAATGGTAAACCACTTCTTTCACATAGAGGTGGCAAATGAGATCTGAGGTAATGGGGATTGGTGCAGTGTGGGTAAGGTAGAAGCTTGAGAGTTCAAGATTGCCATAAGCTTTTACAGCAGCCGAGTTGGATCTGAGGGTGTGGATCTGAACCAGTTAGTTCAGGACAGAATGAAAACTGACAACATCAGATGGTACATTTATATCAGACTGTATTGTTGTAAATCAGGAAATAAATGTTAACAGAGAATGCTGGAAGCTTAAGCTCAACCCTTTAAGAAAAACAGACTGAAATTAAATGACTTGGTTTAGGCCATAAATATTTTATTTCACAGGACTAAATGGAGCCAGAGATGTAATGTCTAGTCTGGAATCCCATTCTTATCGTCCTTAGTGGTGAACTAAGTGCTACCCTGGGGTGCCAGAGAATGTCTAGTTAATTTCTACAAGAAGGGTGAAAGTATTGGAATAGTTTCACAGTCTCCAGATGCCTTAGCAAAGCTCTATGTGTGTTTTGTGATACATCTGTGCTAGATTCTGGTTCAGTTTCTAGTCGGAGGGGGTAGTGTGGGAATCACAGAGTCAGGCAACCAGATGTGATGTCATTCTATAGCTAGCACTGAAATTATTTTAGATATTAGTGAGAGATGTATGACACTCAGTAGTTAAATATTGGTTTTCTGTACATGTCTGAATCTTTCTATCTGTGTTGTTTTTATATTTCCTTTGAATTGAAACTCTGGTGTTTATTGTAAATAGACATTTAGTATTTTCATGTTTATTATTTTATTATTTATTATTAAATATATCTATACTTTTCATTGTGGCTGATCTTTTAAGAAAATAGTTTAACCTTTGAGAGAATTGCATTTATTTGGTGACACTGTGGGCTTCATGCTGCTGAAAGTCTTGCTGCTTGGCTTGCAAACATTACCATTTGTGTAGAATTAATTTTACTAAGAGTAATTGGGTACCCTGGTAAGTTCCTGAAAGTAGCTGGCTGTTGACAGTGAGTCTACCTTATAGTCTGGCAGAGGGGGCATAGCTGGTAAACCTGTGTCAGCATTTCCCAGGTGTGTGTGTGTGTGTGTGTGTGTGTGTGTGTGTGTGTGTGTGTGTGTGTGAAAATCAAATCTCAGAGAGTATGTGTGTCAGCTACTCAGAAGAGGGACACAGAGCACTGGTTTCTGCAGAGAGAAAGGTGAAGTCTTATTTGAGGCCTGGAGGAGGAAGTCCAGCCCCAGGACTGGGTGTGTTCCATGTGTGCTCTTAAGGGAAATTGTGCTTTGTGCAGAGAGCTACATCTGAAATTACTGTGTGTATCAATTTTTGTTCTAAGTGAATGTTCTCCACCGGTGTCAATGGTGAGGATTAAGGCTCCTTTATTACTGGCCCAGTGGAGGTATGTCACATATTGGTGAGCAGTAGTGTGGATATTAATTGAACTTCTATAGCCTGTAATCAGTTGTCACTAAAGGTATGTGTACTCTCAGCAACTACAAGGTAAACATACAGAGTTTCATTTTTCGCAACAGTTTTATTTATTTTTGTTAGTTTAGTTTAGTCAGGGAAAACAGGCAAAGATGTCAGCAGAGGATTATGGCAAGCTGACAGTGAAGCAGTTAGCTAAGGTGTGCAAATCCATAAAAGGGCTGTTGCATGCCAACCTGACTGAAGAGGAAATTATTTCAGCCTTAATCAGAGCTGCAGCATGGACCTGCAACCAGGAATACAACCAGTCTTGTGATGGGGATGTGCAGCCCTCAGAAACAGGACAGTTCACCTTTTCCTCAGAGGATTTAAAACCCATCTGGAGTTCGAGAGACGTGAACTGGAGGCAAAAAGCATGGAATTAGAATCAGCAGAGAGATTGCGGTGTTTGCAGGCTGAAGAAAATGAGAAGCAGTGTCAACATGAGAGGGATATGCTGACTCTTCTACAGGAACATGGAGGTAATGGAGAAGGGAATTACCAAATCCCAGAAGCAATAAAGGTCAGAAAATTCCTTTCATAATATAAAGAAAGTGATAATTTTGATAGTTTTACTCATATATTTGAAAGAGTATGTAGACAATATGATGTTGACCAAGTACTCTGGGTACAGTTCCTGACCCCCTTACTCCCTGGTAAAGCTGTAACTGCTGTTTCTAAATTGTTTGATACTGATTGTTTGAATTATGACAAAGTTAAACAATGTTTATTGGAATGTTTTAAGTTAACACCTGAGGCTTACAGGAAAATGTTTTGTGAGCATAGATGTAAGGCATATGAAAGTGTATGTGATTATATTGGTGAGCTAAGCACATATATTTATAGGTGGATGACTGGGTGTTAGGTCACCACCTTTGAAAGGATGGCAGACCTTTTGGTGAGGGCAAAAAGCCCTTTGCACTTTGACTGAGGACATGAGAATCTAGTTGGTAGACCGGGAGTGTAACTCTGCAGATGAGCTGGGGAGAAATGGTGGATCTCTACTCAGCAAGTAGGGCACCACTGCACAAGAATGGGATATTCAGTACTGCACATGTATATAAAGGAATCCATGGCGGGCACCTTACACCACCCCAACAGAGTCCATCAGTAACAGAGGAAGCTTCTTGTTCAGGTACACAACCAGGATCAAGGTTTAGATGTTTTAAATGTAACCAGAAGGGCCATGTTGCCTAAAATTGTCTACTGAAGCAAGGTGGGGAACAAAAGGTGGCGTAGCCAGCAAGTGGGAATAAAAGTATGCCAGTGGTAAGTTCTGGAGATGAGAGGGGTACCAAACTATTACCGGAGTTTGTATCCTACTTTAGTAGATGGAAAACAGGCCACTGCTAAAAGAGGCACAGCCTCTCACATTACCATTGTGAAGCTTGCAGTAGTTAAAGAGGAGCAATACTTGCTTGTGCAGTCCACTCCAGTCAGAGCTTTAGGAGGGACCCCATTCCAAATACCTTTGACCAGGGTTCACCTTCACTGGGACTGTGGAAAAGGAAGGAAGCAAGTAGGTGTGTTTAAGGATATCCTGGCAGATGTCTTAATAGGGAATGATTTTGATAAAGCAGTACCTTGTGTGCATGCAGTTACATGCAGTCAGGCTTGAAGACAGGCCTGTGTATCTGGTAGCCTGGGGGAGACCCAGACAGACCCTACACCTGAAGCCAGGGCTAGAGAGGTCCAATTTCAGGGAGGGCGCTACACTGTAGAAGTGAGCCTAAAGGTGGTGGTAGGTACTGGTGTTCTTTTGGACAGAGTGACTGCAAGGGCAGAAGTGAGTGGTAGTATTCAAGCTGACAGTGAGGCACCGCTGCGAGAGGATACCAAACTTCCTGTGGAAAGGGAGCTGAGAAGGGTCAAAAAGGTAGAGTTGAGACAGGCTTAGCTCTTGGACCATACATTAAGAGGCTTGAGGGAGGTAGCTATGGAGGCGCTTTATTCTCAAGGAAAAGGTGAGTCTGTATACTGGAACAAAGGGCTACTATATAGAGAGTAGACCCTTGAGGCAGGGCTAGAGGGTGAGGTAGTACAGCAGTTGGTAGTGCCTAGAGCCTACCATCTGGCACTTCTAGCCATAGCCCATAACATTCCTTTTGCAGGTCATAGGAGCATAAAGCATACCAAGAGCCATATTATGCATAACTTTTATTGGTCTGGGATTGCAAGGGTTGTAACAGGGTACTGCAGGACCTGTGAGCAGTGCCAAATAGTAGGCAAGGCAGGAGACAAGGTCACGGCTCCTTTTTTGCCTTTGCCTGTGATTGAGGAGCCATTTCAGAGGGTAGCTATGGATATTGTAGGGCCTCTAAATACCCCAAGTTCTAAAGGGAAGAAATACATCCTACTTTTAATAGATTATGCTACTAGATACCCCAAGATGGTGTCCCTGTCCTTTATTGAGGCAGAGAATGTGGCAAATACTTTACTAGAGATTTTCAGCAGGGTAGCTTTCCTGACAGAAATACTGACTGACAGACATGCCAATTTTATGTCAGAACTGCTGGCTTGTCTTTGGGAATGCTTTGGAGTGAAGCACCTAAAGATCACCCCTACCACTCACAGACTAATGGTCTTGTGGAGAGGTTAAACTCTACAATAAAGATCATGCTAAGGGCATTTGCAGACCAGTTTAAGAGATAGTGGGACAGATATTGTCCCCATCAGCTGTTTGCATACTGGGAGATACCCCAGGAATCCACAGGTTTTTCACCCTTTGAGCTACTGTATAGGCATAAACTGAGGGGGCTTTGATTTGATTTGTGATGAGTGGGAGGGTGAGTGTGAATCCCACAAATGATCTGTTGTGGCATATGTCCTAAACCTTAGGACAAGGCTTAGGTAGCTCATGGGCTTGGCCCAGGAGAACATGGCAGGAGCCCAACAGCAGGAAAAAGGTCTGGTATGACAAGAATGCTTTAGCCTGAGAGTGTGCTGTGGGACAGAAGGTTATGGTGCTCATTCCTGTCAGACACAATAAGCTGCAGACAGCTTGGGAAGGACCCTTCAATGTGGTAAGGAAGTTCAGTGATGTTAACTACATGGTAAAACTACTAGGTAGGAGGTAACGCTACAAACTGTACCATGTTAACATGATGAAGACTTACCATGATAGGAGGCCCTTGAGCTAAGCATTTCTAGTGGGTGACATGAGGAGTCTGAGGGGGATCTGGTGACTGATGTCCTCAGTGAGGCTCGGACTGACACCTCAGTGGAAGAGGTAGCAGTATCCCAGCAGTTGTTTCCTACCCAGGTTCAGGAAATCTGAGTGGTGCTACACAAGTCTGGGGGTATGTTCACTGGGAATTGTGGATGCACCCACCTGGTGCAGCACCATAGTTGAGTCAGCAATGCCAATGAAGATGGGATCTCAAGACAGGGTATGGGCTAATATATTCCCAGACAGGCTCATTTCTGTCAAGCAATGTTTTTCTAGATTCACTTGAGAAACTAGCTTGAGTCTTCAAAGGGGGAAGAAATGTGATGATGTGAGATAGTGTCAGGGTGAGAGAGAGTACAGCTGTGCCTGTGTAGCATATGCCAGCATAGCTAGCTGGAATTTTGTAAAGCATTTTATGTCATTTGTATATCAAACTGATTTGTACAGATGCTTGTGTTAAAAATGTATTTGTAAAGCTGCTTGTGTTAAAAATGTATCAACAGTGAGTCCTGCTGGATCAAAAATAAATATACATTTATATCAGACTGTACTGTTGTAGCTGAGGAAATGTATATAAGTTAGAGGATGCTGGAAGGGAAGAGCTCAGCCCAGCTTACCTTAAGAAAAAATAGATTGAAATTATATGACTAAGTTTAGGCCTTAAAGATTTTATCTCACAGGCCTGAATGCAGCCAGAGATGCAATCTCTGGTCTGGGATCCTGTTCTTAGTGGTGAACTAATTGCTACCCTGGGGTGCCATAGAATGGCTGGTTAGTCTCTACAAGAAGGATGAAAGTATTGTAATTGTTGCACTGTCTTCAGATGCCTTAGCAAAACTCCAAGTATGTATTGTGACACATATCTGCTAGATTCTGCTTCATCTTCTGGTCAAGGCGGGTAGTGTGGGAACCACAGAGTCAGGTGACCAGATGTGATATCATTCTATAGCAGGCACTGAAATTATTTTAGATATTAGTGGGAGATGTGTGACACTCAGCACTCTGTCTTGGACTTGACAACAAGACCACTCACCAACTTCATCTTGCATTGCTTTAGTAAGTAACCAGGGAACAGTAATTCCTCAGTGAGGAAATTATAGTGAAACTAGCTGAATTTTGGTTTTCTGTATATGTCTGAATGTTTCCATCTACTTTGTTTTTAAATTTTCTGTAAATTGAAACTCTGGTCTTTATTGTAATCAGATATTCATTATTTTCATGTTTTCTACTTTATTATTTGTTATTAAACCTATATGTATACATTTCATTGTGGCTGGTCTTTTAGAAAATAGCTTAACCTTTGAGAGAATTGCATTTATTTTGTAAAACTGTGGGCTTCATGCTACTGAAAGTCTTGCTGCTTGGCTTGCAAACATTGCCATTTGTACAGTATTAATTTTACCAAGAATAATTGGGTACCCTGGTAAGAGCTTGAAAGTAGCTGGCTGGTGGCAGTGAGTTTACCTTATAGTCTGGACAGAGGGGCCATATCTGGTAAATCTATGCCAGGCTTTCCCAGGTGTGTGTGTGTGTGTGTGTGTGTGTGTGTGTGTGTGAAAATCAAATCTCAAAGAGTATGCATGTCAGCTACTTGGAAGAGGGACATAGAGCATTGGTTCCTGCTGAGAGAGAAAGCTGAAGTCTTATTTGGGGCCTGGAGGAGGAAGCCCAGCCCCAGGACTGGGTGTGCTCCCTGTGTGCTCTTAATGGAAATTGTGCTTGGTGCAAAGAGCTGCAATTACTGTGTGTCTCCATTTTTGTTCTAAGTGAACATTCCCCACCAATGTCAATAGTGAGGATTGAGGCTCCTTCATTACTGGCCCAGAAGAGGGACATCACAGTCCCTACTATGATTTGTAGAAGATGTTCAAGTTAAAGGTTTATGTGGATCAGTACATATGTAGCATTAGATCTAAAAGCACATTTTTATGGTTGTAAGGATGTTAGTTGAAAAATGGTCCATTCATTTATTAACTGTTCAAGGAGTAACGTTTGGAGACAGAGGTCCTTTTTTAAATTTGAATTGGGGAGAGTATGAGGGAAACAGTTCTGGAATTATGACTACAGAATAGAAGTTTATGGGTGCATCCCCCATTCCAGAGTAGTTCTTGCACTTGCATGGTGTTTTATGTTCCTGAGTACAACAAGCGTACGTCTCTAATTTCAAGTATGTGGCTTATATCTTGTGGACTAACTCTTTGTACTTCCAAGTTGTTTGCAGACTTCCAGGATGATCCCAAAGCAATTGCGTGTCAGATTTTGGAGTCTTCTATGATCATGTTTTTTTTTTCTGTTTTTATTACTTATAACAGACATCAAGAAACCATGTTTGAATTCCAGTAATCAAGGCAGATTTTTCCTTGTCCTGACCTTGCCATTTCTGGGTGAGCACTCAACCTTAGGTTAGTCTCTTTTCTGAATGATTGTCCTGTTACTTGGTAATCTTATTAGAAGGTCAGAGTTTTGCTATCATTGCTATACTGGTGAAATACATTTTCCTTCCCAGTGTACTTCTGATGTTCCACTGCTTGCTCTCACACGTTTCTGACTTTCCTGTACTCCAATTTCATCACTATTTAGATGAATAATCTTCAAAGAGACCTTGCTTGGAACCATGTATTTTAGCTTGCAGCAGCAATTCTCTTAGTGTTACAAGGTTTTGCATGTGGACATACATACTCACATGCATGCAACATGCCTGAAAATTCTTTAGAGCACCTGCAGTACAGCTGTCTATTTGCCGGCATTGTCATTTACTCAAGTAGATTTCTTAATTATTTAATACTTGACACTGTAAATGCATACTTTTAATTGATAATTATATTCAGACCATGTCAAACAACTTGGCATCACCACTGTAGTCCCTGTGCAGCCACATTAGGCATGTTTCTGAAAACATGGCATTACAAGTCAAGAGAGAGTATACCATGGTGTGAATGACAACCAAGAGGTTTCAGTTGCTTAATTCTGACAAGAAATACAGGCATCATAAATGCAATGCCCTGCAAGGCTCTGCTGTTTAAACTATGAGTAAAATAACAATGCACTAATGTGTTCCACATACTTAATATACATTTCAGGAACACTCTGTCTGTCTCTCTCTCTCTCTCTGTCTCTGTCTATCTGACCTGTTCTTTCCATTGGCATAGAAGATATAGATGGCACCTGCACAGGTCACTGAAGTAGTCCCTGCATTGCTCACCAGAGTGGATAATGCTAGTGCCAACAGTTCTCACCCTGGCAAGGCTGTGACAGGTATCCACTTTATACGGGGGAGCTTTATAATAGTCCCCCAGCAGGTGCATCTGTCATTCTCTGTACAGAAATGTTTTGGTCTCCTTAGAGTACTGCCTGGGAGCCCTACCTCCCTCAATACCTCCAGAAGTCATAGCCACTTATTATGTCACAGTCTATTCAAATATGGTACCTATGTCTTGTCCATGCACATTTCTGTCTGACACATAATGCGCTATAGCAGGCACTCAGTTTGTGTGACATTCCATGGTGCCACCACATGATAGCATGGATATACGTGGCATGGATGGTGTCAGGATGAGAACTACGGCATGGAAGGAGCATAATAGTAGCACAGTGCCCACATGTTCATTTCTGCAGTTTATCACCCCTTACAGGCTGTAATACTGCAATAGTTTTATCCCTAGGCCTCTAAGGTCATTGACCCAACTATGCATGCACATTTCAGTTTGCAGGTACTAATGCAAGTGCATGATGTGAAACGAGTCTTGTAGCACAGCCTTCATCATGTGCCCATTGTGGTAAAAGTGAGCGTCAGAGAAATTTGGAGTAAATAGGTGCATTAGTCTAGTTAAAAACTCTAGGAGCCTTAAAGTTGTTCTATTAGAGACAGATGCAGAAATTATGTTGCTCATTGTAGTATGGAATTTGCTAATGAGCAAGCAGTGGCATGCTTTAATACTTTTATAAATGTAGAACTTTGTACATTTACAAACAATTCATGTGAGGCAATGGACTGAGGAGTGGTGCTTGCACATTTTGAGTACTGCTTTGTACATGTGGTGTAGGTATATGATGTTTCTTAAATTGCATGAAAATCACACATAACAGCACATAATATATAACGTTCAACAAAGTGTCTGCATGAGAATAAGGGTCACATTTTCAGTATTAGATCACTTCACAAACAAAAACTATTTTAGTAATTGGTGACTCTAGGTTAAGACACATATATTCCCCACTCACTAGGCTGGACAAAGACAGGGTGACAGTGAGTTGTCTGTCAAGGTGCAAGGATCTTGGATATTTTAAGGGCCCATAGGACCCTTGCAGCACTCAAATATATCTGTGATATGGTAGTCGTGCATATGGTGGTGAATCACTTGGGATGAAAATCCCACAGGGAGATGCAGAGGGATGTGACTGAGCTCTCGGTTCCTGTCACAAATTCAGGAAAGACCCTGATAGTGAGCTGTCCTTGCTTGTCCACAAATGATGCCTAGGTTCAAAGAAAAGATGACAGGCTTCAACAATTGGCTAAAAAAAGAATGGGGCAGGGGCCTCAAACTAAAATTGCCTGAGGATCAAATGAGGATGGATCCGCAGAACCAAGAGCCTGAAGAAGTGACAACCCCCCCCCCCAAAAAAAAAAAATTAACAACATATGTATAATTACCCATTCAGCAACAAATATACAATAACACAACACCCCATGCCCTACTTTATTTAAAAAAAAAAAAAAAAAAAAAAGATAACAGAATACGCTGGCTGGTAGTTTAAGACCCCTAGTTTAACACAGACAGTTTATTAGCATTCATTATGTAACCAAAGAGCCAACAGTAAAGGAATGGTTACATGCAATATAAACAGCATGTCTGGTGTGCAGCTAATCTGGTAGTCCAGAATTCACTTTTAAAATGAAAAGACTCCAGTACTGTGCATTGGGACAGATTACATTATTGGTTTTAAAACCTGTACAGTTCAGTTTTGTCTTGCTCCTGGGATTGTCTGCTAATGGATCCCCTCTTCCCTTTTGATGAAACACTTTATGAAAGGAGTGGTACATATGAGACCCTCTCACAAGCAAATTTCTCCTTTGTGGGATCTCAACTGTGTCCTGGAAAAATTGACCTGACCACCTTTTTAACTTGCAGCTGAGGCTGATCTGAAGCTCTTAATGTGGAAAACTGTTTGCTTATTGTTTTGACATCTGCAAGATTAGTTTCTGAGATGAAAGCTTTCATAGTGAGATAACCTTACCTGATTTTCGACAAGGATAGGGTTGTGTTACACACTAACCCCTCTTCCATGCCAAAAGTGGTCTCAGAATTTAATCTCAGTCAGTCTAGCAACTTCCCTGTGTTCTTCCCAGAATGTAAGTATAAGGGAGAAAGGATACTTCATACCTTGGATGTACATCAGCAGCTCAGGTACTTCCTTTACAGAATGAAACCCTTTAGAAAGGCTGAAGGGGTTTTATTTCCTATACAGTGGTAAAGAAGCATCAACCTGTCTCTAAGCAAACCATTGTACCTTGGCTTCCTTTTTTTTCTTTTGTTAACCCACCATGGCAGTGTGAATCCAGGCAAGGTAAAGGTGCATTCTACCAGAGCATTTTCCTCTTCAGTGGCTTATTGGAAAAGAATGGACTTTAGAAGTATTTTAGAGGTAGCAACTTGGTCCACTGTCCATATCTTTATGAAGAACTACAAGCTGGTTGCCTTTTCTAAATCCAGAGCAGGCTTCGCAAAGACCATTCTCCAGGTACTCCTGGACCTTTAGCCTTCCTCCACCAGGATGGATAAGCTTTGGGAATCTACCAATATGCTGGTAAGGCAGTGTATTTGTTGAACATAGTACAGCTGTGTAAGTTCCACTTACCTGTAACAGTAGATGTTTATAGAACACACTGTCTTACTGGCAGTACCCCCCACCATCCTCCTTTTGATGAATGTACATAGTTGGTCTTGGGAGTTGCTCTTGTGTTTTGCTTCTGCAACCTTTTTGTGTGTGTGTGTGAGTGTGTGTGTGTGCTCGCGTGCATGTGGCTTTGGGTGTGTGTGTTTTCTTAGGTTTATAGGTGTGTACTAGGCTAATGGCCCTGGAGCCTTTACATGCCTAGTCTATAGGATTACCCTGGCATCATGCCACCTGTCCTTAGTTCCCAGTTTCTCTGTCGAGTAGTGCCACTGGAGTGATCCTTGGGGTGAATTTTCTGTTTCCCATCCACTCATTAAGATTTCTCTTGAAGAGGGCCAGTGAGGTGCTCTGCTTGACATGTATGGGAAGTATGTTCCATAGCATGGGCAGTCTCTGGGTTATGAACCTGTCCCTCCAGCATGATCTGTTGATTGTGGTAATGAGGTTGAGATCTCTGGAGTGTGTGGTGTGGAGGGATTGGGATTTCTTTAGATGTAGCATTTCTAACAGAGGTGGGTCAGATATGGCTTTGTAAGTCAAGCAGAGATCGCCTCTAAGTAGGCAATATGAGACAGAGAATAGTTGGAGTTTTTTGAGTCTGTCCATAGAGGACAAATGTTTAAGGTCTAGGATCCTCTTTTTGAGATACTTTTGCGGCCTCTCCAGTTGTTGCAAGTGTTTAGTGCGGTACATGCCAGATAGGGCATTCTACTCAATGACTGGCCTAATGAGGAAAGAGTAGAGGGAGACAATGACCTCTTTCTTCCTGGATACAAAACCCTTAGTAATGAGATGTGCCACATAGAAGGACTTTCTGACCACTGTGGCAATGTGTTGGTCAAAAGAGAGGTTGCTGTCAACCTGTGTTCCCAGATCTCTTATAACGCCTTCTGTGTTCAGTGGACTACCATCGATGTGGAAATTCATGGGAACCGGGTTTTTCCCAAAGGGGATGATGACATATTTTTTGGCATTGAGCTTAAGGCCATGGTTCTGACACTAGTCGTTGGTCTCAGTGAGGCCTTTCTGTATCAACATCACTCGGGGAGTTAATAAAACCTCCCCTTGTGTTGGCCTGTACTTCAGAGAAGTAGATACCAAACAGGAGAGGACCCAGGACTGAACCCTGTGGGACTCCACTCGTGACTGGTCAGCAGTCTGACTTGGAGTCAGGTACTTTCACACTGTGGGTTCTACCTGTGAGCCAGTTTGAACCCACCTAGTGATATAGGGGTTGATGCCTAGCTTAGTGAGTTTTTCTATGATTCCTGAGTGGGGAATGGTATCAAAGGCCTTGGCCAGATAAAGGTAGGCTGTATGAACCACCTTGCCTTCATCCACAGCTCTGGTGACTGACTCAAAGAAGTTGGCCAAGTTGAGCAGGCATGATCTACCCTTCACAAAACCAAACTGTGTGGGATCCAGAGTTTGGAGATTCCCTATATCCTTGTTTATTAGGTCCATGATGATGCGTTCCATAGCTTTGCATACCAGACTCGTCAGGCTAATGCGGAGATAGTTCCCATGGTCTGTAGTCGCTCCTTCTTTGTGGACAGGGATGACTGTAGCAGTGCACCATTTGGTAGGAACAAAGCCTGAGGTGAGGTTGTGATTGAACAGGGCACACAGGTGAGGTGCCAGTTCACTCTGTAGTTTATGTAGAACACAGCCAGGGATATTGTCAGGTCCCATAGAAGCTGTATTCTTGGCCCTGGACAGTGCTGTTTTAACATGTGCAGCAATAATACTGGGTGCCTGACAATCTACTGGTATTGTGACTGGTCCTTTATGGGGGGAGAGGGGTAAAGTTGTCACTGAATCTGTCAGCCAGTATATTGGCAATATCTGTTGGCTCGGTATCGGAGGTACCATTGTGCAGTAGCTGAGAGCAAATCTGGGTGTTGACGTGGAGATTCTTTACATAACTATAGAAGGCCTTGTGATTGTCTTTGCTATCTGCTGCAATTCTGTTTTCATAGCTAGCTTTAGAGGATTTGATGAGGGATCTCAACTTTTTGTTGAGACTGATAAGGGAATTTTTCCAGTCTTGGGACTTTACCTTATTCCTCATCAGTTTCCTCCTGTTGTAGAGTTTGTTTATGGCAGGGGACCACTTGATTGGCTTCCTTTCTTTGGAGGAGAGCGTCTTAGTTCTATTGGGTATGACAAGATCCATGCATTTGTGTACGTGTTCATACAGTGCATTGGTGTATGATTCGACGGTCATGCAACTGTTCTCCATTTGCATGGGTGCTGTGAAGTTAGCCACTTCTGTGTTTAGGAGCCCAAAGTTAGCTTTGAAGAAGTTTTTCATGGTGGTTACCTTTGTGGGAGGGGGGATGGAAGGGATATGGATTTTCAAGGTGATTAGTTTGTGGTCAGATCTAACCAGGGAGGAGTTGACTATTGGTGTAGAGTAATGGTCGCCCATGTTAGTAATGACCAGGTCAAGGATGTTGCTACCTCTAGTGCAGGTAAGAACAAGCTGGTCCAGGGCATTGGAATTAATGAATTCCAGGAAACGTTGGGCAAGTGTATTGGTACATTAGTTTTCCCAGTTAATGGAGGGGTAGTTGAAGTCGCCCAGTATGAGAGTGTTAGGTTGGACCCTAATATTCTCCAGGGTGCTTAGGAATGTGGAGTGTGAGTCTTGGGACATGGTTGGGGACCTATAGCAGGCTACAGCCTGAATTGCTGTCTTACCCAATGTTAGCTGCACTTGAAGTATCTCAGATGCGTCATGTTGGGCAAGCAGTCTGGAGGTGTGCCATCCTTTATGAATATGCAGTCTATGGTCCAAGTTCTGGGGCTGAAAGGTGTGGAATGAGTTATAGCCTAGTAGTTCAGGGGTGCTTTCTGCTGCCTTGAACCTGCTCTCTGTTATGGCACAAATGTCAATGTTCTCCATTTTAAGGAGTGCTTCGAGTGAGTGCATTTTGAGATTTAGACTTCTAGTGTTGAGCAGTATGACCCTCAGATTGCATTTGTTTGTAGCTGTTACGGTGGTAATTTGATCTTTGGAACACAGCCTAAAAAAGGCACCATAAGGGTGGCAAGAGCATTGGCCAGTATCCGGAAGCCCAGGGGTGACAGATGCAGGCCATCTCTGGCAAAGCATCAAGGTCTGTCAATCATATCATCCCAGGCAGACAGATACTGGATTCCCTTAAAATGACACCAAAAAGTCAGCCAGTTGTTGAAATCAATCATTTTCTGCTTGTACTGTGGTATCATTCTGGGTGATGGTAGGATGCTGCTCAGGGCTAGGGTCATACCCAGCTGGGCTACATAATCAGAGAGCTCTTCCATGTCTCTTTTCATGTAGTCCAGGAAGGTTTGTCTCAGGTCATTCACACCCTCATGTACAATGAGTCATATTTGTACCTGTTTTTGAGGGACCTGTGTGCGTGCATTATGTGGCGGATTCTGATGCCTGACAGGTAGCTGACTGTTACTTTCTTCTTATTCAACTTAGTGAATGGGACATCAGTGTGCCTCACTATCGAGTCACCTATGACTAGTGTGTTGGCCATGCTGTTTTGCCTTAGGGGTTTTGGTTGAGTGGCACACTGTTTAGGAGAGTTATGTGTCTCATGATTAGTGTTGTGTTGTGGTGGTCAAGTGCATTTCTGCCTTGGAAGTCTCTGCTGTTTGGGTAGATTTTTATTGCAAGCTTCCACGAAGGTGGGTGTGTGGTTTGTGTTTTTATGTGAAGGCAGTGCTGGGGTGTCTTCTGGAGGGCTGTGTGTTCCATGTAGTGTGGTGCAAGTGTTGACCTTCTCTTGACCAGCTATTCTGGTCTTGGCTGGAGAATGTGTGGCTTCCAGTTTGCATATATAAGTGTGTTTGTCTTTTGGTTTACAACAGTAGGTGTTTGCAAAACTTTTGTTTCCATCTGCTCTTCCTGTTGGACCCTAGAAAACTGAAAGGATTCTGTCTGTGAGCGTGAAAAACTGTCCTGATGTTGCCAGATGATAGTTTCTTCACCCTCACTGACAGGCAGTGGGAGGAGTTCTGACCTTTGACAGACTGCCAGAGGGAGGGTAGCAGAGCACTACTACCCACATGCCTATATGCCAGTAAGGCAGTGTGTTCTACAAACCTTGACTGTTGAATGTGGAAATCTGAAGTAGTTTACTTCATTTGATCTTCAACCTGTGGGTACCGGATCTGTATTGGATCCGAGCCGGCAACTTCTCAAGCATCTGCTCCGAGCTCCAAGCTACTCCCCCCACCCATAATACAACACCACTACCTTCCAACCCTCAGATCTCATTTGCCGTGGCTTTACAACGCATCATGATTCTTGAGCTCCAGGTTGTGAGTAGAATTGTGAAGTTTCTGATTCTCCTGTTTCATAGTTTTCAGTTTGTCTGTTGGTAGTGTAGGTCTCCTCCCATCCTCCCCCTCTCTGGTGCATTGAGTGTAGGTAGTTTTCTATAGTTTTAGGAAGTTGTTCTTTTTGTAGTAGTTAACCCCCCCCCCCCCAGTTTCCTGCATGCTTGTGTTTCTGAGTGTGTGGTGGGTGGAGAGTGTCTTTGGTAATTTCTTAAACTGGTTATGGCTGATCAACCAAAGCAAGTGTTTAAAAGATGCACAGAGTGTGGCCATAAACTGTCACTTGCCAATGGCCCACACTCTGTGTGCTCTTTGTGTGCTGCCCATCTGTCAACGGACTGCAGTATTTGCATGTGTTTTAACCCACAAGCCCTTAAAGACCGTAGGGCTAAACTTATGATGAAGGGCCTTCTCCCTTCTATGGAGGCAGCTGCCTCCAGTTCTGCTTCTGTCACATCTGTGACTGGCTCTCCTTTGGCTCCCCCCCTTGCTTCTCCTTCCTCCCAGGCTGGGACTCATCCTCCTGCCTCTAGGCCTGTGGAAGGAGAGCATAGATAGGGCAGAGAGAAGGAGAGACAGCACAAGAGTGATGAGGAAGAGGTCCCTAGACCTTTTGGCTCCAACCGGGCCGCCCCCCAAACTTCAGACTAGGCACCGACCTGACTCCACTCAGCTCCGATCTCCTAGGTTTTCTCCAGAGCTGGAGGAGCCCAGGCCATCTTCTAGGGATTCAGTTCTCCGACCCGTCAGGTTGAAATCCATAGCTTCATCACGGTCTACCGCAGTCTCTCAGGAGCTGACATGGATAAAATGATGCAGAGATTTATTCACACACAAATTCAGATGGGAGTCTTGCCAGCCCCCTCTCCCTCTGGAGGGGGGAGCTCACTTCTCTTCTTTACACCTATATCTCCTTCTCCGATCTGACCCCCGGTTTTGGAGTACATGGATCCGAGAGGTTCCCTAGTCAGGGGGTCGTTGCCGACAGTACCTGTTTCTTTGATGCTGGCAGCTGCCTGGAGCATGTCAAATCTGACTAGCTCAGATCCGAGTGGCTCTCGGAGACATAGCCTGGGTGTCGGATCCGGGGGGGTGGAGTTTTTTCCGTTGGCTCCAACCTTGTCAGGTCACAGCCACCTCCTTGGCACTCCATCTACTTTGGGCCAGGCTCCAATCCCCTCATTGGATCTGGGGAGAGTGTCTCCCTTACTAGTCTCTTCTCCTTTGGCGTTTGATGTTGTGGAAATGGTCCTCTCCAATGGCTCAAAGCCCGTGATTATATCTTTGGACTCTGCCCTGACTCCCTCTGTTTTTGGTCTGACTCCCAACATTTTACCACAGGGACAGCCCATGCTCAAGGAGCCGCAGGTGTTTTGTGAGCTCCCTACGGAGAGCCCCACCGGAGAGGTTCCTCGCAAGCATACGTGCAAAAGGAGGCACTTGGACTCCTTTCCGGAGTCCCTCACTGACGACACTGTTTTGGATGATGGGGAAGGTTCCCTCAGATCACCTCCCGAGGATGTCTCCTTCGGAGACATCATGGAAATTTTGCGCCAGCGGGGAGGTTGGTTCACCCCAAAACTTCCTTGGATGAATCGGTGTTTATTGAGGCTTTTGGCATGGGCCCGTCTACTTCCTGGGTGTCCCCCCAGCAGATTCATTAGTGGACTTGGTCACCTCATGGGTTTGGAAGGAACTGGACACTGTGGAACCAATCCCAAAGCACCTAGATAAAATCTTAAGCCCCCCTGCAGACATACCTGCTTGGAATAAAGGATCCCCGGTAGACACTATAGTGGTAGCAGCCACCACCAAGAGGGAACTAGCCCAGGAAAGTTCCTCAGTCAACCCTCCTGACCGTGAGTCTAGGATGATGGATCATCTAGGGAAGCGGGTTTATGCATCAGCAACCTTTTCTGTTAGGGTGCTGAACTATCTGGCCCATGTTACTCGACTACAGCACGACCTGGTTAAGGAACTGGCTGAGTCGCCCTCAAAGTCCATATTGCAGGAGGACAGGTCTACGTTCTCCACGAGGATGGCTACCTTGACAGTGGTTTCTAATATGCCCATGCAACTCCTCTCGTATGTGACTGAAGGAGCGGCTAGGGCGGGTGGGTCTGACGTTTCCATGAGGCATCATGCCTGGTTCAGGTTGTGTTAGTTCACAGAACCCTTCAAGGCGTCTTTTGCGAATGCCTCATATGACGGTTCTTCCCTCTTTGGTAAGACTGTCCAGGAAACCTTGGCCCAGAGTGAGAAAGATGGGAAGACATTGTCTGCCATTGGAATCCGCTTCTCAAACCCTCAAAGATCCTTTTCCTGGAATCAGTGAGGGCAAAAGAAGATGTGGTTCCAGATGTCTCAGTATTCCCGGGACACTCAGGGCCCTTTTTCCTCTAGAGACAGAGGGGGACAGGACAGATGCTGGCCCAGAGGCAGAGAGGGTCCGAGGAATGTTGGGTCTCAAGAACCATTCTCTGACAGGCCTATCCAGCAACCCTGAGAGGTTGCCCGACTGCCCTGCTCTGGAGGCAGTCGGGGGGGTCACCTGTCGTTGCACCTGACGGCAGGGGAGTGCGTGTCATCAGACCATTGCGTGCTTCAGATAATTTCCAGAGGCTATTAAATTCCGTTTATGGTTTTCTCTACCCCTTCCCATCACCTCCAAAATGTACCACCCACGCAAAGGGAGGCAGCAGCACTAGAGGTTTCCAAGCCTTTAAAGAAATGAGCCATTGAACCCATCCCCCTAGATCAGTCCGGATCGGGCATCTACTCCAGGTTCTTTTTGGTACCAAAAAAGATGGGGGACTTAAGGCCCATTCTGGACCTATTTACTCTGAACCTGTCAGTTGCCAAAGAGAAGTTGGTGATGGTTGGTGATGGTCACCTTACAGTCCATCCTGCCGTACCTGCAAGAGAGCGACTGGATGCGCTCATTCGACCTCCAGGACACCTACTATCACATAAAGATGCACAGAAGCTCCAGGAGGTTTCTCCTCTTCTGGCTAGGAGCCAATCATTAGCAGTTTTGAGACCTACCCTTTGGTCTCACCACAGCCCCCAGGGTGTTCACCAAAGTGATGTCAGTAGTACCGGCTCACCTGAGGCTTCAGAGGATTCAGGTCTACCCTTACCTGGACAGTTGGCTCCTTGCTGCTCCCACCAAGCATCTACTTTGCTGGACCAGAGACTATTTCCTACATCTTGCACACCATCTAGGGATTACAGTCAACACAGCCAAATCTCTTCTGAACCTTGTCCAGGTTATAGAATGCATAGGAGCATGGATAGACATGTTACAGACAAAAGTCTTCCTGATCTCAGAGAGAGTTAGAAACTTAAGGATGCATGTCACTTTCATTTATCGATCTCATCTTCCCTCAGCAGAGTCAATTTTAAGGGCCCTAGGTTCTATGGCAGCAATGATAACACTTCTGCCATGTGCTTACTTACACATGCAAGTATTTCAGTGGACTCTAGTGGTGCAATGGTCTTTGTTGGATCTTCCATTGTCGTACCCAATACACATAAGCAAAGTCTGCAGGTCGTCCCTTCTATAGTGGATGCATTCTTCGGAAATCTTGGAAGGACAACCTTTTGTCACAGTCCCTGGCCAAGCCACAGTGACCATAGATGCCGCCTCCCAGCTAGGGTGCGGGGGCAATACTCAGGAAGGACAGTCCAAGGCATGTGGTCCCCGATCGAGACCAGTTTGCATATAAACATTCTGGAGATGAGGGCGGTCCTTTAAGCATTGCAGACCCTTCATGCCTTTCTACCTCTGGGAACCATTGCAATCCAGTCAGACAACATGTCGGTGGTCTGGTATATCAACAAACAGGAGAGACCAGATTTTATCCCCTTTGTCGGGAGGCCATGAGATTTTGGGAATGGGCGATCTCCACTGATCGTTTTCTGGTAGCAATGCATATTCCAGGGTGGTCCAACATTCTGGCGGACAAACTAACTGAGATTATTCTGATGCCTTATGAGTGGTCTCTGAATCCTTCAGTAGCAGAGCAGATCTTTCTAGACTGGGGTCAGCCTTGCTGCGATCTCTTCGCATCTCCTTCCAAAGTGAAGTGCAGCAAGTCTTTGGTCTGAACACCCCCCCCCTGTCGAGAGAATCCCCCAGAGATGCTCTAGTCCATGTTTGGCCTCTTGGACTTCTTTATGCTTGTCCTCCTGTACCCCTTATTCCAAAGTTCCTCCAGAAGGCTCGTCAACTGGGGAGCAAAATGATCGTCATTGCTCAGTTTTGGCCTTGCCAGGTATGGTTTCCCTTCCTTTGGTCTCATCTTCTAGCTCCTCCTTGGATCTTGGATCCCATTCCAGATCTCATTTCTCACCCCTCAAGGGTCCTTCATCTGAATCTGGACAGTCTGAAGCTCACAGCTTGGCTGCTCCAGTTCCCTTAATTGCTAGGACTCCCGGGTTGTCTTCTTCAGTCAGGTCTATTCTGGTGGCAGCTCATAAGTCATCCACCAGGAAGATTTATCACAGCAAATGGAAGCGTTTTTACTTTAGGGCCTCTCAAAGGAATTTAGATCCTTTCATGGCTCCCATTCTGGCTATCCTTGATTTTTTTGGCAAATATCTTTTAACAGGGGGCTAGCTCATCTACGGTGAAGGTTCAACTAGCCGCCATTTCTCATTTTCACGTTGGTTAGAACTCTGCTTCTTTGGCCTCTTCCAGATTGCGCAAAGCCTTTATTAAAGGTACTTTCCTCTTAGGTCTTCTGGTCAAAGATCCTATCCCCCCATGGGGCCTTACTATGGTACTACAAGCATTGGTTGCCCCTCCCTTTGAATCTGCAGCAACTGTAGATCTTAAGTTTCTGTCTTGGAAGACAGCCTTCCTAGTGGCTATCACCTCGGCTAGGAGGGTCTCAGAACTTCAGGCGTTGTCTGTCAAGGTTCCATACATGTCCATAAGGACAGGGTTTCTTTTTGCACCAATTCCTCCTTTCTTCCAAAAGTGGCATCTGAGGTCAATATCAATCAGACTATCAATTTACCTGTTTTATTTCCAAATTTCACAAACAAAGTTGAATACAACTTGCATTTGTTGGATGTTCATAGACAGCTATGGTTCTATTTGCACAAGACCAAAACTTTTCATAAATCTGACCAGTTTGTGTCCTTTTCTAAACCATTTTTAGGTAAACCTATTTCCAAGGTGACCATAGCCAGGTGGATTTCTGTATGTATCCTTCAGATCTACAAGGATAAAGGTTTGTCTCCTCCGGGTCAGGTTAGAGCTCACTTGACAAGGTCAGTGGCTACTTCTGCAGCCTTTTGGTCTAGAGTATCCTTAGAAGATATTTGTTCTGTGGCTACTTGGTCCTCATCTCATACTTTTATTTCTTACTATAAATTGGATTTGGTTTCTTGAAGGAGTGCATCCTTTGGTTCCACGGTCCTCCAGAATATCCTTCTATGAGGGCCACCCAGGTGTTTAGTAGCTGGGGACTCTGTCCCACAGGTTGAAGATCAAATGAAGTAAACTACTTCAAATAAAGAAGTTATGTACTCACCATAACGTTCCATCCGAGTAGTGATACTTCATTGGTCTTCAACCATCCCTCCCTCCTTCCTCCTGGCCTTACCATATGGACAGCTTTCATAGGTGGCACTTTGTGTGCATAAGGTGGTTTGGATCAGGTTGTTTAGTATAGAGTGCAGCAAACTCGATCTGACGGTTGGAAGGTAGTGGTGGTGTATTATGGGTAGGGGAGGAGCTTGGAGCTCGGAACAGATGCTTGTGAAGTTGCCAGCTTGGATCCTATATGGATCAGGTACCCAGAGGCTGAAAACAAATGAAGTATAACTACTCAGATGGACCATTATGGTGAGTACATAACTTCTTTTTTTTTTCAAGTATATGTATTTTTATATTTTACTATGAATTGTCTACTGGTTGTTGTTTTCATTGTTGGCAGAGAGATGGAAGAAAAATACTACTAATGCTCTCTATTAGTGTTCATGTTTTACAGCTTAATCACTACAGTATAGCTCCTGCTTTTGGGATGTTAAGCAGCACAAGTACAGTGGATAAATGTTTACTTTTTATCGCTCTAGTCTGTTGACAGGATCCTGGCTTGGTTTGGTATTGTTTATCTGCTCTTGTATCTTCACAGTTGTGGCTGGCGTTCTGCAAATTATGACAGAAGTGTGGCAGTTATTAGGCTGTTGTTTGACAGGGGTAACTAGGAGACAAAAAGTAATAGAAATTATTATTAGATATTAAAAATGGAATGGTTTAGCAAATAGGCTTATTAATAACAGTAGTAATTAGTAACAAATAAATAGGCAGACTGGAAGACTACTCCACTGAAACACCTTTGGGAAGTCAACCTAGGACAATGGAAAGATAGACTAAAGGAGATATGGGTGTTGGGAAGGATAGAGGATGGCAGATGAGAGCCAGGTGAGAAAAACTAAGTTAGTCAGTGCTGAGGCAGCTGCGCTTCCCACAAGTCTATTTCGATGTCTTAAGCAAAGCAGAGCAGTGTTGATCCATATTAATACAAAAGACAATTCCAGTACTGTTAGGAAACAAAAATAGGACTTGGACCATCTAGTTAGCTTATTTATGCAAAACATTAGTGCATTTCTTCCTATCCTGTTGGTACAAGTTCTATTGTAACAACCAGCGCAAGTCCTTTCCTAAAGCATTTGTTAAAGATGGCAACAGTAAATTACATCCTAGAGACTAATCTTACTATGTAAAACACTGCTTAAGTTAGCAAAAACACTAACTATTATGCAAATATTGCACTACAAGGTAGACAAAGCACTAAGAATAGTAAAAACGCTAACTCACTTCAGTATTACACCAGTAATGTTAGACAAAGGGTAGTTACTATTAGAAACTTATGAAAACACACTATTGTATTATAAAAATAATGGAATGCTATCTATTTCAACAGTATTGCAATGCAAAAAGTAGCATAACACTACTCAGTAAACTCCTCCCACATACATTAGTGTAATTTTTTTTAAAACACTCAGTTTGGCTCTCTAGAAAAAGATGCCAGTAGAAGCTTGGACTATATTTTAAATTTAAGTTAAACAGTGAGAATTGTGCTCAAAATTAGTAGTTAGGCAATCTGTTAAATAGAATTCAGGTTGGTATTTGATGTTATAAACAGAGTAAGATGGGAGACGCCTGGGGCAGAGGATGCAATTAACTTCTAGAAAAAAAGTTATTTTTAGCAGTGTAATGTACTGGTCCTGTTAGATGTCTGGTTGAAAAGATTTTTGATCATTTTTATGGGATAATATTTATAACATGTCCTAGTTCCAGGTATATGCATTTTATATTTTACAATGAATTGTTTACTGGTTGGTATATTCAGTATGGGCAGGGAGATAAAAGAAAAATACTACTAATGCCCTCTGCCAGTGCAGGTTTTACAACTTAATCACTACAAAATAGCTCCTGCTTTTGGGATGACGAGCAGCACAATTACAGTGGATAGATATTTACTTTTTGCCACTCTAGTGCGTAGGCAGAATCCCATCTTGTTTGGTGGTGTTTAGCTATGCTTGTACCCTGGAGTTCTGTAAAATGGGGCAGAACTAGAGCATTTCAAGCTGTTTTAAGACAGGTAGACAGTGTGCACACTGTTCGCGGGATAAGTCCAGGAAACCTTATGTGTAGTTAGAAAAAAAATGATAAAACATGGTACAGAGACAACATGTATGACAAATAATGGGACACAAACAGAACATAAGTTAATATACACAGAATGTATCCAACAGTAAAAATTAATGAGAAAACAGATATAATATAGCAATAACCCATGCCTGGGTGTGGGTAATGCTGGATTTACCCACGGTTGGCGTGGTTTGGTCGCCCTCGGGACCAAACAAAGCCAACCGTGGGTAAATACAGCATTACCCACACCCAGAAGTGGGTTATTGCTATTATACCATGACATTATTTAAGAAAATAAACTATTACTTTTCTTAAATAATGGCATAGTATAATGCCTGTTTACTGCCCTTCCGCAGATGTCTGGCATCCGCGGCAGTTCTGATGTACTGCGCGCCTGCGCAGTACATCAGAGCTGTGGGCAAAAGCAACGGAGAAAGCAAGATCTCCGTTGCTTTTTTTACTGTTTCGCTATGTTAAATGGGTTTAACATAGAGAGACAGCTTTAAAATAAGCAACGGAGATGTCCGTTGCTTATTTTAAAACTGTCTCGCTATGTTAAACCCATTTAACATAGAGAAACAGTAAAAAAAGCAACGGAGATCTTGCTTTCTCCGTTGCTTTTTTTTTAAAACCTGTCTCGCTATGTTAAATGGGTTTAGCATAGCGAGACAGCTTTAAAATAAGCAATGGAGATCTCCGTTGCTTATTTTAAAGCTGTCTCGCTATGTTAAACCCATTTAACATAGCGAGACAGTGTTTTAAAAGTAGAGTTATACTAATGGAAAAAAGTCCGGGCGACCGGACCTTTTTCCATTAGTATAACTCAATTTACAATGTGCACGCTGGCCAATCAGTGTGCACGTTTTGGGGGGGTCATGGTATAATATAGCAATAACCCACGCTTGGGTGTGGGTAATGCTGGATTTACCCATGGTTGGCGTGGTTTGGTCCCGAGGGCGAAGCCCGAGGAACCAAACAAAGCCAACCGTGGGTAAATACAGCATTACCCACACCCAGAAGTGGGTTATTGCTATTATACCATGACATTATTTAAGAAAAGAAACTATTACTTTTCTTAAATAATGGCATAGTATAATGCCTGTTTACTGCCCTTCCGCAGATGTCTGGCATCCACGGCAGTTCTGATGTACTGCGCGCCTGCGCAGTACATCAGAGCTGTGGGCAAAAGCAATGGAGAAAGCAAGATCTCCGTTGCTTTTTTTTTTTACTGTTTCACTATGTTAAATGGGTTTAACATAGCGAGACAGCTTTAAAATAAGCAACGGAGATGTCCGTTGCTTATTTTAATTGACTCACTATGTTAAACCCATTTAACATAGAGAAACAGTAAAAAAAGCAACGGAGATCTTGCTTTCTTTGTTGCTTTTTTTTAAAAACCTGTCTCGCCATGTTAAATGGGTTTAGCATAGCGAGACAGCTTTAAAATAAGCAATGGAGATCTCCGTTGCTTATTTTAAAGCTGTCTCGCTATGTTAAACCCATTTAACATAGCGAGACAGTGTTTTAAAAGTAGAGTTATACTAATGGAAAAAAGTCCGGGCGACCGGACCTTTTCTATTAGTATAACTCGATTTACAATGTGCACGCTGGCCAATCAGCGTGCACGTTTTGGGGGGGTCATGGTATAATATAGCAATAACCCACGCCTGGGTGTGGGTAATGCTGGATTTACCCACGGTTGGCATGGTTTGGTCCTGAGGCGGCCCGAGGATCAAACAAAGCCAACCGTGGGTAAATACAGCATTACCCACACCAGAAGTGGGTTATTGCTATTATACCATGACATTATTTAAGAAAAGAAACTATTACTTTTCTTAAATAATGGCATAGTATAATGCCTGTTTACTGCCCTTCCGCAGATGTCTGGCATCCGCGGCAGTTCTGATGTACTGCGCGCCTGCGCAGTACATCAGAGTTGAGCAAAAGCAACGGAGAAAGCAAGATCTCCGTTGCTTTTTTACTGTTTTGCTATGTTAAATGGGTTTAACATAGCGAGACAGCTTTAAAATAAGCAACGGAGATGTCCGTTGCTTATTTTAAAACTGTCTCGCTATGTTAAACCCATTTAACATAGAGAAACAGTAAAAAGCAACGGAGATCTTGCTTTCTCCGTTGCTTTTTTTTTTAAAACCTGTCTTGCTATGTTAAATGGGTTTAGCATAGCGAGACAGCTTTAAAATAAGCAACGGAGATCTCCGTTGCTTATTTTAAAGCTGTTTCGCTATGTTAAACCCATTTAACATAGTGAGACAGTGTTTTAAAAGTAGAGTTATACTAATGGAAAAAAGTCCGGGCGACCGGACCTTTTTCCATTAGTATAACTCGATTTACAATGTGCACGCTGGCCAATCAGCGTGCACGTTTTGGGGGGGGTCATGGTATAATATGAAATACAGCTCACCTATGTAGACACGATTAATGACATTAACAACAATAAAAGACCAGAGATAATGGTAAAGGTAAAAGGTAATGAGTCAACATGTGAGTATGCTGATACGGTTGGGTGCTTATGTCAACATACTGACAACTGACATTTACAAAAAAAAGACAATAACTCAAGTAGCAAAAACTAAGTACTGGAATGTATGCCTGCGACTTAGCCAAACCTTTCCTAGTGAAAGGCTGTTTTGAAGCAGAAGCAAAGATGAATGAAAAAAAAAGTAAAGCCACTTTAATATATTTGATTGATGGGGTCATATCTTCATATCTCTTCATCTATGCTGCAATAAAGTCATTTGAGGTAAGGCAAATACTGAAGAATGTAATAAATTGATAATATGTTAAGTGGATATAATTTCTTTTCTATGGCATTAGAATTCTGAAGAACCAGGTCTAGTAATCTGTAGATCCTAATGTAACACGTAGCCAATTATAACAGGGTATACTACCTTTACACATCAGAAAAAAGGTAGAGGAAAAACATGAACAGCTAATAAAATATGGACATGGTTGAAACGATATCCAATCATTCTCCTTAGTTCTCATTCACAGTTGTATCCCCAAAACCAAGTAAGTATGTAGAAGCTAGGCTCTACATTACACAGGGGCAGCAAATAAAGAGAGACAGAGAGATAGGTGGAGAGAGAAGGTGTGCGTGTGTGTGTGTGTGTGTGTGTGTGTGTGTGTGTGTGTGTGTGTGTGTGTGTGTGTGTGTGTGTGTGTGTGTGTGTTGGTGTTGGTGGGGGGACCTAATACCGGTTGCAGTTTATATAAGTGAACTAAGTGAAGTAAAGGTAGTTAAGAAGTTGGACATGAGATCAGCTTGAGGTTCTCACAGAAAACTGAAGCATTATTAGTTTTTACACCATACCTTAATAATTTTTTTCACAACCATAATACATTATGTAGCTACATTTAACTCACATGGTGTGATTACCACAGATTCCATTGTTAACTACTGACTTTAAGGGTTTTCTTCCCTTTTATATAATCTCTGGTTTCTTGGACTTGGGTTTGTTATTTTTCTTTTCTTTTTTTATTTTTCATTGATTGTCATTTGCCATCCTCCAGATGAGTACAACTGTTCATTTAGTTTCCTCTTTTTTTCTCTGTTCCCCTGGAGTATCTGTCCTTTTGTTCATCAAGTGTTATCTTCAGAAAAGGAGGCACTTCATGTGCTTTTCAGCCCTTCACCAGAGCCACTTATAAATTAAACAGAAGCGTTACTAGGATTGATACGCTTTGTGTATGTTGATCAGAAGCTTTACTGATGGTAAGGTTATATATGTCCTCTACCCTAGCAGCACCTCAGTTTGGAGTCATGATCATGCAAAAAAAATAGTTTTGTTTGACAAAACCACCCTCTGGTAAATCTGTGTTGCCTCAAGCCATGCATGTCTGGTATTATCCCCTCCTGCAGCACCATGGAAGATACTACTGAAATATAACTTTCTACCAAATTTGTCAGGCTCCTCAGAATTTTTCTTGACCAGGTGACTACCACTACTTTCAGAATGATTGTATGATGGACCCATTCTCCAGGCAAACTGGGGTCAAGTAGGGGTGGCATTGCTCCATCCTTGTTGTTCTTAGCAGTCATCATAGTCCTCACCAAGAACTGCCTTTTCACTAGAATTAACAAAAAGTGCAGAATAGCTGGAATGTTGTTCTGAATTCTGAGTCCATTTTTAAGGCATCTGTTATTGAAGTATAGTATGCTTGTAACACTACTATTGTTACACACGCGCACGCACACACACACACACACACACACACACACACACACACACACACACACACACACACACACACACACAACATATATTTGCAGAAGCTGACTAATGTCTGGACCCTGAAGTAGCTTTAAGAAGGTCAATTTTTCAGGGCTTTGCAAGCACTCTTTCACAATTCACTGTTCAGGGATATCCTCTGAAGACAATTGAACATTTCCCTATGTTGGTATCCATCTCTCCCTAACAGCAAATATAGACAGTATGAGATATTACAGCATCCATGTTATTATTGCTTTGGAACCTCTTCAAAAACTGTGATCTACAAAAGGATACCAAAGTACAAGTACACCGTTGTTTTGTAATCTCTACTCTTATTTAGGCATGTGTAACCCTTACAACATAGAAGTATCATCTAAAGAATCCTGAGAGATTCAAAAATGATGTCTTCCCAAGTTTCTATATGCCATGGAGGAAGAAAAGTACAGTAGTGTAACTGTTCCTACTGAGGTCAGTGTCACTAACACTGAGACCCTAATCCAGAAATATCAGTTCTACTGAACTTTATATTCTCTTTGCATGTCCCTTACTCAGCTTCTACAATGGAATCTATACTCCCAGCTCAGTCATAGTCAGAGATACTATGGTTTTAAAAAATATCTTTAAATGCAACAAAAACAAATATCAAGAAAATATATATGGACATCATGAAATAGGAAATTCTGGCCATCAATTAATCTTGGTGATGCCACCTCCAGTGATCATTTGTTAACAGTGAAGAGAAATGCTTTTCATTCAAAACTGGAAATTGAGAGTGTAGGAAGGAGAGGAAAAGAAACTGAGATGAACAGGCACTAGGCATCTCTCTCTCACTTGGAAATGTCTGCTATTTTTACAAATGGATCTGTTGATGTTCATTCTCATTGCTGCAGTAGACCTTTGGCAATATGGGTTGTTTCTTGCCTGGTGTCAGATTCACAGAGTTGTCTCTCTCTCTCCTGCACCTTCACTCTGACTGCTGACTGGTCAGCTCCTTGGAGAGAAATCAGCAGTGAAAGTGGAAGCAGTTCTGAGGTCTCACAGGAGCAGTGGTCAGCCTTAAAAAAATAATTTCTTTTATATACACAGGGGAACTCTTCCACACAGCTGCTATATTTAAGTTAGTGACTAAAAGCTGCATTTTTCCTGTTAAGAAATTTGGTATTTTATTCACATATTGGACATTTCCTATCAGGGATTGCAATTTTGGACTAAGAGCTTATTTTCTAGATTGAGAACTATTTTGGTGTTAAAAGTATATCGCTTATATAAACAATGTATTTGGGTGAAGTTAAGGCTCTGGAAGTATTTACATGGGGCAGAAGATGTTTATAATATTTTTAGTGATTGTGTGCACTTTGTAACAATTTACCTGTTATTTTTTTTTCTTGGGGCACAGTAGTGTTCATTTATTTCTGATAGGATTTTTTTGTGTGATATTTATATTTTTGCACAAAAGGGGACTATGTGGGGAGTTTGTGTGTGTGTGCTTGTGAACACTTGCGTGACAACTTACCTTCTAATTGACTCATTATTGCACTGCTTACAGGCATTCCGACCTCCTCCTGAGCTGCAGCATGGATATTTACTTTGGTCCTGCTAATTCTTGAAGCTCTGTACCTAACAAAAAGAAACAATACAATAAAGAGCCCTTGTTACCACCACTAGCTCAGGCACTGCTTCAGTAAGCCTGTAGTGACCAACTGTTGTTCTGCAGACCACTGACTGCTTCTCCAGGTTCCTCTGTTGTAGTCCTTTCAGCCACCATGGACTGGGGGTTAGCCTTGTTCTCTTCAGCTGTTTCAGTGTCCCATTTTGGCATGTGAGAACCAACTTCTTTGAGTCAAGGAAATATTCAAGGGGATGCTTTTTGGGGTAGTTGGGGAACTAGATTTCTTGACAGGACTGAAGTATCACCTCCAAATTGGTCTTCTAGGGTGTTACCTGCAAAGAAAATTCAGAAGGTTAGACTTTGTTCGTCTGAAGACATGGTGTGTGCGTTCGTAAAGTTGATTTTCTTATCTTAGCCAGGTAATTATTAAAGGCTGTTAATCCTGGTGCTCACAATCCTTACTTGAGGAAATGTCAGTAAAGAAATTCCTGAGGAAGTTTTATTAGAGGATTCTGACAGAGACAGAGACAGGGCTTCTTCTGCTGTAGATTCCCAAGCCCATAACTTTGATTCTGAGGAAACTTGGTCTCTGCCTCCTTTGGAGGAATTTTCTTTCTTTCTCTCAGGCTATTTCCAGGATGAATGTGGCATTTGTGTGGTGACAGGTACATGTTTCCCCTGAGTTCAGGAGATATTATGATATATTACAAGTGGATATACTTCATTGTATATCCCTCCCTTCCATTTTGGGTGGATGTGTTTATTGCTGTCTATACTAATCCTGACTCTCAGCCTTCAGTCCCCAAGAAGCAAATAGACTGTATAAAGTTTCTCGGAGTAACACATTTTTCTTTTGTCATCTTTGATCAGATCCAGCTGAGATATCTAACTCTTCGCCAGCTGGCAATAGACTGTTGGTCAATAATACCCCTTTCCCAGTGGACAAAGAAGGTGAGGTATTAGACATATTTGGTAAGAAACTTTTATTTATTTATGTATTTACGTATTGATTGATTATCTTTTGTTTACTGGGAAAGTCCAACTGATTACTAATCACATTTTCAGCACAGGCCCGAGTAGAAAAGCTCCACATAACATACATATTTATAATGAACAACAAAACAAATTAAACATTTTAAGCATTACTTTGCAGTTAGTATTGAGACAATTAGTAAAGACATTTAACATATACTTTAAAAGTTATATTATTTTACATAAGTCAATGACATGTTAACATGTAATAGCTGGAGATACAAGAGCAATGACAATATGCATGGGTTCAGTATATGTATATTGACATTAATGATGTAGGATGTCACAAGAGCAGGAACAGAAAATGGAGGAGGAGGAAGGGTATAAGCAGAAATAACCAAGAAAAAAACATAAGTAGAAAAACTTCTGATAGTGGAGAGATGAAGAAAACAGTAGATAGGCAAGATGATGAGGTGGGTGAGGAGGAGATATTAGTAGGAGAGGATTACTAATACAGAATAGTTGGAGGAGCAGTGTTCTTCTTCCACTTTAGCTTATAGCATTCTTAACGACCAGACTCATATGTGGAAAGTTATTCTGTTTTGTGCAGATAGTTTGTTTGAGGGACTACTCCACCTCACTTCCTTTAGAGGATAGAGCCTTTCTGAATCCTATTGCTTTTAATATTTCTCAAGAATCTAGACATCTTTTGAAGAGTGTGTATGATTATGCAGATGCTGTGTCTAGGACCACTGCTACTGCTACAGTTTCAAGGAGATATGCCTGGGTACATGACCAAACATTTGCTGATAAAAGTAAAATCTGAAGTTCTGAGTTCTACATTAAATAAGAAGGTTTTGTTTGGCCTACCTGCTACTCAGATCCTAAAACAATTTGATGAAAGAGGGAAGTTAATTAAGGGAATGTCTTAAGATTTTCAAGTCTCCCTTTTACAAATCTCCAAATCTTCTTTTCCTTAAAAAACAAAACAAACAAAAAAATAAATAAATAAAAACAAGCAATTCTAACAACTCGTGGCAAGCACACAGTAAAAAAGAGATGACAGGAGGGGGAGCAACAAGAAACAAGGATCTTTTCCAAATAAAGGGACAATCAAATACTTCAGAATGACACTGTCAGAATTCTATTCCCCATTCCCTCCCCTCCTGCCCATATCTCTCAAAATCTGTCTCAGAAACTGTCTCTTTACATTCCCCTTTGGCAATAGATTATTTCAAATTCTTGTGTGCTAAAAGTGGTTCAGAATGGTTAAGTTGGCATTGGATACAAATACCTCCTTTTGGGGGAATCCCTTCCCATCTTTTGAACCAAACAGAGTCATTTTCCTCAGGTTCTTTGAAACTTACCACCCTAGGAGTCATAGAACTAGTGCCTTTAAATCAAAGGGGCAAAGCCTTCTCTTCCTGAATGTATCTGGTACCAAAGAAAAGAGCTTTCATGGAAACTAGTTCTACATCTTTTCCTACCTCAATCTGTATGGAAAGTACCAAAATTCAAAATGATGACTATTTAGTCTCTGTTACCTCTCATTCCTACTTTGTGTTTCACAGTAGTATTAGACCTAAACAATACTCATCACATTCCTATAGCCACAGGCTTCAAAGAAATTTCTCAGATTCTCTATATCTGGATTATATTCAGTTCCTGCATTACCCTTTGGGTTATCTACTGCACTGATGGAGACAGCAGACAGCTTTAAATGCAGGTCTCCCCTTTTCTCCTCAGAACCCCAAGTCAGTCTGAAACTAGAAATACCTCAGATTTTGTTTGGGAAACAGTTTATATTAGGGTAAAGGTGCAAGGCATGTGGGACACCTCAGACATACCAACGTACATAAATGTCAAAGATCTATTGGGTGTGTTTCTTCCATACCTAGAAATCTCTTCATCATTTATGGTCTCCTGGACCTCTACAGGTGATTAAAGACAATGCCACAGTGATTTGGCACATAAACAAGCAGGGAGGCACCAGGTTGTACCCTTTGTGGAGTCTGGCTATGATGGCTTCAGCAATAGCTCTACATCATTATATATCTTTTGAAGCATCTTATATTTTATTAGAGAAAATATAGTGGCAGACAAGTTGAATGAGGGGGTCTTCAGAGAGTTGATCCAGTTGTAGAGAATATCTCAACTAGATCTGTTTGCCACCTTTCAAAATAGACAACTGAACAAATTCTGCTCTGGGGATCCTTGCTAGCAAGCCTAGAAAACAGATGCATTTTAATTCCCATGGTTGGGAATGTTTATTTATGCATTCCACCCTTTCCACTGATATCCAGGGTAGTTTTGAAGGTTCATAAGCACTTTCCAGAAATCATTGTCATGACTCCGTTTTGTCCCGGGCAGCATTAGTTCTACATTCGTATGTAACTACTGGCCAAGAACAGTTACCACAAGTTTTCTCACAGACTAGACCTATTTAAAAAGGACAAAGGGAGTTTGATTCACTTCATTGTCAAACACCTTTAACTAACTGCCTGAATGATTTAAGTTTGATTAATTTAGGCACCTCTTTCATGAGGGTGTACAGCAGCTACTAAACGAGACATGAAAATCTGCTAGTAGAAAATCTTATATTGACAAGTAGAAAAGATGTTCTAGTTTAGCCAATAAAACAGGGTTTTGTGAGGGATTATGTACCACTGGTTCTGAAAATATTTTGTGAGTTACTTTCCTATGAACTTATTTCTCTATCATGATACATTTTGCTGCCATTTCAACATGCCTACCCATGGATCCTCCCCTTTCTTCTCTGTTTTTGGTAAAACAGTTTTAGAAGGGAAGTTCACATCTTAGGCCTCCTAGAAAGCAGGCAATTCCTTCCTAGGATCTTAACCTTGTACTAGAAAAGTTGACATCTGCAAGAAGAGTATCCGAGTTTAAAGCTCTCATGGTGGGTGAACTGTATCTGGTCCTCCATAGAAATATGCTGTCATTAAGAACAGGTCCCTCTTTTATGTCCAAAATTGTTTAATTACTTTGAATCAAGCCATCAATATCCCTATGTTTTATCCAGATACTCTGAACCAGTAAAAAAATGGGGTTGGCATAAAGGTTAAGATGTTTATCTCACAGGCAAGGGGTGCAGGGTTTTATTCTCACTAAGGGAAAATTGGCTAGGTTTAAAATATTCCACAAGGGCAGCTAGCCCAATATTAACTATGAACCTAAAAGCATTCTACAAGTCCTGGATGTGCATAGACAGCTCAGGTATTGATTAGCTGTTTATTTTTTAAGGTGGGACAAAGAAGGGACAACCTGTGTCAAAACAAATTATTTCAAGGTGGTTGTCCTCAGCTATATTGCTCTTTGTTGTACCCATCAATAGTAAATCAGTTACAAGCAGTATGATTGTACAGTTTACTAGAACCTTGGCATATATGATGGCATATTGGAAAAGGGTGGACTCTAGACGCATTATAGATGCAGAAGCTTGGTTCTCTCTCTACATACTTTTACAAAACATTACAGAGTGGAGTCTTTTTCCATGTCCAGGGCTGGCTTTGCTAGGGCTATGCTTTAGAGTTTCCTGGATTCTTATCCTATCTCCTCCGAAGTTGGAATGGCTTTGGTAATTAACCTATATATCTAAAAGACTACTGCACCAGTGAGAATGATGAACATAGTGCAGTTGTGTAAGTTGCACTTACCATAACAGTAGATGGTTAAATTCCTCACTGCTTAGTAGCTGCACACACTTACTTTCCCCCTTTTTTGTATATAGTTAGTTGTTGGGTATAAATATTGGATTACTGTGATTACTGTTATATCTTTAGAGGTTCAAGATGAGTAAACTCTCTCTCTCTCTCCCTTTCCCTGTTTTTATGGGTAATAAATTCCTGAAGTTCTCCTCACTCTGACTGCTGATTTTCCTCTAGTGGGCTGACCAATAAGCAGTCAGAGTAAATGTGTGGGAGGGAGATAGAGCTTTGTGAAGCTGGCCTCATGTTGTATCCAAGCAAGATACAATGTGTATAGCCAAAAGGCTACTGCAGCAGTGAGGAATTCAAATGTATACTGTTACAGTAAGTGCAACTTACACAACTGTCCTTTCTCAGACTGGATTACAGAAGCTCATCAGAACCCATCAGTGAACGATGGCTCCTATAGGTTCATAGGTTTATAGGTAAGTACTAGTGTTGCTCCTCTTGAGGACCATTTTAAGCCTAGCCAATTCCTCCTTTTGGTGCTTGAATTAACCTATCTCATTTCGTGTTATATTGGTCTTACCCATCCCATGGTCAGTTATGTAATACCACCAGTAAGAATAACATTTATAATGCTTTAGATAATTTGGGGGGGTCTCATTCAGGTGATAAAGTATTTAGGAGCAAGTAGTAGTACAGGGGGCATTCCTGGGGTAAATTTTGTAGTACCTATTCATAGATCCAAGCTGCGCTTGAATATGGGCAGGTATTAGCTTTGTTTGATATGGACAGGAGTCTTTTTCACAGCAGTAGTATCCCTTGCGAGATATACCTTTCTCTCAAAACTGTTCTGCTAATGCTGCAGAAGAGGTTTAGGTCCTTGAAGTGGGTATTGCTGATGCCATTTGACTTGCTAATCTGCAGAAAATCCATCAGTATTGGGTCAGAGGATGCTTTGTATGACATATATAGATTACCTCTTAGCTGTCTGTAGGATAACAGTATAGTGACAGGGCCTTGAGGTGGTCCATATAGGACATATTGTTTAAGCCTTGTATCCTTTTAGCAACGTATCTCTATGGGAATTCCAGTTGCTGCATGCGTCTGAACAGAAACATGCCAAAGGAGGCATTATATTCAATGACTGGCCTAATGAGGACTGAGTAAAGTGGACAACAACATCTCTAGATCTAGCTGCTATCCCTTTGTTTGTAAGCTTCACAATATAGAAGAAATTTCTTATGACAGTGGACACATGTTGGTCAAAAGTTATGTCACTGTCCACATAAGTTTCCAAATCCCAAACAACCGGGTCAACTCTCAGGGGCATATCATCAGTGTAGTAGTTCCCCAAGGTAGACAACTTCCCAAACTATATGATAATGCATTTTTGGCATTTAGTTTCAGTCCATGATTCTGGCACCAGTTATTTGTTTTGGACAAACTTTCCTGAGGGATGGCTAAGTCATTTGGGGAATTCAATAACTGCTGTTAGCTTGTAGTTGTCTGCAAACTGAGTAAGCAACAACCCTTTACTTCAGAGAAGTAGATGCCAAACAGGAGGGGGTCCCAGCAGCAAACCTTGGGGACTCCACTGATGATAGGTCTCTCTTTGTGAAGCTATCTTGGCCTATTTTGATTTTCTGTATCTTACCTGTGAATCAGTTGACAATCCTGTGACAGTATTTATTCCCAGTTTGTTTAGCTTTTCCACTATGTCGGAGTGGGGATCTGTGTCAAAAACGTGGCAAGGTTGAGGTATGTGGTGTGTACCATTTTAGCTTCATCCATTGCTTTGGTGATCTTTTCAAAGAAATCCACCAGGTTGAGTAAGTGTGACCTATCCTTGATGAACTGAAATGCCAAAAAATTCCACGAGTTTCTTGTAATATATTTAAAATAAATCAATCCCCTTTGCATATGATGATCTAAAAACTGACTGATAAAACATGTCTTACTCCTATAGACAATATCTTATTTGGACGTAAAATTAACTATTGACAGGACAAATAAATGTATAAAATCTGATATTTTTAGAAAAAGTACATTTTCAAACTCCTGTTTGGATTTTAACAGCTGGCATCCTTACTACCAAAAAAAGCTATAATAAAAGGTCAAATGGTAAGAGCAGCAAGAATGGTGAGTGACAGTGATGCATTTATACAGGAATTAGATTTTATGATTACTATGTTCAGAAGAAGGGGCTACCCTGACGATTTATGTAACAATGTAAAGAAAGAGGTAGTGCATAAAAGAAAAACAGGTTTTTATCAGGCTATAATTAAGATGAATATAAGCACTGATGAAAGAAAAAAATTGAGAATGAATCAAGATGCTAGTAGAATGAATCAAAACATGAATTGAATATACATAACTACCTACAACCAGGATGTGGAATGGTATATAGCAATGGTTAATAAAAATTGGGGCTTTCTACAATTAGACAAGCAAGTAAACATAAAAATAGGGGAGTCCCTAAGTTTGTATTTCGGAAAGACCAATCCCTTAAAGAACTGTTACAAAAGGATGCACAGTTAAATATAGTTACAACAGGAAGGAAGATTGGAAATTACAAATGTGGTAGATGTTCCACATGTAAATTTATTATAGTAACAGGGGAATATATTAGGGTTAATCATAACATTATTCCGATTGTAGGACATTTTGACTGTTACAGACAAAATGTGGTTTATATTGCACAATGCCAAAAATGCCCCGTATTTTACGTGGGCAAGACATCCAGACATTTTAGAGAAAAAATAAGGGAACATATACTGGATATAAAACATGGTAAAGTAACTAATGCTTTAGCCAGACATTTAATGGCTAATTCTGACCATGATTTTAAGTTTTATGTGATATAGCACATCAAAAAAGATATACAAGGAAAAATTTTAGACATTCACCTTGATATAAGTGAGTTAAGGTGGCAATTGCGGTTAGATGCCCAAAAATACCCAGGCATTAATGAAAGCATCAGTATAGCACCCATTTTAAAATTAAAGCATATTTTAGGATGATTTCATCTATTTCTATTTATATAGTGGTTATTTATTAACAGTATTTTATGCACTATATATATATATATATATATATATATATATATATATGTTTATTTACATATTCATCGACATCATATTAATGGATATTCTTGGCACTAAATTAGTTATTTTAGTAATAAGTTTGTATAGCTCACATATAGTTCACATACAAATTACACAGGCAGTTATCAAATGTAGAAAAGTAGGGTATTGTATTATATTATGATATTACAATGTGGCTCCTTTAAGAGGTTTTTAAAATTATTTTAAAACCAAATCAGAGGCTTGAATGAATTAATTAAATAATTGAATTAATTAATGATGTACTAGAAGGATATTTAAATGGAAATGTTGGTTTGCTCATTGTTCTGAAGAAGTCCTTATTGAAAGGACGAAACCTGGGTTAACCAATGGACAATGTTTTACATTATTTTATTCAATTTGTTTTACTTGGTTTGCTGCTGTTGATATTAAACACCTTTTTGGATATACATTCCTCCTCGCTTTCATCTTGTTTGTGGAATATTTACTGACCTCACAAGATCCAAATGTAGTGAAAGTTTTGAAACACAAGGAGAATAAATCTAAGATGACGTCTCTGCTTAGTTTAGCAGAAGCATATCGACGTCAAACAGGATTGGAAATCAAACCAGAAGTGGATAAAAACCAGGCAGCAAGTGAATGTGCCAAAAAACAAAAGAAAGAATATAAGGTGAATGACCAGATGAGAAGGCAAGAAATGTAAAAAAAAAAAACATAAATATACTTGCAAGTACAGAAAACCTCTGGAAGAGCCTGATGTTGATCAAGAACCAATGCAGGAATGGTTAAGGAGAGGTGAATTCAAACCAATAAATGAAAGGTTAATATTGGCAGTCCAAGATAGTGGGCTCCATACACGCTGGGTAACAAAGTCCATTGAACATGTGGGAGAAACAGACATATGTAGGTTTTGTAAAACCGAATTGGAAACAGCTGGTTGCGACACACTAATGGGAGAGGGACTGTATACTGAAAGGCATAATAATGTGGCGAGACTGTTACACTGGGGATTTTGCAAAACATTATGGTATCAAAGTGGATGAAAAACACTGGAAACATGAGTCACAAAGAATCATAGAAAATGATGAAGTTTATATTACATGGGACCACCCAATACCAACAGTTCAAAAGATAGATGCTAGAAAACTGGATATAGTGGTCCAAGAAAAGAAGACAAAAGTAGCATTGATTATTGAAATCACCACTCCCAGTGACTACAGTGTCTTGCGTACAGAGAGACACAAAGTCATAAAATACCTGGATCTGCATGCAGAAATGAGAGCCATGTGGAAGAGAGATACCCAAACAGTTCCAACAGTAGTAGGAGCAATGTGGTTTTATAAAAAAGAATTTACAATTGTATTTAGATATGTTACCAATTCATGTAACACCGTACGAATTGCAGAAGGAGTCATTACAGGGTACATTGCGGCTGCTGCAAAGTGCACTTTTGGCTGACATGAAAGAGTGAAACAATACTAATTTCATGAACCTAATTGTACTTTGACTTAGGAATGGGGTCCATTCTCATCATGGAATTAGAAACCCAAAAGATGTGGAGAAATTAAAAACACTAGATGTACAAAGTAAATGTGTATGATACAATAATCAATACAATGACATGGAAAATAATTTATACAAACCCATATTAATTTTGTTAGTTTTAGTGATGAATTAAAACATTTTAAAACTGATTTTATGTTCCTGGTATAAGTTGATGTGTGGCAGAAGTCAGGAATTCACTATTTGAAAGCTAGAAGTGAGAATTTGATGGTAGTGGGGACTCAGAACAGTTATTGAATATGATATACCTAACTGCATGCTTTACCTTCCAGCTAAATAACACTGTAATCTAGCTTGTGATAAGCAGTATGCCAGCTACTAGCTGTCTCTGGCCTCAGCTGCCATGGGCTAGCTGTAGTGTTTTTTTTTTCAATAAACATCTTTATTAAATTATCATGTATGACATAGGCAATCTTACATGTATATATATGAAAAACAAATATTGACAACACTTTAGTTGAAAACATTATACATTACAGACACCATTGAAACAACTATATTTGCAAACATTATACATCACTTATAATCTAAATAATACTGTAATCTATCTTGTGATAAGCAGTATGACAGCTGCTAGCTGTCTCTGGCCTCAACTGGCATAAGCTGGCTGTTGTGGTCTTTTTTTTTTTCAGTAAACATTTTTATTAAATTATCACGTATGACATAGGCAATCTTACATTTATATAAATGAAAAACAAACATTGACACTACTTTAGCTGCAAACATTATACATTACAGACACCATTGAAACAACTATATTTGCAAACATTATACATCACTTATAATCTATCCAGTCATTGTCCGTTAAGGATTATATGGCTCATTCAAATCCTGCCTCTTAAACCTTGTTCCTTCTCTACATATATTATTCCCACAATTCCCATTTTTCCTATGCAGTTTGCTCCTTCCCTTTTTAAAGATCCCAATTTCAGTTGTTTTATCTCTGTTATTATATTAACTACTTCTAGTAAAGCTGGTCTAGACTTTGATTTCCATTTTCTAGTAATTGCTTTTTTGGCAGCCACCATAACTAGACTCAGCAAGGCTTTACTATGTCTAGGCAATTCCAAATCTGTATCATAGCTCAAACAATCATCTCCCCACTCAATCCATTCTGCTCTCCAGTCTCTGACAGAGTGGTCCTCAGGGAATACCTAAAGTATGCCAGCTTATTACACTCTCACAAAATATGCTTCCAGCCACCTCTTTCTTGTCCATCACAACTCCAACATTTGCTATCCATCTGAGGGAAAATTGTTTAGAGTCTACTTGGGGTATAAAAATACCTATGTAAACACTTCCAGGTAAAGATCCTAAATCTTCTAGACTTTGTTGCATATTTGGGAGATATACATATATCCCCCATTGTCTCTTTGTGAATTGCTTATCCAATTTATTTTCCCAAGCCTTTATAGGCTCCTCTGATTGATTTTCATAATTATCATGCAATATTTTATATGCTGTACTAATCATTTCTTTTTTAAGGCAGCTTCTGTTATAGATTCTGTTAAAAACTCCACCAGTGCTAGTCTTTCATTTAGGACCCCCCCTATTTCTTTCTCTTTGTCTGTATTCTGAGATCAATCATTGATAGGGAAGGTAGTCTCTAACCTGCAGTCCAAATAAATTATTGGCCTCTTCCCATTCTATTACCTTTCCCTTTCTAGTTATTTGTTCCCAATACCTTGGTTCCTTTGCCAGTTTTCTCCAATAAATTCCAGCCCCCTATTGCCTATTATCTGTATCCCTCAGAGTCATCCCTATCGGCAGAATCTCTTTTCTACATTCTCATGCTGGTTTATTTCTTAGAATACTCCCTGCTATTTTATGAATATAATACTCTGTATGTTTTTTGTTGTTCTCCTTAAGAGTCTGCATTCAAAATTCCAAACTCTTCTTATTTCTTCAGCTTCCCACCTTCTATCATCATCACCCCTTTCCACTTTAAATTATAGTTTTCTGCTTGTGCTATGTACAAGAGCCTTAACCGTGTTGCTCTAAAGTACCACTTCAAATTGGGTAATCCTAGTCTGCCTTGTTCTATTGGAAGAATCAGCTTATCCTACTTGACCCTTGCTGTCTCCCCTTCCCAGATAAAATCCTTCAACTCTTTTTTAATTGCTATCTACAGCTTTTCCTCTGGTTGATAAAAATATGCCTGACCTGTGTATAAGACTAAAGGGTCTAAAAACATTTTAATTGCTTGTATCTTAGTATCCATAGCCATATAACAAAGCTTCCAGTTTCTCATTTTTTTGTATTATCTTCTGTTTAGTCACTTCCCATGTATCATTAGCTGCCACAACAGAGTCATTTCTAGTATATACTCCTAAATACTACATTTTTTCATGTCCCCATAAATATGGATATTGTTGGACCAATTCATGTGTGGGTACATAATTTACTACTATCGCCTTTGCTTTGCTTCATTAACTTTACATGCTGAGAAGAACTGAAACTGTTTTAAAATAGTACACAACACTGTAATGTCCCTTTCTGGTTTTGTCATGTATAAAATAATATCATCTGCAAATAGAGCCAGCTTTTCATGATTACCATGCCAATTACATCCTTGAATTTCTGAGTCCCTTATTTTCTTTGCCAGTAGTTCCAAATATAATGCAAACAACAAAGGGGAACATGGACAACTCTGCTTGGTTCCTCTACTCAAGCAGAGGTTATCAGAGAGGACCCCCACCCACTTTAATTTTCACCTCTGATCCCTCATATATACTCCTAATCAGTCTTATAATTGTATCAGGGAAAGCAACTGCTTCCATTGCTCTGTCCATGAAGTCCCAGTCTACTCTGTCAAATGCTTTCTCTGCTTCAAATCCCACCAATAACGGTGGTATTTTCTTACATTATGCTTCCCTCTGGATCATTAATGTTCTGTTAATATTGTCAAATGTTTGCCTCCCCTCCATAAAACCACACTGAGCCATACCTATCAATTTTGGTATCACTTTTGCCATTCATTTAGCCATTATAGGCATAAACACTTTATAATCATGGTTTAGTATTGAAATGGGCCTGTATGAAGCTGGATCCGATGGAGCTTTACCTTCTTTAGGTATTACCGTTAACCACCATTTTCTTCCAGGATGCTGGTACTTCTCTTCCTCTTAAAATACTGTTAAATAAAACCTCTCAGATCTTTATCAGTTTTTTCCCTCCTAGCTTCCAAACTTCCACAGGACTACCATCTATTCCTGGGGAATTTCCTGTAGATTGGTTATACATAGCCATTTTATCTCATCTCTTCCTATCCTAACTATTAGTAATCGAGCCTCATCTACCTCTAACCTTGGCGTATTTAATTCTCCCATAACATTTCCATTTGTAGCTTTTCTTGATTTCCATATTTCTCTGCTTTATACAAACTTTCAAAACATTTCCAAAATATTTATAATACTTCTACAGGACCTCTTGTTATGTTCCTTGTTATAGGTTCCCTAAACTTGGTGACAGCCCTTTCCACTTCTGTTGCCTGAATCATTGTGCTAAAAGTTTTTGTGCTCTAGAATTATTATCAAAAACAATTGCTTAACAGCAATCTTTCTAAACTTGTGCATATTATTGAGGTAGTTCCTTATTTTCTGTTTAGCATTCTGCAGTCACTCCTTTTCTCTTTCTGAGAGATTCCCCATATTTTGCAATATTATAACATTTGTTAGTCTATCTAAATAATTATTTCCTTTATTTCCACCCTAGTCTTAAACTCCAATTTAATTTTATCCCACTCCCTAACTATATTTTCAGAAGAAATTTATATTTTCTCTAGTAGCTCCTGAATTAATTTTAAAATCCATTCCTTAAATTCCTCTCTTTTCAGCCGATAGGTGGGAAAGCACCAGTGTCTCAGTTTTATTTCATTACCTTACATTTTTATTTTAGTTATTATTGGAACATAATCTGAAATAGTTACTGTGTGCATTTCAAGACCTTCAATTAAATGCATATGTTCCTGTGAGATATAAATATTATCTAGCTTAGGTCAGTTGTTGCATCTTGAAGAATAATATGTAAATTCACTCCGAACTCCTAGTACTGAAGTCACATCTTCCATGCCAAGCATTTTCATAAATTTCTTTAAAAATCTACCCTCCTTTGTTATACTTTCCATTGTAGGCCCCCAGACACATTTTCACTTTTGAAAACCACATTCCAGTCTCCACCTATAAGTAATATTACTTGCTGAAAGCTGATTATTTCTCCCAGAATGTTCTTAAGATCAATTATAGAAATTATAGGTGGAATCTAAATGTATGCCAGTGTAATCCTCCTCCCTTGCTAGTAGCCCCTTAGTACTATATATCTTCCATTATAATATTTTTTTATTTTTCTATCACTACTGGAGCTCCTCTTGCAATTAATACAAGTACTCCTCTTTTCCTTTGCCCCAGATATTCTGCTGAAATACCATCCTGAAAAATTCCTTTTTCAAATTCACATGTTCACTTTTTTCCAGGTGTGTCTCCTGGAGCATAGCTATTTGCAGTCTACATTTTTTAATATAGTTCACTACTCTTTCTTTTTTTATATTTATCTGTAAAACCATTCAGATTGAAAGACATTACAGAAAGCATCATTTTCTTATATAGTTATTATTACTACCTTCTATATATAACTGTTTTTTTTGTTAAATGAATAACTCCAAATTTTATGTTACATGCATATACTGTTAATGCTAGGCAGGTTGGTCTTTTATACAGTTGTTTCTTGTCATATCCATTTGAGCCTATGCCACATCTTACATAACTTTTTTTTTTAAACCCTCAAATAGAACCAACTGACCCCCAAATCCCCCTAAAACCTATTAACTTAATAATTTCCAATTGATCAGTGGCAGTGAATAACATTGAGCAGCCTTCCCTGCCCCCCGTAGGAGTGGTTACTGACTTGAAACTGTAGTTTTATTGACCAACAGGGGTCATTTCCAAAACTCCTTCATCTTCCTCTCTTAAAACCTAGTTGCCTCGTGGTTTTGGCGTCTTTTCAGGCTTGTTGGCTGTTGGTGAAGCACCCACCAAGAGGAGAAAATGCTGAGAGAAGAAGGGAGCCACTTTTGAGATTTTAAGTATTTTTTCTCTGTTTATTTGCTAAGTTTTACTGCATAGCTGCCTAGTTTGAGCATTTTCTGGCTTGTTAAACTTGATTTCTGCATTAGTAGCTGTATTTAGAGCACAACCAAAAGTTGTTTACTGAATTTCCTGTTTGCACTTAATTTTAAATCATTTTTTTTCTCAAAACTTGCGTATTTTCTGTCCTTGACCTAGCACTCTTGTGTGGGGTCATTTACTGCACTGTTATAACTTGATATTACCTGTGAACCTCTGCTATCTCTGAAAAAACAAAAAAAAAAAAATCTTGCTTTTTTCCCACTTTTCTGAGATTTAAAAAAGTTCAGTTACAGGCTTGCTGTTTCCTGAACTGTTTGTAAGTTTCTGTGAGGCCATTTTTGCTTGGGCTAAAGGAAAGTCTCTCTGTTGATCAGTGGCAGTGAATAACATTGAGCAGCTTTCCTGCCCCCCGTAGGAGTGGTTACTGACTTGAAACTGTAGTTTTATTGACCAACAGGGGTCATTTCCAAAACTCCTTCATCTTCCTCTCTTAAAACCTAGTTGCCTCGTGGTTTTGGCATCTTTTCAGGCTTGTTGGCTGTTGGTGAAGCACCCACCAAGAGGAGAAAACGCTGAGAGAAGAAGGGAGCCACTTTTGAGATTTTAAGTATTTTTTTCTCTGTTTATTTGCTAAGTTTTTCTACATAGCTGCCTAGTTTGAACATTTTCTGGCTTGTTAAACTTTATTTCTGCATTAGTAGCTGTATTTAGAGCACAACCAAAAGTTGTTTACTGAATTTCCTGTTTGCACTTAATTTTAAATCGTTTTTTTTTTTCTCAAAACTTGTATATTTTCTGTCCTTGACCTAGCACTCTTGTGTGGGGTCATTTACTGCACTGTTATAACTTGATATTACCTATGAACCTCTGCTATCTCTGAAAAAACAAAACAAAAAAAAAAATCTTGCTTTTTTCCCACTTTTCTGAGATTTAAAAAGTTCAGTTACAGGCTTGCTGTTTCCTGAACTGTTTGTAGGTTTCTGTGAGGCCATTTTTGCTTGGGCTAAAGGAAAGTCTCTCTGTTGATCAGTGGCAGTGAATAACATTGAGCAGCCTTCTCTGCCCCCCATAGGAGTGGTTACTGACTTGAAACTATAGTTTTATTGGCCAACAGGGGTCATTTCCAAAACTCCTTCATCTTCCTCTCTTAAAACCTAGTTGCCTCATGGTTTTGGCGTCTTTTCAGGCTTGTTGGCTGTTGGTGAAGCACCCACCAAGAGGAGAAAACGCTGAGAGAAGAAGGGAGCCGCTTTTGAGATTTTAAGTATTTTTACTCTGTTTATTTGCTAAGTTTTTCTGCATAGCTGCCTAGTTTGAGCATTTTCTGGCTTGTTAAACTTGATTTCTGCATTAGTAGCTGTATTTAGAGCACAACCAAAAGTTGTTTACTGAATTTCCTGTTTGCACTTAATTTTAAATCATTTTTTTTTCTCAAAACTTGCATATTTTCTGTCCTTGACCTAGCACTCTTGTGTGGGGTCATTTACTGCACTGTTATAACTTGATATTACCTGTGAACCTCTGCTATCTCTGAAAACAAAAACAAAAAAAATCTTGCTTTTTTCCCACTTTTCTGAGATTTAAAAAAGTTCAGTTACAGGCTTGCTGTTTCCTGGACTGTTTGTAAGTTTCTGTGAGGCCATTTTTGCTTGGGCTAGGGAAAAGTCTCTCTGTTGATCAGTGGCAGTGAATAACATTGAGCAGCCTTCCCTGCCCCCTGTAGGAGTGGTTACTGACTTGAAACTGTAGTTTTATTGTCCGTTTTGGGTCTATTCCTGCTTCTTTCCAGCCCCTGCTATCAAGCACGCCTTAACGTGCTTTAGCGCGATTTAGCACGGAGTTGCCACTAGAGCAGCATCGGGCAGCGCCGGTTTAACAAGGTTAAACTTTTTCTGGCTCCATAAAGTCTGTTCTTCAATATTTCCCTTAGAACTGCTCTGTTAGGAACCTAAACAGTTTACACCTTCACTAAAAAGCACAGCACTTGTTCCTAATTGCTTTTTCTTCTCAAAGAGCTCAGCACTTGTCTTAAAAGCATATCCCTTGTCTTATAAGCATTTTTTTGCAGGTCAAGCACTCCTATATTATACAAATCCCTCACTTGCAAAACCCCCCAGGAGTGCCCACTTCCCTGCTAAGCCCTCTACTTTTCTGTCTCATACCAACTCATAATTCTTTCTAGCATGTCAACGGGTCAGATGCTGGCGTCCTCTCCTGCCCAGTTGGTGAATCTGGGAATTCTGAGGCAATGTTACAATTGCCTCATGTACATGGACAACCCTCTCCTCCTCCCACATAACACTAACACTTGAGAGATGCAGCTATTTAGCCAAACTGGAGGCTGAGCTCTCTCAACTCAGGACTGGCAAGACCAGGCAGGAGGAGAAGGCAACTACACACACCACAATACAAGTCTCACATAACTCAACCACACCACTGAATCAAACACATAAACACACTAAGACATACTCGGAGGCTCTGAGTAAAAATTTACCTAAACAGCAAAGGCCTCCAAAGCAGACACCCAAGCAACTGCAAACTCAAGACACCACACAAACAACACATAAAAAACAAAACCAGTGTGCAAAGCAGTCACTGCCCTTAAGGCCAAATACAACACCAAACATACTTGTCATAGGTGACTCCATAGTCAGACACACTGACGTCCCACTCACCAGGCTGAACAAGGAGAAGGTCACAATAAGCTGCCTGTTGGGCGCTAGAATCCGCCACATAACACAAGCACTCAGGTCACTCCACAGCAAGTACATGTATGACACAGTCATTGTCTATGCTGGTGTGAACGACCTGAGACGTACCTCCCTGGACTACATGAAAAAAGACATAGAGGAGCTCTCTGATTATGTAGCCCAGGCAGGTATGACCCTGACCCTGAGCAGTATCCTTCCTTCAACACGAATGATGCCACAATATAGTGACAAGATGATCAGCTTTAACAATTGGCTTAATTTCTGGTGTCATTCAAAGGGGATCCAGTGTCTGTCTGCTTGGGATGACATGCTTGACAAGCCACGCTGCTTCGCAAGGGATGGCTTGCACCTGTCACCCCTGGGATTCCGGATATTGGCTAAGGCTCTTGCCACCCCCATAGTGCCTTTTTTAAGCAAGGCTCAAATTTTAAACCTACCACCCTATAAAACAAAAACGGGAAGAAACTAAGGGTAATGCTGCTCAATGCCAGAAGTCTAAATCTCAAAATGCACGCACTCGAGGCCCTTCTCAGTATGGAGAACATCGATGTCTGTGCTGTGACGGAAACCTGGTTCAAGGCTCCTGAGAGCACCCCGGCACTATCAGGTTTTACCTCATATCATGCGTTCCGGCCCCAAAACCCAGACCATACCACAAAAGGAGGGGGTGTATCCATATTCATCAAGGATACCCACACCTCCAGGTTGGTGGCTACGCACGAAGCATCGGAAACCATCCAGGTGCAATTAACCATAGGCAAAACTGCTCTACAATTTGTAGCATGCTACAGGCCACCCTCTCAAACTCAGGAAACCCACACAGCCTTCCTGAAGACACTGGAGGGTATAAATGTATCAACAAACACCATCATATTGGGTGACTTCAACTACCTGAATATAGACTGGGAACATTACTCAAGCCCCAACTTTCTAGCCCAAAGGTTCCTGGAGTTCATAAATTCAAATGCCACAGAACAACTACTCACCGTCCCCACAAGAGGAGAAAATATACTAGATCTCATCATCACAAACATGGGGAGAAAATGCTCCACACCGGAAGTATATCCCTCTTTGGTGAGATCAGATCATAAACTAATCACACTAGAAATCCACATCCCGCCCCCACCCCAAACAAAAAAGACCACAGTGAAGAACTTCTCTAAAGCAAACTTCACACTACTCAAGACAGGTGTGGTATCCTTCAAGGCCCCTGAGCCAATGGAAACCACAACCCAATCTGCGGAAGCCCTTACAAATGCCTTCTATGAACACCTTCAGGACTGCATGGATCAGGCAATCCCAAATAAAACCAAGACTCTTTCCACCAAGGGCAAACGTCCAGTCTGGTGGACCCCAGCCATAAACAAACTTTACAATAAGAGGAGAAAGCTATTACATGCTAGAGCAAAATCCCAAAAAGGGAAGGCATCTTTGATCAGTACTAGCAAGAAACTACGATCCCTCATAAAATCATCCAAGGCCAACTTTGAGAAAAAAATTGCCATAGATTCAAAAGACAATCATAAGGCCTTCTTCAGCTATGTCAGAAACCTGGGTGGAAACTCTCAGATATGCTCAGAATTAGTCCAAAATGATACAAAAATCACTGAACCCACAGACATTGCCAACATACTGGCAGACAGGTTCAGTGCAAACTTCACCCCCCCCCAAAAGGAGAGATAACTATCCCAACAGAGTGTAGCCTCCCAGACATCTCAAATGCGCAGGTGAAAGCTGCTCTCTCTAAAGCTAAAAACACAGCATCAATGGGACCGGATGGTGTCCCTGGCTGTGTGCTACATGAACTCAATGAAGAACTAAACCCGCACATAAGGCAGCTGTTTAATCTTAGCCTTACCACAGGACATGTGCCCAAGGAGTGGCGTACGGCAACTGTGGTCCCACTCCACAAAGGCGGTGCCTCTACGGACCCTGGTAATTACTGCCCCATAAGCTTAACAAGCCTGGTCTGCAAAGCTATGGAGAGGATCATAATGGAACTCATAAACAAGGACATAGGGGACTTGCAGACCTTGGACCCAACCCAGTTTGGCTTTGTCAAGGGCAGATCTTGCCTTTTGAACTTGGTCAACTTCTTCGAAACAGTTACCAAGGCCATTGATGAGGGAAAGGCAGTCCATACAGCCTACCTTGACCTTGCAAAAGCTTTCAACACAATACCCCACTCAGGTATCATAGAGAAACTTACCAGCTTAAATGTAAACCCATATGTCACAAGATGGGTTGCAAACTGGCTAAAGGACAGAACCCACAGGGTTAGAGTTGCTGGAGCCATGTCAGACTCCAAGCCGGTTACAAGTGGTGTCCCACAGGGCTCAGTCCTTGGCCCCTATTGTTCGGCATCTACTTCTCAGAAGTACAGGCAAACATAGGAGGACTATGGCTGACAAAGTTTGCGGATGACTGCAAACTGGGTGCCATAGTGGATAGTACATCGGACACAGACATCCTTCAGAGGGGTCTCACGGAAACTGATAGCTGGTGCCAGAGCCATGGCCTGAAGTTAAACGCAAAAAGTGTATAGTCATACCCTTCGGGAAAAACAAGGTAACCCCAAGCTACCATATAGATGGCAACCCACTAAGCACAGAAGAGGTTATCAGGGACCTGGGTACCCAGGTTGACAGTGGCCTCTCGTTTGACACTCACGTTGCTAAAGTGGTTCGAAAGACCTTCTACATTGCCCATCTGATCATGAAGGGATTCACATCCAGATCAAGTGAGGTCATTGTTCCCCTGTACTCTTCACTTATTAGACCAATGATAGAGTACAATGCCCCATTCGGGATGTATCTCACCCGACACCTGCAGCAATTGGAGAGACCCCAAAAGTTCCTCACCAAAAGGATAAAGGGACTCCAAAACCTGTCATATACTGCCAGACTGAAGAAACTCCAACTCTATTCAGTTGCATACCATCTGCTCAGAGGTGACCTGTGCCTGACATACAAGGCCATGACCAACCCGGAATTAATGGACATGCTCCACCTCAAAAAATCCAAATCCACCAGAACCACTAGAGCAAGTGACTTAAACCTTAGCACAGATATAAATAGGACGTGCTGGAGGGATAGATTTATCACCCAGAGACTCCCCATGCTGTGGAATAAAATCCCGGTCCATGTGAGGCAGAGCACCTCGCTGGCTCTGTTCAAGAGAAATCTTGACCGGTGGATGGGAGATCGTAGGTTTACCCCGGGAATCATCTCTGTGTCACTGCTGGACAGAGGCACAACAAACTAATGGGCACATTATTTCTAACATAAGGGGTGGCGTAAGCCACATAACTTTGGGCTAGGCTTATAAATGTCTTAGGGCAGATAGCCTAGTATAAACCTTTGAACCTATGAACCTAATAACATAATAATTAATAATTAATAATAAGTAATAATAGATAATAATTAATAATTAATTATTAATATAGATAGATATTTATTTATTATTTATTACTGCTGATATTGTTAATTTTTGTAAATATTTGTCTTTTATTATATCTCATTGTAATTTTACTATTGTCTATGTAGAGATTTTCTACCCTGTCCTCCACTGAAAAAGGGTTATACCCAGTTGGATCATCCTGGTTAACAAATGTCAAATAAATAAATAATAAATAATAAACAAACACTCAAAACTATGTACATCTTCAAATAATGAAGTTTTTGCTTCCTAATAAGAACACAAGTTTTAAGTTGATAGCCACACAGATAGTTAACCAAAAAGAAAGTTTAGTCATACTAAGATACATGGTACAGCCTGTGCTATTAGTAAGTGGTGTTTGATTTTGTCTATCTTTATAGCTCTCACAGCTGAGAAAACACTTGAATGATTTCAGTAAACACTTTCTCCAAGCCATTTCTCTTTTTAAAATTGTCTTCTACTGACATGCAAACCGGACAAAAAATGCTAAGGATACATTGTTTACCAGAAAAAAAAAGCCTTACAATATTCAATATCCTTTTTCATTTACATGCTTTGTAATAAACGTGTTACTGGATAACTCCTAGGGTCTTAACCCAGTCATTTCCATATGCAATACTCTCTTAACCAGACCCTTCCCCCCTTCTTTTCCCATTTTTCTTTTTTACATTGCAGTGCCTGCATTTCTTAAGACCAAAGAAAAAGAGTGAAGGGAGAAAAAGGGAAAAAAACACCTGTTTATATTAGTATCCCCATTGCATTTCAAAAAATAAATGAGAAAACTTTACTTCAAGTCTAATTGGTTTTGCCTCTTTAAAACCCTCCCAGCTGGGAATCCCCCTGATTTCTTTCAGAAAACATTGTGTCCTATCCAATTTCTCTTTACTTGTTTTTTTTTTCCTTTTCTTTTTTTTCTTTTCCATCAGCCAGTTCCCTTCCATCAGACTGTCTCCATGTTCTCTTAATCAGATTGTTTCTATGGAGACATGGGAACCAGATAGCTAGTTTCTCTTTATCAGATTCTTTCCATGGAAACATAAAGAACAGCTGCAGAATTACTACTAAGTATACATGCATTTGCTAGGAAAAAAGCCTCATAATATTGAATATTCTTTTTTTTTCATTTACTTGCTCTCTCTTAAAACTAATCAGTATAAGGTCCTTAATCCAGTCATTTCCTCATGCAGGAATGAGAAAAAGCACATTCATTTTAACTTTGTCATGCGTTTGTAACCAGGCTCTTTTTTTTTTAATTGCATTGCCTATATTTCTCAAAACTGTACAAGAAGAAAGAGAGAAGAGGGGAAAAAGATACAAACAACATAATCTGTTTACAATCCCCATTACACTTAAAAATAGCATGCAAAGAAAACTATATACCACAAATACAGTACTATTAAGTAAAGAAAATGTTTTCTTTACTTACAGTTAGCTTTCTCCCCTCTCTACCCCTCCCTAAAGCACCAATGACATGAAATAGGGCATATACTTTAGAGTCCCCACAAATCCAACAAATTTTTAAAAAGTCCAATATTTCTACATTTTTCTTGTTCTGTCATATTTCGCAAATATAATTATTGCATTGTAATCCCACATTAAGTTACTGGTTTTATTACTGTTCTTCAGCATCATCCAAAACATGTCTCTGCTTCATTTCCAACATATTCTTGATTCTTCTAGTCACCTCTTATGCTCCATTCCTTCTTTCCAACATTTTCCATTGAGATACTGGAAAAGATTTCAAAGGTACAGTCTCTCTGTGGTCTTTATTACCAGAAGAACAAGAAGCAGAATCTCCTTCTGTTTCACAGCTCACTTTTTGTTGGACAGACTTTTGTATTTATTCTTTAGCATGCACTTCATCAAAAAATGATTTTGTCCCTCCAGGGGAGAATACCTTAAAGACAGCTGGATATAGCAGTTTGAATTTCACACCAGCATCTCGACATTCCCTAAATAGTGGAATGAATTTACTCCTCTTCTACCTGGTGTACAATGAGTAATCATTCTCCACAAACACTCTGCTGTCTGCCACATTTAGTTTTTTGTCCTTCTGCCATAGTTTTGTCAGCATCAACTCCTTCTGCTTGTAGGTATGCATCTTTACTATTAAAGGTCTAGGTTGCTTTCTTATAGCTAGGTTTGGAGCATACACACAATGTGTCCCTTCAGTTACAACTCCTGCTGTGGAATACCAGTCCAGTTTCTATGTGTTTGTACTTTCATAAAATTAATTCAGTCTGCTCCTTCCAGCTTCTCTGGTATAGCTGAAAATCTCAGGTTTTCCCAATGTGCTCTGTCATCTAATTCTATTATTTTTTGAAACATCTCTTCCTGTGCAGTCTCATATTCAGCCAGCCTTTTCTTCATTCCAACCTCTGATTTTTGCAGCTTTATCATCTCATCTGAATATCTGTTTAAAGCTTCTTCCATTTTCCAGCCTTTTGTTGTTTGTGTTGATATAAGCCATCAATGTTTTGTTTATTTTAACTAGGTGTGTATGCAGTTGTCTTATATCTTCCTGTAGGTTATTGGAAGTCATGTCTGAAAATTGCATTGCTTATTGCTGAACAGCTGCAGAACTTTCCCCTGTCAGTGTTTCTTTCTCACTTTTTGTAGCTGATATTTTCAAGTCTTCTGTATTTCTTTATTCCTGGCATCCAGGCAGTGTACTTACTAGCCATTTACTGAAATTTACCCTTAAACACCAGTCTACTGGTCATCTCTGCTGATTTCTGTTTTCACACTGAGAGAGCTAGAAATAAGCTGTTACTCAGCATGCAGCCATCTTGGAAGTCAGCTGGCTATACTGTTTTAAGCCTGTCTATTGGTATGAACTTTTAAGGGACACCTGTCTGGAAAGTGGTATGACCTCCCATTCTAAATGAAGATCTTTGAAGAATTTGTGTAAAAGCAGTAAAGCAGGTGAGTTTTTTATTAGATGACTTCTGCCTGTTAATGGGCTGCATTTTCATGCAGTACCATAAGAAGTGGATCTAAAGAGGTTTACAAAGACTAATGCACTTATCCCAATACAATCTATAAAAATAAAAGATTTCGAGTCAGTGTCTATTTTGAAGAAGGACAATTTAGAAATGTATTTATTTTGTTTTTAGAATAAAATTATTTAGATGAAGGTAATGCTGTAAACAGAAGCGTAGTTGGTTCCAACATCTCCATGTGCTGGTACATCAAACCAATGCGCAATCCCTAAACTCTTCAAGTGAAGAGCACAAAAAAAAAACTTACACTTTACTGTATGATGGCATTACAGTTAGATCCACAGCAGACAGCTCAATAAACAAAACAAAACATTACTGTTTTTTCTACTAGCACACTAACCTGGTGGCCAGATGCACAGCATGCCCCCCCTAACCATTCAGGGCCCATTTCCTTGCCCTGCACCAACCCTCATTCCACACATTTAGCACATTAAAATGTATTTTTTTAAACTGTGGCAAACTACTTGCTACAGTTTATACCATGCCTAAGTGCTCATGTATTAGTTAAAAAAAAAAACTTCTTGTATTAAACTGTAGCAAACTTTGTTGTTGTTGTTGTTGTTGTTGTGTCTTTCGGTTTTTCCCAGTTAGGGGTCGCCACAGCGGAACTCCGTTCTGCTAATGATTGGCAGTAGATTTTTATGTGCCAAGTTGCCAGCCCTGATACACAACCTTCAACGAAGGTACGCTCATTCACGCATGTCTCCACACAGAAGACGCTCTAGCTGAGAATCGAACAGGACAACATCTTACTGTGAGGCGGCAACGCTACCGCAGCACCACCAGCGCAGTTTGTACAAATGTAGCAAACAGATGCTTCAGTTTAGTCCATACACAAAGCACTGTGGACACTCAGGTTTAACTGCAAATGCAATACTAGCTTTTAAAAGCTGGTTTTGCACTAAAGACTGATCGAGATGATGGATGTCTGATTCCACCCACTCAACACTTTGCACCCATGGACATTACCCCTCTTGTTCCACCCTAACTATGCTTCCGGCACTAATTACTTTGGACTCTCAAAATTCTGGATTGGAATTTTGGTTTGTCCTGAAGCATATTCCCTGTATATGGCCAGGTTGGATTGCAATTGTTGGAATCCCCACCTGTGGATGACCTTTGATTGTCTACCTGTGTACTCCTTGGCATAAAGCACTGCTTGTCTTGGACTGATGTGACTCTTACACTGCTGGCGTGCACTACTGGGTGTAATCAGAGGCTTACTCTGCATCCTCTCCCAGTCTTCCTACACTTAGAAACTATTGCCTTCTGAACATTCTGGTCATATACAGCAAACATTTCATCTTGATAACTTTTACCTTCATATTTATCTTCATAAAGGAGGTCTAAAAACTGGTTGGCATAACTCAAGATAGCCTGGATTTACCACAGATATATATATCAGGCGGGCATACTTACGAGAAAGTGCTTTTCACCGAAAAAGCACTTTCGCGTAAGTATGCCTTTTGCGGAGATGGTACTACAGTGCAGATAAGGGAATATTCCCTTTTCCTCACTGTAGTGCAATCTTGGAGTGAGAATATTAAAGTAGGGGGTGTGGGGGGTGCAGGGGGGCTTGCCCCCTGCATAAAAGTAGATTTATTGTTTTTTTTTTAACACACTTTAACGAAAACACTTTTTCGGTGAAAGCACTTTTGTTAAAGTGTGTTCGGTGATTATGGATTTGACTATTTAACTTTCGTTCAATTGTCCTAGATCTATATATATATATATATATATTTTTTTTTTTTTAATTGTCCCACATTGTGGTTAGTGTAATTCACTCCTTTATATGCAATGGTTCAGGGCTTATGTCAACCCTATACAAAATACCTCATAGTTATAATTGTGGTAGGCAAGCCCTAAAAAATGTTATATGTGGAATGAGTCTTGTCTGGGGGCATCCCATAACATTAACTCCTGCTAATCAATCCTGCTAATATACAATTTTTATAAAACATTTGTATTAGCAGGGGTTTTCACTGAAAAATGGGTACTGCCTAACTGACTATACCCATCATAAAATTAGAATCAAAGAAGCAAGGAGATTTTTTTAAAAGACAACTTCATGCCTGAGGTTTTTAGCTAACAAGAGACCAGTGTTTTGTTGTCACTTATTTTAGATGTCTTTTTTTTCTATGTTTAATTTCTTACGATTTTAACAACATGGTTGTAGTGCTTTTGCACTTTTTCCTTTCATGTGATTGAATTTTTGGACTACTGGCTTAACAGTGACTGTTTTATTTTTGTTGGCATTGTTGATACTGAGTTTTTTGAATACCGAAGCACTCCTAGTGTAAATTTGTTTGTCCTCATTCTGCCATTTAAATATACATTGTGTGCTGTAGTTTTCCCATTGATTATTTGCACTGCCTATTTTAATAGAACTATAATGAATTCACATAACTATTTTGGAGACTGCTACTCATGTACCTCACAAAACTCTGGAATTCAATCCCTTTCAACATCTGGTATGAATCAAACAGTACAGAATTTCAAAATGAATTAAAGAAGCATCTTGCAACATCTTGCAAATGCATATATGCTCAACATTGGTCCAACAAAATTAATACTTTCTTAATGTCATATATTCTAGTCTCTTATCAACTGACTCCTACAAAATAACTCAACTGCTAATCATCCTCTGCAACCTTAATAACTCACATTTCAAACTGCAGAAAGTGGGCCCTACTGAAATTAATGTATTGAATGCAACCACTAAGTCATTCCTATATACAGCCACTAATTCATTTTCTGCAGTTCTAATTTATACACCCAGGAAAAAAAACAGAAAAAAAGTTTACCTTGTAATATAAGTGTAAAAACAATAACAGTAGACACCCCAGTGAAGTTAATGTTAAAAATAATATATGCAAAACAAATATAGGACATATATAAATATATATAAAACATATAAAAACTACTTAACAAACAATCTCCTATTCTTAAGGGCTGGTTTAAGGGGAATTTTTAATTTTGTGTATTTGTTTTTTAAGTATGGACCTATGAAATATTTTTATTTAATCATGTAGTATTTTTGACTATTAATTCAGTCTATATATTAATCAGTTATGATGTCATCCATTAACTGAAGTTGTATATATATATATATATATATATATATATATATATATATATGGAGTGTGCTGAACTCATTTGTATTCATATGGTCTGAGGAAGCCTGTCTGGCGAAAGCGCTCAACTGTTATTTGTGCTCAAAATAAAAGATTGGATTTGATTAAGACTTCATGGCATTTAACTATATTTTCTGAACTGGAAATATCATTTATACTTGGTCTGAACAGATGCTTTGAATACTGATAATTGCTATCTGCACAGGGTTGTTCCAAAGCTTTATATTTTATTTGACTTATTTATTTATCTTCTGCTTAGGAGCATTAACTTCACTGTTAAAGTGTTATTGTTTTTACACTTTTATTCATTTTTTGCAGCTACCACTGGAAGATTATGGCAGATTCCATTGATAATTCCATTGAATTGCCTTATAACCCAGGAAGGACAGTGAAAGAGAAAACGTCCCACACTCGCTTTTTGAATTGTGTTATTGGAGACTTTAATCCGTTACTCCAGTATGAAGTAACGGCCACAGGAAGTGAAGAAGCTCAAGATACTGTTGATTTTAATGCCTTAAGCGAAGCCCCTGCAACACTCAAAACTAATTTTTTGAAGCTCAAACGGCTCCAAGTGCAACGCTTTCATTTTGAAATGTGCATTCAGAAAAGAATCATACCCAGGGGGCTTAGGGTTTTAAAAATGCCCACTACTGGAACCACTTATCCAGAACTGCTGTATCGCTGGCAGCAACTGAACACTGAGGTGAGCATTAGCTACATGTCTCTTCTTAATGAATTTTTCTCACCTGAAGAGACTAAATTAAAAGAGCTTATTAAAAATCAACAAGCCGATTTATATTAAATGTTCTCTGTTGCACTTGTTGAGCCACTAATGGAACAGCTTTTGGACAGTGTCTTCCTGTTCGAGAAACACCTTTTAAAGCAGAAAAGACACAAACTTCAAATAGACATTTATGATTTTTCCCACGGCCAGGTCTTTACTTGCCCGAGGAATGTTACTAATAATAGACAAGGCATTAGCATAAGTAGAATTGGTTCAATACATGCTTCCATTTTAAACCCTGCTGGTGCAAATTTTGTTGATACTAGAAAAGGTCCTCCAGGTATTGTTATTGTAGAAAATGTAAATTATCCTAATAATAATGCTGTCATTAACAATGTGAATTCTGCCAATAATGTTGTTGCAGATGATGAGAATTTGGTTGTTAAGCTTACTGTAAATGTTTTGGCTGCTGTTGATATTCCAGTACCAGTTGCTGTAGACAATGTTACATTGGGGAATGTTGGAAGTGGCGCTTCTATCATTGATTTTGAATATGATGCTATTCATAGTCACACTTTACCCTCCACTTCAACTTCTGCCGACCCTTTGGTTAGTGAACCTGTTGTTCAAAGGAAAATTATTTTGCATTCTGCTGAAATACAACATCCTGCCCCTTTCCCAATTACCAACACATACAGAAGGGGAAGGAGTCGCTCAATGAGCAGGGGAAGACAAAAAAGAAAAGTCTCAGGGGGAGAGCAGAAAGGTCCCACGTTGAAGAAAATGTGGGAAAAAATAACACCACCTTCGTTTGGAATCTTTCACATAGACCTTTAGATAAATATGAATTGGAAGTGTTAAATAAAGGTCTTTCTTTTATACCTACTACCAATAGTACTATGATACCCGCGGTGGTGGTGCTGTGGTAGTGTTGTCGCCTCACAGTAAGACGCTGTCCGTTTTGATTCTCAGCTAGAGCATCTTCTGTGTGGAGACATGCATAAATGGGCGTACCTTTGTTGAAGGTTGTACGTCAGGCCTGGCAAGCCGGTACGTAAAAATCAACTGCCAATCATTAGCAGATTGGAGTTCCGCTGTGGCGACCCCTAACCGGGAAAAGCCAAAAGACACAAACAAACCAATAGTACTATGATAGATACTATTTTAGACACTAAATTGTTTGCTCGGAACACTCAGTTGAAGTTACTTTTTAAAAATGAAGTTAATAACACCCAATTACCACGATTTCATAAACCAAGTGTTTTTATTATTAATTACCACCCCCTTTTGGATGCATTTTGTAAAATGGTGGAAGATGATATTTATACCACATATAAGCATCCATGCACTAGTGTTAAAAAGGACAATTTAACCTTTAGACAGAAAAAAGCCCTACAAAGCCTTAGAAATGATAGGAATATCTCTATCAGGCCAGCTGATAAAGGTAGCCCTGTAGTGGTGTTAGACAAGGTTGACTATCATTTTTATATGATGGAAATGTTGAGTGATATGAAGTTTTATACACTTATATCTGCACAAGAAGTTCAGGAACATGTTATAAGGGTGTATAATACACTGGATGATTTAAATAAAAGTGGGATTATTAGTATGGAATTGTTTGACTTTTTGTGGGTTGAAAATCCTTTAATACCCAACATCCAAGGCCTACCGAAAATACATAAAGATCCCACACATCCACCAATGAGACCCATTGTGGCGGGTAGGGGATGGGTAACTGAGCCTTTTTCAGTATATATAGAGAAAATATTGAGACCAGCGGTTGATCTGAACCCATTTATCCTTAGAGATACTAAACAGTTTTTGTTAGATCTTTATAAGGAAATGGTAACCATACCAGATAACCTTCCCTATCTCCTTGTTACAATGGTTGTCAAGTCCCTTTTCACTGTCATTCCTAACCAACAAGGTATAGAAAGTATTCATCAGTATTTGACATGTTTCACTGACACCCTTATTACTAAGGTAGACCTTTTGTGTCTGTTGTTGGAAACAGTGCTTGAAAATAACATCTTTCTTTTTAACAATGATTTGTTTATGCAAAGGGATGGCATGGTTATGGGCACATCTTGTGCCAATAGCTACGTCAACCTAGTGATGGCTATGTGGGAAAAGAAGCAACTGTTCTTATTACCGAGATATAAGAAGTATGTTATTTTCTATAGACGTTTTGTAGATGATTTGTTTTTTCTATGGACAGGCAATGAGAGTGAGTTAAACATTTTCTTTGAAGAAATTAATTCCCTTACTGAATATTTGAAATTTACTAAAATAGAATCGTTAAGTAGTATCACTTTTTTGGATGTTTTTATAGAACGATTAAGTAATGGTAAACTCAACACAGGTGTTTATAGAAAACCCTGTCACAGAAATACACTACTACATAGAGAAAGCATGCACCCCAGATATGTCTTTAACAACATTATTAAAGGTCAAGCTATCCGAGCTTCCAGATTAAATCCAACACAAGATAGCTTTGAGAGGGAACTAGCTGGTTTAAAGGACATACTATTAGCTAGGACATACAATGCAGATGAGATTTCCACTGTTTTTTGGAGTATAGCGCATCTTAGGGCTGACAAAGCGTGTCCTTATTTTTCAGAGATAGGGAATGATAATTATATTAATAGATCTAATCCTGTTGGTGTAAATAAATTACCACAGAAATTTTCTTTATTTTATACATATGATTTTGATCAGATTAGAGATATTATATGTAAGCGCTGGAAAGTCTTGACTGTTGATCCCCATATTAGAGAAATTGTGGGTGAACACCCACAGTTCTTATTCAAGAATAAGAAAAATCTTCACAGACTCCTTTGCTATCCAACTACTACTTCTAATAACCATAATAATTATCAAGATATAGGCACCAACCCATGTAACAAGTGTAACTTTTGTTCCTATATATGTGATTCTAACATGTTTGTCCATCCTACTACATCTCAGTCTTACATACTTGATGTTGTTGCTGATTGTAACACCGAACATGTTGTATATCTTGCTTTATGTTCATCCTGTCCCGCCTTTTACGTCAGTAAAACTGATAGAACAGTTAGGGACACAGTGAGGGAACATTTGTACCAAATACGTATCAAATATAATACTACTGCTCTATCTAAATGTCTTAGAGACCAATAACATGCATACATTTAAGTTCATGGTCTTGCACATTAACTCTCCTAGTTTAAGGAGGGGGGGGGGGCCTTAGGAATTTTACAGAAAGAAATTAGACCAAATGGATCATTAGACTTCAGGCACATATAAATCTTGGTCTAAATGATAAAATTCCCCTTAAACCAGCCCTTAAGAATAGGAGATTGTTAAGTAGTTTTTGTATGTTTTTATATATATTTATATATGTCCTAGATTTGTTTTGCATATATTATTTTTCATTTTGTGTATTTGTTTTTTAAGTATGGACCTATGAAATGTTTTTATTTAATCATGTAGTATTTCATTAACTGAAGTTGTGTGTATATATATATATATATATATATATATATATATATATATATAGAGAGAGAGAGAGAGAGAGTGTGCTGAACTAATTTGTATTCATATGGTCTGAGGAAGTCTCTCTGGCAAAAGTGCTTACCTGTTATTTGTGCTCAAAATAAAAAATTGGATTTGATTAAGACTTTGTGGCATTTAACTATATTTTCTGAACGGGAACTGGGTGGGAAGTTGGCATAATGGTTAAAGTGTTTACCTTACAAACAAAAGGTGAAGGGTTTGATTCTCACATGGGGTAACTGGCTAGGCTTAAAATGGTCCACAAGGACAGTTGTTAGCCTAGTACTAATCTATGAACCTATGAAATATCACTTATACTTGGTCTGAACAGACGCTTTGAATGCTGATAATTGCTATCTGCACAGGGTTGTTCCTAAGCTTTATATTTTATTTGACTTATTTACTTTGTAATATATTGCAAAGTTTACCCTGTTATGTGGAAATGCATAATGTGTATATATGCTTTCTTATCCTACGTGCTTCTTATAGTACCAGTGTGTTACCTTGCACCTAACATTTTATTCAACATTTGCACTTCTGTATGGGCAGCACAGTGACACACTGGATAGCATTGTTTCTCAAAGCAAGAGGTTCTCTGGTTCGATTCTCAGCCAAGGTACCTTCTATGTGGAGTCTGCATGTCCTTCCTGTGTTCCCATGGGTTTCCTCCAGATAGGTGGATTGGACACTCTAAATTGATCATTTGTGTGTGTATACATGTGAACAGCATGGATGAACAACCATAGTGGGTGGTGTGAATCTTGGCTGTAGATCATTGTCACTGTTGAAGTGGCACCCCTACCCCATGTGGTAAATGGAAAAAAGCGTTTGTGGATGGATGGATTTGCACCACTGTACTTTTTGACTGTTTAATGCCATATTTTACTGCTAATGTATGTGAAGCCTTTCTTCTCAGGCCTCAGAAGAATAGGGGCATTTTGGGGTTCAGTCAGATTATTCTGGTTAACAAAATGTGATAAATAATAACTTGCCTAAAATCAGGCTTGTATAATATTTTGTCATTAAACTTTATTAACTAACTCTTTTGTTGCAAAGCATTTGTATTTTCCCTCAATCTATGTCTACAGTACTATCTATTATTTGTGAATTTTGGATTCTTTCCTGTCACTTTTGAAATGTCCTCTGACATCTGTCTGAGCCACCATATCAGGGATTTACCATTTCTGAATACATATTTTTGATATCTCTACTGTAGGTGATTGCTTAGTCTCCCAATCTGTGACTGTGAACTTTCTGGAACCATTGGATTGGATGAAGGGAAAAAGAACTGCTTAAGTTCTGTTATATCTTCACTGCATTTGTCATATTTCAGTACTGGCATACTCAAAGAGTATTACAGCAGTTAATTTTGTTAACTTATTTGGGTCTTTTTCATTGTTCAGCAATTATTGACATTTTTGAGAGAATATATTTTTGTTGACCAGTATTGTTAATGCTTCTTCTACCAATAAACTGCAGATCTTCCTTCCTCATCTCATGGTCATTGTGATAATAACTACATTGGAACTTGAATTGAACTCAGTTTTGTAATATTTGCTTTTTGTCCTTTATTTTGCCAGCTTATATTACATTTTATTTGTTTAACAGCAGGAAACAATAAGCCCATGTAGTCTGCCCTTTTAAGTACATTTAATATTCTACATCCCAACTATCCCCACCTTCCTTTTCACCCTTTCTTAATTTGTCCAATGCCCTCCTTAATGCCTTTCTGCAGTTACTCTTCATTGCCTATTCTAGTAGATTATTCATTATACAACCCTGTCTGTGAAGAAGTACTTTCGGAGAACCAAGGAGTACAGTTTGCTGCTTGTCCCCTCTCCTCCCTCCTCTGTCCTCCCTGTTATGGATGACCCATTCAGATTTCCTTAACATGATGTTCTGCACTAAAATTATGTCCACCCATCTCTTTTGATCTTAAGTCAGAAGAGTTATACGTTCTCTTGTTTGTGGCTGTATCCCTTCCCTATTATCCTAAGGATTTTTCTGGTGTCTATTCTCTGGATTCCTTCCAGCAACTTGATTTTGCTTTCCTTGTTTGGCCTCCAGAACTGCAAAGAGCACTGAAGGTGTAGTCAGAATAGAACCTCTGTATAGTGAAACCATTGCCTCTTTGCCTATGGAGTCTGTCCCCTCCAAAAATACTTAGATACTTAGATTATACCCCACTGTCCTGTCACTCTGCTGTTGGTGATCCAGTCCAGGTGTGATCAACATTTTCAAATTCCTTTCCTCTTTAACTGCCACTAGTTTGACTCACTTCATCTGTTACTTCACACAAGGGTTGTTGTGTCCAAGTGCAGCACTTTGCATTTGTTTACCCTGAGCCTCAACTGCCACCTTTCTGTCTACTTGATCAAACTTTCCAAATCCTTCATTATACAGTTCTCTCCATCTCCTAGTGCTGCACCTGTCTTTGTGTCATTACAAAGTGGATGATCCTGTTTTCTATTCATTTTATGTGTTTTCTTTTCATTTACTAGGTTATGGCATTGATTGTAAAGGACTAATTTAGTCTGAGTGGTACAGAAATAAAAACAAATCAAGAATCTGTATAAACAAGAAGTCTTTGATACAACAGGCATGCAATGCACAACAGTAGTGTGAATGCATTGTAAAACTATAAATATAAATCATGTAATTACAGTTGCAAACCTATCTGTGTGAAGGTAGAGAGCATTTACAATATATACAAAGATTATGAAGCCTCAGAGAAGAAGCAGAGCCAAAATTGGAGATGTTTGTTTAGGTAATAGAATAAAAAGTATAAGGACATTAGGTGATGTGGCCAGTTCTGAAGCATTTGCACTTCTACTGTTGACAAGGCAAGCTTTAACTTGTTGTGACCTGAAGGTAGAGTAGTTTATAAAGTCATTTAAATAATTGGTCAGAGACTACCAAAGCCTGGAGCTAAGACAGATATGCTGTAGTTAGTACAGTGTAGCTTAGTCCTTGGTGTTTGAATAATAGGTCTGATTGACAGTGGTATCTAAAGTTATACATGGGTATGGTGGTTACCACTTTGGCAGCAAGTGGTTTGTGTATTTTTAGGCGCAAAATTTGAAAAGTAGGGCGTGTAGAAGGAGGTCAGATCTTTGTTTAAATGGTATCCAGTTTGCTTTAAAAATGGTGATACAGCAGAGTTCTGACCTATGGAAATTTATATTGAACCAGCAAATTTTAATGGACAGTGACTGAGAGGGATGTCATGTTTTTGGCTGAAGTAGCTGCAATTAAAAGAAGTCCATGCACAAATGAGCAAAGAAAATTCCCCTTCGTATGGTGCTTCATGGAGGTCTGGGAGGTAATGGGAGACCTTCTTTCAGAAGAACTGGAGGTCAATTTTAGCTTTGTTTTTTTTTTTTTTTTTGATGTGTGCTTCAAAATTAGGAGTCAGGTCAAGCCAAATTCTTAGGTATTTGAAGATGTCTGCTGTTTCAGTTGGTTGATTGTTTTGAACTTTTATGAAGAAGGTGGGGGGGGGGGGTTGTAAGTCTTTAGGGGTTCCAAAAATCATGTTTTAGGTTTTGTTAGAATTTAGTAATAAGTTGTTATTAAGCAAGAGTGATAAGGTAACTTTGCAATAGCTGTTGCATTTCTGTGTCGGATGGGTTAGACATACATATTATCATATTATCTGTGTACAGTATGATGGGTAGGTGGGCATGGTCAATTGGCAGTTTACTTGATGAAGATGGAGAAAAGTAAAGGTAAAGGACAGAACAATAAGGTACACCTTTGAAGATGGGAGCCTCATTTGATAAGGATGTTCCAGTCTTTACTCTGAAGGTTCTATTGCCAAGGAAGTTTTGGAATCATGTTGATGCTAACTCCAATGTCAATCATGTGGTTGAGGAAGACGGAGTGGTCTTCCAGGTCAAAGGTGCAAGTGAGGTCAGCAAAATGGTTGCCTGTAAGATTGCCTTTATGCAGATTAAGCAGGATGCCATTAGTCAGGTCTAGAAATCTATCATGGTGCTTCAGCCTGACCAGAAATCATGTTATTTAGAGAGAGAGGAAGCGGTATTACTGTAAGTATGAGAAGAATTGGTTATATGTGATATTTTCCAGGATTTTGTTCAGGGTAGGTAGGATGAAGACAGAGTGGAAGTGATAGTATTTACATGGTTTTGGTAGCTTTGGTAAGGGTTTGATTGAAACTGTCTTCCATATGTTAGGAACTGAGCTTTAGATGAGGCAAAGGTTGTAAATGTGTTGACAAGGGTAAACAATGTACACTTTGTAATGTTTTTATGAACGATGGGTTGGGTTATCTGATTCAGTCAGAGCATCTAGTAGTCTTTGTTCCAGTAGAAGTTCAATGACTTTAGCTTTAATCTATCTAAAGTAGAAAGGTTAGGGGTAAAGTGGCATTGAGGGTGGTTGATGGGTGGACAAGAAGAGATGGGAGGTTGCTGATTTCATGATGTAAGTCAGAGAGAGAGAGAGAGAGAGAGAGAGATGTCCTTCAAACCAATGTATAATACTTTGGGAATTCTTTGTGCTAGAGTTTCTGTGACCAATGAGGAGGTTCACATCTTGCCAGAAGTGTTTTGAAGAGAGTAAAGAGAAACTTGTTTGGTTCTGTGAAGCTGGGCATTATGCCTTCTAATGTATTGTTTCACTATATTATGGAGAGTTGTAAAATGATTTCTGTTATCTTAGGTTAGGTTTCATTTCTGATTTTACCATACCATGCATCATTGTGGAGTTTTAGAAGTTGCTTTAGTTCTTTTGTAAGTAATTTTTGGTATGCTTCAAGAATCCTGTAATAACAGGGAAATTGTCTTGTAATTGAAGGAGGGTGTGAACACAAGTTTTTGTGGTTTTTAACACATCTTGGGAAGAGACAATGTGGACCAGTTCAAGGTGGAGGGGAGGGCTTGAAGATGGATGTACTTAGATATTTAGATGTGAAAGTGATTAGTCTGGGGAAATGTTTAACTTTGATACATTTATTAAAGGTTACGGGGCAGTGGTCACTAATAAATAATGGGCTGGTTTGTAATGAGGAGGACAAGAAGTATGTAGTGCTGTGAGTGCGAATTAGGATGGGTGATTGGGGCCTTGTATGAGTCTAATAGATCTGTAATGCCATTTCTGTAGAGTCACAAAAAGTTGAGGTTGAAGTCACCAAGGATAACTTGTTTTTGTAGTTTGGGAAGGTAGCAATGACATTCTGAAGGAGGGTTTGGAATTTTTTGAAAGAGGTGGTGCTGGTAAGTAGGCTAAAGGCAGTAAGATGTGATTATTATTGCATGTATCAATCTTTGTGATTAGTCGTTTGGGATACATGTCAGTACAGTAGTGGCATTTGCTTGGCTGATGGTGGCTATCTATATGTGGAATTTATGTAGAAGAAGAGTACTTCTATCTGATCTATTGCCAGCTCTAGCATCAAAGGTATACCTACAGGCAAGGAAGAGATGTAAACTGGTTAGGATGGTCAGTTTTAAACCTTGAGTCAATGACAGCAACTAGATGGAGGAGTGGGTAGAGAGAAGGTAGTATAGCTGATCAAGTTTTTTCCGATGTTCTAGACATTTAGAGCACAGGATATAGAGGGTGGACTTGATAGATTGTGGTTAGTTGTGTGGTGTGGGAGACCAGGGTTTTATTTTATATTGGCCTTAATTAAGGGTTGGAATATGATTGTGGTGAGTTTGAAAAGAAATTTTTGGTAACTTTAAGTGTAGTTTTTTTTGAAGGAGGAATCCAAATTAGTGGGTATTGTGATGTAGGGGTTATTTAAGGGGTAGTGGCGGTTTGTATGGGAGGTTAAAGAAGTTTGTGTGATTTTATGGGTGAGGGAGAGGGACATGCTTAAGTTTCTATGGAAATAATAGAGATGTCCCCAAAGGGTGCATAATCTGTGGAAGATTATGACAGAGGTGTGACTAAAACAGATAAAATAATGAACATAATAAGGTAATGGATTCTGAGTGTTGGAAAACCTGTGGTAATCTGTGTTATTAGTTGTGATAGTGGAGACTTGTGTAGTAGTGATTGAGCAGTGGGTAATGGTGGCTGTGATCTAAGACAAGGTTGAAACAACTGTAAATATCTTGTTGGATGGTACTAGGTAGTCATATATAGGAATGGGAATATAGTATTTGCGTTTTCAGGGCTTCAGAGATTGTTAATAGGAAGGTGTTTAAAGTGGGCTTTATAGGTGTTTTATTTTGATTGAAGTTTAGTGGTAATAGGTATGCAACTGGTAAATTGTAAAACTCTAATGGGTGTCTTTTAGTGATGGGGTGGAGGCAGGTTGATTATTTGATAGGTGATAGGGTGGAACATTTAGGGGAGTAGCATAGGTATGTATTAAAGTAAACAACTTTGGGCTTTGGGGGTAGCTGGGGCCTGGGGATGAGGGTCAGAAAGCTGAAAAGCAGCTATTCATGGAGCAGTATAGTCAGTAAACATGCGCCCATCACTAATGCTACTTAACCAAGGTAAGTACAACCAGACTGTCTTTTCTTCTTCTTTCCTTATTCATCCTTTTAACCCCCATCTTATGGGTATTTTGAAAAAAAGATAATCCTTTGTGTTAAAAAAAGAAGAAAACATGTCAAACTAAGTAAACCCACCAGCTGCAAAACATTGGCAGAAATATAACAGTGTTCAGTAAATGCAGTCAAGTATGTGAATTCCTTTCAGAGAATTATTAAAAGGGGCTAGAAGAAGAGGTACTTGTCTCGGTTTAGATACTAGGAGGGAGTGGCAAAAGATAAATGTACTATGAAACTGCTAGAGATGAGGTCAAAGAACTGGCATTTTAGGCAGGGAGAACTTGGTAGAAGGTATTATAAGACAACCATTTTGAAAAGTCTTGGATCAGGACAAACCAACTGTATTGCATTAGTTTCTTACATAATTTCTGATATTATCTCTATCACTACAGTCCTCCATGGACTATCATTTAACTGTGTAGCAGTGCAGCCCCTCAGCCCTGGTCCTATTTCCATCTCCCTTTAGTTTTCCTGTCAGTCTTCTGTGTAAGTTCAAGTCAGATGCCTTGCTGAAATCCAGGTAGACCATGTACTCCACTGGACAGTTCATTTATATCCCCATTTATAAATCCAGATCAGGATTGACTGACAGCTCCTTCTGGCCATTAACCTTTGCTTGTTGCTGTTTTAAAGATTGTTATCTTCTAGAAACACTAGCAGCTTTTCCCTAAGATTTCTCTCTGTAACTTTCTTGATACTGTGTTTAAGCTAATAGACATGTAGTTCTCCAGATTATCCTGCACCTTATTTTCACATGGGTACCACATGTTGTCCAGTTCTAAGGCACTTCTCGGCTAGAAAATTATCTGTAAAGATTTCTTCAGGGGAGTTGGCCAGTATGCTGGCCACATTTCTGAAGAATTTGTGGTGTAGCCCCTCTGGTCCTTGTTTTTAATCCTCCCTAACTGCAGATAGTTTCCTGTCTTACTTTCCTGGTTGTCGTGATAACTGCTCACCTTCTTCTTGCTTTCTTTTCTGAGGTTTGAAGCAAAATATTCATTCAGTACCTCTGCTTTTTTCCCAGATTCTGTGATATCCCTCCCATTTTTTCTCAGCCTGGCAAGGCCTGTCCTTCACTTCCTCCTTTCTGTTGCATACATAAAGCCATTATTTCCCTTCTATGTCTATTTTTCCAACTCTTTTTTCAACTTTGCTTTTGTTGACCTGTTCAGGCTAATCTGTCCTAAAAAAATCCCACATCATCATCTTTGTTTTTGCAGTATTACTCTTCTCTCCCTACACTGTGCCACACATTGGTTCAGTTACTGTTTGCTCATGGTGCCTTAACCTTTACATCCATGACCCTTCTGCATTGGTGAGGACAACATCCAAAATTCTGTCCTTTCTAGTACAATACTGCACTAGCTGGCTATGTTTTATCAAAGGAATATACTTTTTCATCTGGTGGTGGCTGTATTTATTTTCTTTCATCTAGTTTAGTTGAACCACAGTTCTTTTTCTGTGACTTAGATACATTTGTATATTTTTTTTCTTTTCTTTTTTTAATTTTGTAGCCTGGTTAAGCTTTTGTTTTTATTACAATATGACCATCCTGTTTCAGGTACTTTCATTTTGCCCCCTGCCTATTGATTCCTTAACTTCTTCAGAAAAATAAAGATCAAGCTTTGCTAAGAATCATAGAGAGGGGTGCATGCAATACAATTTTTTTGCATGTTTTCACCTGGATGCCCTGTTCAGGCTTAGGGTTACCTGGCACCACCTCAGGTGAAGTGTATTTTTGAATTGGGTCCTATTTGTCTTATTTTGGTATCTTGGAAGTCAGGGCATCATCTTAGACCTTTTATAAGGATCCATCTATCTATCTGGAGCTCTTTCTAGGGCTGTGATTTTCAAAGCTAGGTAGATCCAAAACAAACAAGGTATTGCATCTGACTTGCTCTGGACAGACAACCAAGTATTTTGTCAGAAGAGACCTGGTAGGATGGTAATTTTTGTCCATGTCTAACTACAGCTATGCCTTTAGATCTGAATGACATTGACAGCCTTAGAAAGGATAATTGTGGCAGTGGTGTGGTTGTTATTTTTTTGATGCTTGAAGTGTCTCACAGTTGAAGCTTCTTTGATAGTGCCCTTGTTGCATGAGTGAATTTCGGATTTTCTTGATGTGTTATCCACCAGACACTCTAGATTTCTCTAGTTTCCCTATTGAACTACTGCATACACAACCAACCTGGATGGTTTTGGGTGATTTTAGTGCCTAGGCTGGAACATTTTTACTTCAATGTGATGGTTATCACTGCTACTCATGCATATGCACAGACTTTGAACACAGTATTTGGGTTTTGTGAACAGGGATCTTGTAGTGGATGGTTCACCGTCATCTGGTTAACAGCACAGCCATCTAATACTAACCTTTTCATATCAAGAAATGTGTATAATATTGATTGTGGTTGTTTGATTCCTTTAATGGACCAATCCAGATTTCTTAATTGTGGCCCATGATATGGCCATAACAGGTGCTCTGGATATTGTAGCTCCAGTTATTATCTGTTGTACCAGGTGCACTCTGGTTCAGTGTTTAACTCCACAAGATGCAAATGCTAGGATGATTGTTGGAAAGTAAATGGAGGAGCACCTGCTTCTTGGAGGATAAGCTTAGTCTGGATGGCCATTACTGGGCATACCAATCAGAAGCCCTCTTAAGAAGACAAGTGTTTTGTTCAGTGATATCCATACTGCATCTGATCATCTGGTAGTGTCCTTCTGATCTGTGGGTATGCTATACAGCTTAGACCAGAGTTGACAAAATCAGATTGTCTTTCACTCATGGTGTGCCCATTGTGCATGAAATTTTATATGGATTGCCCTAATTTTTACTAGGCTGGTTTTAAATATATTGACATTAAGGTGGTCATTTGTGTAGTTTCATCTGTACAACTGATTCTGTGGGCTAGATTCTGCACCTGTGCGTCTGGTTAACTCCTGGCTTAAATCTCTAGGTCCAGTTATTTTTCAAACTGTTTGGTTATATTTTGAGGTTAAGGATGTTTCTACTGTTGTTTTAATAGGCACTGAAAATTCTCATCCTTAAAAAAGACATTTCTTGTTCTGAACTATCTGGAAAACTACTGCCATATTTCTAAGCTTCCTTTTAGAGGTAAGGTTACTGACAAAGTGGTGTAAGTACGTGTTCCTATTTCACATCTTGTGACTATATGGCTCTTTGTCAGTATGGCTTTAGATCTAAGCAGAGCCCTTACATATGTCAGAAATATCCTTACAGTGAGGAGTCCACTTGTTATATTTGATCTTGGTCCTCTTAGATTTAGTGGTGGCTTACAACACCATGAATCATGGCATCTTGATTGTGTGACTTAGATCTTACTGCAGTTTAGCTGGCACTACCCTCAGCTGGTTTACCTCTTATGTTTTGGTTTTAATCAACAAATGGTGTCTGGGTTCAATTCATCTGATAGCTAACCATTTTTGTGTGGATTCTCACAGAGTTAATCTTAGTACCTTTTGCTTTCATGGTATATATATATATATATATATATATATATATATATATAAAATGCTAGTTAAGGAAGTAATTTGAAGCAGTGGTATTAAGTAACGATGCTGTGCTGATGATGTACAGCTATATCTCTCCTCCAGGAGTTTGCAGTGATTTTACCACTCTTGAGGATTGCTTGGATTATCTACTTCACTGGATGACATATAGTTATGTAAAACTCAACCCTTCTGAAATAGAATTAATGTTGGTGTATTCTACCAACTGTCTCTCCCACGTCCCTTTCATCCCCCCATGTTTTATTTTGTGATAGACTGGAATTTGCCTCTTCTTGTTCATGATTTGGATGCAGTTCTTCATAAAAGGTTGATAGTTATGGACCAAGTCTCAGCTGTTGTCAGAATATATTATTTCCGTGTTAAGAATATCATCCAGATAAATAATTTGAGTCCTTCTTTAGACTTGATGATGATGGTTCCTGTACTAGTATCATCCTGTCTTGATTACTGAAGCAGTCTGTACCTGGACTTATGGACGGTGACTGAGTGAAGTGGATCAACTACAACAGTTGTAAAAATTTCACAGTAAGGGTCTAGGCTGCAGCCATATAACCCCTGTGCTGCATGATTTTCACTGATTACCCAGTCGCTGCCAGATCTGTATTTAAGAATGTTCATCATATTGATCACTGCTGCAGTAGCCTTAGTTATGTGGGTTATATCTTGTCAAGGATATAGCAGCTGTTCAGCTTCCAAAGTTTCAAGATACCTTCCATACACCCAAACTGTCTGGCAGCTAGACCTGAGCAGACTAAAATAAAAGTTTGGACGCCAACTCTTCAGAGCTTTACTGCTGACTTAAGTTCCTCTGAGTCTTTCGAGGATTAGTGGTGGGCTTATGCTGTTCCTTTGCTGGATAGATAAGTTCCCCTTGGGGGAAAAAAAACTTCCATTCAGTCTTTTTTGTTTATTACTAATCCTTTCCTCTTCAGGAAAATTATTTTAAAACTCCAAGTTTGTGTTGCAATGCACTGTCACGAGACTGTACTATACTTTTAAATGGGATCGTTCTTTGTTTCCCTTCAGATTAAAAGTTGTTTAAAGTAACTGAAACCCATTTTTTTGTCATGAAATTGTGTTTATTTTACTTTGTGGGGCTGGCAAAATGCTTTTTAATGAATTATCTGTGAAAAAAGAGACTTTTAAAGACTTTGTTTTCATCGGAATTTGCTGCTTATTTTCTCCAGGAAAGAGGCACCATTTTTGTCATGACCATGGAACAATCTGTCGGTCTCACAGCTGGTCCTTCTTCTAACCACATAAAGACAAAGTTAAGCAAACAGCCTTTGCCATAATAGTGAGCATTTGAGCGACTCTGCTGTGGCCATTCATTGTACCTCAGGCCAGTCATCTTTTACCCTGGATCCCTCTGTTGTAGCACCTACAGCCACTATGGAATGGGGGTTAGCCATGTCTTCTGTGACTGGTGGGGTCCCCTCAGTGGGCAACAGAAAGTCACTATTTTTGGTTCTAGGAGAGTGAACATGGAAGGCTTCCATGTTATGTCAGAATGTTGTGTCCATCCTTGGGGAAGCTGTTGCTGCCATTAATAATACCATCGGTCCCATTTTTTCCTATCAAAAAGAAACAGAAAACTAAGCATGTATCTACTCCTCCTCAAATTTCCTTAGACAGGAGTGGTTTACTGGGTCTGGCTCAGGGTTTAATTGAGGCTATTAATCCTTCTTACACAGTAGTTTCTGATAAAAAAGAGGGATAACTCCTTTCCTAAAGAGATTCAGGAGTCTGAATCTAGAGAGGAGGATGAAAGGATGGATGTAGGGTCTGATTCAGACTATGAGGAGAACTCAGTTTCTGACTCTCCTTGTGGGGGGCTCTCTTTCTCTGAAACTTCTTCCAGAATGTACCAGTGTTTTCAGTGAGAGAACACTGGTGTTTCTCAGTCCCTCATAAAATACTATAAGCTGTTACAGAATGAATTTTCAGAACCTGTATCCATTCATCCAAGTCTGTCAGCTTGTGTGTGTTACTGCTTGCAATTTTCCTGGCAGTTAGCCAGCTACCCCTAAAAAGGTTAATAGGATGTATAAAGCTCCTCAGCCTTTTAATTTTGTATACACGCTTCCCAAATTTGATCAAGCACCTGTAGCTTTATTTAATCCCTCTGCTGCTAAACACTTAGATAATTCCAATCCTACTCTTTCTGATAAGGATAGGAAAATTATTGATAAGTATGAGGAAAAAGTATATGCATCTGCAACTTTGATTTTCAGAATTTTGAATTGTCAGGCTCATAAATTAAGGTTTGTTCTGACTAGTTGTGAAAGTATAATAAATGTTTTATCTGCAGTTTCTTCTTGTGAGGAAAAAATCTGCTTTGAATAATTTTATTTATTCCATTGTTCAAATCACTGCACATTGTATATATAGTGTGTGTATGATTCTGTTGATACTTTTTCCAGGGCTATGGTCCCTGGTTTTGTTTTGATGAGGTTTGCATGGCTGTGTTACCAGTACCTCCCAGATGAGATTAAAAATGAGATTTTAAATTCTCCTTCAGACAGAGATTTATTTTTTGGCTCATCTGCTACAGAAGTGATCGGAAAGTATGAAGAAAAGGCTAAGCTGATACAGGGTATCTTTTAAGATTTTCAGCCCTCCTTTTCCAAGTTTTCCAAGAGATTTTCTATCTCCTCATCCAGTTATGGTAGGAAACTAAATTAACAGGCTCAACAAAACAGATGTTTAAGAATAAATGGCAAGGAGGTTCCAAGAAGAATTCTGGAAATTCCCCAAACCAAGGACAGTCCAATAAGTCAAAATGACTATTTAAGAGACTTTGACCCCCCCCCCCCCCTGCAAGCCCCTTTTTACTTCAGTAAGGTCTGAATCTCCACTTTTCCCTTTGGCAACAAAGATTTTCAGGCAAATGGATTCTGAAGATCATTCATCAAGGTCACAGATGGCAGTAGGAGGAAATTCCTCCTTTCCAAGGGACACAAAGACACTGGAATACAGATGTGATATAATGCCTGTTATTGCCCAACATAGGTTTTGTAATTATATGAACTTTTGAGCTGACATGGGCTGTATGTTAGGAGTTGTTAAATTACTGATGTTAAATACAGTTGAAAGGGAAGTACATTATTTACCTCCAGTTGGCTAAAAAAAGAAATCTTGAAAACTGCTAGGATGGAAGACATGCAACACATGCAATACCTCAAAGACAGACAGTATTTGTTTGTCACTAGAGACAAATATAGACACAGATAGTATGTGTGTGTCAGTATGGAGAGTAAGTTAAATCAGTTGTTCAGTCTGTCAGTCAGTGAGATGTACCTGGATAATGGTTTTCTAAGACACCGTAATACCTAACTTTTCATTTTGGGAAACTAACAGTGGACATAAATAAGGTATACTGAAGAGCAACAATTTTTCTTCTTCTTCTGGCAATGTATAATTTGATAAATTTATTCTGAATTCAAACTGATGACAATTTCACAATATTAACAGAAACATAGAATACTGCGATGTATGTTTTAGTGGCTCTGTTTTATTCACAACAAGAGAATAGTTATTTTCACATAAGGCAACATTCAAAAGTCAGAAAGGCTTGAATGTTCAGACAGTTTTAACATTATAACAAAACTTTATCCAGTTCTGCAGTTCTTCAGAATCTTATGCTACATGTACTGCTCTTTCGGCTTTTCCCGGTTAGGGGTCGCCACAATGGATCACCAGTCTGCTAATGATTAGCAGTGGATTTTTACAGTGCCAAGTTGCTAGCCAGGCATGCAACCTTCAAAGAAAGACCACCCACACACGCATGCAACTACCTGCATGTCTTTAACATTCATTCAGCCGCGGGGAGGACATGCAGACTCTGCACATTGCTATATAACAACACCATTCTCTCTTTTTTCTCTTTCTTCTTCTTCCTCACATTTTCTCACTTAGCTAAACCACAGCCTATTTAGTGTATAAACTGCATGCAATATCCATACATTGTAACCCTGTACCTTAATCTCTTGGTAGTTCCTGCCTTTCTCATCATTTTAACTGCACATTATTACTAATTCTTATTTTCTGCAAAAACCTGCATCTTTGCTTAGGGAGTAGTTTCAGGAGGGATAGAAGAGTTGAGGGTGTGGGACACCAAGGACAGATCCAAGCACATAAATATCTAGAAGATCTAGAAGATGGTTGCCTCATCAAGGCACTTGGCTCTCTGATCCATCATTGATCCCCGGGACCTCTTCAAGTGGTTATGGAGAATAACACAGTCATGTTGTACGTCAACAAGCAATGGGGAACCAGGTTGTACCCCCTTTGCAAAATAGCCATGATAGATTGGGGTATAGCTTCACAGCACAATCTCACTCTACAGGGATTCTACATTCTGTTAAAGAAAAACTGTGCTGTGGACAAGCTGAACAGACCAGGGCAGACCCTCAAGAATGGAAACTAGATCGGGGGTCTTCCAGGATTTGATCCATCTGTGGGAATTTCCTCAAGTAGACCTCTTTGCCTCCTCTCTAAACAACCAGCTGGCAAGCTTCTGCTCCAAGATTCCATGCAAGAAGGCCTGGAATACAGATGCCTTTTCTTTTCATTGGACAGGAATGTTCCTTTATTCTTTGCCACCCTTTCCACTAATATCCAGGGTACTTCTGAAGATTCAAAAGGAGTCCCCCAAGAACATGGTGGTGACTCCCTTCTGGCACAGGTAAACATGTTTCCACTTCTTTTGGAAATGGCCAGGGGCAATTACCACAAACTTCCTCACAGACTGGATCTACTCAAACAAAAAACAAGGTTTTTGATCATCCTGATACAGTCAACTGTTGTTTTTTTGGGTTTGTTCTTTGGTTTCTTCAGTTTGATTTGCAGCTTCAGTTGACTGCCTGGATGATAAGGACTTAATTATTTTTAGGCATCTGTTTACTGAGGACATGCACAAGGTACTAATGGAGGGATAAAGGTTTGCTACTAGAAAATTATGTTAGAAAATGTAAAATATATTCTAATTGGTGCTAACAACATAGCCAGCACTTATTCAGGCCTAGTTCTCTGGTTTTACAATATTTATTTCAGTTATTATCCTATGGCCTTTCTTTATTCAAGAGGTTTTATTAATTTTTTTCAAGATACAAGTAATATGCAATAAAAGTGAAATATGAATGATAAATATAACAATTACTATGAACAAATAAGAAAAAATGTCTACGACATGCACATAGGCCTGAAAACAGAATGCTAGAAATGAAGCTCCACAAGTTTCCATATGGCTTTTCTTACTCCTCTATCAAGGTTCATTTATTAACCATTTCAGTATGCCTGTCCATGGATACCCCTTTTTCACTGTATTCTCATGTAAAAATGTTTTTGAAAGGTGTTTTGCACAAGAGGCCTCCACGAAAATTGGTGGCTCTTTCTTGGGATCTTAATTTTGTGTTAGACAATCTAACACTTGCTCCATTTGAACCACCTAACCTGGCTGACATGAGGCTCTTAACATACAAAACAGGTTTAATGATTGCTCTGACTTCTTCAAGAAGAGTATCTGAGTTGCAAGCACTTATGGTGAATCAACAGTAACTAATATTCCACAGGGACAGGGTTTCCTTGAGAACTAATACTTCTTTTATGCCTAAAGCTAAACTCACCATCTTCTAATTTTCTTTTCTGAACCGAAAAATGAAGGGAAAAGGATACTCTGTACCTTGGATGTCCATAGACACTCAGGTACTGCCTTGACAGAACTAAATCTTTTAGATCTTTGGATCAATTGTTCATTTCTTGTGAAATTAACAAGGAATGACAACCTGTGTCGAAACAGACTATCTCCAAGTAGTTGTCTAAGGCTATTGCCTTTTGTTATACTCACCAAGATAAAACTATTGTAGGGAGGATCAAGGCCCACTCTACCAGAGCCTTGGATTCATTTGTGGCTTTTAGGAAGGGTTGGATTCTAGAAGTGTTCTAAAAGCTGAAGCTTGTCTGCTGTACCTACTTTTACAAATCAGACTTTGTTAGTAACATTCTCCAGGGGCTTCTGGACTGTTCTCCTTTCACCTCCCAAATGTAGTTAGCTGGGGTAATCTAGCCATATAGCTAAGGCTACTGAAGCATTGATCAATATGATGAACATATACAGTTGTTTAAGTAAATTTATTATAACAGTAAATGTTTGAATGATCACTGCTGCAGTAGCCACTCCCTCTACCCCCCTTGTTTTTGGTGTGTTTGTGCCAGGGTGTGGTTATTTATAGTTTTGTTCTTCCTAGCTAAGCCTCCCTCTCTCTGTTGGCAGGAAAGCTTTAAAAGAGCTTGGTATCCCAACTTGTCTTTTAGTCAGTTCAGCTTGAGTTGACAGATAGTGTGGGTGCATGGAAAGTGCCCTAAAGCTTTGGAAGCTGGCTGGCTGTTATATCCTTGGCAAGATATAATCTATATAGATAAGGCTACAGTAGCAGTGATCATTCGAACATCTACTGATATGGTAACTTTACTTACACAACTGTACTTTCTTGTACTTATCTTGTACGTCCTGTGCAGCCTAGGCTCTGTTTATTTGAAAAAGCTCCTGGTAATCTATTCTCCAGCAAGAATTTTCAGGCTATCAGGCATGGGACTTCAGGCTGTTCCAGGTGGCCGTCTTGAGACTTTAGCTAGACTGCCTTTTGCCTTTCTTGCTTGGGTCCTTTAGAATTGGATATCATCCATGACTTGAGATTCTCTTCAAAGGTGCTTTAAATGTCACATTTTCAGGAGAGTCTTTCTACTCTAGTCTAAGAGGGAATTTTTATTTTATGTGTTGTACTTTCTTCAGCTTTATTTATGTGCTTACTGTATTTATTTTTATGAGCTAGTTTTTGCACTGCATTGTAATTTATTTAATTATATGATCCTTAGATGTTTAAGACATCTAATCAAATAAATAGAAGTCATGATAATAGGAGACTTCAGTGTGGACTTTGGTAATAATACCAACCCAACATATCATACAACCTCTTTGGTCTGGCTCAAGTCATATTTACAATATTGAGGAAGATGAAGCTTGAAACAGTTACTTGTAACAGTTAAGACTATATTCAGTGTACCTCCTTAAACAACTCTGTTAGTGATTATACCTTTATTTATGCATTTTGAGGTAATTAGCACTTTGTGGGGTGTACATGTTTCTAGAAGTCAGACACCTCAACATGTTCACTTTAAAGATCTTCTCTTAGCTGCATAGAGTGTATTAAACTAGCTTCACTACATCAGTTATGCAGTTTCACTATTTATTACTACTTTGCATAACTTCATGAATTCAGTATCCCTGACTCCCCCCCCAAAGTTTTACATAGAATCAAAACCTTTCCCATTGGTGGGTAATAACCCTAAGCACCTAATGACAGCAGAAGAAAATGTGTGGAAACAGCAGTCCAATGATGGTCTCAACACATCTCTAGAGTCCTATAAGGAACTAAGAAATAAGTGTAAGCAAAAAGAGATACTAAGTTGGTCTTTCTTCCTTGTACTATAAACCCAGTCAAGGTTTACAGGTTAGTAATGGGAAGGTATATTCTGCTTGCATGCTCAGAAGTAGACTGCTTCAATATCACACTGGCCTGATGATCAAGACACAGCTAATGTCAATCACTTTAAATATTTCCAAAATATTACCTCTGCCAGTCATATCATGTCTACCGATTTAAACCCTGGACCTAATTCTGATTGGAACTGACACTCCTAGCAGTGATATCTCTGCTGCTCATTCAAATCTGGAATCCAAGTCTGATGAGATCTTTCTCTTGAAAGTTAAAGCTAGAAAAATTCTGTATAATCAATGGTATTTCACTGAATTTCCTATGACTTACAGCAGTTGTTCCTTGTCTTTCCTGTAATCCCTATAATTACGTGAAACATCCCAGTTTGTGGAACGAAGCATTAAACTTCTCATTCACAAGGAAGTTCAAAACATTAACATCTCTGATTATTAATACCCCATTCTCTCTCTCTCTCTCTCTGCTGGGAAAAGTAATGGAGAACAAAGTCCATAAACAACTCCTAAATTATGTAGTCATTGAGTTATTGTAATACTGTCAACATGGGTTTAACAAGGGCACAGATTAGAAACAGGTCTGTCTTTTGAACCTATCTAAGGCACTTGATACAGTGAACCTTTGCCTGTTAGACAGCTAGAGTGCTTTGGTCTAGAAAATCACAGTATAAAGTGTATTTATAGATACCTCTAAGGTTATACCAAGAGATAGATGTATTCCTTACACTATTCTAAATACAGGCTAAGACTCAATAGTTGAGCTACTGCTTTTGTATTTGTTAATGTGGTGCATTGAGGACAACTAAAACTGACACAGTATGGAAATGACACTACCTTCATTTGAGCTACTCTCACTACTACTGTTGCAACAGAAGATATTTTACAGTCTGGTTTTAACAGTGCTGAAAATTGCTCAAATAGCTGGTCTGCTGTTAAATGTACTAAACAACTAAAGGTACTTTTCCGTTAATGGGGCAACAGCAATACGATAGCCTAACAAACACAAACCTCTTAAGTTCTACATAGCACAGCCTTATAGGGAAAAAATATGACACTTTTCCGTTAACGGGGCAACAGCAGTATGATAGCCTAACAAACACAAAGCTCTAAGCTCTACATAGCACAGCCTTATAGGGAAAATATGACATTTTTACAAACAGTAGTTGGCATCTGTTATCTGCCAAGTATCCACAATTATGAAAGAGCATGCTGCTCATATAAAATGCTATCAGTTACAGTTACAATGTGCCATACAGTATCTCATGAAGATCTATGGCAACACCACTTAATTCTATACCACCTGCTTTTGACATTTCAGCTTTACTAATTTTTACGTAATATATGACAAACAATAAAATAACTTCATGCCTTAGCCCATCCTCCAAATGAAAATTCAGTTATTCCCTGTCAAGGTTCAAAAATTAGATCAGACTGTTAACAAATCCCAGAATGCTCTGCTGTCAATAAATGGTTTGACCATTCGGTTGTGCTAATTTGATAGCACTATATGACAGGCAGGGTTGCCAAAAAGAGTAAATGATATTTACAACATCAGAGCTCACTTTTTGGTTGGACGGTGTTAAGTGGAGGTCCTTTTCCATTAGTAGCACATGGTCAAAGAAAATTAAAAAAAAGAACAGCAGGACTGTGAAATAAGCATTACTGGCATGTCAGATATTGAATAGCACTTTGAATATTGGTACTTTTCCATCAACATGGTCAGAGAAAAGTAAAACCCCACAGCAAGACTGTGAAATAAGCATTACTGGCATGTCAGATGATGAATATAACTCCCGCCAAGGAAGACAATATTAAAACCAGCCCAAAAAAGCTGTTGCCCCGTTAATGAAAAAGTACCCAACTAAATCTGTGATATTCCAGGACTATAGATTTATCCAGACCACAACTACGTCATTTCATAAGACAGCAAGAAATTGAACTCTGACTGAAAAAGTACACATACTCAAGTATTCGAGTATTCAATATAATGTTGAATTAACCTTTGAGGACCATATATTTACCCCATTACTAAAGTTAGTAACTCAGCTTATTATAGAAAATAAATTGATATTTAACAGAAAAAGCATGCTTCAAACCTGTAAATGCTATTATACAACTAAAACCCTTCAGTGGCTGTATATTTATTATTCACTAACTTTAAAAGCACATTACCAAGCAAACTAGAAACATATTAGTAAGTTCTGACTTTTTGTCATTATATTTATCCTACTTAGTGGAAGATCACTAAAATGGTGTGGAAATCATGGTGAGATAATCTAAAGAGAGCGAGTGATGTCTTCAGAATCAGTGACTGGCTCATGGAGATTAAGAGTCCAGTGTAAAGAAGGAGCAGTCTTCATGAGCTCAGCCTGCGCTCCACAGTTGGACTGCGACTGAGAGGAAAGCAGGCAGCAGTTCAGGACATCCTTGATAAAATAAGACAAAATGAGCTGGTCTTGATAATGGGTGACCTAAATACTCTTATCAGCATGAAAAGCAGGATACGAGCATTACCTGCTACCACATGGGTTGGGCAGTAGGAATAATGAAGCCAGTGAGCAACTCAGGTAGACTTCCTCTTATTAAGGAAAGGGCACAGGGCTCAAACCAGACAGTGCAAACTTATCCCTAGTGAAAAGGTTTGCCCCAGCATAAACCACTGGTGATCACAATCACCTGTAAGCAGTGGTCAGGAAAGACTCTAAGATCAGCTGGGAGTAAGACCTGTATAAGAATAAGACCTGGATACTGACTGGAGTGAAAGCACAGGAATTTTAGGAAATACTCATAGCTCTAACACCATAGGAAGTAGAGGAATCAGATGGTGCAGGAAAAGAAGAATGACAGTATTTCAAAACAGCATATGTGATGACAATAGAACAGATTTGCAGTCAAGCCAGGTGATGAAGAAAGTTGCATAAGGAATGCTGGTCTTTAAATGCATAAATCCAGGAATTTATCAAAATAAAGAACCAACAAGGAAGAAGTAGGTGTTAGAAGAGATGGGTCAGGCTAAGGAGGAATACTAGCTCATAGGTTCATAGGTAGGTACTAGGCTATCAGTCCTAGGGCCTAAGTAAGCCTAGCCAACAAGGTTCCCTGTCTTACGCCACCCAAGAAAGTTAATTTCCTGTGCCCCTATCGAGCAGAGCCACAGAAGTGATCCTCGGGGTATATTTCCTATTTCCCATCCACTTATCAAGATTTTTCTTGAAGAGTGCTAATGAGAAACTTTGCTTGACATAGATGGGTAGCTTGTTCCAGAGTATAGGAAGTCTCTGGGACAGGAATCTATCCCTCCAGCATGTCCTGTTTATTGTGGTGACAAGGTTTAGGTCACTAGAGCATGTAGCTCAGAGGGATTGGGATTTCTTTAGGTGTAGCATGTCTAGCAGCTCTGGGTTTATCATAGCTTTATATGTTAGGCAGAGATCTCCTTGGAGTAGGCGATATGCTACAGAGTAAAGCTGAAGTTTTTTGAGACAGTCAGTGTAGGTCATCTGTTTGAGGCCAGTAATCCTCTTTGTGAGGTACGTCTGTGGCCTTTCCAGCTGCTGCAGATGTCTTGTGAGGTACATTCCAAAAGGGCTGTTGTACTCTATAATGGGTCTAATGAATGCCGAACAGAGGCCAACAATGACCTCTTTTTTCCTGGATGAGAACCCTTTTGTGATGAGGTGTGCCACATAGAAGGATTTACTGACTACTGTGGCAATGTGATTATCAAAGGAGAGACTACTGTCCACCTGGGTCCCAAGGTCACTTATCACACATTTGGCATTAAGTAGACTACGTTTATGTGGTGGTTTATGTGTACAGAGATTTACCAAAGGGGATGACAATGCATTTTTTGGCATTGAGCTTGAAGCCATGCCTCTGACACCAGGCATCTGTCTCAGTGAGGCCCTTTTGTGGGATGTTCACATGATTTGGGGACTCGACTATGGATCCTATTTTGCAGTCTTTTGTGAACTTCGTTAGCCATAGGCCTTGTGTGTTAGCCTGTACTTCAGAGAAGTAGATACCAAACAGGAGAGGTCCCAGGACTTAACCCTGTGGTACTCCATTTGTCACTGGTTTGAAGTCCGATTTGGAGTATGCAGCTTTTACAGTGTGGGTTCTGTCAGTGAGCCATTTGGCAACCCATCTTGTGACATAGGGATTTATACCTAGTTTAGTGAGTTTAGCTATAATTCCAGAATGGGGGATGGTGTCAAAAGCCTTGGCGAGGTCAAGATAGGCTGTGTGAACCACCTTACCCTCATCTATGGCTTTGGTGACTGCCTCAAAGAAGTTGATCAGGTTCAGAAATCATGATCTACCTTTCACAAACCCAAACTGGGTGGGGTCCAGAGTTTGGAGGTTACCAAAATGTCTTTGTTTATGAGTTCCATGATGATACGTTCCATGGCCATGCAGACCAGGATTGTCAGACTAATAGGGCAATAATTCCCAGGATCAGTAGTGGCTCCTCCTTTGTAGAGTGGGATAACTGTTGCTGTGCGCCATTCAGTGGGCACAAAGCCTGATGTGAGACTATGATTGAACATGGTGCTTAGGTGGGAGCCAGTTTGTTCTGAAGTTCATGTAAAACGCAGCCTGGGATGTTGTCCAGTCCCATGGATGCTGTGTTTTTGGTTTTAGAGAGTGCAGCTTTTACCTGCATAGATGTGATTACAGGGACTCTGCATTCTTCCTATATAGATATGGGCCCTATAGAGGGTGAGAGGGGGGGTGAAGTTAGCACTGAACCTATCTGCCAGGATGTTGGCAATATCAGTTGATTCTGTAATTTTCTTGCCGTTGTGCTGTAACTCAGAGCAGATCCGGGTGTTGTCACTGAGATTCTTGATTGGTGGTGATTTTAATTGGTGGAATGTCTTGGGATAAGAGACCTTGGGACACAGGTGGACAGTAGTCTCTCCTTTGATAATCACATCGCCACAGTAGTCAGGAAATCCTTCTATGTGGCACACACCTCATCACAAAAAGTTTCTCATCCAGGAAAAATGAGGCCATTGTTCCCCTCTAGTCATCACTCATTAGACCCATTATAGAGTATAACGCCCCTTTTGGTATGTACCTCACAAGACATCTACAACAACTGGAAAGGCTGCAGAAATACTTCACAAAGAGGATTACCAGCCTCAAACAGATGCCCTACGCAGACCGTCTCAAAAAACTCCAGCTTTACTCTGTCGCATATCACCTACTCAGAGGTGATCTCTGCCTAACATACAAAGCTATGTCAAACCCAGAGCTGTTGGACATGCTCTGCTTAAAGAAATCCCAGTCCCTCTGAGCTACACACTCTAGGAACCTAAACCTTGTTACCACAATAAACAGAACATGCTGGATGGATAGATTCCTGTCCCAGAGACTTCCCATACTCTGAAGTAAACTACCTATCTATATCAAACAAAGCTCCTCATTAGCACTCTTCAAGAAAAATCTTGATGATTGGATGGGAAATAGGAAATTCACCCCGGGGATCACCTCTGTGGCTCTACTTGACAGGGGCACAGGAAAATAATTTTGTTGGGTGGCAAAAGCCAGGGTACCTTTTTGGCTAGGATTGTGTATGCCCTAGGGCCGATAGCCTAGTACCTACCTATGAAGCTATGAACCTGACTGAATAAGTCAAAAATGCTGTGATTTTAATTGCATTTATGCTTTTTTAAAACTATTACTAAACCAGCTTTTTTTTTTTGAACTACAAGACTGTACTGAGTTCCTTTTCCATGGTACCTGCTTTTGTTTTAGTTCAAAGTTTATTTGCTGGGTGCCAGTTTAAGTTTTCTTGGATTCATTGAGATTCTTGACGCTTTGTGGTTGCCCTTAGAATCAGTGCCGATTTTCTTTTCATAGCTAGCTTTGGAGGATCTTATAAGGGATCTCAGCTTCTTACTGAGGCTGACCAGGGAGCTCCTCCCCTCATGGGATTTTACTCTCTTTTGCAACAGTTTCTTCCTTCTGTTGTAGCGTTTGTTATGGCAGGGGACCACCAGATTGACTACCTTTTTTTTGGAGGATAGTGTTTTGGTTCTGTTTGGGATAGCACGATCCATGCACTCGTGTAAGTACTGTTGTTGATTAACAATGAGGCTAAGAGAGGAGTCACAATGTCAAAGAGCAAGGCCTCAGATAACCTGGAAAATGATTCAGTAATGGCACAAAGAAGTTCTATGAGGTTGCAAGGCAATGACAGAAAGACAAAGAAGGTAGTGGACAGACACTATCCAGGTGGGTCACCAGAAGCAATCTGCTAGACAGCCCAGAATATATCATGGGCAGACAGAAGGACTTCAAGATGCTTCTGAATGAAGAAGACCCAGAAAGAGTTGTAACACTGCAGGCACATCCTACAATAACAAAAGAGGAAGAACTCACCATAGAAGAAGTATAAAAGTGCACTACAAAAAATGAAGTCAGGGAATGTGGCAGGCTCAGATGAAGTTACATCAGATAAGAGTAAGCCAGGGGAATGGCTTTGGAGGCTACTTGTCTCAGTATATAGAGAAAGCCACATCCCAGATCCCTAGAGAGTAATCATTCTAGGGCCAATGTATAAGAACAAAGAGGATATTCACAGTTGTGGGCAGTATACAGGTATCAGATTCCTCTCATACTCCATGAAAGTAAACAAAGCCTGTCCATATTCAAATGCAGCTTGGATCTATGGATGGGAAAGAGAAAATGTTTTTCAGGACTGCTCTCTGTACTACTAATGGATAGAGGTAGCTCCTAAATGCTTTATCTTTATCTTTACTGATGGGTACCTCCAGACCCCATTGGACTTTCCTGGTAAATAAATAACAATAAATAAATTATTCCATACATGGATCCCCTCAAAATATCTATGATATTATTGACCATGGGTGGGTAAGGTCAATCTCTACCCAAATGTGATAGCCAGTTTCCCTTTCTAATGCTCAAATTAACCTAAGCTTAAAATGGCCTGCAAGGGCAGCCAGCCTAGTGCTTACCTATGAATCTGTTATTAAAAAAAGAAAGGCACAAAGTACTAGAAAGTAAGATGGGAGATGAGCGGTCTGGATCAGAGTGCAGCATAACTGACTTGATATTTGCAGTGAAACAAATAATGGCAAAGAAGCTGGAGATGTGGAAACATTTCAGCTTGGCATTGCTAGACATGGAGAAAGCATATGACATATGACTGCTTGACTAGTACTTCTGTATGGCACAGAAACCTGGGCAGTGAGAGAATAGCAGCTGAGGAAGTTTAAAGTGATGGAGAAGAAGTGCCTGAATTGAGTAGTAGGATGTACAGTGTGGGACACACAAAGAGATAAGGACATCAGAGATAAAGCCAAAATAGCTCCAGTTACAGAGAAACTGAAGGAGAACATGGTCACGTGCAGGAAAGCAGAAGACAATTTGGTAAATCAGATTTGGGAGAGACAGGAAGAAGGCAAGCAGAGGTGAGGATGTCCACCCAAGAGATGGATGAATTGTTTAAGAGAAGACATGCAGCAGTTAGGCATGACTATCAAAGAAAAGGAGAGAGTGGCACTGAATTATGTGAAGTCATGACAGCTGATGTGACACCGTGATCCTATGTAAAAATGCGATACAAATAGGATTGATGATGATGATTCATGCCTGAATAACATTTTAATCTGATGTTGTCCTTTTCATTCTTCCTGATAAATGGGTATTGAATCTGATTCAGCTACGTATATAAGACTTCTGATCCAGTTCTCAAGCTCCTCCCTCTACTCATAATGCCCTATTCTAACCTCAACTCCTCAGATCTCATTTGCTGCTATCGTGGTAAGATGGACGATCAGTCTTGAGCTGTAAGAATATAATTTTTGGTATAATTTCTCTAAAAAATTTGACTACAGTTTTTTCTTTTTCTGTTAAAGTTAGTGACTACTTTTTTTCTGCCCTCTAGCTCTCACTGGCATTAGGGTTTTTTCCCTTTCTATCCTCCTGCCATTTCTTTCTCTGGCTCTTCGTACCACTCTTGGTACTTTACCTTTTTCTCATTCTAGTTTAGGTATCTACCTTCCCTATCCATATATAGCTATATAAAAAGATATTAAAAAGTGTGTGATTTATTATCTTGTTAAACCCTTTATCTCCTCAGATTGCACTAATTTGTTGTATAAACCATTTTTATTCTTAGGGTTTACTGTTTCTGTCTCTGACTAAGATATTTGAGAAACTTATGGGATTCAACACGTGCACGTCTTGAGGGCATAAAATCCCTATCTCTGTTGCCCACAAGAAGTGCGTTTATTGTCTGGGGAGCTGACCCATCTCAACTATCCCTGCACCATTTGTGCCACTTTCAACCCTAGGGCACTCTCTGACATGTAATAAATCAATCCTAAAAAGCTTACTTCCAGCTTCTTCTGGGGCTCAAACCCCCAACAAAGCTTCTCAAGTTTCCTCGGATTCTAGGTAATGCTGCCTTCAAAAATCTCCAAGAGCTTGTTCAGAACCTTCAGAGAAGATTAGAAAGGTTTCAGATCTGACCTCTCCAGATCCAAAGTCCTTTGGACCACCCTTGGATCCACAGTACTCCTCAGATCTGACTGGCTCAGCACCTACTGTAAGCTCTCCTTTACTGTCCACCTCCTTCTCGGATCCTAAAACTTTAGATTCAACCAGCAGAAGTCGTATGCCAGAGTATGTTTTAAAGCCTGTCTCTCTCTCTCTGGCCCTATCTATCCAATTGTTCCAGACACCAAGGAAGCATTCCAGACCAGCATCTATGGCATCATCTAGATCTTTGAGGAACTTGTCAGAGGAGAATGTAGATAGGATGATGCAGAAATTTCTCAGGGCTCAGATCCAGATGGGGGCCCTGCCAGCTCCATCACCTCATGAATCCGTGAGTGCACCTGCCAAGCCCATGCTTTCTCCTTCTCATATCTGACCTGTGGTTTCAGAGTTCCACAATGCAAGATCCCTCAGAGGTTTGGTGTCAGATTTGAGGAAGCTCCCCTCCTTGACTCTGACGATGTCCCTGACCAGTTCTCCTTTGATACCCATGCATCATAGCAGGTCTCAGATCTGAGAGGTCAGCACGGGATCTGAGGGGTTGGGTTCAGCTCCAACTTTGTTTGATCCATCCCTGCTCCTTGGAGCCTTGGCCATGGACAACTTGAATCTGATTCTCCCCCATGAGGCTCGGATCCAGAGACAGGGCTGACCTTCCTTCTTTGGTGGTTTCAGCTCTGGGGGGGGGGGGGTTCCCCTGGTCTGTCAGCTTTTCAGGTGGTAGAATGGGTTTTTTCTTTACACAGAGAACCATCCTGTCTTATCTTGGATCCTACCCCCATCCGTCATTGGGTCTAAGCTCTGAGCCCCTCAGACCTGTTTCACAGGGACAGCCCATTCTGAGTAGCCTCCAGATAGGGTCCCCAGAGGAATCCCCCTTTTGACAGTTCTCCAAGCACTCCACGGAAGAGGTCTCTTGGAACAGAACATGCAAGAGGAGACGCATAGACTCACTCATGGAGTCTCTCACAAAAGACACTGATTTTGATGAGGGAGAAGGATCCCCCTAATCACCACCCAGTGACGTCTCCTTTGGAGACATCCCCAAAATCCTCAAACAGAAGGGTGGCTGGTCTTCCCAATCTCCTTCTCCTGAGGAATCAGTGTTTCTGGATACTTTCGGTGTTGGACCTTCTATGTCTTGGGTGACCCCCCCCCCCCCAGGAGGATGAACTTATCGACCTGGTTTCCTGCCAGACTTGGAAGGAACCAGACACTGTCGAGTTTATCCTCAAACAGCTGGACAAGTTTTTAGTTCCCCCTACTGATAGATCCCACTGGAGCAAGGGAATCCCAGTTGATGAAGGAGCTAGCTGAAGAAAGCTCCTCTGTCCATTTCATCCACTGAACAGGGAGTCCAGAGCAATGGACAGATTTGATAAGCATGCGTACACCTCAGCTACATTTGTGCTGAGGTTGTTAAACTATCTGGCACACTTTATCCATCTACAGAGAGATTTGATGAAGGAACTTTCAAATACTCTCTCGGAGTCCATGTGTGCAAAGGATCTCAAGAAGGTTTCTCTACAGCTGGCCACTCTTCTGTCCATTTCTAATGCATTGAAGAGGCTAATCTCCCACGCAGCAGAGTGTGCCTCATAAGCTGCCAGTTCAGGCATAACCATTAGGAGGCATGCCTGGGTGAAGCTATGCAACTTTGCATAGCAACTTCTATGCAACTTCTGTGTTTGGACCTTCAGTTAAGAATAAGCTCACCTGCAGTTAACAGGAAGGGAAGACTGTCTGCCATAGGAATCAAGTTTTCTACCCCTCAACGTACTTTCTTTAGAAACCAATGAGGTGTTAAGAATATGTGGTTCCGAAAATGTCAGGGACCTTTCCAGGATTCATATGGGAATGCTTCCTCCAGAGGCAGAGGAGGAGGCTTCAATGGATGATGTCACCATAAAGGCAGAAGGTGGGGGTCTGCAGAATCAGTGCTCCAGAGATTCCTTCTCAGATAGGCCCTATAAGCACTCCTGAAGCATTGCCTGACTGTCCACCTCTAGAGGCAGTCGGTGGTCCATTTTCTCTGCACCTAAATGCCCAGACAGATATCACAAAAAATTAATGGGTGTTAAGAATCATATCAGAGGTTACTACATATCATTTTCACTTCCTCCTGCTGTTTACAGAAAGAAACTTGCCGATGTTCCACCTAGTCAGAAGGAAGATGCAGCTCAGAAAATATGAAAGCTGTTATATAACAAAGAGCTATCCAAGAGGTTCCACCCAAACAGATAGGATTCGGAATTTCCTTCCATGTCCTTTTAGTGCCAAAGAAAACAGGGAACCTAAGACCCATTTTGGATCTAAGCAAATTGAATCAATAATGTAAAGAAGGCAAAGTTCTGAATGGTTACAGTTCAGTCCATCCTGCCTCTTTTGCACAAGGATGATTGGATGTGCTCTATACATCTTCAGGATGTATACTATCAAATCAAAATGGACAGGTGATCTAGGAGATTTCTACTCTTTCAGCTGGGAGCTGATCACTACCAATTCAGAGTACCACCCTTTGGTCTGAAACACAGCCCCAGGATGTTTACTAAATATATGGCTGTAGTTTCAGCTCACTTGAGTTTCAAAGAATTCCTGGTGTTTCCATATGTCAACGATTGGCTCTTCACCACTCCATCCATGCATCAACTTCTATAAGACAGGGATTATTTGCTCCAACTTTCTGACACCTTACGCCAAATCAAACCTGGTCCCCATACAGACCCCAGAATTTATAGGGACTCTACTGAATACTATGACTCAGATGGTGTCCTTACTTCCTCATCACACCATATAATTGAGAAATGATGTGCGGGCCATACTGTCTCATCTGTTGCCTCCAGCACAACTAGTACTACAAGCTCTTGGGTCTATAATCTGCTTCCATTCTTCTAGTTCCCCTAACAAAATTCTTAATGTGAATTCTTCAATGGACCTTGGCTGTACAGTGGTCCATACTTTACCAGCTCCTGTCATTTCCCATAAGACTCACTCCAATCTGCAAATGTCATGTTCACTGCTGAATGCATCTGACAACCTATTTCTGGGCAGACTGTTCACCCTTCCTCCCCCAGTCACCATAGTGACCATGGGCACTTCCCAACTGGGGAGGGACATTTCTTGGGAAAGATGTTCCAAGGCAGATGGTCACCTCTGGAGACCAAGTTGCGTATCAGTGTCCTTGACATGAGAGAGAGAGAGAGAGAGAGCAGTCTTTCTAGAGTTGCAAGCATTTCAGGATGTTCTCCCTGTGAGGACTATTGCAATTCACACAGACAACATGTCAGTAGCCTGGTACATCAACAGGAACCTGCTCTTATCAGTTGTGCAGAGAGGCCATGAAAGTTTGGGAATAGGTGGTTGCTTCAGACCACTTTTGAATTGCAATGCACGTACCAGGGGAAAACCAGTGCACTAGCAGACAGAATCAGCAGGTCCATTCTGGTTCCCCACGAGTAGTCTCTCAAGCAATCAGTAGCTAACATGATTTTCAGCCGCTGGGGCTAACCTTGCTACAACCTTTTTGCCTTGCCCCTCAACAACAAATGCAGGAAGTACTTCATTCTGACCCCCCCTGGGGGAGTCACCGAGAGAATCTCTCTTTCACAACTGGCCCCCAAGACACTGCTATGCTTACCCTCCTCTTCCTCTGATTCCTAGGTTCTTAAAGAAAACAAGCAGGCTGAAGAACTCAATCATCCCCATTGGCCCCTTCTGGCCTTAACAAGTATGGTTCCCCTTCCTTTGGTCTCACTTGAAATATCTCCTATGGATACTGGAGCCCACTCAGGATCTCCTGTCTCATCTTTTGGGAATGCTACATCCCAATGTTGATACCCTCAAGCTAACTACTTCGTTTCCCCACTTCCAGTAATAATTAGACAGTCCAAGCTTGCTTCCCTGATTTGTGACATTATCTTGGCCTCCCAGAAGGTTTCTACCAAGAACATCTACAGAAGAAAGTGGAAAAAATTCTCTGTTTGGGCTTTTATCAGAATATTGACCCCTTTTTAGCACCTACTTTGGCTATTCTTCTCTTTCTATCTACTCATTTTAAGGAAGGGGCTAGCTTCTCTACTATTAAACTTTAGTTAGCAACAATTTCCAATCTTTATTCTGGTAGTGGTTCCTTTTCCTTGGCTTCATCCAGATTATGCAAAGCCTTCATGATGGGTGTCTTTCTCCTCTGACCTCCAATAAAGGACCCTTCTCCTCCTTGGGACCTTACTATAGTCCTTCAGGGTTTAACCCAGAAATCCTTTGAACCGGCAGACACATGCAGCATAAAGTTTCTTTCTTGGAAAATATTTGTAGTGGCTATCACGTCAGTGAAAAGAATTTCTGAATTTCGGTCTCTATCGACTAATCCTCCTTACATTATTTTTCATCAGGACAGGGTGTCTCTATGGATCAGTCCTTCCTTTCTTCCTAAAGTGGAGAAGGAGAATAATATTAATCAAGCCACAGAATTACCAGTCTTCTTCCCAAAATTTACAAATAAAGAATCCATTTTTTTAATCTTCTTGATGTGCACAGACAATTACGTTTTATCATCACTGGACAAAGCAGTTCAGGAAGTCTGATCAGCTTTTTGTATCCTTTTCCCCTACCTGCTTTGGGGAGTCAGTCTCAACAATTATGCTGGCCAAATGGATTACTGACTGCATTACATTGGTTTATTCTCAAAAAAGATTAGATTTGCCTAAACTCCCTAGAGCTCACTCCACTAAATCTATGGCTACTTCATCTGCCTTTGCTCAAGAACTTCCATTGAAGATATTTGTGCTGGAGCCACCTGGTCAAAGACTCATATATTTGTTACACATTACAAACCAGATATTGCCTCTAGAAGCAGAGCTTCTTTTGTTTCGACAGTGTTGCCGCATGTCCTTCTGTGAGGGCCTACCAAGAGATAAGTAGCTGGAGATTCTTTCCCATTTGTGAGGAAGAATAAAAAAAGACAACAACAGATGTAGAAGTTATGTACTTACCATAACTTGGCATCTGTGTTGTCCATTTTCATTCTTCCTCACCTTCCCTCCCATCCATCCCCAGGCCTTGTCACTCCTAGAAGCACCTGTTTGTACTGAAGCCTTTAAGTTCCAGGTTAGAGCCCCAACTATTTCTTACGTATATCTGTTTCTGTCTCTATGGTAAAGTAGGAGATTAGGCAGCAAACTCAGTCTAAGTCATGGATAGAGGGAGGAGCTCGGGAATTGGATCCGAAGTCTTGTATATGCGGCTGAATCTGATCTGAGGATCAGCTCCAATACCCATTTGTGAGTAAGAATGAAAATGGACAACACAGATGCCAAGTTATGGTAAGTACATAACTTCTATTTTCCCTTTGAACTGTCATACACTTTTGTGTATATTTTTTATTAATTTATGTTAAAAAGTGAATAAAATATACTGGAAAAATATGGTGAAAGTCATCACCTGCATGCCCCCAAACTAAGTTTGACTGACATAGTCATTAAAATAATTATTTTGTGTTTGACAAGGTTGGAGTGAAAAAACATAAAACAGTTGGCAGTCCAAAATCCAAAAAATACAACACTCTTATGTTGATCATAAAAACCTGCTCATTCTCTGGGATGACAACTTAAGTCTGAATAGCAAAAGTATGTAATAAAATAGGCAGATACACTGGCCACTGACAGGTATCATGCTAATACTGGTCAGTGTTAAGGTTTTAGTTGATTTACTTTATTTTATTTAATTTTTTGCTTTTAATTACCCAGAAACTCCAACTGGGCAAAGCCCCTTTTCAGTGGAGGCCTGTGCAGAAAAGCTCCACATTTTTAACAGGGAATTAGCATGAGCTAACAATAAAAATATACTATGTAACAATGAGCTGTATATAGTTTAGCAGTTGATCACGTCAGTCACTCTTCTCAACAGCTTGCTAAAGACACACGCATTTAAAGAACATTCAGCATTATTTACAGTTTATTTATGAAGTCACATAATGAGATATTTTTGTTGACAGGATTCTTCAGTTTAGCAACATACAGGGTACAGACAGTCACCATTATGCTTTTCAGATTTCTGAGTAATCAGTAAGTTTTGTTTCAGTGATCCTAGTTTTCTGTGGAGTGAGTACCATTAAACTTACAGCTGTGTCCCACAGTGCTACCACACAGTGGTTTGCTATAACACTGATAATATAGTAGCATACTCATTCCAGCAAACAGCATTAAAGGGATTAAAGTTAACAGCCATGAATAAGCTTCTTTCTTTAGTCTAGGGTTTGATTACCTCGGTTTCTATTTAACTACTGTTGCCCAGAGTCTGAAAAGAAGCAATTGTTCCTAATGGATTTACCCTGTGAACAGAGAGAAAAAAAAAACTTGTGCCATCCATTTCTCCATGTATTTCTATACTTTGTGGTTGGGCATTATGGTCTTGTAGTACATGTGCATCAATAGCAAAGCAATGTGTGTGTGTGTTTCAACCAAGTAACCACCACAATACCAATAAAATAATCCACGAAGTAGCGAGGCTCTTCCAAACAGCTTTATTCACATGCAAATGACACCAGTGCTCCACCACTGACCTAGGTTTCGTCCAGAATGGACTTCTTCAGAGTGTGTGGAACCATGAACATATATATACAATCGACAATACAACAAATAAAACAATTAAGACAATTGAAACAATGAAGCAATAAAACCCTTTGCCTAATGCAATGATTAAAACTGAAAAAAATACGTACATAAGCCACCCTGACCAATTAACAATGTAACTTCCTTAAAGTCAGAGGAAATACTGAAAAATGTGTATGTTTATGCATTAAAATAAGATAAAATGCATATGCATAAAAAATACACATGCAGAAAAATACCAAATACGCATAAAAGATTACATAATATTAGCGTGAAAAATGAATAATAATGATAAGAAATCTGTAGGATGGTAAATCTGAATGAAAATGTGTGATGGAAGTGATGAATAAGGTATAATGTGAACTAAAATGTAATAAATGTTATAAATCAAACGTAAAACTAAGTGTGTGTGTGTGTTTGTACTACAAAAACACATAATTTTAACCTAATATGTGTTTAAGCCTTAGATAAGGTTTGATGGAAATAAACTCGTTTAAGCCAGGATAATGATGGGCATTAAGACACAATTGCCATCTAAGCTCACAACTGTCCAAATGGTGGTCTGTTATTCTCCCCTGCGCGTCTTTTACTAAACATTGTATGACACAAAATAAAAATTTGTGGTCACTATGAGCTATTATGTGTCGCGCCAAAGCATTAGTAGGTCTAACATGTTGTATGTCCAAAAGATGTTCCCTAATCCTATCTCTGAATCTTCTGCAGGTCTTACCCACATAAAATGCCATGCACGACTGGCATTTAGCAATGTATATGACGTTAGTGGATAAACAATTGTAGTGACCATTGATCTTAATGGAATAATTGTTATCCTTAATCCTGTTACCTGTTGTTAAAATGGAAGTACAAGTGGAGCATCTACCACATTTAAAATTGCCCCTAGCTTTGCAAGTGTTCACCTTGACGGAATTACCATTTTCCAACATCCCTTTAAAAGTCATATCCTTCCGAAAAATGAACTTGGGTTTGCGTGTAGAAAAAGCACTGAAATCCTTTAATCTAGACAAGGACATCCAGTATCTCTCAATTATCTTAATGATGTCATCAGTGTCTGCATTGAATGTTATAACAAAAAGAAAATGTTCATTACCCAAGTCCTGTTTTTGGTTTATGTTGTGATTAAACAAGTCCTCCGTACTCTTAAGAATAGGTGTGATGTTACCACTATCTCTTTTTGATAAAATTTCCTTCCTAACCTCCTCACACATTATTTCGGGGTACCCTCTATTTAAAAAAAGGCCCACCATAAACTCTAATTCAACTGCAAGGTCAGAGTCCTCACTAACCATGCGTGCCGCCCTCACCATCTGACCTTTTATGATGGCTCTCTTCTGATGTACTGGATGCCAACTGTCATAATGCAGATAGGAGTTAGAGAAGGTTAATTTTCTAAATATATTGGATATCAAGGCACTTTTGTCATTGTTAATAGTTAAACAAATATCTAAGTAAGTGATTTTCCTATCATTTATCTCGTGCGTGAACTTCAAAAACCAAGCAGTTTGATTAATGTATTGAATAAATGCGTCCAGAATCAACCTATCCCCCTGCCACACAATAAAAATATCGTCCAAGAAACGAGTGTATAGTTGGATGTATTGACTGTAAGCACTATGAAAAACAAAATTGGTCTCCCAATATGCCATTATGTAATTTGCATATATGGGGGCACAAGCTGCCCCCATTGCCACTCCTGTACTCTGGTGAAAGTAATGTCCCTCGAAATATAAGTAATTATTTCGTAATACTAACTCCATAAGTCTGACATAAATGTTAATCTGATCTTGGTCATATTGACCCGTGTTGTTTAACTGTTCTTCCAACCAGAATAAACCAGTGTCATGAGGAATGGCAGTAAACAAATTGACTACGTCTATAGTCACAAACAATGTGTTGTCCGTTACCTGTACTTTTTTGATCTTATCCAAAAAGTGCCAGGAATCCCTAGTGATGTGTGGAAAACTGTTTAAACCCACTTTTAACTTTGAGTCCAAAAATTGACTGATGAAAAACACCTTGCTTCTTTTCCCATCCACAATGGGTCTGAACTTAACATTGTTCAGGCCCTTGTGGATTTTTGGAATACCAAAGATTCCGCTAACCACCGGAAATTTATTGATCAAAAATTCGTAATCATCCTCATTGATACCTCATTGTAAGAGGATGTCTTCAAGCACTAAATCTATCTTCCTATAAGCAATGTGAATTTCATTAAGGCTCACCTCCGTGTAATTGTCTTCCGTAAGCATGTTTAAAATCTCACTCACATAGTCTGTGTTGTCAACTACTACCACCCCATTGCCTTTGTCAGGCTTCATTAGATGAATATTTCTATTGGAGCATATGTGTTTCATTGTTTCAAAATCTTCTTGTGTCATGTTTCCCAAGTCTCTGTCCTTCCTACGACTGTAATGTTCTCTTATGTCTTGTTCACATAAAGCTTCAAACATCCGCACCATATTATTATATGGTGGGTTAAAATTGCTAGGTTTACGTAAATTAACTGTGTTACCTACAGAGCTACTATCGTTCTTGAACCCAAAAAAAGCTGCCAAGTTCATTTTACGAGTGAACAACTTTAAATCTATAAGAGTGTCCACAACTTTTCCTTCCCTATAGGGTACAAAATTGAACCCTTTTGACAGTAATTCCGCGTGTTGTGTATTGAATATTGTACTAGAATAATTGTATAGCTTAAAATCTTGAACCTTATTGAACATAACTGTCGGATAAGACAAAACAGATTGTGCAAGTGTGTCCCTCACTGAATCCTGTGTGGCACTTTCTGAGAGGTGTAATGTAAACACCTCCTCTTGGTTAACTACTGCTTGGTCTACACATGCCACCACACTGTTATTCTCTAAATTACTAAACCCTGCCTCTGTATGTCCATCTTGAATAGTGTAACCACCATCACCTATTACATTATGAAACTGTGAATTAAACTCACAAGAATGACTAATTTGGTCCGTTGTAGTAAATGTTCTCCCTGCCATTGTTCCACTTTCATCCAAGACAGAATATATACTCATTTGCATCAATACATCGTCATCATAGTTCTCCAAATTGCCAGGCCCCTTATTCGATTCAACCACATGAGCCCCATCCAAGGAATCTCTAATAGAGGTGTTTGTAATGTTTACCCCTCCCCCAAAGTTTGTGACCTGCACATCATTGTGTAAATTAGTGTTATGAATGTCGTTTTCAAATACAACAGCATCAATTGATGCAGAACACTTTTTTGAAACCAAACATTTTTTAGTTTCGATACCCAACGGGGAAGGGTGAAAAGAAGAATGTAACCCTGTCAGTACTGTATCAGACACCAAATTATCATCAAAAGTAATAACAGAATGTATAAAATTACCATCTAAACAGTCGTTACCGTCTTCAGTAACCTCAAAAGAGTTCCCGTTCATAGATTTGACCAAACTAAGTTCAAAATTGTAACAAGACACTTCACTGCCCGTGGAGATAAAATTGGCACAACAACTGTTGACTTCAAATCCAGAGTCAAAGAGTACTGGAGTCTTAGCACAAATGTAACAGTTAACTAATTCGCAAGGTCTATCGTGTAGCCAATATAACTTTTTAGCTACCTTTTTGTTGTTTTTGTCCAACGATATTCCTGGTTTCCCGTCTGGAAACTTGTCTTGACCCTTGCTCCCGTTCGGTAAGCTTCCTGGTCGTCGCTCCCTGGCCGTTGATGTCTGATCCTCTCGGAACGTCTCGGGATATTGCCTAAAGGGTCCTGCTCGCCAATAACAGGTCTGTTATCGCGGACTGGTGACTCCAGTCCCGCCTCTTCTTCCGGAACGTCAATCTGATTGGTGGAAATATCATGTTCTCCAATTTGAACATGCCTTTTGGTGTCGTACGGGTACACCTTGCCTTTTTCATATAAGGATATGTCACGCTGCAATTTGGCGAACTTTTTATTGTAAAGAATATCACAACTTTTGTCTATGTCCTTCACAATGTTCACATAGTTGTTAAAATAATGGTCGAATAGTAAATCTTGTGTAATTTTAGTATGTATCACATCTAAGTCACTTAACATACCCTCTATTTTGATGTTGTTGTGCTTCACCATAAGCTCCATAATCTGTAACCCAGTGGAATTAAACAAGGCATGTAGCTCTTTGATCATATCGGAATTATGTTCGCATCCATTCGGATATCGCCATACTCTTAAACCCTTCGGTACCAAACCCAACTGGATAATCCGACCCAAATAACTATTTTCCAGTTGGGTTCTCTTGAGTTTGAAAAGCTTTAATTTTTTCTGCATGTGTATTTTTTATGCATATGCATTTTATCTTATTTTAATGCATAAACATACACATTTTTTTCAGTCTTTCCTCTGACTTTAAGGAAATTTACATTGTTAATTGGTCAGGGTGGCTTATGTACGTAATTTTTTCAGTTTTAATTATTGCATTAGGCAAAGGGTTTTATTGTTTCATTGTTTAATTGTCTTAATTGTTTTATTTGTTGTATTGTTGATTGTATATATATGTTCATGGTTCCACACACTCTGAAGAAGTCCATTCCGGACGAAACCTAGGTCAGTGGTGGAGCACTGGTGTTATTTGCATGTGAATAAAGCTGTTTGGAAGAGCCTCGCTACTTCGTGGATTATTTTAATGTGTGTGTGTGTGTGACTGTGCTGTCTTTGTTACTGTAGGTTGGATGGGGCTTTGAAGATGTAAAGAAAATGTATGTATCTTGGTAAGTGGATTGGGGAAGGGTATTGCACATCACTTTAATTTATTTAAAGTTATTGTATTCCACAGGATGGTTAGCATGGAATCCATAAACAAAAAGTATTCAATTTAAACTCAGACTACCCACCGTGCACTGGGGGGGGGGGTCATTATTTCAGATACATTTTCTTTCCTTAAAGTTTGACTACCTGTGTAAACTTGTAATAAATAACCTGTATAATCACGTTTACTTTGAACAAGTCATTACTTGCAGCACTAAGTCACCTGCTTAGCTCTGTATTCTGCAAATATCATAGCCTGAGGTCTGGAGGCCTCCCATCTCTACACACCTGTGTTCATGTGCATTCCTACAACATGGATCACTGCTTCAAAAATAGTCTTTGCGAATGATGAATGAAAAGGGTACTAGTTATCAAGCAGCATGAGAGAGGATAACATGGGTCTAGACAAATTCCCGAGGGGGAGCAGAACCAAGTGCTACACAAAATTAGTAAGAATATTTATTGTTTTGTTTTTTTAGTTAAATCACTGATCATGAATGTGAAGATATGTGAAGGCTGCCAGCTTAGCCAGATAGAATTTTGTAGATAATTCTAGGTCTTTGTATATATGTATATATATATATATATATATATATATATATATATATATATATATATATATATACATATATACATATATATTAATAAAAGCCATAGGCTTGTTCTCTTAAATGTGTGAAGACTGCATTGGATGTTGAACTTCAAAAATGCAACAACAGTGCACTCTGCTGTAAGAAAGCTGATAAGTCAAGCATTTTATGACTGATCTCAGGGCTCAGAGCCATGGTGTCTGAACCAGCAGATTCTTTCTATTGCTTTGAGACCAAAGTTAATTGCTAAATTTTACATATATAATGTCTTTAATTGCTGTGGTTTCCTGACCAGGTGCAAGCTTACTAAGAAATGTAAATGTAGAGTTTCTGTCAGCCTGGGAACCAGAGAATTGTTAAGAATGATGTAATCTAAAATGAATGAGCAGGATGTATTATCAATTTAAAGGACTTTTCTCAGAGACAGAGAGAGAGAGAGAGAGAGAGAGAGCATTTTGGATTTTGTCTAAAGCTGACAACTTACCAGTACTCTGCATTGCTCTATATGTTAGTTTATTTAGAACTGTGATTGCTCTTAGATATAGAAAATAGTAAGTTTAGTCTAGCTGTTTTTTTCTGTATTGATGTCAGAACTATTCTACTGTATTATTTTAAGCATTTTCTTGTGATCTCTGACCTCTTGACTAGCACTGTGTAGTAAGAAGTACTGTCTTGTGAGTTTTATTATTTATTATTAAATATTTTTAAACCTTTCAACTGTGGATGTTGTAGAGATAATTTAAGCTCTAGAGTACATTGCATGTATATAGTGATAATGACCAAGCCACTCCAATAGCTTTAGCCCTGGTTCACACTTACTATTTGGATAATAGTATTGCACAGTAATAAATGGACACCCTTTGGTAAGGGCCTTTTTAGTAGCTGATATTAGTGGTTGGTGGCAGCTGGTACTACCTTATAGATTGGCAGGAAGGGGCATAGATGGAGAACCTGTGCCAGCCTTCCCCAGGAATGTTTGTGTGGTTGTATATAACTCTTATCTCAAAGTGTGTGTGTGTGTGTGTGTGTGTGTGTGTGTGTGTGTGTGTGTGTGTGTGTGTGTGTGTGTGTGTGTCAGCTACTTGGACAGGGACACAAAGCACTGGCTGGACAGAGAGGGTGCTGAAGGTTTTAACTTGACCACTAGGCTGAGATCTGGACCCTATAGCTGTGCCAGTGGGGAGTCTTATTGGGGATCTGGAGAGAAAGAAAGAAACTAGCCCCAGACTGACTGTGATCTCTGTGTGCTGTTAAAGTAAATTGTACTTTACTGTGTGTGCATTTGTTATCCTTCCCAATGTGGACGCCCCTCACTGGTGTTAGTGGTGAAGATTAAGGCTCTTTGATTACTGGCCAGTGCATGGGCATCACAATGAACAAGCAGTTTTCTTCCATAGTCTAGGTCAAAGGCAAAAAAACAATAGTGCAGAGTAAGAACTTTATTACATTTACATTCATGTAATTAAATAGAAGTGCATGCACATATTTTATCTACCAGTGGTAACATCCTGAGCAAGACGATAGAAGGTGGAAGTCCAGCAAACAATAAAAACCAAGCTACATATCTGGTTCATTTTGTCATTGACAAGAAAAGGGGAAGAATGCAGCAGTAGTAACTTGTTTAAAATATGTACTGTGATAAATATGCCTATTTCAAGTTATGCACTTACAGTATGCCTTGTTGAGCATTCCTTGTGACAGTTTGACTGTTACATCATTCCTCTTAGTGCTGCAGCAAAGTTATAGTACTGTATTACACAATACGATCTCTCATGTTTACAGTATTAACTCATCAGGATCCTACAACCCATTCATAGGTGGTTACTAGGATATTAGCTCAACAGCCATTTTAAGCCTAGCCAGGCTTATCCTAAATTTACCATAATACTGTTGTAATGTGTTAATACCCCAAGGAATTTTACAGTTATGATACAGGCTTATAAATATCAAACATTCATAGGCTGCCCCTGTCTGTTAAGGGCATACTTGCCAAAATATGTACATTTTGTGATTTCCCATCTAACCATGGTTTCCATTTCTCCAGGTAAAATAACCTTTGCTTTGGATCCAGTCCCATCCCTTCTCTTTTTTGCCAGTTTTCTGAGCAATTATTTTACTACCTGCAGCTCTGGAGGGTTAGAAAATTTCTCTTATTTAGCTCCTGCCTTCTTAACTCCTGCCATTATAACAAACAATGTTCTAGCCCTTTGGGCAAACTCTAGACTTTCATCAACCTCTAAGAGAAATAGTGTCTCATTCAGTGGTATATGTTTTCTTAAAAATAAAGATTAATTCTTGCAATAATACTTAGTGGAGCAAATGTCTCAAATCTTGCTTTTTAAACACTTACATTTTGTAAAATCTCCTATAGGATCATAGGTAAGTACTATACTAGCTGCCATTGCTGGCCATTTTAAGTCTAGCTAATTTCCCTTCAAAGGTGAGAATCAAACCCTGCACTTCATGTCTGCAAGGTGAACACCTTAACCATTATGCCAACCTCCCAACCTTAACTAAAGATTTATTGAATTGATGTTTTGCTTACAGATGTGGGTTAAAAGAAGACACAATCACCATTATGTTTTCCTTGGTAGCTTTCTCAAAAATGGAAAATGTTCTTTTACCAATTTGGGAATATGACAGCTGATTACCTGAACTGCTCTGATGGACCTGTTCAGTCTGTTACTCTAACTCATCCTTGCCTCCGGTGCATCCAATGCACACTCTTTTAAAAAGTTCAGTGCCTCACAGGAATCCAAAAATGTCTTATCTCCTCTTGGGAAAGATAACCTCAGGTAAGCTGGGTAAATTAACTTAAATCTAATCCTCTGCTGACAGCACAGCTGCATGGCTGGGAAGAATCTTGTTCTCTTTTGTATACTGGTAGAAGAATAGTTATTTACCCTGACTCAATGACCTCAGACCACACATTTCAATCCATGGTTTATATAGCAAATCTTCATTAAATCTGTACATTTCCACTCTTACTATTATATGTCTAGAAAGTTCCAGACTTGTACAAGGGCCATGGTTCTGATCTCTGTGTGCCTACTCTATTCTCAAAATGTCCACTGGGAGCTCTGACCAGCTAGCCAGAGGCTGTTGAAGAAATAAATCACAATTTCCTCCTTTAAATACACTCAGGGACCTCTATAAGTCTTCTGTTCTTTAATCTTGCTTGGTCTTCCCCATCTGTCTGCCTCATGAGAAGATTTTCATAGCAACATTTTAAATATGTGACTTTTATCAGTTAACATGGCATTTTGCTGTTACATGTAAGGTATTTTGTCTGAATGAGTAGTTAGGGCCTTGTCGAGTTCTAAATTATGCTTTGTCAACCCTTCAACAAATGTGTTTAGCTTAGTGATTCCTTTTTATCCCTGAAAGTATTAATTCTAATTGCTGCTCTAGTGAGTCACCCTGAGAGTTTAAATTATTAATTTCAGCCTTGTGATTTCCCTGGTCATAACTGCTTTATGGAAACCTCACAGATTTATTGGATTTGGCCACTGATTTGTTCCTTTGTGACTCTCGCTTAGTTTAGTCAAAACATGTTCCACTTGGATGACTAGTATACCCTTGTTAAATCATCCAGATTAACTCTTTTTTCACACTATGTTTTAGCTGCAGGATTATGTCTGGTTGACACTCACTCCATACCAGCAGTGTAATACTGAAGATGTTTCCTTGAGGCATCACTTAAAACTTTCAAGATCTGGATTTTCAAAAAAGTTCACATCAAGAAGAAGGGTAGGGTCAATTGAGTTTCATATCTGGATTTTGATGTCCTTTGTAAGTCATAGTCAATAGAAATGGGCTAAACTAGTCTCTGAAAAGAGACAATAGGCACATTGGACACTATGATGAATTTCATTAATAGTGCTCGGTGTTCTGGAGGGGTAGTGAGGTAAGAGAAGTGCCACTCAAGAGTCTGTCTCATAACAACAATCTTGGAAGGTAATTTACAAAACCTTGAACAGAACACCAAAGCACCTCAGTCTTATTAATGTTAGGCAAAAGCTCATACTTTGGTTATTTTTCCACAAAATTATCTAATGCAGACCTGATATCACTTTTGATGTGTGCATGTATAGCAAAGCCATGTGTGTAATGGAGGTCAGGTGATATAGCCTGTAAAAAATTCTATTTCAGCAGAATCATTCAAAACTGAAGAGTTCGTTCATTTTGCCTTGAAATTTGATTTCACTGGGAAAGCCATCTTTTGTAAGGACTTGGATAACTGCAAAGAAGGAAGAGAATAAAAATAAGGTAATTATGCTTCTCTCATTTAAGGTGAGAAAGTGGTTCATTTTAGAGAACTGTTTTAGAAAACATCGGTAGTCATTGTGTGGTACAGGAGTGTTAGTGCTTTCATTAATATTGACGGGTAGTGCCATTTGTCCACCACTTTCCATGAGACTTCACAACTGATGCAATCGCAGGCCTTTGCCATGAAGCCACAGTCAGGTCCTGATATTGTTCTCAGCACTCTTTGTTGAACATCCAGGTAGTAAATCCATGTCAGTTACACTACACATGTTTTGTTTCTTTCTTTATTTACATATGTCAACTGTGAATGCCCACCTGGGAAGCTTACTTTCACTGGAATTCAAGGGAAAAAAGTCTCCAGGAAGTAAACATAAATAAATAAATATATATATATATATATGTATATATATATATATATATATATATATATATATGGATCTAGGACTATTGAACGAAAGTTCAATAGTCCAAATCCACAATACCTGAACGTACTTTAACAAAAGCGCTTTCACCGAAAAAACTCTTTCATTAAAGTCCGTTCAAAAAAAAAAAAAACACTAAATCTTCTTTTATGCAGGGGACAAGCCCCCCTTCAGGGGCTACTACTTTTATATTCTCACTCCGAGGTCGCACTACAGTGGGGAAAAGGGAATTCTCCCTTAACCCCACCGTAGTGCAACTGGCACAACCGGAATACATAACTGAAAGCGTTGCTTCGGTGAACAGCACTTTCGATTATGTATGTTCGGTGATTTCTGGAAAGTGCCGTCTGAACAGCCTATATATATATATATATATATATATATATATATATATATATATATATATATATATATGGGTTCACTTCAGTTCACTGAACTTTCAATTCACTGACTTTCATTTCACTGACACCATTTCACTGAAATTCATTTCACTGAAACTTAATTTCACTGAAAGTTCATTTCACTGACAACTATTATTAGCAATAAAATGGAATATTCCTGGAGTTAGAATATATATTTACCCACTTCATTTCATATGATATTCTTACGTTTTGATATAATATTGCTTAGTGGGGACTGCAGCCCCCTAAATATATATTCTAACTCCAGGGTCGCACTACAGTGGGGAAGGGGGCATATTCCATTTACTTTGTAATAATAGTTGTCAGTGAAATGAAGTTTCAGTGAAATGAATTTCAGTGAAATGGTGTCAGTGAAATGAACCCATATATATATATATATATATATATATATATATATATATATATATATATATATATATATATATATATAAGCCAGCAGCGCATACAGCAATGTTGTAAAGTCGTGTTGCAATCTGAAGAAGAAACATAGTAGGTGAATTTTGTTTTAGCGGGTTTATAAAGAAGATAAAAAAAAAGTTGATCATGTAAAATTCTGTACAATAAATTAAATGAAAAAAACAGCAAAAACATCTAAAGTGGCATTTGCATTAATATTACTCTTCAGAAATTCTGAAAAGGTATTAGTTGGATTAGACTGACAATGTGGTAGAAAGTTATTGTGAGTGTGAAGGGAAAGCGTGAACTGCCATAATATGAAAAATTAGATAATACAGAACAATGTTATGTGGAACAACATTTATAAGTTTGTTTTTTATGTTGATGAATTTCAACATTTCTTTAAATGGTTTCCTTTTGTCACTGCATTTTATCCTATGTGACAGTTTGCTCCAAAGCTGTAGGATTTCTTTGGTGATATAAAGGAAGTGTTCAGATAATGCAGAGAAGAAATTTCCCCTGCAGTGGCAAGTATGGCTGTGCCTGTAGAGCTTCCATATACTGAATGTCTCCCTTCAAGAAGATAACATTTTTTTTTATTAATTTGCATTTATTGACCATGGATATCCAGCTGAGCAAAGACCATTTTTCAGTGGAGTCCAAAAGAGAAAAGCTCTAAAAGGCACTTAACAAAGCTAAGACACAGAATACAGGATATACCTCAGGCCGGGCCTTATGGTTACCTGTGGACAGAATATCCCAAAAGTAAGGTCTGCAACAGAGAACAGTATAATGAACACCCAGGAATACATTTACAAATCTTAGAAATCTAATTAAAAAAAAGCTATTAGTCAGGATAGTATCCCCAAGGACCCATCCCAAGTACTCAGGAAATGAATAAACAAAATAACTGGCCAAAAAATAAAAAATGACCAAGATGAAGAAGAAATCATTAAATTTGCCTCAGGCTTTATCACCCCCTGAATGCCTAAATAGATTTTCCTTGTTAACACCCCTTTTTACCTAGTCAATACCAAACGCATTTTCTATCCCTTTTCACGTTTGTAGTGAAAAAATAGAAAGATACTGAAAAACTATTAAACCAAATATCTTCTGCTACACCATCAGGGTCTTATGGACCACACCCATGCTTCATTGAATTATTCCATAAGACTCTAGCTTACTCACTGTGTCTTATCAACAGTCTTTACCTCTGTAACAATATTATGCCATTCATATGGAAATAAGCCATAATAAATCCACTTCCAAAAGCTCCCAAACCATTCTCAACTGCCAATGTGTTCTAACCCCATTTTACACACCCCAATGAAACTGTTAAGAAGTTAGTATCTGCTCAACTGTTTACCCGTAAAGAGAAATACACCTTAATATCTGGACACATGGCTGACTACAATCTTTTTTTCAATGCCTTCACTTGAACAGGAATTAGCTTCATGCCTTTTAATAGGTTTAAGGATTTTATCTCAAATAGGGCCTTTACTTTAACAATAGGATCAAATTTATTGCCTGGTGCTCTACCTTCCAAAGAGTATCCCAAAGTCTGTGCTTTCCATGCTACTCTTCTGATTCTTTATAAATAGACTTTACATTGACCTACCACAAATGCCAGTCATCCTATATGCTGATGATATGATGATCTAAAGGTCCAACCTGTCCCCATCAAAGTAAAAGAAGGCAATGAAAAATAAAAGACTTAGTCCTGCTTTCCAACTGACTATTGAAAATGCACCTACTATTAAGTACTAAAAATAGTACACATGTTTGGGCACACCATAAACTCTGAACAGTAGCTCATAAATGGCACGTCCTTTATAATAACCAGGCGGGTTCACTACATATGACTGAAAGTTCATATGACTGAAGCCCATTTGACTGAGACCAAATGACCGAAAGTTTATTTGACCGAAAACCCATATGACCAAAAACTCATTTGACCGTAAAACAGCACTGGCAGGTATATGCCCTGTTCTCCACTGTAGTGCGACCCTGGAGTTAGAATATATTGTTACGGGGGTGTGCCCCCCACACTGGGGGGTGTGGGGGGCATAATTGCAGTTTATGCACTATTATATACATGTGTATCCATTAAAAATGCATTAAAATATACAACATCAGTAAAAACTGGTTGCAAAATTTGGGGGGCTATGCCCCCACACCCACCAATGTGGGGGACTGTGCCCCCCACACTCCCCCTAACTTTATATTCTCACTCAAGGGGAGCACTGTCAAATCATATGGTTTTGGTCAAATGAACTTTGGTCACATATGAACTTTCGGTCATATGTAGTGAAGCCAACCAAGCATATCCAGAGACAGCAACCCACTTCCATTATATAGCAGTATGACCAACAGTACACTTTTCAACACCACATTAATGGAACAAAGGCCAAAATTAATAAGCTACTCTACTGGTCCTAAAAATATCATATTTTCCATTACTAGAAGATGGATGTACAATTGCTAAAGGTGTCTATATAGTACCAATAGAATATGTCACATAAAAGAAAAACTTCTTTGCTGTACAAGGAAGCAGCAATCAAATGTGCAGATTCACTAGCCTATAGCCCCCCCCAAAAAAACACCACTACCTCATGCTTGCAAACACTAAATTTCTACCAATAAAAATCACACCTACTGCTACATTTAGACTCCCAAAAGTAGAATACTTCCCCTTTCTTGCAAGTGATTTTACACTAGAACTTTCAATTGTGATCTTAGATTACTCCAGCCCAGTCCCATACTCCAAATTACAAAATATTCATGCAACCAGCTTCTCTTACATTGACCAAAACTTAGGGAATCCCTTCTTTCTACCCCAAAATAGAATTCAAGCATATGGTAAACATAAAGGTAGAACACTACTGCAACTGTAAGATCCAGTGGCGTCTTATCCATCCAGTGTCAACCTGGGGGGTTTCTGGATCTGACTTGTATCCGAAGCTGGCGATATTCAAAGTCTTCAGACTTAGGGCTCCTCTTTCTACCCATAAGCCCTTAATGTAGTGTCCTCTACTTAGATTTTGTTTGCCACCATTGTGATTGGATCGTTAACAATGAGTTCTGCCTTAGTGTATCCTTTGGATATAACTATTGCAAAGTTTTTTCAAGCCTCCTTTTCCCTATATTCTTTATCCAATAGTTGTAAGATAGTTATCCTAGTTTTAGTGCTAGCTCCAAAGTTAGATTTGCTGTGTGGTTTGTCTTGGTGTTCCTTCCTTGGTTCCTTTACCCTTAGACTATAACGGTTAATATTGTATGAACCTTTTTCTAGTGTGTGGAATTGTTCCCTAACTAGTTTATATTAGGTATTTAGTAGTGTTTGGAGTGTTATTTCTTGTTAAGTAGGTAGATAGTTAGTTGTTTCTACTCTTTTACTGTGTGTGCTGTTATTACTGTGCATTAGCATGTTTTTGGTACCCCATAGAATGGACAGCTATAAAGCTTAGGTGTATAAGAAGTGTGTTCATGTGGGCACAAACTGACTCCACAGAATACCCATGACAAAAGTGTGTACTGTTTGGGTGCTGCCCACTTACATACTGATTATGAGGTGTGCAACACTTTCGGAGCTCACACCATTAATGAGGGATGCACTAAGCTTGTAGTCAAGGATTTTCTCAAGCCATCTTCTACCTCTCTGCCTCCTCTCCTTCCCCAAGTAAGAAATCTGTCATTTGTGGGAAGGAGCAGTCCAAGGATAACAATTCTAATACCCATGAAAAAGAGTGGGAGAGCTGTAAACAAACATCTTCTGAGGATTTTCTGGAGTCGAAGGTACACCACACTTTGGTCTCTCTGGCTCTGAACCCTTTGAGTTCCTTGGTAATGACTTTGTCCTGATCCCTAATACTTCTAATTTTGGAGTATTCTGACTCCCCAGCCTTTAGCATTCCTAGCCTCTTTCTGGATAAGGACCTGATGGCTTCCTTGGGCAGACTGCAGATCCCCTTCTTCCCCATCACTCCCACAGAATTTTCTTCAGGGACATCTCCTTCTTCTTCTTCGCCTTGGGTCTGAACCTCCCCCTTTCACATCCATGCTTCCATTCCAACAATGACCAAGAGGTCACCGAAGCCACCTTCAGTTGCTTCCTCCTTTAGGACGTCCAGGTCAGTTGGAAGCCTCAAACCCTCAGATCTGGAACAACTGATGAGATCCTTCTTGCAGGCTCAAATTCAGTTAGGTATTATCACAGCTTTCTCAGCTCTGAGGCCTGAAATGTTGGCTCCCACCCTTGTACTCCTCTCATGGTTCCTTATGGTTCTGGGGTTGTTGGGTCTGACCATGCTACCATCTCCTTTGTTGGAGCTGATGACTTGGCTGCTTCAGGTGCTGTCACCATCCTTGGTGTTTCTGATCCAGAAGCTCAGGGCTGCTCAGTGCCTGGCTGTGGAAGCTGGTGTTGAAGGGTCAGGGGTGGCCTTTTGGATTTTGGAGTCATCCTTGCCCTTGGGTGCTTTCGATCTTGACAATTTGACCATGGTCTCAGTGTCAGAGTTGAATAAGCTGTGAAGATTACTGATGTTTCATTCAGGTCCAGGGATTTGAGAAGAGCTGGGTCTGGTCATCTGGCTTCAGTTTCAGCCTCTGACATTGTGGAGAGACTCCTCTTCCATTCTGAGATATGGACTTTGGCAGTGACTTCAAATACATCCCAATCTATTACATCTGTGCTTGTGGATCTGTATCAGTGGTCTCTGGGATAGCCTGTATCCTTAGGTCTTCAGGTTCTGCTGCATTCAGAGCCCTCTGCTTCTTCTATGCCCCCTCTAGCTTCCCTGTAGGGGAGGTGCATGGCAAGAGCAAGTGCAGAGGAAGCACTTGGATTCCCCTGAGGAATCCCTCACTGAGGACAGTCACCTTGGTGAAGTGGGGCTCTCCCAAATTCCCTATGATAACACCTCCTTTGGTGATTTGAATTATTGAGGCAATGTGGAAGCTGGCCCACCAATGCCTCTTCCCCATATGAGTCTGTGTTTCTTGAGGTTTCTGGTGCAGGTCCATCCATGTCCTGGGGGATTCCACTGCAGGATGGTCTTATAGACCTTGTGTCTCAGAGGGCTTGGAGGGAACACAACATGGTGAAACCCATCATCAAGAAACCAGACAAGATTTTTCCCCTCCGAAGGACAGATCCCACTGGAGTAAGGGTCTGGCTGTGGACGCCATTGTGATTGTGGCAGCCAATAAAAATTGACATCTCTAAAGAGAGTTCCTCAATCCATCTGCCCAACAGGGAGTTTAGGGCCTTGGATCATTTAGGAAAGTGCACCAATGCTTCAGCTACTGTTGCCTTGTGTGCACTGAATTATCTTATCCACTTGATGAAATTTCAGTGAGTACTTGCAGCTGAAATGTCAAAGGTTGTCAAGACACAGCAGCCTCTTAAGGCTTAGATGCTGAAGGATCATTTATCTACTATGTAGCCATATCAAATACCTCTATGAAGCGAATATCCAGTTTGATTGATGCCTGGATGTACTTGTGCAATTTTCTGGACTGTTTTAAGGCATCTTCTGTTAATACACCCATTGACAGTTCCTCCCTCTGTGGCTTGAAGTTCAAGGACATGCCTTCTAGGACAGAGCAGGATGAAAGGACACTGTCTGCCATTGGAGTTTGTTACTCAACCCCCTCAGGAGTCCTTCTCAAGGAACCAAAAGGGTGGGAAGCATCTATTTCTTTCAAAAAGTGCAGCTACCTTTCCAGGATGCTCCTAGTGAAAGTTCCCCTTCATGGCAGGGGGAAACCATAAAGGACACCACCCACATAGAAAAGGCAGCCTGCAGAATTAGGACTTCCATAGACTTTCTCTGGGAAGCCATTCCAGTGCCCTTGAAGGGTTGCTTGACTGCCACTCTCTGGATGCAATCTAGCATCATTTGACTCTCCACCTAAAAGCTTGGGAAGCCACCACCTCAGACGCATGGGTATTGAGAGTTGTGTCCAGATGTTATACCATTCCTTTTTTGTTCACCCCAAAAGGCTCACCAAAATTCCTTCTGGCCACTCCACTCCACTGTATAAGGGAAGCAACAATGGAGATTCAAAAACTGCTGGTCAACTGAATCATCCAAGAGGTCCCACCAGACCAGCAAGGAGCCAGGGTCTATTCCAGAGTAGTTTTGGTTCAGAAAAAAAACAATGACCTCAAACCCATTTTGGATCTCAGCAGATTGAACAATTTTGTCAAGCAGAGCAAATTCTGGATTGCCATGGTACAGTCAATTCTACTTTTTCTTAGGAAGGACAACTGGATGTGCTCTGTGGATCTCATCACATCGATGGTATGGTATCGGAACAACCAAGGAGGAACTCGATCTTATCCCTTGTATAGAGAGGCCATGAGGGTTTGGCAATGGGCAATGTCCTCTCAATGGTTTCTGATCCCAATGGATAGTCCCAGGGAGGTCCAACATCCTGGCAGACAACTTGAGCAGAAACATTTTTCTGCCTCATGAGTAGTCCATGAATCCCAATGCTGCAAAGCAGATTTTCAGTCACTGGGGCACCCCATACTGCAATATTTTTGCTTGCCCATTAAACAGAAAGTCCAGCAGTTTATCACCCTGATCCTCCTTGACAGACAGTAACCAAGCAATGCTCTTTTGCATGATTAGCCTATTGGTCTCCTTTATGCCTATCTCATGACTACCTTGGTAATCAAATTTCTTTAAAAGGCAGCCCATTATGGAGTGATTGTCATCCTCATTGCTCTATTCTGGCCCCACAGGACTGGTTCCACTTTCTTTGACCTCATCTTCTGCACCCGGCTTGGGTGCTGGATCTGGTTCCAGATCTGATTTCTCACCCTACAGGATTACTGCTTCCAAACCTTTGCTTCTGCAGGTTGACTACATTGATACTCCAGTTCCGATGATGGCCAAGAATCCCAAGGTCTTTAAAAGAATTACTCATATATTTTCTTCATCCCAGAAACCCCTCACCAGGAAGGTTTTGGCTAATAAAATGAAAGCAGTTTAGAATTTGGGATTTTTATAAGGGCTTGGATTAGATGACATTCTGGACTTTTTGGCTGATCATTTTCATTCTGGTCTTATTTATTCATCTGTTAAGGTACAACTGGCTGTTATTTCTAACTTTCATAAACTTGATCTGAAGAAAGGGTGCTACTGTAGGGGCTTATGGGTAGAGGAGGCAGAGCTCCAAGTCAGAAGATTCTGAATATATCCAGCTTTGAATCCCAGTATGATCTGATAATCCACAGATTGAGACAGACAAATACAGACAGATACAGACAACACAGATCTATCATTATGTTAAGTACATTGCTTTCATTTATACTTAGATCTGCATGATCAGTGTCCATTCACTTTAATCTCAGAACTGGTTAATTACAGGTTAATATTAGCTATGGTTTTACATAGACAGTACAAGGGAAATATGAAAGAATGAGTTTTTTTTTTGCTTCAAATAAAAGTGTGGAAAAATTTTCAAAGGTCACTCTGTCCAGATTGCTAACAGACTGTATTATGTTTTTCTTTACAAAATATAAAACAACCCTATCAGATAAACCTTAAGTGTTTTCTTATAGGGCTGTAGCTACATCACAGTATTTTGTTGATGGCATCTGTGCATCTGCAACTTGAGCTTCACTATATACGTTTGTGAGGCACTGTAAGTAGTATGTAATTTCAAGCTCCAGTTCTTGCTTCAGACCATCATGTTCTGTGCTAGTCTGTCTTGATACCACAAATGAAGATTCCTTTTCATTGGTGGCAGTAGCCTTGTTTCAGGAGTTTGAAGATCAGTGTACTTAACAGAAAAGTGGCTCTATCTGGTACTTAGAGTCAATTAGTATTCTTAAGAACAGTACAGTGGTGTAGAAACTGGTCTTCTAGGAGGATAAATATGCAAATTTTGTTTTCAGCTATTGGTACTTTACAAAACAAAATGAATCCACTTAGCCTTGCCAAAGTCCTGCGAATCCAAAATAAGCAAAACAGAAGAAAAGATGGCAGGACACTGCTGCTGCTCAATAAAACTTTTAATAAAAACTTTAAAACAGGTAAACGAAGTAATCCAAATGCAGACAAAATGAAAAAAGGTTATCGCTTTCGGGTTACACCCTTCATCAGACAACAAACACTGCATGCACATTCTTTTTTAAAAGGAGTCACAACCAATGAAAACCTTATAGGTCAATGAAACACACGCCTCCTCAGGAGTGTGGGTTTTAAAGGAATAACATCATTTAAACCTGGGGGTAGGTGTGCCATTAAATCTATAATCCATTTAGTTTCATCCAAGGCAGTCTGCAGCCTGACATCCCCCCCCCCCGATTGTTCATTCTAATGTTAACTATCACTCTAAATGAAAAGCTATGTGTTGGATGTATGCATATATGCCTATACAAGGCGTTGCTGTCATCCCTATTCCTTATACTTCCTAAATGTTGTAGGATTCTCACCTATGTCCAGAAAGACAGACCCTAATGGCGCAAGGGTCATGCTGTAAATTCTATTGTGGTAGCAGTGGTCACAAAAAAAGAGCTATGACAGAACAGCTCTACTGTCTATCCACCAACACAGAGTCCAGGACAACAGACAGGTTTGAAAAGTGGGTTTATGCTTCAGCGATGTTCACATTATGTGCACTGAACTATTTAGCTTATTTGGTATGTTTTCAGAGAAACTTGACTAAGGAACCTTCCAAGTCCCTGTCAAGATCCTTAACAGCAGCATCCTGTAAGTTCATGGACACAGAGTTGGCTAACCTATAGTTGATCTGATGTTGTCATTTTCATTCTTTCCTCAACCTTTGGGTCTCGGATCCAACCCTCAGATCTGCCTCGGCCACTTCCCAAGCTTGAGATCCTACCCACAGTGTCTCTTTCCCCCAGACTACATCAGATCTTGTTTACCACTCGTCGAGTAAGCATCAAGGTGCCATTGCTCCAGAGCTCCTCCAGTTTTCTTGAGTAATTAAAAACTGAGTCAGTTTAGTGACCTTCTTCTTATCCTGCTTATCTTCCTACCCTGTTTTTTCCCTGTCAGAGGCCTTTAGCATAGTTTAGTATTTAGAGTTTATTTGGGTTTCTGTCTGACATAGTTTTCTTTCTCGGCCTCTTTTGCTCTCTTCTCAGATATGGCTGATCCTAAGCCTGATACTAGATCAGACAAACCTTTAGGTTTTAAAAAATGCACTTCTTGTGGACACAAGATCCCATTGTCTGATGCCCACAGGGAGTGCATGTACTGTTTAGGATGTTCTCACCTAGACACTCATGGATCGAAGGAACACACACATCCTAAAGGGTTTGCTTCCTTTGTCTTCTACTTCTGCTGTTCCCTCCACTTCAGGGGCTCAATCCCTCCAGGAAACATAAGGAGACCCAGAAGACCAGAAAATGCTTCCCAGATAGGTCTTCTTCCTCTGCCTCAGAGCCTAATAGGAAGGCACCATAACCTTTGGACCTAAAGTCTTCAGGACCACCCTTTTCAACTTCACATTGTCCTCCTCCACCTTGTGTTCTACTTGCCAGCTTGGAACCAAGTGTGTCGGCACAGAGATCCCTTCTCTGGGAGGCCTCCCCTAGAAAAACATTCAGACCACCTTCAGCATCCTGTTCCACCAGGTCCTCTCGTAGCTTATCCGAGAGCTACGTGGATAGGCTGATATGGCAATTTCTCCAGGCACAGATCCAGATGGGGGTTTTGCAAGCTCAGTCCCCATAGGTTCATAGATTAGTACTAAGCTAACTGCCCTTGTGAGCCATTTTAAGCCTAGCCAATTACCCCTTGTGAATCTCAAAGCCTGCACCTTGTGTTTGTAAGACAAACACCTTAACCATTAGGCCACCCTCCCATCCATGTGCAAATGTTCCCCTTTCCACCCTGTAGCTCCTTCTCTAATCCAACCATCAGCTTTGGAGCCTTTAGATTCATTGGTCCCAAGAACAGAGATGTTGGAGCCGATAGCTGTTATCCCTTCATCTCTGACAGCCTTCCCACATACTCAGCACTAACTGCATCAGTGCTGAGTGTGTCTTTGAGCCACAGCCTTGACATCAAATCCTTGTGGGGGGGGGTGACCTTGACTCTTAAGTTTTTAGAGCCGTAGATGTTTCTTGGAGCCTCAGTGTTTGACAGCTTGGTGCAGACTCCTCCCTCAGAGTGGAGGATTCTGGGTCCTTGGAAGATGTCTCTTCCAATAGCTTCAGCTCTGGAAGGATGAATCTGGGGTATTCAGAGTCCCTCTGCTTTCAAAGTGGTGGAAGGGGGCTCTCTCCCATCCTAGGAGAGCATTGGTTCTTACTCCTTTGAAACCACTTCCCATCCCCATGGAGTCTGTGTCTGAGGCCTCTCCTCTACCATGGGGACAGCTGGTCCTAGGAAGCCTCCAACCCCTTTCATCAGTGGAACCCCAACTTTCTTCTGACACCTCCCTAGAGCAGCCCACCGAGGAGGATCCTCAGAAGAGATGATGTAAAAGGAGGCACCTGGATTCTCCCCAGGAATCAATCACTACTGACACTGATTTCAAGGAAGGAGAGGGGGCCCCAAGATTTCCACCTGAAAATGTCTCCTTTGCAGACTTCTTAGAGATACTCTGCCAAAGAGGTGGTTGGTCTACCCGAAACCCCACCCCAGAGGAAAAAGTGCTTTTGGAGGCTTTCAGGTGTGGCCCATCTACATCCTGGGTGCCCCCCCCCCACAGATGCTCTTTATTGACCTTGTATCTACCAGGACAGGGAAGGAACCAAACACTGTAGAGCCCATCCCTAAGAGGGCTGACAAAATTCTTACTGCACCCACAGCTAAGGCATGTTGGACAAAAGGGATTCCAGTACATGCCATGGTGGTTGCGGCAGCCACTAAGAAGGAGCTGGCTCAGGAAAGCTTCACTGTCCATCCGTCTAACAGATAATCTAAGTCTATGGACAGGTTTGGCAAGAGAGTTTATGCTTCGGCTACCTTTACCTTATGAGCATTAAACTATTTATCCCACGTTACTAGGCTACAGAGGAACCTCATCAAAGAACTCTCTAGCTCTAACCTAAAGTCCATGTCTGCCGAGGAACAGAAGACATTTTCTTCAGAATGGCCACTCTACAACTGATGCCAATGCATCCATGAGGTTGATTTCCCATACTGCAGAGGGGACCTCTGCATATCAATGTCATGGAGATGAGAATGGTCCTTTTAGAGATGCAAGCATTTCACAGCTTTCTTCCTCTAGGGACCATTGCGATACAGTCAGACAATATGTCAGTAGTCTGGTACATCAACAAGCAGGGAGGAACCAGATCTTATCCGCTGTGTTGAGAAACAATGAGAGTGTGGCAGTGGGCATTCTCTACCATCCACTTTCTAACTGCAACTCACATTCTGGGGGAGTTCAACATCCTGGCAGACAGGCTCAAGTAAGTTTTACTGATGCCTCATGAGAGGTCTCTGGATCAGTCAGTGGCAAATATGATCTTCCTCAAATGGGGTCAAGCCTGCTGCAATCTATTTTGCATTCTCCCTCAACAACAGATGCAGCAGCTACTTAGTCTTGATCCCTCCTCAAGGACAGTCACCAAGGGATGCTCTAGTCCATGACTCCCCCCCCCGTCTTCTTTATGCCTTTCCTCCAGTACCCAATTCTCAGATTCCTACAGAAAGCATACAAACTGAAGAGCAAGGTTATCCTCATTGCCTCCTTTTGGACTCAACAAGTCTGGTTCACCTTTCTTTGGTGTCATCTGATTTGGTGGCCTGTGACTCTGGAACCAGTTCCATACCTAGTCTCACCCCTCAGAGCTTAGTGAAGTTAACTGCATGGTTTCTCCAATTCCACCGATGGCTAAACATCTCAGGATTTCATCTCCAGTCCAAAAATTTTGATTTCTGCCCACAAATCTTCTACCAGAAAAATCTACAAGAGTAAATGGAAGAGGTTTTCCATTTGGGCTCAGCAGAAACAGATAGGTCCTCTTACAGCTCCCATTCTAAAAGTTTTGCATTTCTTGGCTTCCCTTTTCCAAAATGGAATGAGTTACTCCACCATAAAAGTTCAGCTAGCAGCCATTTCTAATTTTCATTTTGGAGAAAATTCATCACCTCAAGCCTCATCTAAGCTTTGCAAAGCATTCCTTAGAGGTACCTTTTTGCTTCGTCCCCCCCCCCAATAAAGGCTCTAACACCCCCTTGGGACCTCAACATGATCTTACAAGCTTTAGTCCTTCCTCCTTTTGAGCCTGTTGCTAAAGTAGATTTAAATTTCTCTCATGGAAGACAGTTTTTCTGGTGGCTATCACTTCAGCAAGAAGAGTTTCAAAACTGCAAGCTCTTTATTCTAAATCTCCTTATTTAATCTTCCACAAAGATAGAGTAACTTTGCATACCAACTCATCCTTTTTGCCTAAAGTTGCTAAATAAAATAATATCAATCAAGCTATTAACCTTCCTGTTTTCTTTCCCAATTTTCAAAACAAGAGAGAGTACATGCTCCATCTTCTTGATGTTCATAGACAGCTACGTTTTGCCTGGACAGTACGAAATCTTTCAGAAAATCCAAGCAACTGTTTATATCTTATTGAGTTTTAAGGAAAGGAAAAGCTATTGCCAAGACTATTCTGGCTAATGCATTTCTTTTGTCCACTCTTCAAAAAACATTCCCTTACTGGTTCCAATCAAAGCTCATTCTACAAGATACATTGCAACATCTCAAGCTTTTTGGTCAAGAGTGTCTACTGATGACATTTGTGCAGCTGCTACTTGGTCAAATTCCCGTACCTTTGTTAAACACTATAAATTAGACATTATTTCTGGGAATTGGACTGCCTTTGGTTCTGCAGTGCTCCAAAATATCCTTCCATGAGGGCCAGCCTAGGTTATTGTAACTGGGGATTCTGGCCGACAGGATGAGAAACTAATGAAAAAGACAACATCAGATAAAGAAGGCATGTTCTTACAATAATGTTCCATCTGTGTTCGCTCTGTGTTGTCCATTTTCATTTTTCCTCAACCTTCCCTCCCTCCTTCCCCCTGTTGTCGGCTTTTCTGGGATAATTTGCATCACTGTACTGGACGCCACAAGGTGCCTGTCTCTGCAGCTCCAGATTTGGGGATCTGAACCTGACTCCCTTTTGATTGGTCAAGGGCAATGGAGGCTATCGCCCGTCCCTTCAGAACAGTGCTCACCTATCTCTCAGGACCGACTGACCCATCAAGGTTCAAATGGCAGCTATTGCTAATTTTCATGTGGGAGAGGCTCATAGTCTTGTTGCTTTCCTCAAGCCCTCTACTTGATATTTCACAAAGAAAGGGTGTTTCTTCATAACAACCCTATTTTTCTCACCAAAGTAGCTCTGGACTTTTCTCTGACTCAGACCATTAACTTACCAGCCTTTTTTTTCTAATTTTTCCAGTAAAGGAGAGTATACCTTGCATTTGCTGGATGTTCATTGTCAATTACATTTCTGCTTAGACTGCACTAAGAATTTTAGGAAAACTGTTTATTTAATTTTCTTCTGCTAAATTGGGAGACAATGTTTCTAAGGTCACCCTATTGAGATGGCTATCTGATTGTATTGCTTTTGTTTATAAAGCTAAAGGGCTGTCATTGCCTCATAGTCTTAAAGCTCATTCTACTGGAGCAGTTGCCACTTCCACAGCCTTCCTTTCCAGAGTTCCTATTGATGGTATCTGTGTTGCAGCTACTTGGTCCACTGTATATACATTCGTATCCCATTACAAACTAGATTTGCATTCCAGGTCTCGGGCTTCATTTGGCTCCACCATCCTCCATGAGACCTCCTGGGGATTTTTGGTAGCTGGGGGCTTGATCCTATCAGTTGAGGAGAATGGAAGAGACAACATAGGACTACAAACGTTCTTTCATCATCATCAACTTTCCTGCCCTCCATACTCCTGTCAAATTGTCACTTTTTTGGTTTCTATTGACTGCACTGAACCTTCTGGAGCATTGACTTACAGTCTGGAACTGTATTTTCCCTTTAAGTCCTGTCCTTAAGTATGTGCTATTTAGGAAATATTTCTGGCTTTAGTCAGGCAAACTAGAGCTGGGGAATTGTGCTGATAGAGGGGAATTATGGGTAGGTGAGGAACCTGAGCCTTGGATGAAATGTCTGAAAGCTGCTGACTTTGGATCCAATTTCCCATCAGTTGAGGAGGATGGAAGAAGACAACATGGATCTAGCATTATGTTAAGTACATAATTTTCATTTCACCATTCCCGGTGATGTCTGCCTGGTATATAATCTGACTGGATGTGAGATGTCTCTGGGTTTTAGTGGCCTCTTGTGTTACCATGACAGAGGAACCAGGAGAGTTGGACTGATGGTTCGTGGGTTATGAAACTGCCTCAGCGGAGATGTCAGTCCCAGACCTCAGATGAGAGGATAGGAGAACCTCTTCAGAAACCTCTTTTGACAACTTCTTTATTTTCTGCTGAGAGAGATCTGCTGTTAAGATGTTGGAGGCTATAGTAATACATGCCAATTCCATAAGGTACCTATTTTCAATAAAGTGTCTCGAGGATTTCAGCATACTCCTTACAGTCGTAGGAGTAAAGGAAAGACAAATGTCACAGAATTTAATATTGTGTTACTCTCCTAGTCAAAATACACAGTACAGGCATCCTTGTAAGGCATTTGTGTACCACAAGAACATTTGTCCTTTCTGAGAAACATAAAAAATTCAGATAACTTAAGATTGCCCTGTGCACATACTTATCTGCCCAAAACTGTAGCGGAAGCTGACTGTCAATACCCATATCACTAAGCTGGCAAGAAGTTCTGATTTATTTGGCACTCCCATATGTTGCTATTACACCGGTTCACACTTGCATGCTTCAGGTGGATGTATGATTTGTATGGAAGGCATCTAAAGCTTTGTAGACTGGTTATATGTCCAATTTCCTTATCCGATACACCCCATATAGCTATAGGTTATTGCAATAGTGATCTCATGATGAACATCTGAAAGGGTGCCCAAATCACAACTCCAAGCCAAGTCTGAGGCACTGGCTATCAGGAACTGAATTCATTAACACTGGGAAAAGGCAGACCCTTATTTCTGTGCATTGTCTCTGGCCAAACTCCTTTTAACTACATGGCAACACCAGGAGAACTTTGTCAAGGGGTTATGAATGCTGGTTACTGAAGGACCTTGGCTACAACTGGATACTTCTTGTATGAGATCTGGCTATGTTGTACTAGGAAGATAATTAAGGCCAAGTGCCCCAAACCCCTGAAACATTCCTTGACCACCAAGGAGTCCCTACCAGTCTACTAAAGAAAGATAGGCTCAGTGTTCAGAGCATCCCCCAGGAATGTTTTGGTCTTTCTTGGTGTAAAGCTTAATTTGGATAGCTTTGAAAGAACCCCAGATCCTGTATTCATTCCCACTTTGATCAGAATATTTCACTTAGAAATGCCATCATCAGTGCTAGGCACTTTGCAAACACAGGTGTAGAGCTCAAAAGGCAAGGAAGGAAACTGGTTTATGACAGTGCCCAACTCTAAGCCTGGCAAAGTTCCTGTGGCTATGAACTGAGACATGAAGGCATGCATCCTGGATGTTTAGCATAATCAAAATATCTCTGGGCATAAGCAGGGACAGCTTTCTGAATTTTGATATTTTCAGAAAAATGTTGAGCTTTCGGACTTTTAAAAGTCTGTCTCCAAGGCTTGCCGTTTTTATCACCCAAAACAGCCAGAAGTGAAAACCTGCCTCTTTCACATTTGATACCTTTTCTGCTGCCCCTTGCTCCAAAGCTGTTAGAGGAGAAGAAGAGTGAGGTGCAACTGATCCTCCAGAATTACAGGCATTCTCATAAAGGATAGACTAGTTCTGAGTTTTATTCTTACTTATGCATAATACTCATCAACCATGTGTGTGGAATAACTCGGGAAGAGAGAGGCTGGCTGAGTCAGTCTTTGAATGCCAGCTCCTGCTCTACTTGGGGAATGTGGGAGAAATTGTTTCACTATCCCCATCCCTTTACCCTCTCTTCTATAGATTTTTGAAAATCACTTGCAAGGGTTTATCTATGAAGCCGCGGTGGTGCAGCGGTAGCATTGTTGCCTCACAGCAAGAGGTTTTCCTGTTCAATTCTAGGCTGGAGCACCTTCTGTGTGGAGTCTGCATGTCCTCCCGGCGGTCGAGTGGCATTCAGAAGACATGCGTAGAATGGGCGTGCCTTTGTTGAAGGTTGGGCATCAAGCTGGCACCCGTAAAAAATCTATTGCCAATCATTAGCGGACTGGAGTTCCGCTGTGGTGACCCCTAACTGGGAAAAGCAGAAAGAAGAAGAACAACTTGCAAGGGTTTACCTGACAAGATGTTTTTATAGAGGGAGCTTTCAATAGCTTCTCTTTATCATCTTCAAGTAGTGCTTGCACCCTGATCCGGAAATCGTGCCTGATCACAGGAATTGTGGCAGCAACTCTGCAAACTGCATATGTTACATGGTAGCTGCAAGTAATCATAAACATTCTTACTTTCTGGGTTAATGGGATTCCTTGTGATTTGTGATTAGAAACTCATCCTGGATTTCTATGCACAGGTCCTCTGTTTCATGACTTCTCCCTGACATTTGACAATCTGCATCTGGCAATTGACAGGTCTGAAAGTCAGGGTGGCTGATATGCATATTTTCTTGCCAAATCTGTTTAGGGCTGTACACTCCATGATATTAGAGAGGGTGTTGGGTCCTAGGATCAACATGAAGCCCTTCAAGACATCTAGGTAGATGTTTGCAGGGCCTGTGATTGAAGGACCGATAAGCCTGTTATACTACTAGTTTCACACAGGTGGAGATCTGGCAGTTTGTTTCCAAAGATGCTGCAAAGAGGTCCTTTAATACTTCAAATATCAGAGGGCCACTGTAGGTTACAGTCCTCCTAACACAAGAGATGTAAATATATCTTCTTGATATCAGACATCTTTTTCATCTCCTACTTAAAGTGCTCTCTCATCCATGTGAAAAAATTCTTACTGCACCCACAGCTAAGACATGTTGGACAAAAGGGATTCCAGTACATGCCATGGTGGTTGTGGCAGCCACTAAGAAGGAGCTGGCTCAGGAAAGCTTCACTTCATTCTCCAAATGTCATGCTGAGATGGAAAACCCAAACCGACTGTCTTCTAGCAATCTGAATTGTACTCTTGGGAGATGCTGAGTTCTATATGCTAAGCCCCCTGACCCACATCTTCCAACCCACTGCCCCTGAAGAGTCCCTCTTATTCTGTTCCAAGAGCACTGGTGTTAAATGCCTCTGCAGGAAAACCTCTTCCACCAGTTTAAGGTATTGATCTCCCTCTCTTAAAACCCACTTTTGCGCAGTTTTGCATGTTTTTGTGCATAGCGCAACAACGGGCAGCGCCGCCTAATTGGGTTTAAACTATTCCTGGCTCCACAAAGTCTGCTCTTCACTTTTTCCCTTAGAACTGCTCTATCTCTCAAATTAAACACCATATTCTCATTCTAAGGCCCTTCACTGGTCCAAATAAGTAATCTTACAAGTTAGCACTATTAAACCATAAGCACTACTTACTCTTATACTCTCTATGATTACCTTGACCCCTATTGGTCCGTCTTAATTCAGTTTCCCTATATTACTCTAGCATGTCCAAAGGTCAGTCAATGGTTTCCTCTCCAGTCCAGCTGGTGAATCTGGGAATTTTGAGGCAATGTTACAACTGTCTCATGTACACGGACAACCCTCTCCTCCTCCAAACAGGTTCAAATATATGTGAGAGATGCAACCATATAGCCAAACTGGAGGCTGAGCTCTCTCATCTCAAAACTGGTGAAACCAGTCAGGAGGAGAAGGTAACCTCAGACAACACAATTCCAGTATCACATAGTCCCACCACATCAGCGAACCAAACACATAAATACACAAAAACATACTCAGAGGCTCTAAATAAAAATCTACATAAGCAACAGAGACATCCAAAGCAGACATCCAAGCAAACGCTACCCCAAAACAAAACACGCACAACACATAGCCCACAAAGTCAGTGTGCCAAGCAGCCACAGCCCTTAAGGCTGAATAACACACCTGATACTCTTGTAATAGGTGACTCTATTGTCAGACACACTGACGTCACGCTCACCAGGCTGAACAAAGAGAAGGTCACAGTGAGCTGCCTGTCAGGCGCTAGGATCTGCCACATAAAGCAAGCACTCAGGTCACTCCAAAGCAAATACAAATATGACTCAGTCATCGTACATGCTGGTGTGAATGACCTGAGACATACCTCCCTGGACTACATGAAAAGAGACATAGAGGAGCTCTCTGATCATGTAGCCCAGGCCGGTATGACCCTGACCTTGAGCAGCATCTTACCCTCACCTAGAATGATGCCACAGTACAAAGACAAAATGATCGATTTTAACAATTGGCTAAAATTTTGGTGTCATTCAAAGGGGATCCAGTGTCTGTCAGCCTGAGATGACATGCTCGACAAGCCACGTTGCTTCGCTAGGGATGGCTTGCACCTGTCACCACTGGGCTTTCGGATATTGGCAAAGGCTCTTGCCACCCCCATAGTGCCTTTTTTAGGCAAGGCTCAAAAGTCAAACCCACCTCCATAGACAGCACAAGGAACAAGAAACTAAGGGTAATGCTGCTAAACGCCAGAAGTCTTAACCTCAAGATGCACACACGCGAAGCTCTCCTCAGTATGGAAAACATTGATATCTGTGCAGTGACAGAAACCTGGTTCAAGGCTCCAGAGAGCACCCCAGCACTACCAGGTTATACCTCATATCATGCTTTTCGGCCCCAAAACCCAGACCGAACCACAAAAGGAGGGGGAGTTTCCATATTTATCAAGGATATCCACACCTCCAGGTTAGTGGCATTGCACGAAGTATCAGAGATCATCCATGTGCAACTAACAGTGGGCAAGACTGCTTTTCAGTTTATAGCATCCTACAGACCACCCTCTCAAAGTCAGGAATCCCACTCGGCTTTCCTGAAAACATTGGAGACCATGAAGATCTCTCCAAACACCATTATATTGGGCAACTTCAACTACCCAAACATAGACTGGGAGCACTACTCAAGCCCCAGCACCTTAGCCCAAAGGTTCCTGGAAATGATAAACTCAAATGCTATGGAACAACTAGTCACCACTCCCACAAGAGGGGATAACATACTAGACCTGATCATTACCAACATGGGTACTCTATGCTCCATACCAGAAGTATATCCCTCATTGGTAAGATCAGACCATAAATTAATTTCACTGGATATCCACATCTCGACCCCACCCCCAACCCAGAAAACCACAGTGAAAAACTTCTCAAAAGTGAACTTCTCACTTCTCAAAACCGAAATGGAATCCTTCAAGGCCCCAGGGCCAGTGGAAACTACGGCCCAAACTGCAGAATCCTATATAAACGCTTTCTACGGACATCTCCAGGAATGCATGGATCATGCTATCTCAAACAAAACCAAGACCCAATCATCCAAAGGCAGGCGTCCAGTCTGGTGAACCCCAGCCATAAATAAACTGTACAACAGAAGGAGGAAGCTACTACATGATAGAGCAAAATCCCTAATAGGGAAGGCAGCTCTGATCACTACTAGCAAAAAATTACGATCCCTCATAAAATCCTCCAAGGCCAGCTTCGAGAGAAAAATTGCACAGGACACTAAAGACAATCATAAGGCTTTTTTCAGTTATGTTAGGAACCTGGGATGCAACTCCCAGACTTGTTCTGAGTTGATTCTAAATGACAAAAAATACACTGAACCCACAGACATCGCCAATATCCTGGCAGACAGGTTCAATGCAAACTTCTCCACCCCCTCCTCCCCAAAAGCGCAAGTATCTATCCCAGCAGAGGGCTGCCTCCCAAACATCTCTGATGCTCAGGTGAATGCTGCCCTCTCCAAAGCAAATAAACACTGCTTCCATGGGACCAGATGGCGTCCCGGGTTGCGTCCTACATGAACTCCAAGAAGAACTAACCCCTCAAATAAAACAGCTGTACAATCTCAGCCTCACTACAGGATATGTGCCCACAGAATGGCTTACAGCAACAATGGTCCCACTCCACAAAGGTGGAGCCTCTACGGACCCTGGAAACTATCGCCCCATAAGCCTGACTAGCCTAGTCTGCAAGGCTATGGAGAGGATCATCATGGAGCTCATAAACAAAGACATTGGGGACCTACAGACACTAGATCCTACCCAATTTGGCTTCGTCAAGGGCAGATCCTGCCTTTTAAACCTGGTCAACTTCTTTGAAACAGTCACCAAAGCCATAGATGAAGGGAAGGTAGTCCACACAGCCTATCTGGACCTAGCAAAGGCATTTGACACAATACCCCACTCGGGCATCATAGATAAGCTATCCAGCTTAAATATAAACCCCTATGTCACAAGATGGGTCGCAAACTGGTTCAAAGACAGAACCCACAGAGTGAGAGTTGCTGGAGCCAAGTCAGACTCGAAACCGGTCACAAGTGGCATCCCACACGGTTCTGTCCTGGGACCACTCTTGTTCGGTATATACCTTTCTGAGGTACAGGCCAACGTGGGAGGACTATGGCTCACCAAGTTCGCAGATGACTGCAAACTGGGTGCCATAATCGACTCTCCAGCTGACACAAACATCCTTCAAAAAGGTCTCACAGAGACGGATAACTGATGCCAGAGCCATGGTCTAAAGCTAAATGCCAAAAAGTGTATAGTCATACCCTTTGGCAAAAACAATGTGCCTACAAATTACCACATAGGCGGTAACCCATTAAGCACAGAGAAAGTAATTAGGGATCTGGGGACCCAAGTTGATAGCAATCTCTCCTTTGACAACCACATTGCCAAAGTGGTTAGAAAGAGCTTCTACATAGCCCACCTCATCATGAAAGGATTCACATCTAGATCAAGAGAGGTAATCGTGCCCCTTTATTCATCCCTCATCAGGCCTATCATAGAATATAATGCCCCTTTTGGGATGTACCTTACCCGACACCTGCAGCAATTATAAAGATCCCAAAAGTACCTCACCAAGAGGATCAAGGGACTCAAGCAGATGCCATATGCTGCTCGGTTAAAAAAACTCCAGCTCTACTCAGTTGCATACCGCCTACTTTGAGGCGATCTATGCCTGACGTATAATGCTATGTACAATCCAGAATTAATGGACATGCTCCACCTCAGTAAATCTAAATCCCTTAGAGCCACACGCTCGAGGGACTTGAACCTCAGCACAGAAATAAATAGAACTTGCTGGAGGGACAGATTCATAACCCAGAGGCTCCCTTCACTCTGGAATAGAATTCCAATTCATGTTAGGCAGAGCACCTCACTGAATCTCTTCAAGAAGAATCTTGATGAGTGGATGGGGGATCGCAGGTTTGTCCCGGGGATTACTTCCGTGTCACTATTAGACACAGGCACAGTAAACTAAACCTTAAAAAGGGCACAGTATACTCAAATCAAGGGGTGGCATAAGCCAAACAAAATCGGGCTAGGCTTGTAATTGCCCCAGGGCAGATAGCCTAGTATGAACCTATGAACCTATAAATGAACTGGGACTGTGGTCAGGCTGATGTTTGAGGTGTTGATTGCTCCAAGGATAAAAGTCTGTGAAGATTAGAAAAATCCCCTATTAAGCTTTGCCTGATGAGATTCATCAGACCTCAGTACAAGTGACCCTAAAGACAGAGGGGCCTGTCTTCTCTCTCCTAGGGCTCTGACAAATGCAGCTAGAGGTCTGCTGTTCTATCAAACAGAACATCTGTTATCTAAGTTGTTATTCAGCCCAGGAAATTTTCTAGATGCCTGTTCACCTCCAAAGAGTGGGCTATATGCTGGCAGACACCACCACTATGGAATAGATAGTCCACTCACTGACTCAAGCATCTTCAGCCCTATGGAACACTTAGGACTGTCTTTCTCCTTCCTATTGTACCCGCGGTGGTGGTGCTGCGGTAGCGTTGCTGCCTCACAGTAAGACGCTGTCCAGTTCGATTTTCAGCTAGAGCGTCTTCTGCCTGGAGACATGCGTGAATGGGTGTACCTTCGTTGAAGGTTGTGCATCAGAGCTGGTAACTCAGCACATAAAAATCAACTACCAATCATTAGCGGACCGGAGTTCCACTGTGGCGACCCCTAACCGGGAAAAAGCCGAAAGACACAACAACCTTGTGGACCTTCTTTTTATGCCTTCTTAGAAGGAAGGCCTTCCCCTGATAGCATTGTTTGCAATTTTAGGGTTTCACACAAGGATTTACCAAAAATGAAGTCCCTATCTAGGGGAGTATTCTGCACCTTAATAATGGCTTCCAAATTCTTTAGTGGTAGCAATGTTCTTAGCATGGTGTCTTCTTGCTCTTATAGGTTTATTCTGTAAGTCCTACACAAATTTGAAATTCACTAAAAGATGTGATTCTTCTACACAAAAGGCATGCAGAATGTGATTCCTTATATGGGATTTGTCACCTGTACTAACAAAGGGTGTTCAAGCTTGCATGAAGTATACCCTGGGAACCAGATATAGTTCTCCAGTCAAACTTTAGTAGTGAGAACAAACAAACACACAATGCACAACTTGAGCTAAAGAGTAAGAAAAAAAGATATTCTCTCAATGAAGCACTTGCATTTTGAAGATTTTTTTCACAACAGAACCTCTGAGGGTGTATGAAGAATACAGGCAACAGCAAACTTTCTTGTCAAACACTGTGCATCCCTGTGCCAAAAACAGAATGTACAGTTATATTAGGACCTTACCATAAATATAGATGTTCAGGTACATTCCCATCACCACTGTACTATAGTTGTCATAATTTTCACTGTTGTAGTCCTGACTCCTGAGAAGATTCAAAGCATGAAACCAAACAATGGTTGTCAGAAGGGAGATGCTCTAGCAGACCTGTATGGACTAAGCACTTACACTTTTGCCAACTGTACTTTGGAAGTGGACTTTCATCAAGTCAGGGCTTATTTTTCATGAGCTGAATAACAGTGTGCAAGCCATTTAGACAGTGCTTTCTTATTGACTAGGTTTTCTTCTTACCTTTAGCAAAATACACAAGCAGCTGATCTGATTTTCTTAAATCCTTAGGTCCGATGTTGTCTATTTTTGTCCGATTCAATGCATGGGTTGTTGCATCCAATCACATCTGACCTCGACACCATTTCTGAAACTTCATGGATGCAATTCTCTGACTCCTCCCCTTCCCATAATTCCTTGCACTCTACTTTAGAATCTCGGATCTTGTTTGCCACCTGAAGCATCAGGCATGTTTTTTGTATGAGGGGTCTTTATTTGTAAAGTGTATCATTTTTGGACATCTGCAATCTTGTGATCTCCTCTCCTACTGACAGATTAGTCTCTCCAGTTTCTTTATTGTTGTTTTCTTTTTTGAGTCTAAGTTGTCAAAAAAAATTCTTAGTTCTTGGTATGGAGTTAGGGTTAGTCCTCAGGATAGTGTTTACTTTCTTCTTTTTGTGATAGTTTGTCCTTGTAGGTAGCTAACTTTTTTCAGGTTTTTCTGGCATGTATGTCTTTGTATATAGTTACTTAGGATCTTTGTGGTGTTTTTGGGACAAGATGTCATACGGATAGGGGTTTGAGAAATGTGCCAAGTGTGGCCACAAAATCCTCCCTCAAGATCCACATTCATTATGTGTCTACTGTTTGGGTGTTGCCCATCTTGATACGAATAGTGATGCCTGTTCCTCTTTTGTCACTAGGTCCCTTCAAACTCAAAGGGAAAAGCTTATAGTCAGAGGTCTTCTCCATCCTCAGACAGGGTCTCCCCTTCCTGTTACATCATTGTCATCCACTATTGCATCATCTTCAGCTAAAAAGCAGGAAAAGTCCAAAAACAAAAGCTTGAGTGATCCAAGAAGAGTTCTTTGGATCCCATTGCTCCAGCCAGTCTGGATTCTCACGTTCAAAGGAGACTGGATCCATTAGTACCTTGACCCAACCTTTCTCTCCTCGGCTACAGTTTTCACTTGAACCTATAATTCTGAGGTTGCATTTTCCTATTCTGCAGGAGAAAAGATATTTTGTGACCACTCTCAGTGATATCTTCAGTTCACTAAGTAAGATGCTGACAGAATGATGAGGAAGTTCTTGAGAATGCAAATTCAGCTTGGGGTTCTCTTGGTGCTGTCACCTTTGAATACACTGAGTACTGGTCCAACAGCCCTTCCTCTTCTATCTCTGGCACTAGTCCATTTATTGATGTGTCTATCCTGGTACTGACCTTCCTCAGTGTGCCTTTGTAGGAGCTGAGAGTTCTTGTCACTTCAACTCTAATGGGGATCCCTGTCTCTTTTGACTATGAGGAATTTGGATCAGGAAGAGTCTTGGAGCCAAAGCAATGGTGTTGGAACTTGAGGAGATGGGTTGACTCTGAAGTTATCAGAGTTGTCTCTTCCTTCTGGGGCTTTGGCCCTTGACAGCTCAGATCTGAGGTCAGTCTTGGAGTCAATAACCATTGTGACCGAGGAGTTCCCTTCAACTTTGGGCAGGAGGAGATCCCCCTCAGGACCAATGGTGGCTTCAGTTTCAAGGACTTTGAAAGGGTTTTGGCAGTGCCAAGAGAAAAGGTGAACTCCAACCCACCCTCAAGAGGATTTTGCTACTTCTTCCCTTCGTTCAATCCAGCTGGGACAGTTGGCACCACTGACTTCCATGACAGTTCACTACACAAGTTCCCAGTCTGATTTCAACCCATCTGACCACCCCAAAGTTCAGGTTCACAGGAAACAGATGTGCAAACAGAAGCACATAGCCTCAACCCCAGAGTTTTTCACAAAAGGCAATGATTTGGATGAACTTGAAAGTTCCCCTAGATCCCTCTCAGAAGACATCACCTTCACTGAGATCCTACATTGATGAAACAATGAGGGCATGGTCCACAGATGACTCTTCACATGACACGACCAATGTTCTTGCAGGGCTTTGATTCTGGCTCAACTTCATCCTGGTTAGTACCACCCATTAATCCCCTGATTGACCACATGGCTTATTGGGCTTGGAAGGAGCATGTCATGGTGGAACCAATATAGAAGAAGCCAGATAGGATTTTGGCAGCACCCAAAAATAAGAAGCATTGAATAAGAGGTCCACCAATAGATGCCATGGTGGTAACAGTGAACACCAAGAAGGAATTATAGGAGGAAAATTCCTCTGTCCACCCCCAGCAGGGAGTCTATGGCATTGGAGAGGTTTGGGAAATAGATATATGCTTCAATTACCTGTGCCCTTTGAGCCCTGAACTATTTGTATTATGTAACCCGATTCCAGAGGGACTTGACTAAGAAGCTCTCAAGGTCTTTCTCGGGTAACCTGCTTGTGGATTCCCATCTCTCTGCCTTACAGTTTATATTGAACATTATCATGTGATTGTCAAATGCAGCTTATGGTATGGCAAGAAAAGTGGGCACTGGAAATACTGTACACTGGCATGTCTTGATGCATCTTTGTGAATTTATGGAAAGTTTACTCCACCCACCGATGAGCTCATTGATTTAATCTCTAGGTGGGTGTGGAAGGAACCTGGTATGGTTCAGCCAATCCCCAAGAGACCAGAACAGATTCTGACTCCACCAGTAGGCAGGTAATTTTGGGATAAAGGGGTCCAAGTAGATGCCATGATCATGACAGCAGCTACAAAAAAGGAACTTAAGGAACAGAGTTCCACTGTCCATCCTCCTAACAGAGAGTCTAGGATGACTGACAGATTTGGAAAGCATGTTTATGGTTAAGTGACTTTTGTACTCAGATCACTGAACTACTTGGCACATTTTATGAGGCTTCAAAGAAATTTGATTAAAGAGCTATCAAAATCTCTGTCTCTTTCTGGAACCAAAACTGCTGAGGCTCAATCTTCAGTAGTATCTCAATTGGCTACACTACAAGCTATATCAAATTCATCCATGAGGCTGATCTTGCATGCTGCAGAACACATCTCAAGAGCTATGGGTTCAGGCATTTCCACCTGGATGCACATGTGTGACTTTGCGGAGCCCTTCAAGTCCTCATTCAAGAATGCTCTTTTTGATGGCACTTCTTTGTTCAGCTCTACAGTGAAGGACACACTCTCCAAATGTGAGAAAGATGGAAAGTTTCTGTCTACAGTGGGAGTGCATTTTTGACCCCTCAAAGGACCTTTTCCAAGAATCAATGGGGAGGTCATAAAATGTGATTCAGAAAGTCCCAGGGTCCTTTCCAGAACCCACGTGGTGATAGTTTCCCCAGAGGCAGAGGAGGGAGCTATAATGGAAGGTGATGCCCCCGTGGCAGAGAAGGCCTGTAAAACTGGGGGTCTAGAGATTCCTTTTCTGACAGACCCTTTCAATGCTCCTGAATGGAAGTCTGATTGCCTACCTCTGGAAGCAGTTGGTGGTTGCTTATCTCAGCACCAGAGAGCCTGGCTAAATATAACAAAAGATAGTTGGATGCAGAGAATTATTTCCAGAAGTTATATAATTCCATTTTCCTTACCTCCTCCATTGTCAAGAAAATTTCCTGATGTTCCACCCAATCAGAGGAAAGCAGCAGCACTAGAAATCCAAAAGTTGCTAGAAAAAAAAGAGTCATCCAAGAGATCCCACCAGACCAAATACAATCCAGAACTTACTCAAGATTTCTTTTTAGCGCAAAAAAAAAACAGAAGACCAGAGATCAATTTTGGATCTCAGTGTACTGAACAAGTCAGTTTGGCACACAAAGTTCTGGATGGTCACAGTTCAGTCCATTCTACCTGTTTTGGGCAAGGATGACTGGATGTGCTTGATAGATCTTCAGGAGGCATACTATCACATAAAGATGAACAGACAACCCAGAAGGTGCTTACGCTTCTGTCTGGAAGCCAGTTACCATCAGTTCAGAACAGTGCCCTTTGGCCTCACCACAGCCCCCAGGGTGTTCACCAAGTGCATGGCAGTGGGAGCAGCTCACTTAAGACTGCAAGGATTGTGGGTGGTTCCATATTTAGGCAACTGGCTCATTACCGCCTCAACCAGGCATCAATTGATAGAAGCCTGAGATCAGGTGATACAGACTTATTCGCATCTTAGAATAACCATAAATTACAAGAAGTCTCATTTACAACCATCCCAGACATTAGAATTCATAAGAGCAGTGTTCAACACAGTATGTATGTATGTATGATGGCTTCTCTTCTACTATCAAGAGTGCAAATGATAAGGATGCAAGTCAGGAAAATAATCTGCAGTACCAGAATTTCAGACCGATTGATTCTACAAGCCCTGGGATCAATGTCAGCAAGCAATAATTTTACTGCCTTTAGCAAGATTCCACTTGAGAATTCTACAATGGATGCTAGCAATACAATGGTCAGTGCTTTCTCAACCCATGTCAGCAAAGATCAGAATAACTCAGGTATGCAAATGATACCTTTGCTGGTGGATGCAGTCGCAACAGGTGTTACAAGGTCATCCTTTCATCCTCCCTCAGCCCAAGGCCATAGTGGCCATGTACCCCTCCCAGACTGGATGGGGTGGGGTGAGGAAAACAGTCCAAGGCACTTGGTTTCCCCGAAAAGGCCAACTTGCATATCAATGTACTGGAGATGAGAGCAGTGCTTTTGGCGTTGTAGGCATTCCAAGACCCTCTCCCTCTCAGAACAACTGCAATCCAGACAGACAACATCAACAAACAAGGGGGAACCAGATCTTATCCCCTGTGACGAGAAGCCCTCAGAATGTGGCAATGGGTGATATCTTCCAACCACTTTCTAATAGCAACACATATTCTGGGGAAGTCCAACGTGATAGCGGATAAACTGAGCAGGCCCATCTTACTACCTCACTAATGGTCTCTCAACAACAAAATGATGGGAATGATTTTCAGTCAGTGGGGCCAGCCTTGCATTTTTTTGCATCTCCGCTATACAAGTGCAGCAGCTTCTTTGACCTGATCCTCCCATCAGGGGAATCACAGAGAGATGCTCTAATCCACAACTGGCCCCCTGTCTTCTGTATGCTTACCCTCCAACTCACCTAATTCCCAAATTCCTTCAGAAAACAGCCAAGTTGAACAGCAAGTCATTCTCATTGCACCTTACTGGCCTCGACAGATTTGGTTTCCCTTCCTTTGGCCTCATCAACTATATCCACCTTGGATTCTGGATCCAGTTCCAGACCTCCTGTCTCACCCAACAGGCATGGTTTACCTGGATATCTCAAATCTCAAACTAACAGAATGGTTTCTCCAATTCCGTTAATAGCCAGACAACCAATGCCCTCTTCCCCTGTTTATTCCATACTTTATAAACCTTCTATTAGGAAACTCTACAGGAGTAAATGGAAAAGGCTTGTTTGTTCGGCAGAGCAAAATCAGATAGACTCCTTCTCAGCTACAATTCAATCTGTTCTAGAAGTTTTAGTGAGTTTATTTAATGAAGGTGCTAGTTCATCAACTATTAAGGTCCAACTTACAGCAATCTTAACTTTCATGCAGAATTTCAAAATTCTTCAAAATTCTTCACTGGCTTCCTCTAAACTGTGCAAGGCCTTTTTGAGAGGTACTGTTCTGCTAAGACCTCCTTATAAAAACCTCACACCACAATAATGGGATTTAAATTTGGTACTGCAAGCCTTAATTCATTCTCCCATTGAATCAGCAGCTAAATGTGATCTTAAATATTTGACCTGGAAAACTATCTTTTAGTTGCAATTACATCTGCTAGAATAAATTCAGAACATCAAGCATTATCTTCTAAGCCTCCATAGTTGATTGTTCATAAGGATAAGGTGTGATGCCCCACCAATGGATCAGTAATCAAGGAGCCTTAATCCTCACCACTAGCACCAGTGGGGGACGTACACAGGAGGATGACAAGTACACACACAGTATTTCCAGATGCAGCTCTTTGCATCAAGTGCAATTTCCCTTAAGAGCACACACAGACCACGGTCAGTCTGGGGCTGGTTTCTCCCTCTTTCTTCATATCCCTAATAAGATTCCCTACTGACACAGCTATAGAGTTGAGCCCTTAGCCAGGGTTCCAACCCAAGTCCTCTAACACTGTCTCTGTTCAACCAGTACTTTGCATCCCTGCCCAAGTAGCTGACACACACACTCTTGGAGATTTGTTTTACACACACACACACACACACACACACACACACACACACACACACACACACACACACACACACACACACCTGGAAAAGGCTGGCACAAGTTTACTAGCTATGCCCCCTTCTGCCCAAACTGTAAGGTAGTTATTACTGCCACCACAACCCCTTATCAGCTACTTTAAGGCCCTTAACAAAGGGTGTCCAATCTTACTGTGTAATGTTACTATTAATACAAATGGTAGTTTGACCAAGAGCAAGACTGCTAGGAGTGGCCCACAGTGTCACCAAATAAATATGCAAGTATTCTCAGAACTTAAATAGCTCTACAAAGATCAGCCACAATGAAAGGTTTAAACATACTTAAGAATAAATAATAAAATAACAAGAAAATACTCAGTATACACTCACTGTGATGTCAGAGTTCAAAATCAAAGGAAATATTTACAACATTGCAGAACAGTCTCAAATAAAGAAAAAGTGTTGCTATATTCCTGACTATATCTAAGAGAATTATACTGATCCCTAGAAACTTACAGAGAAAAGCAAATGTGTGGTGAATGGATCTTATAGTTGTTGCCAGGTCCAATACAGAATACAGAATGCTGTATATCACTCAGAGACTTCATTAATTAAGATCTCAAATATTAATGCTGGGATAGCTTGCAGAATAACATCATTTCTTGTCATCTGACTCTATCCTAGGCCCACAACAACCACTGATGGCCGCTGGTAGCATTTAGCATTTATCTGTGAAAATACATAGAGCTTAGATCTTAAGTAAATGATGGAAGTCATAAAAGAATAAAACACTTCCAAGACAATACAGAAAACTCCATAGTACAGACATTGTGTCTCCTTGCTGCCTTGAAACTGAAAGCTAACATCTTTTTATGCCCCAGTCATAACGTAATTTAATTTCAGTTATTTTTCTGAAGTTAACCGCCTGTAATCCAGTTTCCACTGCAAAAATATATAAATTTAAACAGTTACAATAGTGCATGTACAGTTCTGTTCTATTCCAGTAGGGCATGCTGTGATTACATTTCAAGCACTTTGCAAAAACCTTTTTCAACACACGTCTGTACAAACAAGTTTGATATAAACATGCCATACAGTTCTAATAGAGTTGTAACACAAACATCTTATATGAATCATGTTGATATTTACAAATTACATAAAATTATTTGCAAAATTCCAGACAGCTGGGCTGGCAGTATCCACTTTCATGACATTTCTTCCCTCCTCAAGGACTCAAGCTAATTTTTGAAGTGACCCTTGAGAAACTTTGCTTGTGAGGATGAGGCTATCTGGGAATACCCTACCCCATTCCCTGTCTTGCGAGCCCATTTGCCTTTGACATTGCTAACCCCACTGTGATGCTGCACTGTCATATCATATGCCTGCAACCCTAGGCTCAACCATAGTAACTTGGGATTTTGCTGGATGGCTCCCTGTAACCACAGATCCCCCTCAGACTCCTCCTGTTTTCTACTGTAAATACTTAGCACCAAGGCCTCCCTATCATGGTATGGTTTAATCATGTTAACATGGTACAACATATGCCCCTGCCTCCTGCCTAGCAGTTCTACCATGTAGTTAATATCACTGACCTTCCTTACCACTTTGCAGCTTGTTGTGTCTGACAGGAATGAGAACCACAACCTGCTTCCCAACAGCATACTCTCTGGCTTGAGCATTCCTGTCATACCAAACCTTTTTCTGCTGTTGGGCTTTTGTCAGGTTCTCCTGGGCTATGTCCATGAGTTCCCTGAGCCTTGTCCTGAGGTATAGTACATATGCCATAACAGACTTCTTGTGGGATTCACACGCACCCTCCGCCTCATCACAAATCAAATCTAGAGGCCCCCCTCACCCTATGCCCATACAGCAAATCAAAGGGTGAAAACCCTGTGGATTCCTGGGGCGTCTCTGTAAGCAAACAACAGATGGGGCAGATATTTGTCCCACTCCCTCTTAAGCTGGTCTGCAAATGCCTGTAGCATAGTCTTTAGTGTAGAGTTTAACCTCTCGACTAGACCATTAGTCTGGGGGTGGTTTTTAGGTGCTTCACCCCACAGCACTTCCACAGACAAGCCAGCAGGTCTGACATGAAATTGGCACCTCTGTTAGTCAGTATTTCTTTTGGGAAACCTACCCTGCCTAAAATCTCTAACAAAGCATTTTCCAACTTTTCTGCCTCAATGGAGGACAGGGCCACTGCCTCAGGGTATCTGGAAGCATAATCTACTACCACTATACTTCTTCCCTGTGGAACATGGGGTACTCAGAGGCTCCACAATATCCATAGCTACCCTCTGAAATGGCTCCTCAATCACAGGCAAAGGTATCAAAGGAGCTTTGACCTTGTCTCCTGCCTTGCCTACCTTTTGGAACTGCTCACAGGTCCTGTAGCACCTTGTTATATCCCTGGAAATCCCAGGCCCATAAAAGTTCTGCATAATACATCTCTTTGTATGCTTTATTCCCATATGACCTGCAAGGGGAATATCTTGAGCTATGGCTAGAAGTGCCAGATGGTGGGCTCTGGGCACTACCAACTGCTGTATTTTATCACCCTCTAGCCATCCCTCAGGGGTCCACTCTCTATATAGTAACCCTTTGTCCCAGTATACAGAATCCCCTTTTCTTTGAGAAAACTGCTTGTTAGTAGCTTGATTAAATTTGCATGCTATTCTAAGTATCTTAGTTTTGGTTTCAACACTTGTGCCTCAGGCCAGTTATTTTATATTTAGGGTTTTTGTGGACAAACCCTGCTCTCCCTAAGTCCACCAAGTATTCAGAGCACTATGTCTGGATAATTCCCATCAGTTTACTCTGCCAATGTGATCAACATGGGCATATTGAGACAGTGTAGCAACTGCCTCATGTTCACGGACAGTTCCCCCTCTCCTAGCACATAATTCTTCTACTTGTGAGAGATGCATCTATATCAGTAAGCTGGAATCCATGCTGTCTCACACCACATTCAGTACCCCTGACAAAAAGGAGATTGCCAGCACAAACACCACACCACCCACATCACAGAGTCACACACCCACTTATGCAGGGGTTCTCAACAAAAACTTGCCTAAACAACAGAGACCCCCAAAAGCACTCACAAACATTCCACACACAATGCCAATCACATCACACACAGGAGTCAACACACCAGTGTCTCACAAACACAGCCCATTAGGCATAACAATAAACCAACGCAGCCCATAAGGCATAACAGTAAACCAAACATACTAGTCAGTGGTGACTCAATAGTGGGACATACTGAAGTCCCCCTCACCAGGCTCAACAAGGAGAAGGTCACGGTCAGCTGTTTGTCAGGCACTAGAATTCACCACATCATGCACGCACTTAAGTCTCTCCACAACAGGTACAAGTATGACTCTGTCATTGTCCATGTTGGTGTGAATGACTTGAAACGTACCTCCCTGGACTATATGAAGAGAGACATGAGTGAGCTGTCAGAGTATGTGTTCCAGGCAGGTGTGACCCTAGCCTTGAGCAGCATCCCACCTTCACCAAGAATGATGCCACAATACCAACAAAAAAATGATTGACGTCAACAATTTGCTTAGTTTCTGGTGTCTTTCCAAGGGGATCCATTATCTGTCTACCTGTGATGACATGGTTCATAGGTTCATAGGTGTGTACTAGGCTAATGGCCCTGGAGCCTTTACAAGCCTAGCCCATAGGATTACCCTGGAATCGTGCCATCTGACCTTAGTTCCCATTGCCTCTGTCGAGTAGAGCCACTGGAGCGATCCCGGGGTGAATTTTCTACTTCCCATCCACTCATCAAGATCCCTCTTGAAGAGGGCCAGTGAGGTGCTCTGCTTGACATGTATGGAGAGTCTATTCCATAGCATGGGCAGTCTCTGGGTTATGAACCTGTCCCTCCAACATGTTCTGTTGATTGTGGTAATCAGGTTGAGGTCTCTGGAGTGTGTGGTGCGGAGGGATTGGGATTTCTTTAGATGTAGCATTTCTAACAGCTCTGGGTCAGACATGGCTTTGTAAGTCAAGCAGAGATCGCCTCTAAGTAGGCGATATGAGACAGATAATAGTTGGACTTTTTTGAGTCTGTCCATATAGGACAAGTGTTTAAGGCCTAGGATCCTTTTTGTGAGGTACTTTTGCAGCCTCTCCAGTTGTTGCAGGTGTCTAGTGAGGTACATGCCAAATGGGGCATTGTACTCAATGATTGGCCTAATGAGAGAATAGTAGAGGGAGACAATGACCTCTTTCTTCCTGGATGCAAAACCCTTAGTAATGAGATGTGCCACATAGAAGGACTTTCTGACCACAGTGGCAATGTGGGGGTCAAAACAGAGGTTGCTGTCAACCTGTGTTCCCAGATCTCTTATAATGCCTTCTGTGTTCAGTGGACTACCATCGATGTGGTAATTCATGGGAACCAGGCTTTTCCCAAAGGGGATGACGACATATTTTTTGGCAGTGAGCTTAAGGCCATGGTTCTGACACCAGTCGCTGGTCTCAGTGAGGCCTTTCTGTAGGATGTCAACATCACTTGGGGAGTTAATAATAGCTCCCAACTTGCAATCGTCTCTGAACTTTGTCAGCCAGAGTCCATTCGTGTTGGCCTGGACTTCGGAGAAGTAGATACCAAACAGGAGAGGACCCAGGACCGAACCCTGTGGGACTCTACCTTGTGACTAGTTGGCAGTCTGACTTGGAGTCAGCTACTTTCACAAAGTGGGTTTTATCTGTGAGCCAGTTTGCAACCCACCTAGTGATATAGGGGTTGATGCCTAGTTTAGTGAGTTTTTCTATGATTTCTGAGTGGGGAATGGTATCAAAGGACTTGGCCAGATCAAGGTAGGCTGTATGAATCACCTTGCCTTCATCCACAGCTCTGGTGACTTACTCAAAGAAGTCGACCAAGTTGGGCAGGCATGATCTACCCTTCACAAAACCAAACTGTGTGGGATCCAGAGTTTGGAGATTCCCTATATCCTTGTTTATTAGGTCCATGATGATGCGTTCCATAGCTTTGCATATCAGACTCATCAGGCTAATGGGGCGATAGTTCCCAGGGTTTGTAGTCGCTCCTCCTTTGTGGAGAGGGATGACTGTAGAAGTGTGCCATTCGGTAGGGGCAAAGCCTGAGGTGAGGCTGTGATTGAGCAGGGCACAGAGGTGAGGTGCCAGTTCACTCTGTAGTTCATGTAGAACACAGCCAGGGATATTGTCAGGCTGACAGGCCTCGATGCTATGCCAGAGATGGCCTCCACCTGTCAGCCCTGGGGTTCCGATTCTTGCCTCCTCCATTGTGCCTTTCTAGGTTATGTCCCAAAGACAAGTTGCCTAACATGAAAGATCTGTCAAAAAGGAAATTGAAGGTCATGCTGCTCAATGCTAGGAGCCTTAATATGAAAATGCACTCACTTGAGGCTTTCCTCACACTGGAAGATGCCGATGTCTATGTTGTTATGGAAACTTGGTTCAGGGCTGTGGAAGCACCCCTGCCTTGCCAGGTTATACCTCATTCCACTGCACAAACCAAAAAGAAAAGATAAAACTGAAGACCACAGATGAAGAATCCACTTAAAACACCAGTTTATTTCACCTCTAGCGCTTCAGCAACTGCCTTCAAGGAGTATAAAACATCACATAACTTACACAGTTTATATACCCTAATACAGCTAACAATTAAACAATTAGCCTAAACCAATTAATCAATAAACATTAAAAATACTTAATAATAATTGTTTAACTGTTAGATGTATTAGGGTATATAAACTGTGTAAGTTATGTGATGTTTTATACTCCTTGAAGGCGGTTGCTGAAGCACTAGAGGTGCAATAAACTGGTGTTTTAAGTGGATTCTTCGTCTCTGGTCTTCAGTTATACCTCATTCCACACTTTCCGACCCCAAAATGAGATTGGAAAGACTAAGGGTGGTGGAGTCTCTATCTTCATTAAAGACAGGCACACCTCCCGACTGGTTTGCCAGCATGACGCACTGGAATTATTCCAGGTGCAACTGACAGTTGTCAAGACACCCATCCAAGTTATAGCCAGCTATAGACCCCCTCCATGTCTCAGGACACCCACTCCTCCTACCTGGACCTACTTAACTCCTTCAATGTATCCCCTAACACCCTGATCCTTGGTGACTTCAACTACCCCACCATAGACTGGGTGAACTATTCCTGCACCAATGCACTCACCCAATGATTCCTTGACTTCATCAACTCTAACACACTAGATCAGTTGGTCTCATCCCCCACAAGGGGAGATAACATTCTGGACTTGGTTCTTACCAACATGGGTGACTGCTGCACCACTCCAATAGTATGTTCTTCCCTGGTGAGATCAGATCATCAGTCTGTCTCATTCAAAGTTCCTATCTCACCCAACCCCACCCCAGCCATAACCAGGCTAAAAAACTTCTCAAATGCTGACTACACCCTCCTAATGGAGAGTATTAGCAGCTTCACACCACTGCCCCCTCAGAAGATGCAGACAACTATGCTGAACAGTATGCCATAGCAGTATACAAGCACCTGTACAAGTGCATGGACTCAGCCATACCCAACAGAACTAAAACCTGTCTGGTGAACATCCTCTATCAACAGACTTTACAAGAAAAGGAAGAAACTGTTGTCCAAGGGTAAAAAGAAACAAATTCCAAATCGGAAAAACTCCTTCCTCTGCCTCAACAAGCAAATTAGATCACTAGTGAAAAACTCCAAAGCCAATTATGAGTTGAAACTAGCCTCCAAAACAAAGCAAAACCACAAGTCCTTCTTCGGTTACGTTACGAACCTCCATGGCAAAGCCCAAGTTTGTTCCGAATTAGTACTTAATGGTACCACTTACACTGATCCTGCCAACTTAGCCAACCTGCTAGCTGATAGGTTCAGTGCTAACTTCACCCCCTTATTGCCCCACAAAGGCCCAGTCAGCATCCACGAAACTTGTCCCACACCTCACATCTCCATAGATCAAGTGTTAAAGGCCCTAGTCAAGGCAAAGAACACAGCTTCCATGGGACCTGATAATATCCAAGGCTGTATTCTACACCATCTCCAGCAAGAACTAGCTTTGCTATTGAGCACCCTATTCAACCACAGCCAAATTACAGGCTTCATTCCAGCAGAGTGAACCTACATTGTCATCCCCTTGCACAAAGGTAGTGTCACTACTGACCCGGGACATTATCGTCCCATTAGCTTGACAAGTCTAATCTGTAAAGCCATGGAGTGTATTATTATGGATCTCATAAACAAGGACATAGGCAATCTCCAAACACTCGACCCCACCCAATTTGGATTAATCAGGGGCAGATCTTGCTATTGAACCTAGTTGACTTCTTTGAGACTGTCACCAAGGCTCTGGAGGAGGGAAAGTCAGTACATACAGCTTACCTTGACCTGGCCAAGGCCTTTGACACAATCCCCCACTCAGGTATCATCAAAAAGCTAACACAACATGGTGTTAATCCCTATCTCATCAGATGGGTGGCCATCTGGCTCACAGATAGGACCCACAAGGTCAAAATAGGTGCCACAACCTCTGACAGCAGACATGTCACTAGTGGTGTTCCCCAGGATCTGTCCTGGGACCCCTACTGTTTGGTATCTACTTCTCAGAGGCCCAGACAAAGACAAAGGGCCTGTGGCTGACCAAGGTTGTAGATGACTGTAAGTTGGGTGCTGTCACTGACTCCCCAAACATACTGCAAGAGGGTCTCACAGCTACAAATAACTGGTGCCAAAGACATGGCCTTAAGTTAAACGCAAAAAAATGTATTATCATACTATTCATCAAAAACACAGTCCCTACTGATTACCACATCAACGGCAACCCCCTAAGCACAAAACCCGTGGTGAGAGACCTGAGTACTCAGGTTGACAACAGTCTCACATTTGACCATCATGTGGCGGCAGTGGTCTGAAAAGCCTTTCACTTGGTTCATCTCATAAGTAAAGGATTGCATCCAGAAAAAAGGAGGTTATTACCTCTCTTGTACTCCTCCCTCATTAGACCTATAATTGAGTATAATGCCCTGTTTGGTATGTACCTCTCCAAACACCTGCACCAACTGGAAAGGCCACAGAAATACCTCACAAAGAGAATCCATGGCCTCCAACACCTGTTCTATATGGACAGGCTCAAATCACTATCACTTTACTCAGTATCATAAAGATTTCTCAGAGGTGATCTGTGTCTCGCTTACAAGGCAATATTGGAACCTACCCTACTAGAGGTGCTCCATATCCCGAAGTCTAACTCCTCATGCATTACCCACTTGATAGGCCTAAGTCTAATATGCAACATCAACAAAACCTGCTGGAGAGACAGGTGTGTCTCCCAGAGGCTGCCCCATCTCTGGAATAGCCTTCCCATACATGTCAAACAGAGTACCTTGTTGACCCTCTTCAAGAGTAACCTTGATGAGTGGATGGGAAACCACAAATTTGTCCCAGGAGTTCCACCTTTGTCCGTCACTGACAGGTACTGACTGAGGTTTCTTTTTTGGGGATAGACTCTTGGCTAGGCTTGTAAGGGCCCCAGGGCCATTATCCTAGTACCCTCCTATGATCCTATGATCATATGATCAGGTCTCTCCATGGCTACCTCCCTCAAGCCCTGTAATTTAGGGTCCGAGAGCTGAGCCTGCCTCAACTCTCTCTTTTTAACCCTTCCCAGTTCCCCTTCCACAGGAAGTCTGGTATCCTCTGACAACAGTGCCTCACTGTCAGCCTGGGTACTACTACTCACCTCTGCCCTTGCAGTTACTCTGTTCAAGGGAACATCAGTACCCACCAGCAGCTGTGGATCACCTTCATTCTCACTGCTGCAGGGTAGCTCCCTCCCTGAAGTAGCCACCTCACCAGTCCTGGCTTCAGGTGTGCAGTCTGTGTAGGTCCTCCACAGGCTACCAGACCTACATGCTTGTCTCCAAGCCTGACTGTGTGTAATTGCATGCACACAAGGTTCTGCATTATCAAAATCATTCCCTATCAGGACAACTGCAGGGATATCCTCAAACACACCTACCTGCTTGCTTCCTTTTTCCACCATCCCAGTCAAGGTGAACCCTAGCTAAATGTATTTAGAATGGGGTCCCTCCTAAAGCTCTGACTGGAGTAGACTACCCAAGCAAGTAGTACTCCTCTTTAACCATTGCAGGCTTCGCAATGGTTATGTCAGAGGCTGTGTCTCTCTTAGCAGTGGCCTGCTTTCCATCTTCTAAGATAGGATATAACCTCTTGTGGTACTGTAGCACCCTTGTTGTTGCCAGACAACTTACTGCTGGCATTCTCTCATTCTCACTTACTGGCTCTACCTCCTTTTGTTCCCTACCTTGCCTCCATGGACATCTATATGCTACATGGCCCCACTGGTTACATTTAAAACATTTAACTCTTGATCTTGGCCATCTACCTGAATTTGTGGCTTTCCCTGCTACTGGCAGACTCTGTTAGGGTGGTTTTAGCTGCCCACCATGACTTCCCTTAGACCCATGAGCTACACTGGGTATCCCTTTCTTGTGCAGTGATACCCTGCTTCTTAGGTATAAGTCTCTCTTTTTCCCCAACTCATCTGCTGTGTTACATTCTCTATCTGCTAACCAGATTCTCATGTCCTCAGGCAAAATGCTAAGGGCTTTCTCCCTCAATAAAATGTCTACCAGCCCTTCAAAAGTGGTGATCTGACACCCACTCACCCATCTATGAAAATAAGTGCTTAACTCAGTAATATATTCACACACACTTTTATCTGCCTTGTGTCTATGCTCACAAAACTTTTTTTTCTATAAGCTTCAGGTGTTAACGTAAAACACTCTAATAAAGAATTTATAACAGTACTGTAATTTAAGCAATCAGTATCAAACAATTTAGATATAGCAGTGACAGCTTTACCATGGAGCAAGGGGGTCAAGAACTGTAACCAGAGCCCTTGATCAACATTATACTGTTTACATATCCTTTCAAACATATGAATAAAACTATCAAAATTATCACCCTCTGTAAATTGTGGAAGAAATTTACTGACTTTTGTTGCTTCTGGGGTTTGGTTACTCCCTTCCCCATTACTTCCATGATCCTGGTGAAGAGTCAGCATCTCCCTGTCATGTTGACTCTTCTTCTATCTCCATTTCCAGATGTCTCAGTCTTTCTGCTGATTCTAATTCTATTAGTTTAAGTTTCTCATTTTCTTCACTTCCAAATGCTGCAGTCTCTCCACTGATTCCATTTCCAAATGTTTGGCCTCCAGTTCAAGTCTATTTAACTCCAGACAGAGTTTTAAGTCCTCTGAGGCAAAGTTGAGCTGTCCATTTTCTGAGAATTGTACACCCCCAAGACCATTCTGGTTGTCCTCTTGGTTGCTGGTCTGTGATGCAGCTGTGGCTAAGGCTGCAATAATTTCTGCTTTGATCAGGTTGGCATGTGTCAAAGGAAAAAAACTTCAAAGACAAATACACGTAAGGTTCCATTAAGGCACATTTAATAACTTGCTGCAAGGAGACAAAAACATGCAAATACAGGATTTTGCCTAACTACTAACAGGAAGTATGCTATTCTTATACTGTTCTACAAGACATTGCCTTCTATGGCTGACGTAATCAAACACAACTTTCGGTATTGTTCTGCAGCAGATGTTACTCAGATTTTCTGCTGACATGACTGGATTTATGAAAAACATTTTGAGAAAAACAACCTGGCCTTGGTGGGCCCTAGCCCATTACAAGCTTCTATTGTGTAGTTCTAATACATGTGTTACATTTCAAGGTACTTCTCTAACTTAGGCACAAGTAAATACTGATTGCAGTTCATATTTTCAAGCAGTCTTTGTTCTGATTATCTATAGCTTCTGCAGCTGTGTATTTTCTCACAGCACAAGCGGAACTCCTTGTCTAAGTCTCATAACGTTAATCCAAGTAGTATTGTTCTATTCATTATTTTCCTGACACAAGCAGAAATTATCTGCTTCCCTGTAAGTTTCCAAAGCATAAGCAATAGCTGTGCATATTTCATGACAATTCAAGGTTAGAAAGCTTCTGCAATTCGTACAGATTTATGCAGTGTGAAATAGAATAAATGTGTTAACCCTTTTCAAGCTTTAAATGCACTAAGCATATTACTAATACATACACTAATACATATTTTTCTGACATTTCCCCCCCCCTTTTAATACTTTTATTCTACTTTGAAAATAAGCATAAACAGTTTTTTCGTCTCCTAACCTCTTCCCACTTAGGATATGCAGTTAAGAGAGTCATTCAATTTAAACTTATGAAAGCATTTTCAATCTTTTAACAATTGTTAAAACTCAATACTTTGATATAAGATTTCAGAAACTGACATGTCTATAAAGTCTTTAATCAGTCTTTTCATGCAGGGGATGCCACAGCAAACACATACTCCCAGTAGGAGCATTCCTACACAAATGGCAATCAGGATGTTCATTAGGATGGTACCCCACCCCCCAAACCATTTCTGGAAAAAGTCCATCAGTGGGTTTGATCCTGGTTTGGTCATGGCCGACACTTGCTGAATTACCTCAAGATGATTGTCTATCTCATGCTTATGGTTGGGAATATACAAACAGCGCTCTTCCTGGGTTAAAGCGCAAGTACCACCTCTCACCGCTAGGGTGAAGTCGAGAGCCATGCAGTTTTGAAGCACTACAGTTCTCATGGCATTCAGTTCATCAGTCACCAATTTGAGAGCGGAAAAAGTTGCATTACTCATTACTTCGAGAAGTTTAGACAGTTTTCTCAGCTCCCAGATTGATTTCACTGCTCCATATGCTGGTAATATGCCTGCCCACGATATAGCACTATCATTCAAGTCCATGTGTGTCAGTCCATTGCCTATAGAATGATGGTTTTTCCAACATGCATCGATTTGCCCAACTGGATTTACAGGTTTCTTGACAACTTCTCGGACATTCTGAATTTTTCCTCAAGGCAAAAAGTACAGTTTTGTACCTACCATAAATGTAGATGTCTGATAGATATGCAACTGCAGTCCTTACATATGGGTTGTCCTGCCTCAGGCAGCCCCTCGGTCAGCCGGATTCCAAAGTCTGGGTCCGGCGTCGGCTGATGTCACCTCCTCCCCGACGTCAGAGCGGCTGTGGTATAAAAGCATCAGCCGACGCCATATTCTTCAGTGTTTCTTGCCCCAGATGCCAGGTGCCCTCCAAGGAAGGCTAAATTTAGAAACTGGATAAAAAATTCCAGACATACACAACAGTAATAAACAGATACACCATAACAGATATCCCCAGATAATTTGAAAAAGGGGAAGTGGACCCAAAGGGAGAATATACAGAGGGGTAGGAGGGAGGGAAAACCTGACTGCAGTTGCATATCTATCGGACATCTACATTTATGGTAGGTACAAAACTGTACTATGTCCTTCAAGAATGCCACTGCAGTCCTTACATATGGGTTGAATACCATAGCCAAGCTGGGGGTGGTAGGCTCTAAGATAAAGATGGTGTAGCTAAAATACCCTGAAGGACTGCCGAAGCAAAGCCTGCTCGGGATCTGGAATATAAAGGCAGGTTGTAGTGCTTGGAAAATGTATGCACGGAGCTCCATGTAGCAGCTTATAGAATGTCCTTTGTAGCCACCCCTCTTAGAAAGGCTGTGGAGGTGGCTATAGCTCTGGTGGAGTGTGGCCTGATATTGGCTGGCACACCTTTTCCATGGAAAGAATAACAGAATCTGATGCAGTGTCGAATCCATTTTGAAATTTTTTGTTTGGAAATTGCCTTTCCTTGCACTCCAGCAGCGTAAGCTACAAATAGTTGGTCAGACTTTCTGTTGGCTTTTGTTCTGTCCAAGTAGTAGCGCAGTTGTCTGTGTATGTCCAACGTGTGCAGCAGCTTTTCTCCTTTATTTTGAGGATTTGGAAAGAAGGTAGGCAAGTGGATTGCTTGATTTAGAGACACCATGGATATCACTTTTGGCATGAATGAAGGATTGGTTCTTAAAGAAACTCTGTCCTGATGAAAAATGAGAAATGGAGGTACTGCCATGAGGGCCTGTATCTCCGAGACTCTTCTTGCTGAGGTAATTGCCAACAGGAAAACTGTTTTCCAGGAGAGAAACTGCAATTCTGAAGATGCTGCTGGCTCAAAAGGAGGAAGAGTTAATTTTTCCAACACGAAGTTGAGGTCCCATGCAGGCACTGGTGGTTTTCTGGGAGGTTTGATATTCTTTATCCCTGTTAGAAACTGTCTTAGCAAAGGATGTGAAAACACAGGTGGATCACTGTTGTATTTTGCTGAAATTGCTGAAGCGTGTATTTTTATGGAAGAATATGAAAGTCCACATTTCTGCCAAGTATTCTAGTATCTGTGGGATGCTCATTACTGATGCATCCAGACCCTTGTTGGCATTCCAGATGTTGAATCTCTTCCATTTGGCTGAATAAGTTTTTCTGGTGGAAGGTCTGCGTGCTTCCAGTAAGATCAGTTGAACTTCCTTGGAGAGAGAGATATGGGGAGAAGTCATGGAACCCTCCAAGCTGCCAGCTGCAGAGTTTGCAGGTTGGGATGAACCGTCCTGTAATTGTGCTGAGTCAAAAGCAGAGGCCACTGAGGCAGGGGTCACGGCTTGGTGCAAGTTATGCTCCTTAGTAATGGATACCAGTGCTGTCTTGGCTAGTCTGGAGCTATCAAAATGCCTTTCGGTTGTTCTGCTTTGATCTTCAGTAACACCTTGGTCATTAATGGTAGAGGTGGGAATGCATAGATTGTTAGAGAGTTCCAGCTGAAGGAGAGAGCATCCATTCTCCAGGCTTGAGGATGGTGTGTCCTCGAGCAGAACGTCTTCAGATGATGATTGAGGTGTGAGGCAAAGAGATCTATGTCCGGCCTCCCCCATGCATGAGTTATTTGTGAAAAAATGTCTGGATGCAACATCCATTCGTGCGGATCCAAGATGTTTCTGCTTAGACTGTCCGCCAGAACATTGTCCTTGCCTGGAACAAACTGGGATTGCAACTGTATGTTCAGTTTCAGGAACTTTTCCCAAAGAGTCATTGTTAGTCTGCAGAGGGGGTAAGAATGAGTACCTCCCTGTTTGTTTATGTACCACATGACAGTGGTGTTGTCTGTCTTTATTAGCAGATGACCTGCTGAAGAAATTTTCCGAAGGCCTCGATTGCATGAATTACTGCTAACATCTTTTTGATTGATGTGTAGATGCACTTCCCGGGGTGCCCATTGCCCTTGAATGCATCTGCCCTCCATGTGCGCCCCCCATCCATGATCTAAGGCGTCTGTTGTAATGGTTTGGCTTGTTTGAGGTTTGCTGAAAGACATGCCTTTGTTTAGCTGGCTTGCTTGAGCCCACCACAGAAATTCCTTTTGTAGACATGGAATGAGTGGAATAATTGCTTCTAAGTTGTGGCTGTGTTGAAAAATTATTTGTTGGGATGGCAGTAGTCTTGATTTTTGAATGTTGACTGTGTATCCCAAAGCCTGTAGTAAGTGAATGACATAATTCAAGTTTCTTATCAAGGCTTGCTTGCTGTCCGCTTGTATAAGACAGTCGTCCAGGTAAGGGTATATTTGTATCCCCTGGAGTCTGCAGTGTGCAATTACTGATGCCAGGCATTTCGTGAATACTCTGGGCACAGTAGATAAGCCAAAAGGCAATACTGAGAATTGATAATGCTCTGACCCTGCAAGAAATCTGAGGTATCTTCTGCAACTGTGTCTGACTGGGACATGCAGGTATGCCTCCTTGAGGTCCAGAGTAACCAGCCAAGACCACTTGCTCAGCATGGGAAGAAGTTGCTGTAGCGTCAGCATTTTGAATTTTGGCACAATGAGAAAAGTGTTTAGAGCAGACAAATCCAGTATAGGTCTCCATTGCTTTTCTTTTCTTGGAACAAGGAACAGTCTTGAGTAGAATCCCTGGCCTTGTTCCTGAGGAGGAACCTTTTCTATTGCTTTGATTTGTAGCAACTTTGAAACTTGTATGAGTGCCTCTGCCCTTTGATTTTGTGGCAGGTTTGGCATACCTTGTCTTGTTGGTAAAGTATGGAAGTGGAACCTGTAACCTTGGTCTATTATGTCCAGAATCCATTTGTCCTTTGTTAAAACGTGCCAATTTTTTGAAAATAAGGTTAATTTTCCACCTAAAGGTGCTTCTCTTTGAGCCTTGGTCAAGTCATTGTGATTGTCCCTGTGGAGCAGTAGAAGTCCCTGCACCACTTCTCTGATTAGTCGGTTGCCATTGGCGTCCCCTGTAGGAGCCTCGGTATTGCCCTCTCCCTCGGGCACGCCTGTTTTTTCCCCTTTGGAACTTGTCAGTGTCTGGAAAGGACCAATTCTTCGAAGGCCAATTCCTGCTGAACCTAGGTGGCTGAACCTGGAGGAAATATTTGACTGTTTGCACTGATTTAGCCTTTTCCTCAATTGATTTCAACACATCCTGAGCATTAGCACCAAATAGCTTGTGTTTTTCCAGAGGTGCATCTAGAAGCTTTACTTTAACATGATCTGGCAATGCCTGTTCTTTCAACCAAGCATGCCTACGTATGACAGCCCCTGTCATAACTGCCCTACATAAAGCTTCCAATGCATCATAACCACACTGAAGAAAATGATTGCTAACCTGCTGTGTATTATGAACCAAATCCTGCAAGACCTTTCTATCTAAAGGCTCAGGAGAGGCTAACTTTTTCTGCAAATCATCCATCAAGAAATCCTGATACTGAAACATATGAAAAAGACAATTAAGGGCCCTCATGGCAAGGGTGGTTGAAGTATAAACTTTTTTGCCCCACTTCTCCAGGGACCTAGATTCCCTGTCTGCGGGCAAAGGATTTTTGGCCGTGGAAGTGGCCACTCCTTTGGGTCCCTCAGAAATAGTTTCTAGATCAACAGAATGGGCCTTAAAGAGATGTTTATGAGTTTCAGGAACCCTGTAGTATCTGTCTGGCTTGACAGGAGCAGGAGGGAGAGAATCAGGAGAAGCACTCGAGTCTGAGTACACATCATCCAATACATCTAACACTGGTGGGATAGCTAAAGGCCTGTGCTGGGGTAACTTAAGGAAAGTACGAAGCCGTTTCCTGGAGTCGGAGAATTCCTGGCCCTGCCACTGAAAATGCTCTCTCGTGGAGTGGAGAATTTCCCCGAAAGAAATATCCTCAGGAGGAGAGGCAGAAGGAATAGATTCCTCAGCATCAGAATCATCGTAGGCCTGGAAAGATTCTTCCTGGGCATCTGAATGGTCTGAGTCACCAGAGGCTTCATCTGAGGAAAGGGTATCTGTCTGCTCAACCCTAGGCTTTTTGTCTGAAGGCGGCTGAGAACCTCTGTCAGGATGAGCCTGGGAGCCTCTGATTAAGGAAATTAGATCTGCAGCTAAAGTCATGATCTGTTTATCAGAAGTGGGACCCTGAGAAAAAGATTTAGGAGGGTGAGACTTAGCCTGGCTGGCAGCCTTAGCACGTGTGTAGGCCTTGATGGACATAGACACCGGAGGCCTAGCTGCCCCACGTGCTGGAGTAACTTTGGAGTACTTTGTATGGTCTCAGGCAAATCTTGGGCTTCGGTTTCAGGCGGAAAATCAACAACCGGCACCGGGGTAGGCTCCGGGGCCGAAGTAAATGGTAAAGCGGTGTCGTCAGTCTGGAGCGGTAGAATTTCCACCTCTGAAGAGACCGATGCACTTGCGGTAGGTTTTGGAGTGGTGTCGGTGGAAGTCGCGTGCCGAGAATGTCGGTCCCGGTCCTTCCGTTTTTTGGAAATATGTGTTGTCGGTTGTTCCGACGGCATGATATAGGAGTACTTTTCGCCAAAAAAGTCTTCAGCAAATTCTGCCCTGCGCCTGAGAGTGCGCTTATTGAAGCAAGCACAGGCAGCACAGGCAGCACAGGCCGAGACGTCGTGGTCTGGGCCAAGGCAGGGAAGGCAGTAAGAATGGAAGTCCTTATGAGGTATTTGTTTACCACAAGACAAACAGTTATTAACTTTTGCAGTTTTATCTGACATCGGCTGAGGCAAGAAAAGGTTCCCCAACGGGGTACTTAGCTTTTTGATGACTTCGGTACTGAAAACACAGGAGCTGGCCGACCGGCACTTGCGAACTGCTTCTGCTTTGGGCACCGCGTGGCAAGAAAGACTGAAGAATATGGCGTCGGCTGATGCTTTTATACAGCAGCCACTCTGACGTCGGGGAGGAGACAACATCAGCCGACGCCGGACCCAGACTTTGGAATCCGGCCGACCGAGGGGCTGCCTGAGGCAGGACAACCCATATGTAAGGACTGCAGTTGCATTCTTGAAGGACATCTGCAGTGTGTCGTATGGCCGGAACCAGGTAGCCCAAAAAAACAACTGCCGGACCAATTCTCAGGTAACCATTTGTATGCCTTTCTGCCACACACAAAATAACAGTCCTCTACTTTAGTAGTAACTTTGCTATGAATATACACTCGCCCTGCATGAAACATTTTTCTATCAATTATAGACAGCTGTTTATAAAGAAAAGAATTATGTTTTACTTCATCAATTGTTTTGTGCATCAATTCAAAAAATGGATCATAGTTTGTATTACAATAAGAACCTGCATTGTTAGCTTTAGTGTAACATTTATAAGGAACAGTCACATTGCAATTGCTCCAACCCACCTGAACAGTATCATTTTTATAAAAACACACAGTTCCCTTTTGTGGAACAGACAAGTGCAATGCTATTTTATCTTGTGATGTAATGGTTGAGGTATCATAAATTAAGTTTTCCCAGGTCTCATTGACCCCTAGGGGGACTGTAGTCATTAATAACCCCCGTATACTGTTGGCAAAGCTGTGCAAATCCAGCAATTCTAAACACTGAAAGTCTCAGCATACACATATTTAATTGCCTGGTAAGTGTTGAAGTTTGGATGCCAGTCTATGAGTAACGCTTCACGTTTATTCAGTTCAGTTTGTGTGGCTGGGAAAAGGAAAGGCCACAACAAAAAGATTATTGTCACTAGTACAGTTAGGATGATTATGCAATACTTCTGAGGAAATGGTTGTTCTGCATTCCTGTTTGTTCTGGATTCTATCATTTTTGCTCTTGACATGTGACAAGATTTTTGTCCAGTTCAAAGTTCTTAACTAGTTTGCAATGCGTCAGGAGGCTCCACGAGGAACACTCTGCGATCTTGACTTCAGTGGGTGTTGACAGAAGCACTTAATATGGACCCTCCCACTTTGGTGACGTCCAATTCTTTTTCTTTATTGTCTTCACCCAGATCCAGGTACCTGGGGCTACTGCCACTTCTGATGGTCTGGTTTGTTCTTTATCTGAAACAGAATTTGACTGCAACAGATGTTTAGAATTTAACAAATTTCTCATGTACTCTGCTAGTGTACAGTCGGCTTCCTGGTCTGTGGGCATGAGACGTTTCCACTGAGGTATATAATAAGCCCTTCCAAATAGTTTTTCAAAAGGAGTCAATCCTTTTGCATTCGGAACAGCTCTCATGCTCAACAGTGCCAGGGACAGACAGTACACCCAATTTCTCTGTGTTTCTGCTATTAACTTCCTTAGCTTACTCTTTAAAATCCCATTATGCCTCTCTACTAGCTCTGCAGATTGCGGGTGATATGCACAATGATTTTTTAAAGAAATACCAAAATGTTTACTTAACTGTTGTATGGTTTGGTTTACGAAGTGTGTGTGCTGTTGTCACTGTAGATCCTTTCCGGAATGCCAAATCTAAGCATGATTTCTTTAACGAGAATTTTCGCTACGGTAGCCGCATCTGGATTTTTAGTCAGAAAGGCTTCCACCCATCTGGAAAACATATCTACAATGACAAGACAATACTTCTTATTTTCACATTTGTTGAATTCTATGAAATCCATACAGATAGTATGAAACGGATATGGTGGTGTAGGGAAACTCCCTTGCTTGGGCTTTAACGCCCCTTGTGCATGATGTTTATTACAAACGTGGCACATCGAACAAAAATTTTTAGAGTAATTTAAGAATCCATACGTCATGAACACTCGGTTCACCAGCTGCACCATTCCCCCCTGTTGAGACATGGCATTGCCTATGGCTCAACAAGGCTGCATATCTAAACAAATTAGATGGTAATATCGGTTTCCCCTCTTTAGAGATGTACAGCCCCTTTTCAAGAATTGCTCCTCGTTTTACCCATCTTTGTTTTTCAACTTGCGTAGTAAATGTCTGCATTGTCTTTAACATTTCTATGTCTAAAATCTCAAAGGGTTGTAATTCCTCATTCAAAAGAAATACTTCTGAAGCTGCCTGTTTTGCAGCTGTATCAGCTCTTGCATTACCTTTTGAAATCCTATCCTGTTGCTTGGTATGAGCTGTGCATTTACAAATAGCTACTTTCTGAGGTAACTGAATAGATTCTAAAAGATCTAAAATAAACTGTGCATGATTGATTGGTTTGCCAGTAGATGTTATCATTCCTCGATTTTTCCACTGTTGTGCAAAAACATGTACAGTAGAAAAAGCGTACCGGCTGTCAGTAAAAATGTTCACACATTTACCCTTTGCTAAGGTACATGCCCGTGTCAAGGCAATCAATTCTGCTGCCTGTGCAGATAAGTTGTGTGGTAAAGGTTTTGCTTCTATAATCTCAGTATTAGAAACTACTGCATATCCTACTAGGTTCTGTCCCGCAAGACCCCTTTTGCATGAGCCATCCACGTAGTATGTCACCTCGGCTTCATCCAAGGGAACATCTGTAAGATCTTTTCTAGGCAGTGTCTTTTGCTCAATTGCCTGCAGGCAGCTGTGCGGTGTGCCATCTGCAGGGGTTGGGAGCAAGGTAGAAGGATTCAAAGTCGTGCATCATTCAATTGTCATATGAGGTTGGCTCAACAATATAGTCAAACAGGAAAGGTGCCTAGCAGGGGAAAGATATGCTACCTTCTCTTGCAGGAAAATAATTGCGACTGCATGAGGCACTCTCAATGTGAGAGGGTGTGGAACAAAACTACTGAAGCCGAAGCCTGTACTGCCATTGCAGCTGCAACTACTGCTTGTACACAGTGGGGTAAAGACCGTGCCACTGGGTCTAGTTGTGATGAATAATAAACAATAGGGCTTTGCTTGTCCCCATGCTGCTGTGTTAACACTGATGTCATATAACCTTGCTTACAATCTACAGTTTGGAAAAAACGTTTATGATAGTTTGGTAATCCTAAAACTAATGAGGACGCTATTAACTGTTTCAGTTTGCAGAAAGCAGATTCTGTTTCTGGTGTCCATTGTAACAAATCCTGTGCTGCCATAGGCTTTTTATATATCAGGTTAGTCAGCAGTGCAGATTCCAAGGCATAGTTTGGAATCCAGCTCCGGCAAAAATTAGTCGTACCCAGGAAGGACATCATTTCCTTCTTAGTAGTGGGTTTTGGTGCTTGTAAAATTGCTACTTTTCTGTCCTCATCTAATGTCCTACCCTCTTTGGATATTACATATCCTAAGTATTTAACTTGTTTTTTTCCAAAGCTGCAGTTTATTTTTGTTTACTTTATGTCCTTCAGTGGCTAAAAATTGTAATAGCGCTATGTTATCTTCTTTGCAAACTTGCTGGGTGGGGGCCGCCAGCAGGATATCATCAACATAAAGTAAAATCTGACTACCTCTTGGTGGGGTGAATCCCGCCAAGTTGCTTGCCGTTTCTTGTGAGAATACTGTTGGACTTTCACAATATCCTTGCGGTAGCCACGTATATGTATACCCTTTCCCCTGAAATTTGAATGCAAACCAATATTGGCTGTCAGGGTGTATCGGTATCGAAAAGAACGCATTGCTGATATCTACCACAGAAAAATATTTCTGTTGAGGTTTTAAATCATTCAACAGGGTGTGTGGGTCTGGCACCGTAGGTGCCCTTGGTATTACTGCGTCATTTATGGCTTGTAAATCTTGGACCGTATGCCACTCTCCATTCGCTTTCTTAACAGGAAATAAGGGCGTGTTACATGGTGAATCAGGAGATTCCACCAGCACCCCTTCCTTAAGTAAAGCTGCTATTCCTCACCAAAAGGATAAAGGGGCTCAAACATATGTCATACGCTGCCCGACTGAAGAAACTCCAGCTCTATTCAGTCGCATACCGTCTGCTCAGAGGTGATCTGTGCCTGACATACAAGGCCATGTCCAACCCGGAATTAATGGACATGCTCCACCTCAAAAAATCCAAATCCACCAGAGCCACGAGAGCAAGAGACTTAAACCTCAACACGGATATAAATAGGATGTGCTGGAGGGACAGATTCATCACCCAGAGACTCCCTACACTATGGAACAGAATCCCAGTCCATGTGAGGCAGAGCCCCTCACTGACTCTGTTCAAGAGAAATCTTGACGAGTGGATGGGAGATCGTAGGTTTACCCCGTGAATCATCTCTGTGTCACTGCTGGACAGAGGCACAGCAAACTAATGGGTATAGTATTCTCATCCTAAGGGGTGGTGAAAGCCACACACACTCTGGCTAGGCTTATAAATGCCCTAGGGCAGATAGCCTAGTATGAACCTATGAACCTATAATAGGTTTGAGTCCTACCTCTGTATCTTTTCTTAAGGGATACTGTCTTTTCTGTGGTCTAAATGCTGACTTTGGCGTAATAGTAACTGGTCCCGCTGTATGAATAAGTCCTACATCTGACTTTCCTGTTGATCAAAGAGTTTCTGGTATATTCTGTAAGGCATTCTCTTCCTCCTCTAATAGGAGTGCTAATCAGCTGTCCTTGCTAGACTGCAAATGCATGGCTTGGTGGGTCTGAGTTATCCAATTCAACTTCTGCCTTTGTATTCCCTGTTCTGACAGTTCTAACTCTGTCTGCTTTTCCCATATTGTGACTTTTTCTCCTAAGTCTACCCATTTTACATTCTTGTCCTTAGTTAAGCTAACATGTGGTAATCGATTAGATTTATAGAGTGCAAATAACTCCTGGGGCAATGAACAGCTGGCTACACTGTTCCCTTCCATGTCCCAGTACAGATTACGTAATATCAATCTGTTTGCACGATTTCTAAACAATTCTTGCTCATATTCCTTATCAGGTCCTGGTGTATTACAATAATACAGAGTACAGTGCAACAATGTTGTTTATCAATGTCAAGGGAGGGGAACTTGCTGATGGCTACATTCATCAACTCTTCGGTCACTGCCCCTGGACCAGTCGTAACCAAGTCCTGGCTGTACCAATAAAATATTTCACCCTCCAATTGCACTGCAAAGGTATCAATTTGTTGCTGTGCTTCCATACTCTGCATAGTCGGAACTACTGCTATACCAAATAGCTGCATAAGGTCTCTGCCCAAGAGATTCACTGGGCATTTAGCAGAAACAACAATTTTGCTTTTCTGGGTCAATCCTGAAACAGGATCAGTTATTGCAATATTATGGAAGAGGGGCTCCCGATACAGCTGTCCATTAGCTGCTTTCACTAATATGTAATCAGGTGACTCTGAATTCTCTGGCAGTTTGGAGGGATGTATCAGGGTCCGTGATGCCCCTGAGTCACACAAGAATTTGACTTCCCTCCCTTCTACCAGGAGTGTAACTTCTGGTTTTGTGTCTGCTAAATAGAGCTCTAAGCTCAACAAAGCTAAATCCAATATTTCATTTTCTTCACTATCCGTAACTTCCTGCACTTCCTCTATTTCTTCTGTCACATCCTCTACTCCCTCTATCGCATTCTCATTTGTCATTTCTCTGCTATCCCCTTCTAGTGATTCTTGACTATCATATAGTCAGTCCTCACCCTCCTTGTCCTCCGTGGTTGCCTTCTTGTTTTTCTTGCAATCCCTTGCTAAGTTTCCCTTTTTACCGCATTTAAAACATTCACCCCTTTTCTTTCGCCCTTCAAAGTCCTCTGATCGCTGATCAGATTGTTTGTTTCCCTGGGCATTTCTCTTGCCCTTTTTCCCGGACTGTACTACATAAACTTCTGCTTCATCTTCTACAGAAAATACTTGGGTTTTCTTTTTCTTTTTGCTATTAAAATGCCTGTCAGCATGCCTAGCATATTCAAGTAATGACTGTAACCTGCTTATACGATGATCTACCATGTGCTTCGTAATAAAACTGCTTATGGGTGCAATGCTGTCTTTCAAAAATGCATTCTTTAACTGCTGCTCATATGGGTAATCGTGTGTCTGATCTTCAGGAACCTGCATTCCACAGTGGTTATTAAAAAATTCTAACAGTCTGGCATAATATCTGTCAATAGTTTCACCTTCTTGTTGGATGCATTGATTAATGCAAGTCCAGTCTGCCCTGGGCTTCCATTTCTCAGAGATGCGGTCTGTAAGACCTTTTACTCTGTTGTCTAGCTCTGCGCTGCTATGTGGGAGGGGCCTGAGAGCAGCGTCACAGGGATTCCAGTTGCTACTAATCATGTGCCAATCTGGTCCCACAATTTGTCGGACTACTTTTTCTACCTCTTCTCCGTTTAAATTATAACTCAGCCTCATTCCTTGCAAATCTTCTAAGAACTTTCTAAAATTAACTTTTGGATGAGGAATTCCCTCAGTGGCTTTCCGGATGTCTTCCGGAGTCCAGGGTCTATACACTAGAATAGTTGGGTCCTGACCTTCTTGTCCTGCCTGAGGATTAGGCACTTCTATGAGTGGGCATATTTCTTCTTCACTCATAGATCATGAATTTCTACCCATTTGATATAACTCAATGTCCCCTTTTGAGTTTCCTGCCCGTGTTCAAGACCTGGTCTCGATGGGATCTCTAATAAACGGTTTTGCTTTTGTAGTGTCTCTATTTACAGTGACAGCAGGATATCGCGGGGGTGGACTAACTTGTTCACTTGCTTCATATTTTGGTAAGGGAGGTGGATGGGGCCGATGCTATTACTAAGTTATTGTCCTCCTTATCTAAAAACATTGCTTTTGAATTATTATTTTTTGTTCCCTACGATTTGCTTCCGCAATCCACCTGTGTGCCTGAGGAATTCCTAATTGGCGCTGCTTTTTTACCCTACCTTTGGAATCGGTTTTAAGCTGTTTGACAAGTTTGAAAAGCAAGGATTTTTCTAATTTACCATCAAATTCATACTTATTAACCCATTTTGAATAGTATTTAATATTATCAGCACACTGTGACTGCATGTATTTCGCGTCTTCGGTTAACGGCGGATTTTGGGGTCTTTTTGTGCAATTACCCTTTTAATCGTTACGTAACTCCTTATTTTTAATGTGGTACCACGGATTTTGTTATAGTCTCTTCAGAATGACTGCCTACCTGCTCTGTTTCCCTGATCTATGACAAGATAGTAATCTTTTTTGTCCCTGACTTGTAAAAATATAGTCCTGACAAAAACAATACAAATCTAGTCCCTGATCTAAAACAGAAAAAAAGGTAGATTCACCTTACCCGAGCCTTCGTGATTGATCACCTGGTTCGTGAAAACCCATCCTTCAGTCACAGATCAGAAAGTGGCTGGCCTCTTTTGTATGACAATTCAGTCAGAGGGCTTTTCAAATAAGAAGAACCGATGTGGTTTCTTCCCCGTACGGTTTCAAGCCACCTGGCATGTCTGATCTGAGGCGAAGCGAGGATCTCCGTCTCGAAGGACCAATCTGTCAAAGGAAAAAACTTCAAAGACCAATACATGTAAGGTTCAGTTAAGGCACATTTAATAACTTGTTGCAAGGAGACAAAAACATGCAAATACAGGATTTTGCCTAACTATTAACAGGAAGTAAGCTATTCTTATACTGTTCTACAAGACATTGCCTTCTATGGCTGACGTAATCAAACAGCTTTCAGTATTGTTCTACAGCAGATGTTACTCAGATTTTCTGCTGACATGACTGGATTTATGAAAAACATTTTGAGAAAAACAACCTGGCCTTGGTGGGCCCTAGCCCGTTACAAGCTTCTATTGTGTAGTTCTAATACATGTGTTACATTTCAAGGTACTTCTCTAACTTAGGCACAAGCAAATGCTGATTGCAGTTCATATTTTCAAGCAGTCTTTGTTCTGATTATCTATAGCTTCTGCAGCTGTGTATTTTCTCACAGCACAAGCAGAACTCCTTGTCTAAGTCTCATAACGTTAATACAAGTTGTATTGTTCTATTCATTATTTTCCTGACACAAGCAGAAATTATCTGCTTCCCTGTAAGTTTCCAAAGCATAAGCAATAACTGCGCATATTTCATGACAATTCAAGGTTAGAAAGCTTCTGCAATTCGTACAGATTTATGCAGTGTGAAATAGAATAAATGTGTTAACCCTTTTCAAGCTTTAAATGCACTAAGCATATTACTAATACATACACTAATACATATTTTTCTGACAGCATGCACCAATCCTTTGTCTAGGCACATCTCAGCCAACTGGCTCCTTGTCAGCTTGCCATACTCCTCTGCTGACATCCTTGCCTGCTCTCCCTGACTAAGTTAACAAAAAAATAATTAAAGCTATTATGATATGAAACTCTGAATGTTCTTTGTGTGGCTGCTTCAGACACCTTCTTTAGTGACCACTGTTTACAGGCTACAGGAGTTCAATATCCACACTACTTAATATGCACTGTGATGATCCCACCACTGCCAATCAATAAATGTGACACCCCACCACTGGACCAATAATCAAGGCACCTCAATCCTCACCACTAGCACCAGTGGGGGATGTACACTTGGAGTATGACAAGTACACACACAATATTTCCAGATGCAGCTGTCTGCATCAAGTGTAATTTCCCTTAACAGCACACAGAGACCACAGTCAGTCAGGGTCTGGTTTCTCCCTCTTTCTCCAGAACCCCAGTAAGACTCCCCACTGTCACAACTATAGAGTTGAGTCCTTAGCCAGGGTTCCAAGCCAGTCCTCCAACACTCTCTCTCTCTCTCTCTCTCTCTGTCCAACCAATACTTTGTGTCCCTGCTCAAGTAGCACACACACACACACACACACACACACACACACACACACACACACACACACACACACACACACACACACAACCACGGATGGCAGCTAGTGGCATTTAGCATCTACCTGTGAAAATACATTGAGCTTAGATCTTAGGCAAATGGTGGAAAGAATAAAACACTTCTAAGACAATACAGAAAACTCCCTAGTACAGACATTGTGTCTCCTTGCTGCCTTGAAACTAAAAGATAACATCTTTTTATGGCCTAGTCATAAAGTACTTTAATTTCAGTTATTTTGTGAAGTTTGCCTTCTGCACAACACACACACATACACACACACACACCTCAACCTCTTAGAGCAACAAAGCCATAAATAAAACTGAGGCAGAGGCCCAAATATTGGGACAGTGTTTAAATATTCCTCTTACAAAAACAAAATCTGGACATTCTAAAAGGTCTGTACAGTTGAGAGGCATCACACACACACACACACACACACACACACACACACACACACACACACACACACACACACACACACACACATACCTATTTACCTCTTACATGCACACACCCCTACCTACCTACCACTATTACACACACAGAAACCTACCTCTTACTTGTTCGTCCATAGTCTAATGTCCAAATGTCTTCTCGTATTCGAATTTTGTGTGCACTCACACACCTCCACACTCATGCAGACACCTCTTACTTATCCGTCCTTGATCCTCAGTCCAAATATCTGTCTGTATTCAAATTCCATGGCAGCGGAAGATGAAGATGTAAACAGGTTGCACAGTTGTAACAGGCGTGTGCGGACAGATGCACGGGGCATTCTTAAAGAAAAATGCCCTTTAATAAAAATACGTAATTTTTTAAAAAAATTAAAACAGGTAACCCCTCTTCTAAAGAAGTTGTATGAAATCAGTACAGTGTGTACGCCCCCCGACATCCTTGTGTCTAGACAGTTTTGATTCTGTATTACAGTTCAAAAAAATAATTTTCTTAGTTACACCAGGTTGCTCATCTAGTATTTCTGACAGAGTTGTCTGTTGTGAATTTTTAAAGTCTGTCAACTGATTACACTCTCAAAAATATGTTCCCAATTATCTCTTTCTCCCCTCTCATGCCTCCAACACTTGCTGTCTATCTGAGGAAAAATTATTTGGAGTCTGCTTGGGGTATAAAAATAACTGTGCAAACACTTCCAAACAAAAATCCTAAATCGTGGTGGTGCACTGCAGTGGTGGTGCTGCAGTAGCATTGTCGCCTCACAGTTAGACATTGTCCGTTCCATTCTCAGTTAGAGCATCTTCTGTCTGGCGACATGCGTGAATGGGCGTTCCTTCATTGAAGGTTGTGTGTTAGGCTTGGCAAGCCAGCACGTAAAAATCTACTACCAATCATTAGCAAAGAAACAACAATTTCTAGTCTTTCTATAAATGATCCAAGGTTCTTGGTCTCATTTAGAGGCCAATCTTCAAATCAGTGTCTTGGAGATTAGAGCACTCCTAGTGTTGTAGAGGTTTCTGGACTTTCTCTCCCAGGCTGTTATTTCCATACAGATGGGCAACACAGCAGTGGTTGGATATGTCAACAAACAGGAAAGAACCTGCTCATACTGTCTTTGTCTGGAAGTCTTAAGAATATGGCAATGGGAGATGTCTTTGCACCGATTTCTTATAGCAAAGCACATCCCAGGGCCATCCAATGTGTTAGTGGACAAATTGAGTAGGTAATGTCTCATGAGTGGTCCCTGAGTACAACAGTGACAGTTTTGAATTTCCATTGCTGTGGGCCAACCTTACTGCATCCTTTTGCATACTACCTGAACAATAAATGCAGCAGTAACCTTGCCCTGCTTCTCCCACAGGGACAGTCACCAGGGGATGCTCCAATCCACAACTGGCCTCTAGGTCTCCTTTATGCATTTCCCATGTTTTGTTGCCTTTAATGAATATATTTATCTAGAAAACAAAAAGGTGCAAGACCAGATTGCTTCTCATCGCTCCCTTCTGGCCCTGACAAACGGTTCTCATTACTGTGGCTTCTACTACTACATCCATCATGGATGTCAGATTAGTATTCAATATTTTGACTTACCTAGCAAGATAGCTTTTTCCAGACCAGAAATCCATGAAACTAACCTCTTGGTTCCTATAGTTCTGACTTTAGCAGATATACCAAGCTTCCAGCATTGGTTGTTCAGATTATCTCAGCCTCCCAAAAGCAATTCATAAAAGGGTTTATCGTAGCAAATGAAAAAGCTTTTTCTTTCTGGGCTACATCGAAAGGAATTCTTTATCTGCTCCCATCCCTTCTGTATTGGAGTTTCTGTCTGAAAATTTTCATAGTGGTTCCAGTTTTTCCATTATCAAAGTGCAAAAGCCTGCAGTTTAAAATTTCCACATAGGTCAGAATGACACTTCCATAGCATCTCTGAAGGTGTCTAAAGCCTTTTGGAGGGGAACATTTCTTTTACAACTACCAATCAGAGATCTAGTACCTCCATGGTATATTACTATTTTGCTTCAAGCATTAACATGACCTCCCTTTGAACCAGCAGTTTCAACAGATTTGAAGTTCCTTTCTTAGAAGACAATTTTTCTTGTGGGTGTTACATCGGACAGATGAATTTCAGAGTTACAGGAACTTTTTTGCAAACCCCCTTATCTGGTTTTCCACAAAGACAGAGTTTTCTTAAGGACTAATGCATCTTTCCTTCCTAAGGTGGCATCTAAAGCAAGTTTAAACCAATCCATGAACCTACTAGTGTTTTTTCCAAGATTCTGCAACAATGGTAACTATATATTTCTTATGTTGGATTCACTCCATAGAACGAAACATCTTTGGAAATCTGACAAACTGTTCATTGCATATTCTAGACTTAAACTAGGCAAAGCAGAGTCAAAGCTTACTCTTTCAAGATGGTTACCAGAGTGTATTTTCTTTGTACACACTGAAAAGGGTTTATCCCTGCAATCAAAGTCCAAAGCTCATTCCACAAGAGCAATAGCTACTACAACAGCCTTCATGAAAACAGCTCCCATTGATGATATTTGTGTTGATACAACTTGGTCAACAGTTCACACACCTTTCTGTTTCATTATAAATTGGATGTACAGTCTAGATCACATTCCTTTTTTGCTTCCACTATTCTGAAGAACATCCTTCCTTGATACCACCCAGGTAAAAACAGCTTGGGATACTGTCCCATACATTGAATTGGATGAAACTTGACAACATCAGATACAGAGGATGTCTTTCCATTCACTGGTTGCAGTATTCTTCACTTATGGGATTCCCTGACGTGGGCAGCCTGATGTCTGGCCAGTATACCAAAACCTACTGTTGCTTTAAGGTACGCCAAATGTCACATGCATGCTTCTCATGTAGAGTAGGGCATAAAGTTGATGCCTGGATGTACCATCCTCAGAATGTCTTTGCTGCCAGTCCAATCACATCCTTGTATTGTCAGTCTGAATGCCTGCATCATTTTCTACCAGTTCAAATACATTTTTGTTTTGTGATTGAATGCCAGGTTTTGTTTTCATATGTTCATAGATTAGTACTAGGCTAACTGCCCTTTCAAACCATTTTAAGCCTAGCCAATTATCACCTGTGAGACTCAAACCCTGTGCCTTGTGTTTGTAAGGCAAACACTTTAACCATTAGGCCACCCTCCCAAATAATCAGCGCTGCCAAGTCTTGAACCCAGGACCCTGTACACCATAGTCAGAGCAATTTACCACTACACCAGCTGAGCTGTATAAACAGCCTTTACAGGTCTTGAACCCAGGACCCTGCATACCATAGCCAAAGCAATTTACCAGATAAGTACCCCATAGGGGTTTTGTTTTTTCTTGACTTTCTTGTTGCTTATGGGGGTTAATGTCATCCAGGAAGGGTAAATGCCAGTGCAGGAGACAGATTCCCCATAAGCACCACCACGACAAGTGTTTGTTTTGCTTAGTAGCCTCTCACGACCATACAACCTGTATATTTGTCAGACTTTCTTACCAGAGACCCTGAGTAGTAGGCTTTCTTCCCTTGTCTTGTATCTTGTGAACCAGTACCCTAAGCTTCTTGCTAAGGATACAATGGAAGAAACTTCCCACCCTAAGTGTCAACTGTTAGGGAAGAAGAAGGTTAAAAAACTAAAACTGGGATCTTCCCCTGTCCAGCCTCTGCCAGGTGTTTCTCCTGAGGTCAGTCAGAACCCAGAGGCTGTCCCAGCTCTGTTGTCAGATTCCTCTACCATAACTGGGTTGGAGGCTGCAAGAATCTGGCTTGCAGGACATCTGAGATGAGGTTTTGCAGGCGTCTGTTTTGGATGTTCAGGGGGAACCACAGTTAATTATTTCCAAGGGGCCTAGGGGTGTTCGGAAGATTCTAGTTAGGGAAGAAGTTCCTACTACGGTTATTGAATGCCATCCTGGCTCAGAGCCTTCTAAGTGTTATAGGGTGGATGCTCCTTTAAAGAAGAAACAAAAAACTAAACATGTTTCTCCTGCTCCTAGGGATCCACAGAATGAGTGGCAGGCCTTTACTCAGGGTCTGTTTAATGCATTGATGGCATTAAAACCACCTCAAGAGGTTTCTGTTCCGCTCCCCTTGGTCTTCTACTCCCCTTAAAAGACCTAGATAGCAGGATTTCTCTGAGGAGGAGTCAGACTCTGATGAGGAATCTCTTGCTTATTCTTCCCAAATTCTTTCTCCTTTGGACTATAGGTCAGCAGAAGAGGAATCTAATAGTCCTTATACTCCTTTTGAAGAAACTTCCTTTGTGGACACCATCTCTAGGATGATAGATTTTTTTTAAATGGGATTGTGCTCAGATCTCTAAAATCCATAACAGGTAATATCAGTTGCTGCAGACAGAATCTCCAAAATCTTCTGCTATTCTTCCTGTCTTGGCTCCTTTGTTGGATGCCTTTTCCAATGCCTCTAAAGCTCCTAATTATCTTCCCCCTGCTCCCAAGATGATTGCAACTTCTTGTATAAATGTCCTGCTGCTGACCCCTTAGTGGTGCATCTGACAAGCCTTAATTGCTTCCTTCACCCAAGTTATTGCCTTCTGATAAATACAGTAGAACCATGAAAAGGCTAGGTAAGAAGGTTTACACTTCAGCTACCCTGACCTTTAGGACTATTAATTATCAGACCCATATGTCTTGTTATGTGTTGGCTCTTCCTTCTTAGGCTTGTCAGCTTATTTCTGATCTTCCCGACTCTGAGGGTAAAACTTCTGCTCTTTCCTTGCTAGGGACTTCCTCTCAAGTAGTTCATCATTCTATTAAGTGTAGTTATGATGCAGCAGATGCCTATTCTAGGGCTGCTGCTGCTGCTTTTGGTTCAGTGATGAGGAAGTTTTCTTGGCTTAGGCTTCAGCCTTTACCTGATGATATCAAGGCTAAGTTGATGGATGCTCCTCTTGATAATAAATATTTGTTTGGGGAAGCAGCTACTGGCATACCTCTCAACCTCTTAGAGCAAAACTTCTGGACCAAAGACTAAAATGATGGGGGGACAAATAGGGACACACTTTAAATATTGCTCTTACAAACTTAGAAAGGTGACAGAACAATAGATTTTGCATTAGCATGAATTTTCTGAAGGATGTGGAGCCTTAAACTCAAATATTTGCCATTATTTAATGGCTTCAATCTTCAGCTATTTGACAGAAAGGAACAGATGTTAGGAGGAACACACCAAAAATATGAGGCAAAAATCTGGACATTCTGCAAAAACCTGTACAGTTGAGTGGTATGGCTACTGGATTAAGTCCCTTCAGAATAAGGGGAAGGCTTTACAGGAAGTGTAGTTGTCTCTCCTGTGCCTAAATTTCATAGCAACTACCCTAATAAGCCAGCCTTTGTTCTCAGCCAATCTCGCCCTCCTACTATGGACAAAAAGAGTGGCAAGTAGGCTCCTCCTGCTAAGGCTACTCAGACCTCAGGGACTCAGAAGTCTTCCTTTCATGATAAACCAGGTGCTGTATGACTATCCGTCTCTTCCCAGCCTCATTCTTCTTTCTGTTCATCTTTCTCTTCCTGTTTTGCTTCAGATTACTGAAGATTCAAGGGTTCTGCCCATTATTTGCCAGGGGTATTTCATGGTGTAGAAATCCCATCCCCTTTGATGGTCATTCCTCAGCCTCCTCAGGAACAACTTCCTTTGTTCCCAAACATTTTGACTCAGGGTACTAATCAAGAGGTATCTGTGTCCCAAAGTGGGAGGGGGTTTTACTCCAGAATGCTTCTAGTGCCCAGAAGAGAGGGCACATGAAGACCAATTCTAGACCTCTCTCATCCAAATACTTGGTGAAGGTGCCCTACTTTCAAATGTTGTCCCTTCAGAGTCTTTTTCCTCTTTTACTACCTCAGGCCTATATAGTGTCTCTGGATCTGAAGGATGTTTATCTCCATATTCCAATACATCCCCTTTCAGGAAGTTTTTGCATTTCTCAGTTGCTTCCTGGTATTTTCAGTTCTCTGCTTTGCCCGTTGATGTTTCTACTGCCCCAAGGGTATTCACTAAAAGCCTTGCTCTTGTGATTGCTTTTTGCAGGCTTCAGGGGATCCAAATATTCCCTTACTTGGATGACCTGCTAATTCAGGCATCCTCTCCAGAGATTCTGTTGCAAAATCTTCATTTTACCATTTCCCTTCCTTGGAGCCTGGGGGTTCACAATAAACTTCAAAAATCCTTCTCTGATTCCTTCTCAGTATCATGTCTTTCTGGGTTGCAGGAGAGAGACGGTGCCTATGCTGGCATCCTTGCCTCCTCCAAAGGCCTTAACTTTGATCTCCTTCTTTCAGACTCTTCTTTCTCTGGCCTCCATTACAGCCAGAGAGATTCTGTGAGCTCTGGGTTTCATAGCATCCACCATTCCTATGCTCCCTCTGGCCAAACTCCACATGAAAAAGTTTCTGAAGTCAGTTTGGCTTCAACATGCAAATCTTCTAGACTTTGTAGCTCCTCTTCTTCCTTGCCTCAAGAAGGAACTTCATTGGTGGACTCAGCAGTTATCTCTAAATCCGGGGCTCCCTTTTTATCCCTCCTCTTCCTTCTAAGCAACTGTTCACAGATGCTTCAGATATGGGATGGGGAACAGCTTTTGGCTCCCTGAAGACAGAGTGGTCACCACTTCAGGAGAAGGAGCACATCAGTGTCAAAGAGATGAGAACACCTTTGCTGGCTCTTCAGGCTTTTCATCCTCTTTTCTCTCCAGGGCCTCTCAAGGTATTAGGTTCATAGGTAGGTACTAAGCTATCAGCCCAAGGGCCTAAGTAAGCCTAGCCAACAAAGTTCCCTGGCTTACGCCAACCCAAGAAAGTTAATTTCCTGTGCCCCTGTTGAGCAGAGCCACAGAAGTAATCCCTGGGGTGTATTTCCTATTTCCCATCCACTCATCAAGATTTTTCTCGAAGGGTGTTAATGAGGAACTTTGCTTGACATAGATGGGTAGCTTGTTCCACAGTATGGGAAGTCTCTGGGACAGGAATCTATCCCTCCAGCATGTCCTGTTTATTGTGGTGACAAGGTTTAGGTCCCTAGAGCGTGTAGCTCAGAGGGATTGAGATTTCTTTAGGGGTAGCATGTCCAACACCTCTGGGTTTGACATAGCTTTATATGTTAAACAGAGATCACCTCGGAGTAGGCAATATGCTACAGAGTAAAGCTGGAGTTTTTTGAAACAGTCAGTGTACAGCATCTGTTTGAGGCCAGTAATCTTCTTTGTGAGGTACTTCTGTGGCCTTTCCAGCTGCTGCATATGTCATTCACAGACAATACCATAGTGATGTGGTATATAAACAAATAGGGAGGAATAAGATTTTATCTTTTTTTCCAGATGGCCCTCATGGTATGGGATCTTGCTGTCCAGTATCAAGTGACTCTTCAGGCAGTTTACATCCCTTCACATCAAAACATTATGGCAGATGCTCTGAGCAGGTATTTAACTCAATCCCATGAATGGATGCTTCACATGGATGTGTTTCTGGACATTGTCCACCAGTGGGATACTCCTCAAGTAGATCTATTTGCCTCCCCTCTGAATAGACAACTTCCTCTATTTTATGCCAGAGTTCCAGGTCCTCTGGTGTGGAAGGTGGACGCCCTCTCTTTTTCTTGGAAGGGGGTGTTTCTTTATGCATTCCCTCCCCTTCCTCTCACTCCAAAGGTTCTGTTCAAAATTCAACAGGATGCTCCCAAACTCTTGTTGGTGACTCTCCTTTGGCCGTGACAACATTGGTTCCCTCTTCTTATGCATTTAGCCAAGGGCAATCATCACAAGTTATCTCACATGGTGGACCTACTCGCACAAGACAAGGGATCCCTCATCCATCCCCACCTGTCCACTCTTCAGCTGACACTGTGGGTGATAGGAATTTGATTCCACATAGACACCTTTTTTCTGAGGATGTGCTAAGGGTCCTGCAGGAGGCCAGAGAACTCACTACTAGGAAATCCTAGTTATCTAAATGGAAGAGGTTTTCTGTTTGGTATCTTTCTCATAATCTGAGCCCACTTACTGTGGATGTTCCTCTGGTTCTCTCTTATTTGTGTGAGTTGCTCAATGCTGGTTTGGCCTATTCTTCTATTAAGGCCCACCTATCAGCTATCTGTGTTTGTCTGCCTTTATCTCCTCCATTGGCTTCTAGATTTGAGGCTAAACAGTTCCTCCTCCCTGGGATCTTAATTTTGTTTTGGAGTTGACTCTGGCTCCTTTTCAGCCTGCAGCTTCAGCTTCCTTGCAATGTTGTTCTTGGAAGACTGTTCTTTTGGTGGCCCTTACTTCTTACAGATGGGTATCTGAGCTTCAAGCCCTCATGGCTTGTCTTTCTTTTTTGATATTTCATAAGGACAGGGTGTTCTTGTGCACTAATCCTTTTATGCCTAAGATAGTTTATAAGTTGTCACTTAATCAGGCTATATATTTGCCTACTTTTTTCCCCTCTCCGCAATCTGCCAGTGAGAGGACACTGCATACTTTGGATGTGCCTAGACAACTCAGATTTTATTTGGATAAGACTAAGACTATTAGAAAATCTGATTAGTTGTTTTGTTTCTTTTCATCCTAGGTCCTTAGGATTAGCTGTATCCAAGCAGACTGTTTCTTCTTGGATTTCAAAGGCTATTTCTTTTTTGCTATACTTTTCATGGTAAGAGCCTTCCTTTTCTGTAAAGGCTCATTCTACTGGAGCTCTGGCTTCTTCTGGTGCTTTTTTCAAGAGGTTGGATACTAATTCTATTCTTGAAACAGCTACCTGGAGTTCTGTGCATACTTTTACCAAGCACTACAAGTTTGATAGCATCTCCAGAGCTAGAGCTAGTTTTTCTAGGCCCCTACTTCATGGCTTCTTAGAGGGCTCTATTGCTTCTTCATCCTCCCACATTTCTTCTTGAGCTTTGGCACTCTCCCATAAGTGAAGAATACTGCAACCAGTGAATGGAAGGATATAGTACAGTTGTGTAAAATCTTACCATAACAGTAGATGTCCTTTCCTTCGCTTCTCAGGTATTCACTCTCTCCCTTCTTCCCCCAGTCCTTTTCCTTCCTGGATGTACTGGTTACTTACTGGTGTTTCTACTGGGGCAATCAGTTCTGAGGATGGTACGTCCAGACAGCAACTTTATGCCGTATGCTACGCGAGGAACATACATGTGACATTCGGTGTACCTAAAAGCAACAGTAGGCTTTGATATAGTGGCTAGATGTCAGGTTACCCACGGCAGGGAATCCCATAAGTGGAGAATACTGCAATAGTGAAGGAAATGACATCTACTGTTATGGCAAGATTTAACACAACTATATTTATGTACTTATAAGTACTTATCAATCTCTCTCCCTCCCTCCTTCTTGCCCCTTCCAAATTCTCATCTATTGGCTTCTGGTGACCAAATGCATCTCACATGGACCCTGTGTACAGTTCTGTCAGACTGTGATCTCCTCCTAAATGCTTCCAGTTATGTTAGCAAACCTTTAAAAAAGTTATTATACTTATAAATCTGGCTATGTCAGGTCAATATTAGAACACTGAAAACACCAAATGTTGAATGACTGAAAACTTGAAAATGCCATTCATCGAGGTGTTTTCTGTGAGATCGGGGTACAGTGAAGATTGGAAAATTTTCCCTTTCCTCACTGTAGTGCAATCTAGGAGTGGGTATATATAATTAACAGGGGGGGCACAGTCCCCCACAAAAGTGATTTCGATAAACGGCATTTTCGAGTTTTAAGCATTCGACATTTGGTCTTTTCGGTGTTCTAATATAGACCCGCTATGCCCATGCACCTCAACTGTATGATCTACATTTACAAATACTTTACATTCTTACTAACCTAACCTCTCACCATACTATCAACACGTGCCATTGCCCACTCTTAGGGTGGACTTGTATCTTTTTATTTCCTAACATAGTAGACTATCCTTCTAATACTTTTGTGTGTACTGACTGTCATATTTAATTGCCATTTTTTTATTTTTATCATCACTGGCATCTCCTCATGCTTTATTGTTTACTATGTATTCCACTATCAAACTGCATGTATATATGCTTTTTTTAATTACATTTGTACTAGTGTTTTATTTCATGTTATTTAACTCTCTGGAGCTTTTCTCCCCAGGCCTCCGCTGAAAATGTGTATTTATTACCCAGTTGGACTTTCCCATTAAACAGATGTCAGTAAACAAATAAGTAAAATACATTTCTAACTGGTAGGGGCAGAATCAATCTGAGGAATTAAGGTGGAGTGCAGGGGATTGTGGGTAGAGGAAGAATCAGAGCCCCGAATCCGTGAAACTTCAGAGATGGTACTGATGTTGGATCAGACAACCCATATGTTGAACAGGATGAAAATCAGACAACAGGGATCTATAATTCTGGTATGTACGTAACTTTAATTTTTGCACTGGTAAATATCTGAGTAGTCTATGTACATCCAGAGAGTGCAGAATTCTCTTACTCCCTGTTCTGATAGTTAGGGAAGGACACCAGTAGCTGAACTGATTTAAATAGAAAGACCTTTGTTACCACTTTAGGCATGAAAGTAGGTTTAGTCCTAATGGATGCCATATCCTGATGAAAAATTAGACAAAGCTCTACAAATCATTGCCTGCAGCTTTGAAATCCTCCTGTTTGAGGTCACATCTATCAAGAAGAGCATCTTGCAGGATAAAAATGTAAGGGATGCTAAAGACACTGGATCCAGGGGAGGTAGGGCCAGCATTTTTAACAAAAAATAAAGGTTCCATTGTGGAGCAGTCAATTTTTTGGGTGGTCTCATGTGTAGTGTCTCTTCAGGAACTATTTTAAGGGGAACCTGGAGTCTAAGTTGGGGGATCCAATTCTAAACAGACAGAAATAATAGAAGCATGGACTTTTAATGAAGGATAAGAAAGGCCCATCATACACAAGTCTTACAGCTAATCCCATACTAGTGCCACCTTTAATTTTTCAGGTTATAGTTCCTGTCCAGGTACCAGAGGAGAGATATTTTCCATTTACCTAGATATCATTTCATTATGTTGGGTGTACTAGTTTCTTTCTCGTGATCTGTAGCACATATTTTGACAAGACATGCCTTTCTGTGATAAGGGTCAAGTTATCCAAGCTGTCAGCATTAGAGTGTTTAGGTTAAAGTGCAAGAAAGACCTTTTATTCTGTGTTAGGAAGTCCATGCACTAAGGCAATATTTGTTTTTTCCCTTGCCAGGCTTAGCATTAGGGAGAAGCAGTGTTGCCTGTGCCAAAAGGGAGCTATTAGAATGCCTTTTGGCCTGTTCTCCTCAATCTTTTGTAGTACCCTAGATTCAAAGGTATTGGAAGAAAAGACTACACAAATTGACTTGTCCAGACCAGAAGGTATCTATTCTCCATGCTGCTGGAGTTGGTACTCTATAACAAAACTATCAGCTGTCTGTTCATTAGTGAAGCACAATACTTCTGGCATACCTCAGTTATTGGTACGATCCAGAAAACATCCTTATTCAATGGATATTCATGAGGGTTTCCCTATAATCTACTCAGCCTGCCTGACACCCTGAGTGTGATACTCATCTCTTTTTAAACACCCCAGACATGATTTGCCAGTCTGCACAGGATGTAAGAATGAGAATCTCCTTGTTTATATACCATATGACTATGGCATTGTCTTGAGGACTTGGAAGCCTTTCCTCTCTCCAAATGTGTTTGAAGACTGTGAGAGCCAAGACCACTACCACCATTTATAAGCTTGTTTCTAATTGTTTTGGTCCCATGTGCCCTAGATTTTCATTGATCTCACAAGTGGTTGCCAGGCCACATCCAAGGATTCTGTAGATGAGATCTAGGTTGAATGTACCAGCCTGAAGAATATAACCCATATTGAGCTGGAACTGTCCTTCCCACCATGAGATATTTTCCTTATGCAGGAGACTATAAGGGATGCCCATCTCTAGGGACTGAGAATGTTGGTTTCAGATATTCTTGATATCCCTTACAAGAGTGTACATGAGGAAGCTGCAGTGGCATCTCATCAAAATACAAGAACCCATGTAATCTAGGATCTTCAGGAAATATTTTGCTGAAATGGATTACTTCTGTTCTGTCTCCTTCAGGAAAAGGGAATTTTTTTTCTCTAATAAAGGCACTTTCTGTTGATTTATTTTTCAACAGTGTGCCCAGAAAGATCACATATTTCTTTGGGCTCAGTCTGGACTTGGCTACACTGATGCAGAGACCCTAATGTAGTACAAGCCCTTGTTTATCCCCTCCATGACTCTCCCTATATGAAGCAGTTTTCCAGGGTAATTGTACATGTGAATGCTCTTTGTCTTAAATTGGCTATACTACTGGAGCCAGACACTTAGTCTACTCTTTAGTTGCAGTAGATGAAAGAAAAGGTCAAGAAATGAACTGGAAATCCTACTGCACTGAGAATCTTAGAAAAGTTCTGGTATCTCTGGTAATAGGAATGCGCAGATAAACATCTTTGAGGTTCAGAGTCATAAGAAGGCCCTGCAAGGTCAGTATTTTGAACTTTGGCATAAGGAATTTGTTTTGTCTTGACAGGTATGGGCTAGGCCTCCATGTAGTTTCTTTCCTGGGCACAAGAAAAGTCTTGACCAAGAATCTTGTCCTTCTTCTGCAGAAGGAACTCTATGGCTCCTTGTTCTAACAGATGTTTTAGTGAAAGGGGGTACAATGAGAATTAACTGTTTTAGTACTAACCTGATGACCCTAACTTTACTTTGCTTAGCAAATGTAATATGTAGCTGTGTGTTAGACTACTTAAGGAAGATATACCTTAGATGATGGTTTGCTACTGTTTCATGAGTAGGGCCAGATGTCTTATTTTTCTGTAGAGGAGGAAGGGATGAGGGGTCTGGTTAGGGGTTTAATTTTAGGGGTGTGAGGAGGGAAGCTCTAGATAAGTCATAAGTGTTCCCTCTGGGAGTCATGGATTTGGTGGCTTCCAGGGTTTTCTTTTGGTTTGATATGCAGTCATCTTCTAAACTTGGCCTTCTTTCCCCTATCAAGTTTTCTCTTATCTTGCTTATGGTAGGAAAACAAGGCTGTGGTGGGACACTATCTGCTGAACCTTGGTACCTGGGAAAGAAAAGATGTCTGACAGACTACATGGTCTTGCCCTTCCCATCTAGACTCTTGAAGCTACTTTCAGCAGAGGATCCAAAGAGGGGATGCTGATCCAGTTGGAATTGAAGGAGCTCTGCCTTCTCACAGTCTGGTAGCACTTGTATCCTTAGCAGGGCATGTCTTTGGATATCTGATCCCATAGCTGCTGCTCTACATGAGTTATCTACTGCACCATAGCCACAAGTTTTGGAATATTTGGCAGACTGAGAATGGAAGCCTCATAGTTCAATCATCTCCTTCCTGAAACATACTCTCTTCTCAGATCCTCATCTTAGAGTTTAAAGGTAAGCAAGCATGTGGGCCTAGCAGTTCAAGGCTTTAAAGGCCATGGTAGAAGTAAAAGCCTTCTTCCCAATCATTTGAGTATTTTTCTCCCCTTGTCCTGGAATTGAGGTTCTTGGAAGGTGGCAAAATTGATTTTTTGTGGGAATCTAGAAGCACCATTTGTAGGATATGCTAATGGGTTCTTATAAAGAGACTTATGGAGGTCTTGACCCTGTAAAAACTCATCAGGCTTCCTCACAGCAGGTTGGAGGGAAGTGGGTTGTAGAGATGTATGTCAAAAACAACCTTCAGAATATCTAGTAATGATGGCTATGGGCTTAAGTTGGCTGACAAAAGCTCTATAACTGAGCTGGGCCTAAGAGTATTCCTTGGTTTATCTGGGTACACCAACCTGGAGGCTTCCAGATGTGGGTGGGAGGTCATGATCTCCATGTGGTCTCCAGGAACCTTTTCATGCACAAGGATCAGTGTGCCCCTGCTGGGATCCTCATGGATCAGAATATGCAAGTCAGGTGCCATGGGTCTCAGAAGGGCCTCAGCAGCAGCAGCATCAGATGGATCTCATGTTTTGATCAGGGAGGACATCCAAGAAGCTGACAGAGCAGTAGCCTGCACAGAAGTCACCTCAGTGCCCTTGGCCAAAAGCAATAGGACAGGGGCTTGAAAATACCTCTCCTCACTCAGTCCCTCTGGACCCTAGAGACACCTGAAGCATGGGCAGGCCTATCTTCAGTATCTCAACATTTTTCCCCATGTTGCTTTTCCAAATGCTTACACTTAGGAGACTGGTACTAGGGGATTTGCTGATGTCACTGTAGTGCAGAAAGAAGCATGCTCCTTCTTTTGAGAAGTGAACTGCTGGAGGCACATTCCAGGCTATGGGCTTAGGTTGGCTGGCAAAAGCTCTATAACTGAGCTGGTCCTAAGAGTATTCCTTGGTTTATCTGGAGATACCAACCTGGAGGCTTCCAGATTTGGGTGGAAGGTCATGATCTCCATGTGGTCTCCAGGAACCTCTTTGTGCATAAGGATCAGGGTGCCACTGCTGGTATCCTCATGGATCAGAATATGCAAGTCAGGTTCCATAGGTCTCAGAAGGGCCTCAGCAGCAGTAGCATCAGATGGATCTCGTGTTTTGATCAGGGAGGACATCCAAGAAGCCGACAGAACAGTAACCTGCAGAGAAGTCACCTCAGTGTCCTTGGCCAAAACCAATAGGACAGGTGCTTGAAAATACCTCTCCTTGCTCAGTGTCTCTAGACCCTAGACACACCTGAAGGATGGGCAGGCCTATCTTCAGTAGCTCAACATTTTTCTGCATGTTGCTTTTCCGAAGGCTTACACTTAGAAGACTGGTACTACGGGGATCTGCTGAGGTCACTGTAGTGCAGAGACAAGCATCCTCCTTTTTTTGAGAAGCAATCTCCTAGAGGAACAGTCTATTTTCTGACTATCCTCGAGGAGGAGGAGGAGGCACAATACAGAGAAAGTCTACATCAAGCACTGCTCCAAAGCAGAAAAGACAAGAGTGACAGTCCCTATAGGAAATTTGGTTCCTACACCTTATAAAATTATTAACTTTTAACAGAATACTGTACTTCAGAATCACTGCTGCACATGTTGACCTAGCATTATCAAAAAAATAAAAAAATTCCCTTTAGACTACTTATGTGTACTCTGGAAGCAGGTCAAATGACAGAATGAGGACACTGAAACAGCAATGGAGTGCATTAGACTGTGTGGCAAGAAAATCTGGAAAATGGTGCTGGCCGATACCCCTATTATACCGCTTGACATTTATGGGTCTATATCACTTCATCAAACAGTCACTTTGTTGAATGGGATTTAATTGGAAATGCTGTTCACTGAATTCTCCTCGTGTGGGGGGCTGTGCCCCCCACCCCCCACTAATTATATATACCAACTCTGAGATCACACTACAGTGGGGAAAGGGCAGATTTCCTAATCCTCACTGTACCACAATCTCAGTACGAACAGTTTTATAAACAACATATCTGATTGCACTGAAAATGCTGTTCGATGAACTGATTTTTCAATTAACTGATAGGAACCCGATACACACATACACACACACACACTACACACACACACACACACACATACATATATATATATATATATATATATATATATATATATATATATATATATATATAGAGATAGATAGATAAATAGATATTGCAGTGAGGATGGAGTTAGTCAAAGCCACTAGGGAGGCAGAGCTCTGAAAGTTAGCCTGACTGTGGGCTATTGGCAGGCAGGCAGGATATCCCATGAATCAGGACTGCAGCAGGAAACAGTACAATTAGTGTCTTAAGAATGGTGTGAGGAGTGTACCAACTCCTTATCTGAGATGTAGTCTTGCATCCTTAAATGGGAAGAGCTCAGACCTCACCCTTACATCCATAGTACTCTGGAAGACAGGCAGATGTCAGCCTGTGGCTGATTCCTATCAGCATGAGTGATCTATCTGAAGGACATTCTGTAGTAGCATCAGAACCCTTCATAATTTGAAGGGACCTTTTGGATGTTTTTTTTTTTTTGGTCTAACTTTTGCAGTGTATTCCTTGCAGTTTGTGACAGAGTATGACATCTGGCAAGGGCTGTGAAAGAATACTTGGGTGGGAAAAAAATTACTCAGTGAGAGATCATCTCCCTTGACTACATTTCCTCTGTGACAGACAGCCAAGTGGAGACATGGAATTGAGCCCTGATTGCCTTATTAGAGCAGTGGACAGTAGTAAGGACAGCAGCACTGTGACCTACCATGGGGCTGGCTCTAGCCTCCAGAAAAAAGTCACTGGGTATCCTGACCCTCTGGGCCATTAATTTTGCTCTGGAACCACTATAGAAGAAACCTAACATCTGATTTCTACTGTGATCAATGCAGACTCCTCTGACTCCTTACAAAAGGTTGCTATAGAGAATAACAAAAGCTTTAAGTGTCTGACCTTTATCCTGTATTCTCACCAAATCCACATTAACCTGTCTTTCAGATGGTAGATATCCTTTAAAAGGAGCATCAAGGAAGGTCGTTTTGGCATCCACCATGAATAAATTCAAGAATGAATACTAGCATTAGTCATTATCAACTTTTGTTGCACATGTACCAGCTCTTTTGCTCAACGTTTTCTGGAATTCATAAATTCCAATGCCTTGGATCAACTTATTCACACCCCCACCGATATCCTAGACCTGGTCATTACCAACATGGATGACCGGTGTTCCACACCAGTGGTCATCTCCTCGTTGGTCAGATTTGACCACAAGCTAATCACCCTAGACATCCACATCCCACCCCACCCCCCCATTAGGGAAACCACCGTAAAAAAATTCTCCAAAGCCAACTTCACGCTTCTTAAGACAGAAGTGGCAAACTTCATGACACCCATGCAGATGGGCAATAGAGGTACAACTGCTGAATCCTACACAAATGCACTTTATAAGCACTTACATGAGTGCATGGATCATGCTATCCCTAACAGAACAAAGATGCTAAACTACAAAAAAAAGGAAGCCAATCTGGTGGTCCCCTGCCATAAATAAACTCTACAACAGAAGAAAGAAACTGTTGCAAAAAAATAGTAAAATCCCATGATTGGAGGAACTCCCTGGTCAGCCTCAGTAAGAAGCTGAGATCCCTCACAAAATCCTCCAAAGCTAGTTATGAAAACAAAATCGCCACTGATTCTAAAGACAACCACAAAGCATTCTATAGCTATGTCAAGAATTTCAATGGCAACACTCAGATCTGCTCTGAATTATAGCACAATGGCACTAAAAATACAGAACCAACTGATATTGCCAAAATCCTGTCAGATAGGTTCAGTGCTAACTTTACCTCCCTCTCACCCCCTAAAGGGCCCATCTTTATACTGGAAGAATGCAAAGTTCCTGTAATCATGGCTGCACAGGTAAAAACCACACTCTCCAAAGCCAAGAACACAGCATCCATGGGACCTGACAACATCCCAGGCTGCAGTTTACACGAACTGCAGAATGAACTTGCACCTCACCTAAGCACCATGTTCAGTCATAGCCTCACCTCAGGCTTTGTGCCCACTGAATGGGGCACAGTGATGGTCATCCCACTCCACAAAGGGGGAGCCACCATGGACCCTGTGAACTACCACCCAATTAGCCTAATGAACCTGGTCTGCATGGCCATGGAACATAACATCATGATCTTATACACAAAGACATTGGTAATCTCCAAACTCTGGACCCCACCCAGTTTGGGTTTGTAAACGGCAGATCATGTCTCCTAAACCTGATAGACTTCTTTGGAGCAGTCACCAAAGCCACAAACGAGGGTAAGGTGGTTCACACAGCCTATCTTGATCTTGCCAAGGATTTTGACATCATCCCCCACTCTAGAATTATAGATAAACTCACTAAACTAGGCATAAATCCCTATGTCACAAGATGGGTTGCCAACTGGCTCACTGACAGAACCTACATTGTAAAAGTAGCAGACTCCAAATCCAACTTCAGACCAGTGACAAGTGGAGTACCGCAGGGTTCAGTCCTGGGTCCTCTCCTGTTTGGTATCTACTTTTCTGAAGTACAGGTCAACACAGAAGGTCTTTGGCTAACGAAGTTCGCATAATCGAAACTCTTAATGATGTGAACATCCTACAAAAGGGCCTCATGGAGACAGATGCCTGGAGTCAAAGCCATGGCCTCAAGCTTAATGCCAAAATGTGCACTGTCATCCCCTTTGGAAAAAACTCTGTGCCCATGAGCTACCACATGGGTGGTAGTCTACTTAACACTGAAAGTGTGATGAGAGACCTTGGGACACTGGTGGACAGTAGTCTCTCCTTTGATAATCACATTGCCACAGTAGTCAGGAAATCCTTCTACGTGGCACACCTCATCATAAAAGATTTCTCATCCAGGAAAAAAGAAGTTATTGTTCCCCTCTACTCTTCACTCATTAGACCCATTATAGAGTACAACACCCCTTTTGGTATGTACCTCACAAGACATCTACAACAACTGGAAAGGCCACAGAAATACCTCACAAAGAGGATTACTGGCTTCAAACAGATGCCCTACGCAGGCCGTCTCAAAAAACTCCAGCTTTACTCCATCGCATATCACCTACTCAGAGGCGGTCTCTGCCTAATATACAAAGCTAAGTCAAACCCAGAGCTGTTGGACATGCTCCACTTAAAGAAATACCAATCCCTCCGAGCTATATGCTCTAGGAACCTAAACCTTGTCACTACAATAAACAGAACATGCTGAAGGGATAGATTTCTGTCCAAGAGACTTCCCATACTCTGGAACAAACTACCTAGCTATATCAAACAAAGCTTCTCATTAGCACTCTTCAAGAAAAATCTTGATGATTGGATGGGAAATAGGAACTTCACCCCAGGGATCACCTCTGTGACTCTGCTCGACAGAGGCACAGGAAAATAATTTTCTTGGGTGGCAAAAGCCAGGGTACCTTTTTGGCGAGGCTTATATAGGCCCTTGGGCCAAATAGCCTAGTACCTACTTATGAACCTATGTGCAGCTCCATCTATGGCATTGTAAGCCATGTAAGTCATGAGGCTGAATAAACTCAAGTGTCTGGGACATCTGCTCTTTAAGTGGTCTGCTAAGAAGCCTGTTGGCCACACAATGTAGTTTATGTGATTTTATGATGCACTGCTGAGCTTTGAGGGCTGGAGTTTCACCTTTGAACTGCTCCAGGAACTGTTGGCTTGACACGGGGGATTTCCACCAACCCACACTGAACATTTTTTACATAGTCTACAGATCCACATAACCTACCTGAGGTTCCACCTTCTTTTAAAAGAAGAGCCCCTGACACTGCCATCCTTCATTCTGCTTGCTTGCCAATCAGCACAGCGGAGTCCACTACTTTCCCACCATCTAAGGTCTTTTAGAACTGTGCCTGAAGCCTGACACATTCCATGCTTAATAGAGATATCCACACATCTAAAGACAGAGGCTGTATTTTACCATTTTTCAGCAGTCAGTCAACATCTGCCATCACAGAGCAGGCCAAGTTAGCTGAAATTTCACTTATCATGCACGTTTTTCATATATTAGTATATTTATACAAAATCTGTCTTCCATCCAGAAAGTTATGCCCAGGAGCTAGTACCCAAACAGTGTATGGCATGATGCAATCTATGGTACAGTTAAGATAAATAAAAAAAAAATGATCTGTTTAATTGTGGGGACATTTTTATGGTTACATTTTAACCCCCCCCCAAAAAAAAAATCTCATTATGTATTCCATCTCTACAGCACTACAGTACCCACTTATCCACACTCTTAAACAGTACTATTCAAGTCACTCAGCATAAAATTATTTTCCATAACAGATCCGTACTCTGGTGTAGGTGGTAAGAGCTCATGTATAGTGCCAATAACCAGTTTTCATTCGGGAGTCAGTAAAATATGCTCACCAAACTAAAATTCTGCCTGAAAAAGGAATTCTGTTCAGTACCAGATTATTTATAGATCCAAATGTTTAGTTGCTGCATTATGGTCATGTGCAACTTCATACATGTGCAGATAGCACAACCAATCTAGTTTGATTTAATGCAGAAAACAGGCTTTCACACAAAGCCTTTAAGTTTCCCTTAGACTTCAGCAGTGATGAGCAGACATGTCTAATAAGTGACATTTAGACAGTTTACGTGCAGTTTACTGGCTATAACACTACATTTCCCATTGCTTAGTGCCTACAAACTGTATAACCCATAGCCTTTTTCAAATACTAAACAATAAGCAGGTTATTTTGCAACATTACTCCTGGGAACTGACATCATGTAGCTATATATTGTACACCCTCAGAATCATATTCTGATCACATCACCATTAGTAAACAATTTCAGATGTACTCAGTCCTTAAATTCTAGAAGGAAATTCATTATATTCCTGCTCCACCTTTCCAGTTTTGAATGGTGCAGCTGCAGTATTTTCATCCTTTACACATGAAGGCAACTCAACCAAATAGTTAGTAGAGCTACATAAGTAAAACTGGCAGGTCCAAGAAAAAGGAATGATGTAGAAAAATCCCTTTACATGTACAGCAAATACTTTCCCCGAGCTTCAATGCAACCTGGTTTGTACACTTGTGAAGACTAAATTGCCCAATCCAGGCAGCCCAGCAATGAGCAAACCTACAAAAAAACAAAAGAACCTAAATGCAGACTACAGAGAATACAGTTATGCCTCTCCCCAACTGCTTTCACAAGTTCCTAGCTTTGTCCACTCAATTCATTTAATCTGAGAGGAAAAAAATCTCATTTGGGAAGTTAAACCTTACTTACACCCAAATGCCTGGCATGCAAAAAATGGATAAACACATTTTTAAGCACTGTTCTTTGTTGTTTATACTGCCCCATAGTTTGGCTTGCAGTAGTGCTAGCTATTTGTACTCAGTTTATTTTATGTTGCTATACAACCTATCTGGGTACTCTAAACAACTGGCCAGATCACATAATATCTTTCTGAAGCTTTTTGCCCAAGAAATGCCCAGCCTCGTTAACTATACATCCCAACTATTTGCCTCACTTCATGTATAACACAGTGAATAGGAAGCCCAATGAACTAGTTTCTGCTATCAGTTCCCATGCAGTTTGTTTTCTAAAGGAATATGTAGTATACACACACTGACTGTATTTTTTAGCGTCACAGTGAGCTTTAGATCTGATTTTTTTTTATCCTTTAACATATGGGTTATGGATCTGACCTCAGATCCAACTCGGCTGCATTTTACAGACTTTGGATCCAACTCCTGAGCTCCTGCCTCTACCCACAATGCCTTAGTCCATCCCCAATACCCCAGATCTCATTTGCTGCCATCTCATACAGACATGTATCCACTCTCTGAGTGTTTTTCAGATTGTGCGGTAAGTGATTTTGAGTATTAAAACCTTTCCACTTCTATTCCTGGTTAACTATTTATTTTATGGTTCTTCCTTTTAGTTTTTCAGGTTTCTTCTATACATTAGCTCTCTACCTTAAAAAGGTAACTTATGTACCAATGTTGGTACATTCATATATATCTATCTATATATATATATATATATATATATATATATACACACACACACACACACACACGCACGCACGCACGCACACACGCACACACACACACACACACATACACATATACACATATACATATACACTTAGACATATACATATACACACTCTTTCCTATCTCTTTTTCTTACCCAGATAAACAAGGTACTCATCTACCATTGCTGGTAGTCCTATTTTCTATTGTCTTAATTTGCCTCGATTAAAAAAAAAAGTTAGTTATATTTTACTTTCTTTTGTAGCCTAGTCCCTTTTTTTGTTATTGATAGCTAATATGTCTGAGAAGCCTACAGGCTTTAAAAAATGTACTTCCTGTGGGGACAAAATTCTGAACTCAGATGCCCACAGGGAATTCATTTATTGTTTGGGAGCGGCACACCTGGATACGAAATGTACCATTTGTGACACATTTAACTCCAGGGCTTTTGTGGACAGAAGAAACAAGCTAATCCTCAAAATTACCTCCATCAGAAAACATATAGAAAACAAATCTCCACCAAAGACTTCTTTATCCTTGGAGCCTCCACAAAAAATTCAAAGATCATCAGATCTGAGTTTTTTGGATCTGAAGAAAAAAATACAGATCTTAAGTTTTCAGATCAGATAGTTATTTCACCCAGCCCACTATTCAACCTATGGATCCAAAACCATCATATCTGACTCCTAGTACTTCCTATATGCCAAGAGCTCGCTCACCAGAGTTCATGGTTAACCCAATTTCTCCCCGGCTCCATGCACCACAAATGCAAACGCCAAGAAAACACTCCAGACCTCAGTCTACTGCCTCATCTGTCAGGTTCTTCAGGAGATACCAGCTCCATATCCCACCGGATCTGTGAGCCTTCCTGCCACGGCCCTTACAGTTGTATCTCCTTCTCCAATCAGTCCTTTGGTTTCAGGGTCCTAGGATCCGGTGTTGGAGCCAAAAGGAATTACTTCTTTGACCCCGACAGTTTCCTTTACCAATTCTTCTCCTTTGGATCAGGATGAGTCTTGGAGTGGAAGCATCAGCATTGGATCCGTGGAACTGGGATCTACTCTAATGATATTGGATCTATCCTTGTACCTAGAAGCCTAAGATACTGAATTCGATGAAGGAGAAGGGTCCCCAGATCATCACCTGATGATGTCTCATTTGGAGACATTTTGCATTTTGGAAATCCTTAAGCAGAAAGGTGGTTGGTCATCAGATATTCCTTCCCCTGAAGAGCCAGTATTTCTGGAGGTTTTTGGTGCTGGCCCATCTATGTCATGTATGACTCTCCCGGCCAATAAGCTTATTGACCTAGTCTCTCACCAGGCATGGAAGGAACTGGATTCTGTTGAACCTATCCCACACTGTCCAGAAAAAAATTTAGCCCCTCCAAAAGATAAGCCCCATTGGAGCAAAGGAGTCCCTGTTGATGCAGTGCTTGTGGTGGCAGCCACCAAGAAGGAACTAGCAGAATAGAGCTCTTTTCCCCATTCCCCCCAAAAGTGAGTCCAGGGCATTGAACTGCATGTTTGCTTCAGCAACCTTTGCTGTGAGGGCCCTGAACTATTTGGTGCACTTTATGAAACTGCAGAGGGATTTGACCAAGGAACTCTCACATCTCTGAGTCCATGTCTGCAAAAGCTTACAAAATATCATCTTCACAGCTGGCCACTTTTTTATCTATTTCCAATGCATCCATGTGACTGATTTCTCATGCAGCAGAAAACACATTACAGGCCACCGGTTCATGTATCACATTAGCAGACAAGCCAGGATGCAGTTATGTTATTTTGCAGAGCCTTTCAAGTCTTCTTTCATCAATGCTTCATTTGATGGAACATTCTTGTTTGGCTGTTCTGTGAAAGAAATGCTTTCTCACAGGAACAGGAAGGAAAGACTCTCTCTCTCTGCTGTAGGGATTTGCTTTTCTACCCCTCAGTGATCCTTTTCAAAGAGTCAAAGAGGAGGCAAGAAAATGTGGTTCCATAAATTCCAGGGATCTTTCCAAGATTCACATGGAGGCAACTCCCTCAGAGGCAGATGAGGGAGTTCAAATGGAAGACTCCATCCTCAAGGCAGAGGAGGCCTGCAAAATCAGGGTTTTGAGATTCCTTTCTGGATATACCCTTTCAGTGCTCCTGAAGTGCTGCCTGACTGCTTGCCTCTATAGGCAGTCAGGGGACACTTGTCCTTGTACCCAGACATATGGGCTGCTTTAACAAAAGACTCTTAGATGCTAAAATTAATATCCAGAAGCTACTTTATACCATTTTCCCAAATGCCCTCTTCCAAAAGAAGAAAGCTTCCTGATGTTCCACCCAGTCAGAAAGAAGCTGCAGCTCAAGAAATTCAGAAACTGCTGGCAAAAGAGTCATCCAGGAGGTCCCACCAAACCACAAAAGGATTTGGAATATACTCAAGGTACTTTTTAGTGCCAAAGAAGACAAGGGACCTAAGACCAGTTTTGGATCTATGCAACCCAAATCAATTTGTGAGGAAATCAAAGTTCCGAATAGTCATGGTTCAGTCCATTCTACTTCTTTTACATAAGAACAATTGGATGTACTCAATTGATCTTCAGGATGTGTAGTATCACATCAATAAACAGACACTCCAGAAAATACTTGCGCTTTTGTTTGGGAGCCAATCACCATCAGTACAGAGCCCTGCCTTTCAGAATCACCACAGTCCCCAGGGTGTTTACCAAGTGTACAGCAGTGGTAGTGGCTCACCTGAGACTGCAAGGATTCTGAGTGTTTCTAGACCTAGATGACTAGCTTCTCACAGCCCAACCATGCATCTCCTAGAAAAGCCCAGGGACTATTTCTCCAAATTTGCCAATCACTAGGCATTACAGTCAATATTCCCAAATCCAAACTGCTACCAGTAACAGAGCCTGGAGTCCATTGGTGTTTATCTAAACACAACAAAATTGCTTTTACCTCCTCATTGTATAAACACAATCAGGTCTCAGGTTCATCAAATTATTTCTTATCCTGATCCTTCTTCCAGACTTGTCCTTTAGACCCTTGGTTTCATGGCAGCGTCTACAGTATTAGTCTCATTAGTACATTACTATATGCATGTTCTTTAATGGATTCCAGCTGTTCAGTGGTCTATTCTTCAAATTCCCTATCCTTCCCGGTCAGACTTACTCCATTATGCAAAAATCATATTCACTGTTGGATCCAGTCAGACAACGTTTACATAGACTGTCCGTTTGTTCTGTCCCAACTAGGGTGGGATGTGCATTTCTTGGGAAGGATGGTCCAAGGTACATGGTCCCCCAAGAGACCAATTCTTGTATCAATTTCCTGGAGATGAGAGCAGTCCTACTAGTGTTGCAGGCATTTCACCATGTTCTCCCTCCAGGGAGCATTGTGAACCAAACCAACAACATGACTGTGGTCTGGTACAACAACAAACAAGGAAGATCTCAGTCTTATTCCCTCTGCTGAGAAGCTATGACAGCATGACAATGGGCAATCTCCTCCAACCACTTTCTAGCAGCAATGCACATTCTGGGGAAGTCCAGTGTACTACTGGATAAATACAGCAGGTCCATACTGATGTGTCACGATTGGCCTCTCAGTTAATTATGGAAAAAAATTTCCATCATTGAGACCGGCCTTGCTACAATCTTTTTGCTTCTCCACACAACAACAAAAGCAGCAGGTACTTTGCCCTGACACCTCCTCAGGGGGAGTCACCAAGAGATACTCTAATCTATGTTTGGCCCTCCAGTCCCCTTTACACCTATCCACCAGTACCTCTAATTCCAAAATTCTTACAGAAAGCTGGATGGTTGAAGAGCTTTGTTATCCTCATTGCTTCCATTTGGCCTCGTCTGGTCTGGTTACCCTTCCTTTGGTCTCATCTTCATTATCCTCCTTGGATACTGGACCCCAGTCTAGACCTTTTGTCACATCCCTTGGGGATAAAATGTCCCAGTACCCCAGCCCTCAAACTAACCACATGGTTTCTCCAATTCCATCAACGGCTAGACAGCCCAGGCTTTCTTCCCCGGTACATAATATACTTTTGTCCTCACAGAAAGATTCCACTAACAGGATTTACAAGAACAAATAGGTAGGAGTTTCAGTCTGGGCCTTGAAAACTTACATTGATCCCTTTACTTCCTCATTTCTGATGGAGTTTTTAGCATCTCTTTTTAAGGAAGGTGCTAGATTTTCCACAATCAAAGTACAGTTGGCAGCTACATCAAACTTTCATTCAGGAGACATTGCTTCTTTCTTGGCTGTTTCCAAATTATGGAAGGCTTTTCTGAAGGGCACCTTTTTGCTCAGACCCCCAGTGAAAGATCCGTCACCTCCCTGAGATTTAACAGCAGCACTTCAAGGCTTAACTCAACACTGTGAACCTTCAGCAAAAACTGACAAAGTTCCTGTCTTGGAAAACAGCCTTATTAGTTGCTAGTACTTCTGCAAAAAGGATTTCCAAACTCCAGGCTCTTTCATCAAAAGTTCCTTACTTTGTTTTTCGTAAAGACAAGGTTGTTTACAAAGCAATCCTTCTTTCCTGTCATAAGTGGCTTCTGAATCAAATATAAAGCAAACCATTAATTTACAAGTCTTCTTTCCAAAGTTTTCTAACAAGGGAGAATACATGCTATATCTTTTAGATGTGCATAGACAACTATGTTTCTACACAGAACAAAAGACAGAAAAATGGACCAGCTGTTTGTCTCGTTCTCACCTAGTCAACTGGGGTCTCCAGTTTCTAAAGTTACATTGGCCAAATGTATAATTAATTGCATTTCCTGGATATATTATCATATTACCATATCAAAAGTTTTTGATATGGTATCTCACAATATTTTTCTTTCTGTCCTCAGTAATCTCTCCTTTTCCCACTCTGGCACCAACTGATTCCATAGCTATCTCTCTGGCTGACAGCAATCAGTGGTTTGGCATGATCAGCTCTCCCCTCATCTTCCAGTCTCTCTCGGGGTCCCCATGGCTCTATCCATGGGCCCCTACTATTCTCCCTCTTCATCAACAATCATCATACCTCCACCAAACATGCCACGGACATACAATATGCAGATGACTCCACTCTCGTCTGTTCTGCCCCCACTTTACCAGAACTCCAAAATATCATACAAGAGTCATTTGTCTGTAGAAAGCTGCCTTTCCAATGCTCAACTTCTACTCAATCCAAACAAAACCAAACTCCTTATCTTTCAACCCTCCAAATCTATACAGTCCTCTGCCCTCTTCAACATTCATGCCAAGAACAACACCATCATGTCCCTATCTGACCACACCAAACTTCTAGGTGTGGAAATTGACAACAACCTCAAATTTGACCTCCACATACCTCTTACCATAAAAAAGTTCATAAAAAACTTGAGGCACTTTATAGAAACAAACAATACCTAATCAGGACTCCCAGCTAATCTCCACCTTACTCTACGCCTCTCCCATACTTACCAATCTTAGACAGACTGACCTAAACAGACTAGAATCCTGCTACAATAAAATCACAAAGTTTGCAACTGGCGCATCCTACCCCAGCCACCACTGTAACTCATTTAGGGAGCTAGATTGGCTTGAACTCCCTCAACTTCTTCACCTGAATCAACTCTCATTTAACCACAAATAATAAACCACCCCTATATGATCCCATCACTTCAAAATCTACTCCAACCCTACTCTTCTTCTAGACCCCTAAGCCCCAACAGCAAAAATCTATTTCTTACCACTAAACCCAAAAACTCAGCAAGAGAAGCCCTATTCTCCTATGTTACTTCTAAACTATGGAATAAACCCCCCTCCCAATAACCAAATTACCATCCAGCAGTCTATTCAAAACCACTCTCATGTCCCACCTAAAAATGCATTGGCTCTGCCCTTGCTCTAACCCCGACTAACATAACTGCCAGGCACTTAATATCAGCTTAATCCTTAGGAATCATTTAATTGTCTACTCATTAAGAAAAAAAAAACTATCTTGTACTCATTACCCCTAATATGTTTTTTTTTTTCTGTTCTTACTAATGTACGGTGTAATCTGCATGCCATTTTGTTTACTGTAAAATCATCTACTATTGTAACATTTTTATTGTAAAATTTCCTCTGTTGTAAAATTTCTCATTTGTACTTTTTGGAGCTTTTCTCCCCAGACCTCCATTGAAAAAGGACCTGTGTCCAGTCGGAATTTCCTGGTAAACAAATGTAAATAAAATAAATAAAAATAAATAATATTCTCAGCAAGGCCTCTCCTACAAAAATCACCCAAGGCCCATTCCACTAGCTCTATGACCATCGCATCTGCCCAATGGTCTAGAACTTCCTTTAATGATATTTGTGCAGCTGGTCTAATGTTCCTACTTTTATTACTCATTATATATTGGACATATTTTCCAAAAGCAGAACTGCTTTTGGTTCAGCAGTTCTCTGGAATATCCTTCCATGAAGGCCACCAAAGATTTACATAGCTGGAGACTCTGTCTCATAAGTTCAGGAAGAATGAAAAGGAGAATATCAGATATAACAGTTATGTACTCTTCCTCAACTCCCCCTCCCTCCTTCCCCCTTCCTGTCATTTTCTCCCCTCCCTCCTTCCTGTCATTTTCTGGGGTGACCTGAGGGACTTTTGGAACCTGTAGTTCCAGGTTTGAACCCTGGTTTAATTCCTGTTCTTATCTACAGGTTTGAACCCTGGTTTAATTCCTGTTCTTCTCTACTATTATATATACTGAGACTTTTAAGACAAAAACTTGATCTGGGGTATTGGGGACGGACTAGGGCATTGTGGGTAGAGGGATGAGCTTGAGAGTTAGGTCAGAAGTCTGTAAAATGTGGCCGAGTCGGCTACATAACCCATACATTGAGGAAGAATGAAAATGGACAACACAGATACCTAGTTATGGTGAGTACATAACTTTTCCAAGTACTCTAAAGTTTACCCAACATGATTTTGTGGCTTTTATTTTTTGCTCACAATCTGTGGTGGTGCTGCGGTAGCGTTGTCGCCTCACAGTTAGACGTTGCCCGTTCGATTCTCAGTTAAAGCGTCTACTGTGTGACGACATGCGTGAATGGGCGTTCCTTCGTTGAAGGTTGTGCGTTAGGCCCGGCAAGCCAGCATGTAAAACTCTACTGCCAATCATTAGCGGACCGGAGTTCCGCTGTGGCGACCCCTAACCGGGAAAAGCCGAAAGACACACACACTGTTGAGGCAAGGCTTAGAAAGCAAGCTGTGAATCATCTTGTGGATTTTTATTTGCAATGGATCACTGCATACTGAGTAAGTGCTGATTCATTACAGTTCCTTGCAGGCAACCAGACATTATCTGACTGTTGCAGTAGTGATTAATCTTCTTAAAAACAAAGCAGGGGTTGTTGTTGTTGTTGCGTCTTTTGGCTTTTCCCAGTTAGGGGTCACCACAGCGGAACTCCGGTCCACTAATGATTGGCAGTAGATTGTTACGTGCCGAGTTGCCAGCTCTGACGCACAACCTTCAACGATGGTATGCCCATTCATGCATGTCTCCACGCAGAAGACGCTCTAGCTGAGAATCGAACCGGACAGCGTCTTACTGTGAGGCGACAATGCTACCGCAGCACCACCAACGCAGTAAAAAACAAAGCAGTGGTATGATAATTTAATGTAAAATTATATGAGACATATCCAAAAAAGAAAGAGGTAGCCTGAATAATTCAAAGACGGTCTTTGGAAGGTAGTCCTTTGCTACTAAGAATGACACTGGAGTTAGATGAACAAAATATAATATTTTGTACTTGGTATCAAAGTACTATATTCAACAATTTTTGGAGAATAATTAAATTGGAAGGATTGTTCATAAAACAATAATTTTGTTCTGAGCTTTCTTACAGTTTTTGTGCGCTAAATTTCTTACGATGTTAAATATGTTTGTGAAGGATTCATTTTCCAGTAAGGCCAACTAGCTACATTGAGTTTAAAAAAGAGGTTGGTTGGTTGGTTTTTTGGTCATCTCTTTCTTCCAGGTTAACATTTGGAAATCAATAAATATTTGGAAGTTATGTTTGCAGACTGGTCAGATGTGCAAAAACTAGATTTCAGAAGGCCATTTTTTATGAAATAAGATATACTGGGCATTTAATATGCAAAGTCAAGTTGAATGATCATTAAGTGATGTATGGTATATATGAATTGAAATGATTTTGTCAGGAGTATTTGTAATTAAAAGGACAAGATTCCCAAATGGATTGTTCCTATGTCTATGCTTTCACTAATTCATTACAATAAGTGGCAGGCAACCACATATCTGTGAACAATAGCACCAGCATAGACTCTGCATGGCAGCAGTTCCCTCTTTTTTCACCTTGAGATTATGGTTTGCATCTAAAACCATATTACTATTCCCATTTTTCCTCAAATTTTTTATATTTATTTACTTGTGTATTTAGCTTTTGTTTACTGGATTAGCTAGTGGCCTCTTTTGAAAAGAAATCCAAGGTGATGTTCATGTTGACTAGGGAAATGTGGACTACGTGCACTATGGAAATTCCCCTATTCCTTTTCAGTAAATGCCATGGGATAACTTACATCCACTTGAGCCATCACCAACTCAGGCAGATGGGTCCTTGGTTTAACTTCCCATCTAAAGGATGGCACAATCAAGAATGCAGCACCCCATTATGTTGCACTGCAGCATTACAAGTGGAAAAAACTGAATCACCTGGTGTGCGAATAGAACCCCCAGCTTTCTCTTTCAGCATCATAGTTGGTTGGGCCATCTGTTGAGCCACTAACACTGGCTTACTGAATCCTTGACACCTCCCAACAGTACAGAAGAAATACAAAAGGTGGTTCATTTTTTTGAGGGAGGGCAGGGAAAAGCAACTTGGTTATGGAACCACAGGAAAGTCAGGCTTTGTTGTGATTGATTACTGCTATTTGTCAGTGATGCAGTATATTGACTCAGCATCAACTCTTTTTTTCCCATTTTGTAATTGTGGTTGGGGTGCCACATCAACAGTAACCAAGGTTCACACTGCTGTGTGGCTAGTCCTGTGCATTCATACCCCACACACACACACACACACACACACACACACACACACACACACACACACACACACACACACACACACACACACCTTGCATCTAAAACCAATTTAGTGTGTCCATTCCATCTACTGCAATTCTTTGGAATGTGGAAGGAAAACAGAGCACCTGGAGAATGGGAAAATATGCAGTCTCTGTACAGAAAGCATTCCAGCTAAGAATTGAAACAAAGAAATTCTTGCTATATGATGCAATAATGCCACCATGCACCTCAATGTAGTATATGTCTCCATGGAAAACTTCAGTGTGGTGATTATTTCTTTCACTTTTTTTGCACCTAAACCTCACTGGTGTACCCAGACAGTGACTGCCTTTGTTGGAGCATGAACAGCATATATAATGACATCCTTAAGTGAATGTACACAGAATTAACTTTTAATGAAATTCTTAGATGTAGAATAGCGTTCTTCCTTTTTTTTTAATTTCTCCAAGTCTTTTGGGTTTCTAATACCATGAAAGCTTAATGTCAGACAGAAGTACCCTTCATAGCACCAGCAATGTGCCCAGTATTGACTCCTTCTGCAACTCATACTGAGTTACATGTATGGGTAACATATCCAAGTACGATTGTAAATTCTTTTTTATATGACATGTTGCTCCTATACTGTTGGAACTGTCTGGGTATCCTTCCTCTGGGTCTACTTTGGAAGCTCGAAGTTTCAAAACTTCGAACTTCATATGGTCGAGACCATAAGTGTCTGTTTGGGGTGCACATACAAATAGTTCTAACTCATGACTAAATCTTCATGTAAAGATGTTAATACTTTACCCCAAATTTAGGTACTGCATTTGGGCCCAATTAGGACCTTTTCTTAACTTTGTTTCAGTCTCTCTGGCTGTTACTTCATCCCATTTCATATCCTGTACATTTGAACTTTTTCTTTTTCTTTTACTTCTTCTATCCATTTAGGATCTTTGTTATGTTCCACAGGATCTTCACAGATATTTCTCCAAAATGTATCTATTTCTTCTTACTTTGGTGGTGTTTCAATTCCTTTTGCCTCATTCTCAATTCTCTATAAACCATTTTTAGTCATCAGTAAATTGTTTATTTTGTACTTTTTCTGTATATTTATCTGCATATCTTCTAAGTTTTTCTGCCTGTGCTGATATTTTTAGTTTGTTTGTGATAATGCATGACAGATCTTGATCTGTTCTGATGCTGTGCATTGCTTTTATCATATCTTTTTGAGAATTTTTGTTGATCTGTTCCCTCTTCTATAGGTTCATAGGTGTTTACTAGGCTAACAACCACAAGGGCCTTTTTAAGCCTAGCTATGCATCCCAAATCTCTAACAAGTTCTGGTACCCTTGCTAAGTGTAAAGCAGGGGCTTGGGAGATGAAACATTTACAGGTTACCTCTGATTAGAGACATATGTGCCATACTAGGGATGAATTTCATGTTGCCTATCCAACTGTCCAAGTTGCACTTGAATTGGGTTAGGGTGGAACTCTGCTTCATGTGGATGAGAGGTCTGTTCCAGAGACTAGGTAGTCTATGGGACACATACCTGTATCTCCAGCAGGTCCTATCTATTTCACAGGCAAGGTTTAAGTCTTTATAATGGTTTATTCTGGTGCTATTCATTGTGTGGATATGCAGGAGGTCCATCAGAGTGGGGTCTGACAAAGCCCTGTATGCCAGGCATAGATCTCCGCTCAACAACCTGTAGGAGACAGAATACAGGGATAGATCCTTGAGAGACAGTCTGCACAGGACATTTTACTTATGTCCTGTATTCTTTTAGTGAGGAACCTCTGTGGACATTCCAACTGTTGGATATGCCTAATTAGGTACATACCAGGGGCACTGTACTCAATGACTGGTCTGATTGCTAAATATAGTGAAACAATGAGTCCCTTGGACCTAGATACCATACCTTTATTTATAAGTTGTGCAACATAGAATGATTGCCTCACTACTGTAGACACATGATGGTCCAAGGCTATGTGTCCCTGACTACTAGGTCAAGTGTAAGGGGTGTGTTGTCAATATGATAGTTAACAGGGGTGGATGACTTCTTGAAGGATACTATTATACATTTCTTGAGTCCAGTTTTAATCCATGGCTCTGACACCAGTTGTTTGTCTGTGCCAGAGCCACTGATTAAAACTAAATCCTATACTCTTCTAACAGTGACACTTCTTGTTCATAGGTGTTTACTAGGTTAACAACCACAAGGGCCTTTTTAAACCTAGCCATGCATCCCAAATCTCTGACAAGTTCTGATACCCTTGATAAGTGAAAGCATGGAGCTGGGAGATGAACCATTTACAGGTTGCCTTTGTCCATTAGAGACATAGGTGCCAAACTAGGGATGAATTTCCAGTTTCCTATTCAATTGTCCAAGTTACACTTGAATTGGATTAGAGAGGAACTCTGCTTTACATGGATGGGAAGCTTGTTCCATAGACAGGGTAGTCTCTGGGATACATATCTATCTCTCTAGCAGGTCCTATTTATATCACAGGCAAGGTTTAAGTCTTTGGAACGGGTAATTCTGGTGCTGTTTATTTGGTGGATATGCTGGAGGTCCATCAGAGTGGGGTCTGACAATGCCCTGTAAGCCAGGCATAGACCTCCCCTAAAAAGCCTTGTGTTAATTTCTTTACAGTTTTCTTCATTCAATAATTCCATGATGGTATTTGATTTCTCCCATTCCTTTCCCTTCCTGCCCTGGGTTTTTGTGATAAGACTTTATCTTTTATTAATTTAGCTGCTCAGTAATAAATCATATTTACTTTTGTTATATCGCATGCATTTCTATGAACAGTCTTGATTACTTTTGCTCACTTGTTTTATCAAACTTCTAACTTTTTGGGTTGCATTGACTTTCTGTAGTCTATTTCTTTCATTGATCTTAATATGTCTATCTATCTCTATTAAATCAAGCAACTCTTCTCTTAGATCATTTTCTTCTAAACTGAGGGCACATTCTTTATTTTCCATTTCCTGCAGGCATTCTACAGAAAGTTCTAGAACACCAGAACCAACACTGAAGGGTCCTCTCTGAAGGATTCAAATGGATCGCATAGATTAAAGTCATCTATTAAATCGCCTAAGAGGGTAGTAAGACCTGTGGGTTGTTTGTTAGCCTTGCATGTCCTATCCAATTCAGGTCTGTTAGTCATGTTCCAGTCCCCACACAAAATCAGTAGATTATGAAATTTTTCTAGAAGTGTATAAATTTCATATAAGAAAGAGGATTGGTACATACAAGGACCATAAACATTTAAAATAAGGATTTCTTTATTGCAGAAGGGAATAGAGCATGTTAGGTAACACCACCTTCCATTAGGATCCCACTCACTTGCTAGTAATGATCCTTTAAAAGAGTTTTTAACAATTATGGCTACTCCTTTAGAATCCGTGCAGTTCCCAGCAGATATTATTTGTTTAATCCCTTTCTTTATGGCATCCTTTTCCCATTGTTCTTTTGTCATGTGAATTTCTTGAATACGAGTTATCTCGAAAGGTGGATTTGTAGGTTAAATGCAACACTAGGTTCTTTTTCTTATTATTTTGTAGACCCTTAACATTCCATGATTCCAACGATACCATTAGGGAGTTATTTTGGTAATCAGATCATTTTTAATGGAGTTAGATAGGATGAAAAGAGAAGGTATGTTTGAGTTATAGAGCATTATATAACCAAGGTACCAATAATTAAGGGTGTTTTTAGATAGATCAAACAAATAGTGATAGTAAGAGAAAGTGACAACCACCCCTTTCAGACCTCCTCCTTTAGAATCCGTGCAGTTCCCAGCAGATATTATTTGTTTAATCCCTTTCTTTATGGCATCCTTTTCCCATTGTTCTTTTGTCATGTGAATTTCTTGAATACGAGTTATCTCGAAAGGTGGATGTGTAGGTTAAATGCAACACTAGGTTCTTTTTCTTATTATTTTGTAGACCCTTAACATTCCATGATTCCAACGATACCATTAGGGAGTTATTTTGGTAATCAGATAATTTTTAATGGAGTTAGATAGGATGAAAAGAGAAGGTATGTTTGAGTTATAGAGCATTATATAACCAAGGTACCAATAATTAAGGGTGTTTTTAGATAGATCAAACAAATAGTGATAGTAAGAGAAAGTGACAACCACCCCTTTCAGACCTCCTCCCGAGCATATCCACATCCTACTGCTATCTGAAAGAGATAATGGAAAACTATTTACAGTTCTAACTATTATACAAAAAAACTTCAATTGTTCCAAGATCCATCTGACTACACACACTAAAACTTCCCACTCTGTGTTAACGATAAACGGATTATACCAGAATATAAGCATTTACATGTACTAGCTAAGTAAAGTGGATAACATAATCCTCATAATATTGGCGGTGATGACATTTTAAGGATAATTTTAGAGCTGTCATATTTAATACTAGAAGATTACTTTTCCAATACAAAGTGGATGACACCTTCATTTAAAGCACATAATAGACAAGTGTACCGTTATAGTTCCTAGACAGGCGTTTAAACAATTTATTTGTATTAACTGATAGATACTACTACTAGATATTAGTTTTAGATATTAGTAGATATACTATCTACTGTTCCAAAGTGAATAAAGCCTGTGAATCCTAATGAAAAGTTTCAGCAAAATACAGTGAAAGGTGAACAATATACTGTACACAGATTAGTAGGGTATCGGACAATTTTAAAGAAACTTAAGTTTCTAATGACAGTACTATGACCATTCCATAGAGAAAGATTATTATAACATGACCAAGTTATGGTTGTGACATCCAGTCATCAGCTTCCACTTATGTGGTACAAATGCTCAAGTAATGCTTCCATGCTGCAAATGAACAACTTTTGTCCAGTTGGCTATCAAGATAGCGGTATCAAAAATGCACACACATATCCCTTTTTTCTTAACTATTCACATCTGCTTTTACAGCAAAGGAGAAGACACCATTCACATTTTTATCTGGTAGATACCAGGAAGATGAAGTACCACCATTTTATTACACTAAATCCGATAATTAAGCAATACAGACCATCAAGAAGCACAGTTAAAGCACCGGGGAGATTAACCAAGCCACCCCAACCCATGTTTCAAAGTACTGATAACCTAAAGTCTCCAGATCTAGCAATGTACTCAGACATGGTAAAGACTGAGGGCAAACAGTATTACAGAAAATGCAGCTAAATTAAACATTTGACGGAAAGCAGAAAATACCAAATGCACCCAATGCAGTGTCTAAAACAAACTTCTACAAACAGCTTATTTTTAAGGCTTATACAAATGCGTTCAAAAGTTGGAAAGTGCCTCATTTCAGCAGTCGGGGGGGGGGGGCATGTCACTGAAACTTTTACATAACTGAAATGCGGAAACACAATGTTGTTAACACAATTTTAGTAAAACATTTTAAAAGTATTCAAGCAAAAGCACATTAGTGGTGGACAAAATTCAGTCAAAGGATTTGATGTTCATTCATGACATCAACAAGGTATGACAAATGCAGGTCAAAAACTTTGGCTAGTTTGTCTATGATATACAAGACGTTATAATACTAGGATGTACTTCTGTCTGCTGATGCTACTAATGAGAACAGTAAAATGAGTGCTTCTGTTAAACTAAAAGCAGTAATACTTAAGGTTGGTAACAGTTCTTGAAAGTAATTGGTGTCTAATGCAAGTTTTATGTATTGACCAGTAACTTGAGAGTTGAGGTTACCCAGTGGCTGTACAGCAGAAACCACAATTTGTTGCCATGGTGATAGGTACTTCTAATTGGCAGCTAATTCTGTGGCATACTGTGTAACAGTTCTCAAAAATCACAGTCGTGTTTCACCAAAGTCGTGTTGCATACAAAGCAAAAACAGTGCATCCTTTGAGACTGAATATGTCAGCACAATGTCTATATCAGTGATGTACTGGGGATAACGTACTTATCTGAAGTAATCCATTTATGTATGCAGCTTGCCTTAACTTTAGCAAGTTATGAAAAGATGAATTATCTAATTATTTCCCCTTTTTTCAAGTAATGTTCTTCCTTTCTGAAAGGAGAGGGCATTGTTCATATACTTTGGTTTAACACGACTGTGATTTTTGAGAACTGTTACACAGTATGCCACAGAATTAGCTGCCAATTAGAATTGTGATGGGATACCTGAACCAGCGAGGTTGGTTAAATGTTTGGAGTACTTTAGTGCTAAACATCGACACTATTTCAATAAGAAAGGCAGTGGGTTGTTACTGTTTGCTGGACCTGACAGTTTTGTTATGCTTAATGTGATTGGAAGGGTTGTTTATGGGACTGACCACTGGGTTTTGAATTTAAATTAGCCAATATACTTCCTGTCAGGGAGTGATTTTTGCCCTGGTTTTACTAGATTTACTTCAGTCTGGAGTCATTTAGGCTTCATGTAATTTTCCAGGTTTTAGTAGCATCTTATTTATAATTCTCAATGTGGATAACTGTAACTTACAACACTGCTGTTTGCTATTGGTTTCACTTTTGCACTAACTTCTACAGGCTCTCCCTGTCATGCATTTTTTTTAATTTGCTGGGTTGGCCATTAATTGGATCGGATTTCCTTTCATTTGCTATTTGACTACGGAATTTAGTACATTTAGGAAAGTTGGGTCAAAAACCTGGACTGCATTATCTAATCCGTTACGCTTTAGGTGGTTTCACCGAGTGAAACTGAAAGATTAAATCTGGTGAGATTTCTGTTTGGTACATTGAATATTACTGTCTATCTTAGTAATTATCCCTATATTATGAATGTGAGGTGGTGATCAATAATGGGACTGGGTAGTATGTCAAAGTGTATTCATTAGATAATATACAGTCAGAAGTACATTTGCTGGTAGGTGTAATTCTTGCTGGTGTTTGAATTAGTTGTGCAAAGTTTAATAGGTTTATTCTTGGGACAGCTGCTCAAAAATATTTTGGCCAATCACTGAGGTCACTTTATAATGGATATTAGTGGACAGTACATCCTCAGCTATAGCTGTTACTGTTTGGGGGATGTAAATGGAGAAAGTATAAATTTTAACATTAGCTACCAGGAGCTCTGTTTTGTGGGTTGCTTTAATTTCTGCATGACAGATTTCATTTATATAAAATTAGGGCTACTGCTTGTTTCCAAGTTTGTTCTAGTTTTAACAGATCATACCCTGCTGCAGTCATTTCCTTTCTTGTGTGTGGAGCTTACCAATGTTTTACAGACGGAGGATATGCTTGGGAATAAGCAGCTGCAAAGGCATGTAGTCAGGTAATTTTGTTACAGATTTTGGGAGAGCTTTATTCCTTGGCTATGGTTACAAAGAATGGATATCTGTGAAGGGACTATAGACAGGGTCACTCCTCACAGCAATGTAAATATGGGTACAGGTGTCCATTAGTTTCTAGTCTGTAAGCAGAATGAAGTGTGTGCATAGTTAAGGCACTCTAGTGGCTTTAGTACATTATGTAGTATTGTGAGATCAAGACCAAAATTTAAATTGTTAAACAATATAAAATTGACAAAAATATACAGAAGTGCTATAACACAAAGAGGCAATACATCTTAATTTTTTAAAATTATAGCTGGTGTAGATCATAGACTGAGTACCCTGGCAGGCTAATTATTTGATGGTGAAAAATATGGCTCTACGTGATTCAGTTGTGTTGACTGATGTCACCAAATGGATATTTGCCAGTCATAAGTGGGTTGAGGACCCAGCCTACTCATACCCAACTCCAGGGACCCATGCCAACAGTGGACAAATTCATGTTTGGCACGTTGATTTATTTAACTGCTACACTCAATGTTGGTTCACTGACAGGATGCAGCTTGGAGTGGATAACATAAGTAGGAGGAGGCTAGACACCCTATTTATCCAGCAGAAAAGATGGAGATGCAGTGGAAAGACACTTGGCTTGGGATCCAAACTCTACTACTCAGGACAGACTAGAAATGTTGTGGGAATTGTGGTGAGAGAGAAGCTTCAAAAGACAATGAGGGATGGCATCAGAATTAGTGAGACTCATGGCAATCAGACTCGTGTGTAACAGGGTAGTATTCATAATCTCAGTCTATAACCAACAGCTGGGTTGAGATTGTGTGAGAGGGGAAGAGTGCATTCAAACAGCAGTTGCAGAGTCTACTAGAAAAAGCAAGACATGAACTGGTGTTGATAATGGATGACCAGAATGCACATATTGGAACAGAGAACAAGATACAAGGATTGACTGGGTCCACATGGCTGGAGCAACAGGAATAAAAAAGAGGCCACTCTAGCCTTCTGGCAAATGGCTTGATAGTGACCAACACATGGTTCAGCAAGAGTCACAAGGTCACATGCATGCTGGTCACTCTTGTAACACAGACTTCCTATTAGTAAGGAAAGGGCAGTGGAACAGAATCAACAAAGTCATCCCCCAGTGAACAGGCAGCCTACAGCATAAACTACTGGTTGCCACAATCAGCTGTGAACAATGGTCAGAGAAGGCTCTAAGGTCAGACACTAAATTAAAGTCAAGAAAGTCAACTGGGGAGAAAGCACAACAGTTCAGGAATTACTCAGGGCTCGGGCACCTCAAGAAGAGGAAGAAATAAGTGCAACTGAACAAGAATGACAGTGCCTCAAAGCAGCATGTGTGAAGACTTGCAAAACAGAACAGACATGGCAGAGCCAGGTAATGGAAATATGGAAAGATGGTGGTGGAATGTAAAATGCAGGAAAAAGTTGGAGAAAGAGATGGACCAGGCTAGGAAGGAATGTGGGTTGGCTAATAAATACAGAGGTGTTGAAATAGCAAAGTACAAGGTATCAGACACACTCTACCAGCTTCTGAAAAAAGTGACCATTTCAGGTTGCAAGACAAAGAGAAAGAAAAGGATGGTCAGAGACCCTGCATGAGGGATGCCAGCAGCTACCTGTTCACCACCCCATTTGGATAAAGAAAACCTCACAGATGATGTACTGCCCAATACACACCCTATGATGAAAGAGGCGCCACCTACCATGGAAGCAGTAAAAACAGCACCAAGGAAAATAAAGTCAGGGAAAGCAGCTGTCCCAGATGACATCACAGCAGATATGATAAAGATGTTGGGCGAGACGTTGGAGAAATGGCTCAATGGTAGTCATAGCAGTATGGACAGAAAGGTGCATCCCAGATGACTGGAGAACAAGCGTACTAATGCCAGTGATCAAGAACAAAGGAGACATTCAAAACTGTGGGCAGTACAGAGCTATAAAACTGCATGAAAATACTGGAGATGGTGACAAATATGCAGAGTAGTAAAAAGTAAGATAGGAGATGAACACTTCAGATTCAATTCAAGATGCAGCACAACTGACCATATACTTCAGAAGAAGCTAGAGACGAGTCCAACTGTACATTCCTAGACTTGCAGAAAGCATGAGATAAGGTCCCAAGAAAGCTGATTTGGGTAGTCCTGTGGTGGTCTGAAGTCCCAAAAACATTGGTAGAATTAGTGCAGGCTATGTACAAGGTCCCAAAGTCTCAAGTATGAACAGTGTTCAGTCTCAGAGAGGGGTTCTCAGTGGGAGTGAGTGTGCTTCAGAGTTCAACTCTTTATTCATACATTAGCAAACCAGCCAGAGGAAACAGATCAACAAAACTGCTGTATGTAGACAATGTGGCATTACAGGCAAATCTGAGCAGGAAGTTCAGCAAATGAAAGGGAATAGAATGCAACACTGAAAGCATATGGAAAGAAAGAGTACAAATAATACTGTTGTAATGGCAACAAATGGAGAAAAATCACAAGAAGGTGAAAATGGAGTTAGAAAGTAAAGTAGTGGGACAGGTTAACAGCTTCAAGGACTGGGGGGATGTTAAAGAGAAGGAAGTCTAATTGAGGAGGTCAAAGCTAGAATTAGAGGGTCTGTAGCCAACTTGCACAGAGTGTCAGGAGATGTGTATGACAAAAGGATGCCAAAGAAGCTGAAAATAAGGTGAAAAACTGTGGTGCAACCAGTACGACCAGACGGCTGTGGCAGGGGATACAAGCTATAACAGACTACAAGCCTGTTTCCTCAAAATGTGAGGACATCAAATTCCTGAATGAACTTAACTCCTTCAGTAGGTCTGATGAGGGGAACACCGTGGCAACTAAACTACCCATCAAACAAAATGAGGAAGTACTATGCTTTAACCCAGTGGAAGTCCAAAGGATCCTAAGCAGGGCAAATCCCAGAAAAGCAGCTGGCCCCAATAACATTTAAGGGACAGTGCTCAGAGACTGCTCTGCTCAACTGTCAATAGTACTTGGACCTTTTCAACATCTGTGCCAGGCCCAAGTACCAAGGTGCTTCAAAAATACTACTACCAAAGAAACTGCAACCAGCTAGTCTAAATGACTACCATGCTTAGAGCAGCTGATCCAGGATCACCAGGACCGGTGCTACCATTTTGGGGGCCCCCAGCAAGATTCAAGACGGGGGCCCTACTCAGGAGAATATCAAGTGTGACCACACTGCCATCATACCCCCTTCCCTGTCAAGCTCATTCAGCACCATTTTACCACTATAGTGTCACTACATTCAGATTAAGAATTGATGTGCCAAGGTACACACTGGCATTTAGTACCAATGTTACATTATGACAAACCCCTGTACCACAGCAAGGTAGCTACTCACAGGTACACATACTGACTGGCACTTAGTATCAATGTTACATTATGACAAACCCCTGTACCACAGCAGGGTAGCGACTCACAGGTGCATGGACTGGCATTTGGTACTAATGTTAATTATGACAAACCCCTGTACCACAGCAAGGTAGTGACTTACAGGCACACACACTGACTGTCATTTAGTACCAATGTTACATTATGAGAAACCCCTGTACCACAGCAAGGTAGCGACTCACAGGTACACACTGACTGGCATTTAGTACCAATGTTACAACCACAGCAAGGTAGCGACTCACAGGTGCACACAGCAAGGTAGAGACTCACAGCTTTGGACATCTCTCTCTCCAAGCTCTGTAACCACCTGACCTGAGAAGATGATTAGAATGTCCAAACAATTTGCATGCAAAGCACAAACAGTGCATCCTTTGAGACTGAATATGTCAGCCAAGTGCGTTTTGCTCTCTCCATTAGGCAGCACATAGAAATAGTTCTCCGATATAAATCTTCTTCTCTGCTCATTGACTGGGAACTGTGGTAACACCACTTGCACAGGTCCATGCTGAATGGTAGCTACCCTAAACTCATCCCTTATCAAGTCTGGACAAGTTCCTAGATCCTCAAAAGATATACCTGACACTCCCTGCAAGTCATAGGCCACATCTGTCACTACGGAAGTATGGCTTCCTTCTGTATCAAAGTCTGGTGATCCAGGCAACACCTTTACAGTTGAATCTGCATTTGTTGGCATGCTTTCACCCATGCCAATGGCTGTAGGTACACAGGAGGTAGCCTGTGGTGTAGCTGCAAGAGAGTGGTCACTTTCTATTGGAAGGATGCTGGACTCACAGTGGTCAGACAGTAATACAGAATAATTGTGTTGTCCTGAAGGCAGACTTTTTCCTGAATCTCCCCTCTCTGATGACCCACAGAAAAATTTCATAATGGAACCCTATATCTTTGCATTCTCATTCCTCTGTTGCTTAAGCTTTCTTTTTGCTGCTCCTGACAAATATGTATGCTTCATCTTTAACTGGGAATGGAAGTAAAGCAGAATTACTACACATGCAGACAGAGTCCTTTTGTCATACTGTTAGTAAAAAGTACTACACATCAGGTACATGTTATGCAACTTTCTTTGACCTACCTGGACTGCATAATGACAAACATTAGCATTCCTAACACATTCTAAGGATGGTATTACACTGTAGGCTGAACTGAAGAGAAACAAGGACCAGTAGGCCAAAAAACTGCAGTGCAGCCATATAAACCAGAAAAATAGATTAGGTTCCAACATCACGTTACTATAACTGCAGGCACAAAAGAACAAGCAACCTAACACTGAATGCTGTTCATAAACAAGATATACAATATGCAGTATTGTACCGTAGGCTGAACAACTGCTGAGTAACAGTAACCACTAATGAAAAACTAATATCAGCAATAGGTACAATTGAAGTCCATTACAAAATAAATATTGCATAATGACTTGCATTGACATCAGTCACTATTGAACCGCAGGCAGAAAGACTGAAGAGTGACTAACCAGTAGGCACAAAAAAGTAATGAAAAAGGCCCAAGTTACAGTTTTATGTTAAATACCTAACACTAGAGGTGAACTTGAGTTTTTCTACACAATTCTTCCCCATTCATCCCCTCAAACATGTGAAGAGGCCCCAAACGAAGCAAAAGATTGATATTACAAGCTCTCTGGAACAGACTAAAGTCTGAAAGAACTAATGACTAGGAGAGGCACAAGTTTGAAGGGGAACACACCAAACTATGAGGCAAGAGAAATGTTACGGTATAAGAAAAGACTACACATGCCCACTACCTCTCAATCTCTTAGCACACTTGAACCAAAATCATTGGTTGAATAAAGGAGTAAAATCATGGATTTGCTAGAAAACCTCATTTCTGAGGGATGTAGAAGTGGCACACACATTGGGAGACATTCCCACAACACCCCCTTAGCACAGGATCTGTGTACAAAAGCATAAAGCCAGGGAATGTACCATGCATTACGTGGAGGATATGAAACATGGTCCATTTCTGCTAGTAGCCTCAGCCCTCCGCATTGTGTTATGCAATCATTTTGAGAGAGAGAGAAAACAAGCCAAAAACCAAAAACATGTGGACACATTCTTGCAGGCCCCATCAACCTCCTACTGTCAACATAATTCAGACAGCCCAAAATAACTGGAGAAGGTGTAACATCATGGATAGTTTAAAACATTACTATAAACATGGATAGCAGAGCAGTGTTTGCAGTAGTATGCATTAAGATATCAGTACATTCTATGGAATTCTCACCCCCCCCACGCACACACACACACACACACACAGCCTCTGCACAATAATCCTGGATAAAGTGAAAACCAAAAACACAGGCGTAGCATTAACAATGTGCTTACAGTGCGTGGACCTACATTAAAAATATTACAGGCAAACACTGAATGTTGCAACATTTGTCACAGCCGCTAACTACACTCCCAACATTAAGCTTTTTAAACAATGTAACCTCCATCCAATCAACCTCCAAATAGCATAATGCAAACATCCAAAAATAACTGCAAAACAAGCTGCATCCTCAGGGATAGTTAAACAGTACTATAAACTTAGACAGCAGAACAGTGTTTGCATTAGCATTCATTAAGATATCAGTACATTCTGTGGAATTCTTACCCCCCCCCCCCCCCAAAGTCTCGGCACAATTTTGGATGAAGTGAAAACAAAAAGGTGTAGCATTAACAATGTGCTTATGCAGTCTGTGACCCCCAATTAAAAAAAAACTCCAGGCAAACAATGGACACTGCAACATTCTCATTGGCCCTAACCACACTCCCAAACTTTCAATACAATAACTATGGACAACAAAAAATAAATTGAAGTCATTGCAACAAGGCGTAACATCAAGGACAGTTAAACAGTACTATAAACACAGATAGCAGAACAATGTTTGCATTACCATGTATTAAGATATCAGTACATTCTGCAGAATTCTCACCCCCCCACCAGTCTCTGCACAATTTTGGATGCCCAAGACTATTGACTTAGACAGCACCTCACAAGACTGCCCACCTATTCCTGCTCTAGCCAACTAGAATATCCTTCTCTGTCCCATTATTTATCTCCCCTCCTTTGTGTCACCCCTATCCCATTCTCTCTACCTTGTACATATACAGGCCCAGAGCAATTATTTCCCCACTAGCTTAGCATACAGCATAGATATTACCAAAAAAAAAAAAAATAATGAGCCAGCGCAACCTCTTGCCCCAAATAGCTAACATACAGACACTCCTAACCAATGGGCAATCAAAATTAAATGTACATTACATTTCACATTCCCTTATATTGTCCCTCGTACAGATAAACCAAACTTATTTTACATATTCCTAGCACTTGTATACTAAGATAAGCATTTCTCCCTGGGCCCCCACTGAAAATGGGTTCTATCCCAGCAGACTATCCAGTAAACAAATGTAAAATAAGTAAAGTAAAACTGGTACAACCACAGCCCCTCACCCACAAATCCTCTTAGCACCAACACATCGCTATACAAAAGTAAAATAAAACTGATACAACCACAGTCCCTCACCCCCAGCCACTTAACACAAGAACTCCACATAAAAGCAAATTAAAACTGGTAAAACCAGTCCTCACCTCAGTCCTCATAGCACAAGAACACCACACAAGTGAAATAAAACTGGTAAAACCACAGCCCCTCACCCCCCCATCCTCTTACCACCAAAGCACTACACAACCAGTCCTCACCTCCCCAATCCTCATAGCACAAGAACACCACAAAAGTGAAATAAAACTGGTAAAACCACAGCCCCTCACCCCCCTCCTCTTACCACCAAAGCACGACACAAACAAATAAAACTGGTACAACCATAACCTCACCCCCACCCTTTTAGCACAAAAACTCTACACAAAACCAAAATAAAACTGGTACAACCACAACCCTCCCTCCCGTCCTCGTAGCACAAAACTAGAATAAAACTGGTACAACCACAGCTCAAAAATAAAACTAGTACAACCACAGCCCTCACCCCCCCCCCCAAACCACCTAGCACAAGAAATATGCACAAAACACAAAATACAATCACCCCCCCACAAATAATAAAGTTTAAACTAAACCCAAACACTTACCTTTTATGCTGCTTCCAATACTCTGCTCCCTCTTCATGACTGAAGGCTCACCTGCTCTGCTTGTCTTCCTCAGACCACTCAGTCCTTTTGAAATTGCCCTTAAAAGGACATTTTTTCAGACCTTTAGAGAAATTGCCCTTTGGACAGTTGAAAGGGGTATTCTTCAATGACCTCTCCAAAGGTTTGAATCCACTGCTGATCCATTCTCAGATGTAGTCCACCCTCACGCTGGTCCAAACCCGGCTCATCTCCACACTCTGCTGCTCAGGAACACTCCTCTGTTTAAAAACAAAAGAAGTGATCCTTATTTGCCACATGTGCCTTTTTAAAGGCAGTTTGTACAAGAAGTGCTTTGCAAGGACCAATCAAGTCCTTGCTTCATCACTTCCTACTTTAAAAAAAGAAGAAAAAAAAAACAAGAACTTAGTTCGCAGGCTGAAAATCAAGAACTTAGTTCGCAGGCTGCTGCAGTCAATCAGATCCCTTGTTTCAGTGAGCAGACCTGATTGAGTGCAGCTTGCCAGCGAATCAAAAAAAAACCCAAGAAACACAGTTCTGATTTTCACGGTGACATCAGGGAACTATGAGGACGTCCATGAGGAGCCGAGCTGAGGAACAGTAATGGTCGGAGCAACCCACGGCTGCTGGATGGGGCCTTCATTCACGGGGAGGAAATTGGGGGCTCCCAGCGGTGGCAGGTTTCATGGGTGCCTAACACTGGCTATGAGGACCACCTATCTGCAAGACTACCACCATCACTAGACCCGCTTCAATTTGCCTACAGGGCCAACTGCTCTATAACAGATTCCATCTCATTTGCTCTTCATGAATCCTTGGCACAGCTTAACAAAAAGCATTATGTAAGGATGCTGTTCATTGATTTTAGCTCCACCTTTAATAAAGTCATTCCTCAACACCTAATTGAGAAGCTTATCCAACTGAGCATTAACAGCCACTTATGCAACTGAATCCTGGACTGTCTCTTTGATAGATCCCAAAAAGTATGCATAGGCAACACCACCTCAAGGAGCTTAACACTAAGCAAATCAACACCTGCACTTCTTGTGAAAGTTGAGGAAAGCTCTTCTCCCATCCTATATCCTCAAAACCTTCAAGGGGGTACCAATGAAAACACCTTGACTAGTACACTCTGTCTGGTTCGGGAACCGCAAAGCCTCAGACCGAAAGGACCTACAGAAGGTGGTGAAGGTAGCGGAGATCATTGGATCCCCACTTCCAGCTCTGCAGGCCCTATACAAAGCACGATGCATTGGCACAGCCGGAAAAATAATCAAAGACCACACACACCCTACACATGGACTGTTTTCCTGCTTATCTTCAGGAAGACAATACTGTAGTATGTGTTGCAAGTCCTCCAGGTTTAGAAGGAGCTTATTCCCACATGCTATCAAACTGATGAATTCTACAATATATCAATAGCTGGTGACCAGAACAAATCAGTAGTACAACTATCTTCTTGTGCAATACCTACCTCAAGGTGCTTTAAAAGTGCAATCAGTAGTAATTCTACATTCTGTACAATATATTTATGCTATTCAGTATATTCCGTACACTCTGTGCAATAACTGCTTTTCTACACGTGCAATATTTGATGAAGACTGCTACCAGTGTTATAATGGTATCTCAGATCTTGTCAGTCTTCTTTGGTATATGTATATGCTACTGCAGTGTTTTATGTCCTTGTTATTCTCTGTGGTTGTATGAGATGCATGCACTTAGAACTGAAGCAACGTAATTTTGTTTAACTTGCATTGTGTGTGGGTCTGAATGACAAAGTTTACTTTGACTTGATTTTAGAGATACAGAAACATGGACAGTAAAGGCAGTGCAGTTGAGGAAGTTAGAGGGGTTGAAGTGCCCGAGATGGATTGCTGGAGGCATACTCTGGGACAGACGAAGAAATGAGGACTTCCCAAGAGTAGAAGCCAAAGTAGCTCCAATTTCAGAAAAAGTCAAAGATTAGATTACAGCACGGGTGCAGAAAAGCAGAAGATAATCTGAAGAAGATGATTTGTGACAGACAGGAAGAAAGCAGGAGGAAAAGAGGGCATCCCAGCAAAGAGGTGGATGGATTGTGTGAGAGAAAACCTGTGACAGTCAAGCATGAGTGCCGAAGAAGGTAGGAGAGTGTCAATGAACAGAGTTGGCAACAGCTGACACGACACCCCAACCCTATTTTTATAATGGGAAAAAGGGGATTGATTATAGTATTGTATCTTTGTGGAAAGTAACTGTACAATAGAATTTTGTGAAGTTATGACTAATAATAAAAAGTTTTAATACAGCTGGTAGCTACGCACTGACTGACTAGGATGTTAGGGAGTGTAGAGAGAAGGGGGAGAAAAAAACATACACTTTGGTTTACATTAGTAGAGTTAAGTGAGGCAAGTTTGAAAGTTAAGTGCAACTTAAATCCTTCGATCTATGGATAGGAAGGCAAATATTTACTTCAGGACTGACCCCTGTACTACAAACAGAAACCGCTCCTACATGCTTTATTCCATGCAGGTGTCCCCTCAAATTATCTACGATATGATCCCAGTCATTTTGATTAGGAGTAACATGCAATTATTGACCATGGAATGTGAAGGCCAATCTGCAACTAAATGAGATGTTAATTTGAGCATAAAAGGGAAATTGGATAGGCTTAAAATGGCCCACAAGGGCAGCTAGCCTAGTACTTACCTATGAACCTATAAGCCTGTAGTGTTAGATAATTAAGATATACCATTTTTATTGATGATTGTTGGTTTGAGAAGTTAAAATACTCTCCAAGGTTTTACTGGTTTAAGATACCTTCCCCAAACTATTCCCTTTACAAATCATACATTAAACAGCACGCAAGGGCAAACAAGACTGAAAACTATATACTCTTGCTTAAATCCACAACAAAAGGGACTGCAGATATTTCAAAAAGTGATGCACCTTTTCTTAAAGGCAATGCAATGCTAACAATATGAAGTTTCACTAGTAGATAGTCAAACTCAGATGTCCTACTCTACCTCCAAAACTCAGGATCCAGAATTCCACCACCACCCATTTATGCAGAAGTTAAACTGTCTTATGGATAAAAATCTACACACGAAATGCCCCTTTATCAGCTGCTAGTGGCACTGCAAATCCATTGTACTAATGCCACAGCCTCTATCAAACAAATCCATTGATCATATTAACTTCCTGGGTTACTCAACAGCTGGGTCTTACCTGTCATGAGGGCAAATGCATAGCATCAGGTTTCTCCCATTTTTCTTTCCCTCTTGTCTTACATTAAAGGAGGTACAATCCTGTCTACACAAATGCTGCTGCCTGTACGTACTAGCCTGTTATTTTTAGAAGTATTATTCCAAGCACCAGATACAAAACCCTGTCAGTAACAGCTGTGGATGTACAAAAGGGTGTAGAAACAGAATCTGCATGCTTTACTTAATTTAGCCGTGATTCCCAAAACAAGATAAATAAAACTAAGAAACCCAGACTCTAAAATCATAAAGAGCCTTAAAGATAAAGTGCAAACAATGGATCAACGAGAAGTTGAAATACTTCCAAACTGGTCGTTATGCACCTTGACCTCAAGTGAGTCTTCAGTTACTGTGGTCCAACTATGATGCAGTTTGATGTTGAGTAAAACCAAAATCTTAAAACAGTAAAAATGCACCATTTCTGAGTGCTGTAAGACACACAGCCAGAAGTAAATAGTGCTTGTTGACATGCTGACGTCTAGTGGAGCACTATACCTTTTCCAGTAAACCACTAACTACAGTCAGTAATGTCAGACATTAGAATTTCAAGCTTATTGTTTTGGAAATTCATGCTGATGTACAATAACTTGTACATCAGCTTGTAAATGCTGACGTACATGCTATTGCTCAATTAACTAAGGTAGTAAAATGTCCCTGATCAGTCTTTTTGTAGCCCAATTACTGTACATTTTACAGAATTCAACAAGGAAGATGAGAGGTATGGGTGCAATTACAAAAACTCTTATGTGGGATAATAAGGCATGCATCATGGAGCATTACTTCTTGTGTGCACAGGAGTTTTTTTTTTTTCTTTTTGGGGTTAAAAAGAAATGCCAGCTCTCTGTGGTGTTCTCACACTTTCCACTACCGCAGTTAGATTTCTCCAAGTTCTGTACCTAAAGTGTTCCACTAATTCACATCATTAGGGCTGACACATGATTAGTAAGGAGCCCCTCATGGCTGAACCTTTTAAGACAATGGCAAAGATTTTTGGACAACTACATGTTCATCTTTGATTAAGACAATGGCAATAATTTTTGGACAACTACATGTTCATCTTCCATAAGCAACACATCTTTGGCAACTGGGAACACTTGAGAGAAGATGAAGCTGAAATTAAGCCTGACTGTGAAGATGTGTGGTCATACTCTGCACAAATACAGACAATGCAGTGGTGCAAGCAAATTATGTCCCATTATAATTTGCTACTCCCTCATCCATTTGTGCATTTTGAAGATGAAACCTGTTAAAAGGAAAAACAAGTCATACAATGTTAATAGACAACATACCAGAAGGTTTATAAATTCATGTTAACACTACATTTTTAAAGCTTCCACAAAACTGGAAAACATGGCCCAAATTCTCAAGTCACTGTAGGCAACTGCAGGTGGAATACAATAGCAAGAAAGTGTTAACATCTGCAGTAATAGACACCCTTTTCTACAGTGCCAATGAGAAGCATCAACAAGACAGCATAGTCATAGTCTTAACAGACAGGCATGTCACTTTGATATACTTCAGCTATGAAAGAGACTTTCTACTATTTATCTTTGCACACAAAGTTAATAAGACTCAATCATAGTTTGGCAGCACAGAGGACTAAGGCTAGGAGCTGCTTCCTGTGGTACTGGGTTTTGATTCCTTCAGCCTTCATTTGCTTACTGTGTGACCTTGGGCAAGTCATTCCACCAGACACCGCTTTGGGGCAATTAGTAAAATTGGGCTATGCTGCTTAATGGTCTCCTGAACACATTAAAAAGGTATATAAAATAGTACCAACCCACAGCCCACAAGGCAAAACAATGTACCCAACACACTAGTCATAGGTGACTCTATAGTCAGGCACACTGATGTCCCACTCACCAGGCTAACCAAGGAGAAGGTTACTGTCAGTTGTCTGTCAGGTGCCAGGATCCACCACATAACCCATGCACTCAGGTCACTCTACAACAAGTACAAATATGACTCTGTCATTGTCCATGTTGGTGTGAATGACCTGAGATGTACCTCCCTAGAATACATGAAAAGAGACATGGAAGAGCTCTCCAATCTTATAGCCCAGGCAGGTATGAACTTAGCCCAGGCAGGTATGACCTTAGCCCAGGCAGGTATGACTTTAGCCCCGAGTAGCATCCTGCCATCACCCAGAATGATACCGCAGTACAAGGACAAAATGATTGACTTCAACAATTGGCTAAGCTTCTGGTGTCATTCTAAGGGGATCCAGTATCTGTCTGCCTGGGACGACATGGTCGACAGACCACGATGCTTTACCAGAGATGGCCTGCACCTGTCACCCCTGGGATTCCAGATACTGGCTAAGGCTCTTGCTGCCCCTATAGTGCCTTTTTTAGGCAAGGTTCAAATGACAAATTCACCACTGTAACAGGAACAGGCAAGCAAAAACTGAGGGTAATGCTACTCAATGCTAGAAGTCTAAATCTCAAAATGCACTCCCTCGAGGCACTCCTTAAAATGGAGAACATTGATATCTGTGCAGTGACTGAGACCTGGTTCAAGGCTCCAGAGAGCACCCCTGCATTACTAGGCTATAACTCATACCACACTTTTCGGCCACCTAACCTGGATGGGAACACCAAAGGTGGAGCTGTGTCCATATTCATTAAGGATATCCACACCTCCAGGCTAGATGCTCAGCATAATGCATCTGAGGTTATCCAAGTGCAACTAACTCTGCACAAAACTGCAATCCAAATTGTAGCTTGCTACAGATCCCCCACCATGCCCCAGGATTCCCACTCCTCTTTTCTTGATATACTGGAAAATATTAGGGTTCAACCAAATACCTTAATAATGTGCGATTTCAACTACCCCACCATTAACTGGGGAAACTACTCCTGTACCAACTCCTTTGCTCAACGCTTTCTGGAATTCATAAATTCCAATGCCCTGGATCAACTTATCCACAGCCCCACCAGAGGTAACAATATCCTAGACCTAGTCATTACCAACATGAGTGACTGGTGTTCCACACCTGAAGTCAACTCCTCGTTGGTCAGATCCGACCATAAGCTAATCACCCTTGATATCCACATCCCACCCCTGTCCCCCATTAAGGAAATCACGGTAAAAAATTTCTCCAAAGCCAATTTCATGCTTCTTAAGACAGAAGTGGTGAACTTCATGACACCCATGCAGATAGACAATACGGTTATGACTGCTGAATCCTACACAGATGCACTCTATAAGCACTTACATGAGTGCATAGATCATGTTATCCCAAACAGAACCAAGATGCTATCCTCCAGAAAAAGGAAGCCAATCTGGTGGTCCCCTGCCATAAACAAACTCTGCAACAGAAGGAAGAACCTGTTGCAAAAGACAGTAAAATCCCATGAGTGGAGGAGTTCCCTGGTCAGCTTCAGTAAGAAACTGAGATTCCTTATAAGATCCTCCAAAGCTAGCTACAAAAACAAAATCACCACTGATTCTAGGGACAACTACAAAGCATTTTATAGCTATGTCAAGAATATCAATGGCAACACCCAGATCTGCTCTGAGTTACAGCACAATGGCATGAAAATTACAACACCAACTGATATTGCCAACATCCTGGCAGATAGATTCAGTGCTAACTTTACCCCCTCTCAATCCCTAAAGGGCCCATATCTATACAGGAAGAATGCAGAGTCCCTGTAATCACAACTACGCAGGTAAAAGCTGCACTCTCTAAAGCAAAAACACAGCATCCATGGGACCGGACAACATCCCAGGCTGTGTTTTACACAAACTTCAGAACGAACTGGCTCCCAACCTAACCACCATGTTCAATCATAGTCTCACATCAGGCTTTGTGCCCATTGAATGGCACACAGCAACAGTTATCTCAATCCACAAAGGGGGAGCCACCACTGATCCTGGGAACTATTGCCCCATTAGCCTCACAAGCCTTGTCTGTAAGGCCATGGAACATATCATCATGGAACTCATAAACGAAGACATTGGTAACCTCCAAACTCTGGACCCCACCCAGTTCGGGTTTGTGAAAGGCAGATCATGCCTCCTGAACCTGATCAACTTCTTTGAGGCAGTCACCAAAGCTGTAGATGAGGGTAAGGTGGTTCACACAGCCTATCTTGACCTCGCCAAGGCTTTCGACACCATCCTCCATTCTGAATTATAGCTAAACTCACTAAACTAGGTATAAATCCCCATGTCACAAGATGGGTTGCCAATTGGCTCACTGACAGAACCCACACTGTAAAATCTGACTTCAAACCAGTGACAAGAGGAGTACCACAGGGTTCAGTCCTGAGACCTCTTCAGTTAGGTATCTACTTCTCTGAAGTACAGGCTAACACAGAAGGCCTTTGGCTAACAAATTTCGCAGATGACTGCAAACTAGGAGCCATACATGAGTCCCCAAATGATGTGGACATCCTACAGAAGGGCCTCACTGAGACAGATATTTGGTGTCAGAGCCATGGCCTCAAGCTCAATGCCAAAAAGTGCATTGTCATCCCCTTTGGTAAAAACTCTATACCCATGAACTACCACATAATCGGCAGTCTACTTAACACTGAATGTGTGATAAGAGACCTGGGGACCCAGGTGGACAGTAGTCTCTCCTTTGATAATCACATCACCACAGTAGTCAGGAAATCCTTCTACATGGCAAACCTCATCACAAAAGGGTTCTCATCTAGGAAAAAATAGGTCATTATTCCCCTCTACTCAACACTCATTAGACCCATTATAGAGTACAACGCCCCTTTTGGAATGTACCTCACAAGACATCTGCAGCAGCTGGAAATGCCACAGAAGTACCTCACAAAGAGGATTACTGGCCTCAAACAGATGCCCTACATTGACTGTCTCAAAAAACTCCAGCTTTACTCCGTAGCATATTGCCTACTCCGAGGTGATCTCTGCCTAACATATAATGCTATGTCAAACCCAGATGTGTTGGACATGCTACACCTAAAGAAATCCCAATCCCTCTGAGCTACACACTCTAGGAACCTAAACCTTGTCACCACAATAAACAGGACATGCTGGAGGGATAAATTCCTGTCCCAGAGACTTCCCATACTCTGGAACAAGCTATCCATCTATGTCAAGCAAAGTTCCTCATTATCAGTCTTGAAGAAAAATCTTGATAAGTGGATGGGAAATAGGAAATACACCCCGGGGATCACTTCTGTGGCTCTGCTCCACAGGGGCACAAGAAAATAACTTTCTTGGGTGGCATAAGTCAGGGAACCTTGTTGGGTAGGCTTACTTAGGCCCTTGGGCTGATAACCTAGTACCTACCTAGCTATGAATAAACGGAATAAAAAAGATTTCAAACAAAGGTCGCCATTCGCAACTTTACATAATAGGAACTTTAAGTCTACAGGTTCATAGGTAGGTACTAGGCTATCTGCCCGGAGGCATTTATAAGCCTAGCCAGAATGTGTTGGCTTTCGCCGCCTCCTTAGATTAGTTCCCTGTGCCTCTGCCCAGCAGAGCCATTGAAGTGATCCCTGGGGTAAACTTTCAGTTTCTTGTCCACTCGTCAAGGTTTCTCTTGAAGAGGGTTAGTGAGGAGCTCTGCCTAATGTAGATTGGAATCTTGTTCCAAAGTATGGGAAGTCTCCGGGACAGGACTCTATCCCTCCAGCACGTCCTATTTATTGTTGTGGTGAGGTTTAGATCCCTGGAGCATGTGGCGCGAGGGGATATGGTTTTCTTTAGGTGGAGCTTGTCCATCAGTCCTGGGTTTGACATGGCCTTGTATGTCAGGCAGAGATCACCTCTGAGTAGGCGGTATGCAACCGAGTACAGATGGAGTTTCTTCAGTCGAGCTGCATAGGGCATCTGCTTGAGGCCAGTGATCCTCTTGGTGAGGTACTTCTGTGGTCTTTCCAGTTGTTACAGGTGTCTTGTAAGGTACATCCCAAATGGGGCATTGCACTCTATGATGGGTCTGATGAGTGATGCGTAGAGGGGCCCAATGACCTCCTTCGATCTGGATGCAAACCCTTTTGTGATTAGGTGGGCCACATAGAAGGATTTTCTAACCACTTTGGCAATGTGATTATCAAAGGAGAGGTTACTATTTACGTGGGTCCCCAGATCCCTCATTACATTTTCCGTATTTAGGGAGCTACCACCTATATGGTAGTTTGTGGGTACTTTGTTTTTTCCAAAGGGGATGACTATGCACTTTTTGGCATTTAGCTTGAGGCCATGGTTTTGACACCAGGTATCTGTCTCAGTGAGACCCTTTTGGAGGATGTCTGTGCCAGCCAGAGAGTCAATTATAGCCCTAGTTTGCAGTTGTTTGTGAACTTGGTCAGCCATAGTCCTCCTGTGCTTGCCTGTACCTCTGAGAAGTATATGCCAAACAGGAGGGGTCCTAGGACTGAGCCCTGGGGAACGCCAGTTGTAACTGGTTTAGAGTCAGACCTAGCTCCCGCAACTCTTACCATGTGGGTTCTGTCCGTGAGCCAGTTGGCAACCCATCTCATGACATAGGGGGTTTATGTTCAGGCTGGTGAGCTTGTCTATAATACCTGAGTGGGAATGGTGTCGAAGGCCTTTGCAACGTCTAGGTAGGCTGTGTGGACCACCTTTCTCTCATCTATAGCCTTGGTAACTATCTGAAAGAAGTCCACCAGGTTTAGGAGGCATGATCTGCCCTTAACAAAGCCGAAATGGGTAAGATCCAGTGTTTGGAGGTTCCCAATGTCTCTGTTAATGAGATCCATGATGATGTGCTCCATAGCTTTGCAGACCAAGCTAGTCAGACTTATACGAATATAGTCCCCAGGGTCTGCTGTGGCTCCACCTTTGTGGAGCGGAATAACTGTTACTGTGCGCCACTCTGTGGGCACACACCCTGTGGAGAGACTGAATTTAAACAGTGTGTTTAGGTGAGGGGTTAGTTCATCTTTGAGCTCATGTAGGACGCAGTCTGGGACACTGTCTGGTCCCATTGATGCTGTGTTTTTGGTTTTGGAGAGGGCTGTTTTAACCTGAGTGTCTGTGATTTCAGGGGCACTACATTCTTCTTGTATAGTTATGAGCCCTTTTGGGGATGAGAGGGGGGTGAAGTTTGCACTGAACCTGTCTGCCAGGATGTTGGCTATATCAGTCGGTTCAGTGTATTTTGTGCCATTCTGCACTAACTCCGAGCAGATCTGAGAATTGCCACTTAGATTCTTGACATAACTAAAGAATGCCTTGTGGTTATCTTTGGAGTCCATGGCAATTTTTCTTTTGAAGCTAGCCTTGGATGATTTTATGAGGGAATGTAGTTTCTTGCTGATACTGATCAGGACTGTCTTCCCTTCTTGGGATTTTACTCTTTTCTGTACTAGTCTAGTTTCCTCCTTCTATTGTATAGCTTGTTTATGTCAGGGGTCCACCAGACTGATTTCCTCTTCTTGGAGGAGTGAGTCTTGGTTTTGCTTGGGGTAGCATAATCCACGCATTCTTGTAGGTGCCCATAGAGTGCATTAGTAAAGGATTTTGCAGCTTGGACAGCATTATCCTTTAGCATGGGGGCTTTAAAACTTCCCACCTCAGTCTTAAGTAACGTGAAGTTTGCTTTTGAAAAGTTTTTCATGGTGGTTTCTTTGACCGGGGGTGGTGGCGGAATGTGGCTATCCAGATTGATTAGTTTATGGTCAGATCTAACCAGCGAGGGGATGACCTCCGGTGTGGAACACCGGTTGCCCATGTTGGTGATGACCAGGTCCAATATGTTGTCACCTCTGGTGGGGGTGTTGACCAGTTGATCCAGGGCATTTGAGTTTATAAATTCTAGGAAATGTTGGGCAAGGGAGTTTGTTCTTGAGTAGTTCTCCCAGTTAATGTTTGGGTAATTGAAATCTCCCAATATCAGGGTGTTTGGTAGGACCTTTATGCTTCCCAGTGTTTCCAGGAATGCAGAGTAGGGGTCCTGGGACATGGTGAGTGATCTGTAGCAAGCTATAATTTGAATAGCAGTTTTGACCATTGTTAGCTGCACGTGGCTGATCTCTGAAGCATCATGCTGTGCCACTAACCTGGAGGTGTGGGTATCCTTGATGAATATGGATACTCCCCCGCCTTTTGTATTTTGGTCTGGGTTTTGTAGCCGAAATGTATGGTATGAGTTGAGGCCTGGTAGTGCTGGGGTGATCTCTGGAGCCTTAAACCAGGTTTCTGTTACTGCACATATATATTGATTTTCTCCATATTGAGGAGTGCCTCGAGTGCATGCATTTTGAGGTTTAGACTTCTGGCATTGAGTAGCATTACCCTCAGTTTTTTGTTACTTGTGCTATTTACAGCGGTGTGTTTGTCTTTTGAGCCTTGCCTAAAAAAGGCAATATGGGGGTGGCAAGAGCCTTGGCCAGTATTCAAAAGCCTAAGGGTGACAGGTGCAAGCTGTCTCTAGTGAAGCAGCGTGGCTTGTCGAGCATGTCATCCCAGGCTGACAGACACTGGATCCCCTTTGAATGACACCAGAAGCTTAGCCAATTGTTGAAATTGATAATTTTTTTCTCTGTACCGTGGTATCATTCTTGTATTATGTATTAACTATGTAATAGTTTTTATACATGCAGCATATTATGTGTTCGCACCCCTCCCCTAAAGAATTGTGATTCTCAGCGTAAAAGTGTAATACTTTTTTTACAAATGCAGCATATTCTGGGTTAGTTTGACTAGGTAAATTTGTTTGGATCGGTACATTTGTAAGTACACAGTCTGCCAAATTATTTAGTCTGAGATGTAATAAATATAGCGAAGCTTTTGATCACTGGAAATTGAAAATACTGGTACCAGCAAATAAGGGAGAAAAGGCTTTGTATTGAAATAATTACAATGTTTAGCATGCGCATTTTTCTGAGAATGATTTTGCCATGTTTATTCAAAGCAGTTTTCAAAATAAGCATCATGAGCAAAGTGCTGGGCGGGGCTTGGGCGGACCTTGCTACTGCGCATCTGGTGGGTAATGTTCTAATACAAAACCAAAAAGTATACTTCCCGTCACAGCAGTTCCTCACTGAACCATCCAAAAGGCTTGAATAAAGGCACGAAAAGTACTTTACAGAACATACACTTGGAAGTGTACTTAACAAGGAGGACACCACCTGTTAAAATCCTTGCCTCGCCTTTCAGTCAGTGCACCTGCAAATCTTGCCTGTGAGAACCTCCAAATGCCCGTCGGAAGTAGGGTTGCCACCTTTTCAGATGCCCAAAGTGGGACATTTTTGATACAAACGTCAGATTTTGCAGGCCGAATCATACCCAAGGCCAGTACGAAGGACAGAACTTCACTTGTTTGCCTAAATAAAAGCTTATTCTTGTAGCATTTTAGTTGCGTATTCTGTTTCTTATAACATTTAGGTGTTTCAAATACAGAGTAACTGTTTTATGCAACTACTACATAAAATATAGGAAATATAATAACAAAGTATTTTGTTAACACTATACGTAGGCTCGGTCGTTCTTCAGCAACATGATTACCATGTAAGTGCCAAACTAAAACGCCTTGAAGTTAATGCGTGGGTCTTAACATCTTTCCCAAACCCTTACCGTAATTTTGCACAACTCATTGTCTTAAGCTGCAGCCCAAACATGCCACCTTTAGGGTTACCACCTGTCCCACTTTGAGAGGGACAGTCCCTCTTTGGGCAGTTGTGTCCTGCAAAAAAAATGTAAAAATTGTAAATGTCCTGAGATTTTAGGACACAATTATTTCCTATATTTAATGTAATAGTTGCATAAAACAGTTATTCTGTATCTGAAACACCTAAATGTTCTAAGAAACAGAATAAGCAGCTAAAATGCTACAAGAATAAGCTTTTATTTAGGCAAAAAAGTGAAGTTCTGCCCTTTGTACTGGCTGTGGGTATGTTTCACCCTACAAATCTGATGTTTGTACCAAAAATATGTTTGTACCAAACATGTCCCATTTTGGGCATTTGAAAAGGTGGCAACCCTAGTGGCCCACCTTTAGGGTTACCACCTGTCCCACTTTACGATGGACAGTCCCTCTTTGGGCAGTTGTGTCCTGACAAAAAATATTAAAAATGGCAAATGTCCTGAGATTATAATCGTAGGACATAATTATTTCCTATATTTTATGTAATAGTTGAATAAAACAGTTATTCTGTATCTAAAATACCTAAATGTTATAAGAAACAGAATAAGCAATTAAAATGCTACAAGAATAAGCTTTTATTTGGGCAAAAAAGTTAAGTTCTTTCCTTTGTACTGACCGTGGGTATGTGTCGGCCTGTAAAATCTGATGTTTGTACCGAAAATGTCCCACTTTGGCCATTTGAAAAGGTGGCAACCCTACCCACCTTCCATCCTGACAAACAGCGATAACCGCACCCGAGACACCGTCATATGTCAGTATATTATCATTGAATCTCTGCCAGGACATGGTCAGGGTTTTGTATGGGGGGGGGGAGCCCCCCTGCACCCTCCACTTCACAAGTCTGCTACTTTTAGATTTGACAGCAGCACTGAAACTCAGTAATGACTGTTGCCATGGCAACAAGCGGTTCTAAACAATATGCCCTCGCCTTCTTGTTTGACGGGATGACATCACGCGCCTTTCTGTCAATGAAGCAGCTCTTTGGATGTAAAATGGCGACTGTCATAAAGCCGGAAGGTATGTCCTCCATTGTTAACTGGCTGTTCTGTGTTGTTGCTCAGTGCTGGGAGTGCGATTTAGGGATCTACAGATGCATTAAATAGGCGATTGTGGTCTGTCATGTGTTTCACTCATTTGCTCGCACCCCTCTCGATTGGGTTGTTACCTTCTTTGGGTGACTCCCCCATCCCAGTGCTGTGCCTTACTGTTGCTTCTCTTTTTGGTTTGACAGCTGAAAGAGTCGGCAGTCCCCATGGTCAGATCCATGAAGGGTGACTAGGAAGAGATGTAGTGTGCATTCGCTTTACCTTGCCTATGGTCAAGGTTGTGTACGAAGGAGTTGGCATTTAATGCATGTTGTTATTAATCGGGTAGCAGCCGTGGCAGTATACGTGAGCATATCCTGATGCATGTCAATAAACATCTGTGTGACTTTTTACAGGGGGGAAACTGGAAATAAGCCAGAAACAGCCATTGAGAGGTTTGAAAAGGACTCCAAATCTCACCATAAATGTAGAAAAGAGAATTAATGTTATTTTGAGTATGCCACTGCAGTATGAATAGAATTGTACCCTTTCCTTTTGAACATTTCATTCTCAATTTCTCTGAAAGATACGGATGTACGTACGATATATGCATGTGTTTGCATCCTTATGATCCATTTGCATAGCGTTAATGCGCTGGGTTTTGTGTATATGTTAATGAAGTGTACTGAGGAATGTATTGCCAGATGTCTGATGTAAACTATAGTAACTGAGACTGTGGCAAGAAATCTATCATTGTATTATTGGTATACGTTGCTAGCCATAGTATGCGTGACACAGAACGTATTAAAAACCTATACATTTTTTTGCTGATAAACGTTGTTTTTTATTATATAAATGTGACTATGAAGCACGTAAATCGGGTGTTTCGGGAACCGTGTGTGGTTTTATGTGTAAAACAGTAACATACTTCTGTTGTGTTTTTGAATTAGTGGAACCATTAAGAAGCATTTAGATGTGTTTGGTTTTGTGTCATTGCCATGGCGATGGTACTATGTATTTTTGTGTGTCCTAGTAGGCATTTTTTTGCATTATACAAAGAGCATGTTTGAAATTAAGTATTGCTATTATCGTTCTGTACCGCTTAAGTACGTCGAATGTGTTTTTCAACAGGTAAGTCAAGTGGAAGAAATATGCACAAACCGTGGATGGTAGAAAAATGGCAAGCAGTTGTGAGTGTTGTTTTGTCAGTATAGAGAAAGGAGTTGAGATGTAGAAACTACCCGGGAATCCTAGGACAGTGTATATAGTTTTGAATATTGTTTTTGTCAGTCTAGAGAATGCAACATAGGTGTAGAAATCCTAGGACATTCTGTGCACATATTTCTCTTTTCGTCTGTCTGTGTATACACACACACACACATATACACACAGTTATTCCATGCATGTGAGGATTTCTGATTATTGTACTCATTAAAGCTACTCCATTGATTGATTCTTAGTGTAGAATATCATACACACAGTAGGTTGCCAGCGGCCTTGCATGCATTCAGCTAATGCAGGGGAGTAAGTAACCTGTCATATTGCGAGGTCTATGACTTTCCAGGCAGTAGCATTGTCAGCTGGTGAAAGAGACTGTAAGCAGTAGGATCACAACATCTGCAGGGACAGAAGGGCACTGAATGCAAGTAAAACAGAGACAGTATTTTCTAGAATCTGCAACAGATAGCTTAAACTACAGAACACTTCTGCAATACTGTAGAGGAGGGCATGAAAATCTTGGTGAATAGAGGTCCAAAGGGCAACTCATTCACAGTGGAGGCAGGAGAAAAGTTCCAGCACAGTAATGCCCCCATGATACTAATGCAGTAACACCAAGTAAAATACAGTTAAACAATCTGAATAAAATAAGAAGAGATGGTATGTTTCTTGCTTTGCTCAAACATTTATGTTAACATTGCTTTTCTGTGGAGACAGTCAGATAAGATGCACTGTGGCATAACATTTTGGATATACATACATTTTTTATTTATGTATTTTTTATTAGAAAAAGACATGTTCATTAATTGAGAAGTATGAGTGTGACTTATACTGTTATCTAGCTCACGTAGAAATATTCAGCCACATATTAATATTTTGTGGAGGGGTAAAATGCAGGACTTGCACTTTGATTATTGCAGAGCTCTCGTGGATTCTTCATTTGCGAGCTCTCAGGAAAATATTACTGCCTTCATGGACCTCACTGCATAGGAGTGGGAGAATATATATACTTCTACTTCACAGAATTGTTCTGCTATGTTGATTTTGTTATTTATTTGGTTCAGTGTTCGCTATCCTTGTTTTATATATATATATATATATATATATATATATACATATGTATGTAGATATATATATATATATATATATATATATATATATATATATATATATATATATATATAAAATGTATATGTATATATGGGTTTATAGGTAGGTACTGGGCTATCGGCCCTGGGGCCTATACAAGCCCAGCCAAAAAGGTACCCTGGCTTTTGCCACTCAAGAAAATTATTTTCCTGTGCCACTGTCGAGCAGCGCCACAGAGGTGATCCCCGGGGTGAATTTCCTATTTCCCATCCAATCATCAAGATTTGTCTTGAAGAGTGCTAATGAGGAGCTTTTTTTGATATAGATAGGTAGTTTATTCCAGAGTATGGGAAGTCTCTGGGACAGGAATCGATCCCTCCGGCATGTTCTGTTTATTGTGGTGACAAGGTTTAGGTCCCTAGCTCGGAGGGATTGGGATTTCTTTAAGTGGAGCATGTCCAACAGCTCTGGGTTTGACATAGATTTTTTATATAAATAAATAAATATATATATATATATATATATATATATATATATATATATATATATATATGATTATGTCATGAATTATTGAAAACTCATGAGAGAATCAGAAATGATAGAAAAACAGACTCATGAAAAACTGTAAGATTCATAAGACTGAATTACAACACATTGAATACTTCTGTTCCACTAAAAAGTCTTGTATTAGTGAATCCCACCTACAAAACTGAGATCCAAGTGCCATATTGGTAGTAATACTGTTAGGGGAAAAGGTTTTTACTAAAGTAATGTGTAGGGTCAGGGATAGGGTTTGGGGTTACAGTTTGAGTTAGCACACTTGAGTAAGGTGGGCATGGGGGCCTCACCCCTCAACCACTATCTTACTCAGGTGTGCTAATCCTGACTTTACTCCTAAACCCACGTATTGCATTACTAAAAATCCTTTTCCTAACAGTGCCACTACACAAGAAAAAAACATGCACAGAACACAGACGCCACAAAACATGCACAAGACTGACACTATCCCTTTACCTAATCCTTACTCTAACCCATGAACACCAGCATATGTACAACTACTGTGACAGCCTTGCACATCTTCGCAACCACTTTCATTCAAGTATTAATTTTCCTGCATACTTCTGCTTAATTACACCATACAAAACTAAATTCAGCCATATGTGATTGAGTCAGATGGGGATTCAGTCATATGTGCATTCTTTTTTTGTACCCAAAAAACTTTCTACCAAATGTGCATTCTACCATTTGAGTAACAGCTTCAAAAATATTCCAGCGTTCCATAAATGAAAACTTAATAACAGTCCAAACAATATCAAGTTTAATCCATTAGGTAGCGTAGATATAAACTGCAAACAGCATTGTGTATATGTATGTGTGTATATATATATATATATATATATATATATATGTATATATATATATATATATATATATGTATGTATATGTGTATATATATATATATATATATATATATATATATATATATATATATTATATATTTTGTATAATTTCTTGTATAAGTTTTGCATAATTTCTTGTATAAGTTTTTGTATAATCTCTGTATGTGGAGCGTTTCTCCCTGGGCCTCCGCTGAAAATGGGTCTTATCTCAGTTGGAATTTCCAGGTAAACAAATGTAAAATAAATAAATTTGCAGACTGGTTTTGCCCTGTGGCGTCGTCAGTGCAATGCAGGAAATAGCAGTGTGATAAATTTAAACTCCTGGATTTAAAGAAACAGCATAATTAATGTTTTCAGATGTATGCATTATTCGCATCAAATTTCATTAATAGTCTATGTTCATTCCCAAATTTATATCTAATCTAGATTAATAAACTATTCAGAAATTAATAACTATCAAATATTCAAATTTCATTAATAGTCTATGTTCATTCCCAAATTTATATCTAATCTAGATTAATAAACTATTCAGAAATTAATAACTATCAAAGATTTCTAAAAAGACTATCTTAAAAATTAATATTTAGGAATGGATGAATTGATGTACCTAGTTCTTCAAACATAACTAGATTATTAAATTCCAGAAACAATGTACCATTGTTCATTAAGCCCAGGTTTATATAGCGCCCCCAAATTAATGATCCACAATCTTTTTCTTTTTTGGTCTAATATTTTATGTTTAGATGTATAGGACAGAGCTTTTGCTTTAACTACATCAGTGCCTACAAAAATGAAATGTACAGCCGTATGTTCAAGTATATATTTATATAAAGCACTCCTTGTACATCAGCAATTGATGTCACTCAAATGAACAGCTATTCTTTGTTTTAAAGGTGTTGATGATGTTTGTCCAACATCGAATGCACCATATTGACAAACTGCCATATATACATTACCCATCCAGTATTGCATGTAATCAGATGTCTAATGTCAAAAACATTTTTTGGCGTATTAATAGAGGTAAACGATTTAGTTCTATAAACTCTTTTATAATAGATGCAATTCCCACAGAATGTACTACCCCTTAATAAATCTTCCTTCCTATTAAATCCACTGTTTACATTCTTTTTAAAACCAGAAAGGTATTCACCTATAGTTTTACCTTTTTGGAAACCAAAATGGCAGTATTCATCAAGACATTGTTCAAAAAATGCATCAGTCTTTAGGAGATGCCAATGCTTATTAATAACCTCCCGCTTTTTGAAGGTATTAGTACCATAAGTAGTAATTAGTCTAGATATTGATGCAGGTTCATTAGAATTTACATTCTTATTTGTAGTTTTTTAACAATTCTTCCCTCGACTGATAAGTGTCTGTAACATGTGCATGTTTAACCAGTCTTTCATTATAGCCTCTTTTAATAAAATCTAGCTTCCATTTTAACTATGCCTCTGATTCAGATAGTTCGATCGAGCTACAAATACGGCACAGTCTTAAAAAAATTGTGCTGTAGTTATGTTCTGAATAATATGATTAGGATGACAGCTAGAAGTTTCAAGCATCAAGTTTTCAGTAAAAGGCTTACAATATAGGATTGTGGCCATAGTACCATAAATCAGTTTCATCACATTGACATCTAAATAGATCAATCTTGCCCAAAAATGTTAGACCAAAAACATTTGAATTCAGATATTCAACAAATTCCTTCCAAATATCTGCAGGGCCATCCAAACTCACCAACATTCATCAAGAAAATGCTGCCACATATTTAAATACTTCTTAAATGGATTATTCTCATCATAAAATCATAAATAAAATGTATTTCCAAATGTCCCATAAAAAGGTCTGCATATATAGGGGCAAAAGCGGTGCCCACAGCATTGTCTTTAACTTCAAGATACCATTCATTCTTATACCTAAGTGCATTGTGTTCAAGTACTAAGCCTAATAGCTTCAATAAAAATTCAGTATGCATTTTAAGAGTATGTACCAGAAAACCTCAACCAGTATTTCACTGCCAGTAGCCCTCCTTCATGCGGGATACTAATCTACAGTGATCGTACATCTAATGTACATACATAAATAAGAATTTTACGGTACTTGTACATCATTCATAAGCTTCAAAAATTCATTGGTATCTTTAATATGTGCTCTGTACCATTGTGTTTTGGATTTTGCTAACAAATGTTGAAAAGTTGTCTCAGATATTAAGCCTTTTTTTTGCTCCTGTCAAAAATCTATCAGTAAAAGTTTTAAATTCTTTACCTAGGTCAAATGGCAATTTACAACGTGATACCACATCATTTAATTATTTTATAACCTCCTTATCCTAATCAATCAAGTCGCATAAGATCACTGCACCCCCTTTATCGGCTTTAAACACAACTATATGTTTATTGCTTCTTAAATTATTTAAAGTATGTTTTTAATGTAAATTATTGCCAACATTTCTAAAAATAGATTTCTGACTTACATATCCCAGATCACCTGCTGTTCGAATATCCTAAGTTGCTGGGTGGTATGGAGGCTGAAACGTTGATTTTTTTTAAACTTAAAAGAGGTATCAACAACATTACTTGTGTCTTGCCTTTGACTATAGTAAAACTTTAAAAATTAAATTTTGACAAAAATGCTTGACATCCATAACTGTGGAATATCGAGACATAAAAAGATGGAATAAATCCTAATCTTTTATTTAACACATTAGTTTTCATCATTAGAAAATGTAGACAAAGACAAATTTACCCAACAAAACCCTCAGTGAACGGTAAAGTAAAAAAGAACAATGGAAACACCGTCACAAAGAGACTAGAAACTGATACTTTCGTCCCACTTTATTAAAACGGGAACTTCATCAGAATAGTCTCTATAAAATCCGTTTCAATTTTAAATGCAGTGAAAAGTCTGCCAAAAGCCAACTATCCAATGACATGCAAGTAAAAACAGCTGATCAAAGTCATGTGATGTTTCACACTTCACAACCTACTAAATAATCATTTTATCACATAAATACTATCCACTGAATAAAATTAACCTGTTCACTAAAACAAATTAAAAAAAATATTAAAGTAATCTATACTTCAGTAAACATTAATATTGATACTTTCATTGAGACCAGGAAACTTATTGGCTCGCAGTCTTATTTGCCAAAATAGTTCCCTCCTCTCTGAAAATCATTGCAACCATTAATAAGAACTCAAACTTTTTAAAATTCTCAGAGTAAAGACTGTGCTTAGTCAAAGCATTCATAATATCGTTTATCATCAGTACTCTTATATAAAAAAGAAACATCAATAGTAGCCATGAACACTTTATTTCCAGTAAACTGATATGATCATAAACAGTTTAAAAAGTCCCAAGAGTTCTTAAGGTAAAAAGCGCTCTTTTCTACACAGGGATTTAAAACTCTGTCTAAATAACTGGAAATAGTTACAGTTTTGTGTCTGGAAAAAGACACAGTTGGACAAAAGAGCAGGGTTACCTCATGTTTATGAATACCAAAGATTTTTCCTAAAACTGGTTGAGCAATGGTCAGAAAATCAGTCAGTTGTATACTTAAAATTCTTCTTCTTCTTTCGTTTTTTCCCGGTTAGGAGTCACCACAGCGGATCACCTGTCCGCTCATGATTGGCAGTGGAGTTTTACAGTGTCGAGTTGCTAGCCCGTTGCCCAACCTTCCACAGAAGGCACAGACACACTCATGCCTAGGGCCAATTTAGAGTGTCCAATCCACTTACAGCATGTCTTTGGGATGTGGGAGGAACCCGGAGCACCCGGAGGAAACCCACGCGACCACAGGAAGGACATGCAGACTCCGCACAGAAGGCATCCCAGCCGAGAATCGAACCGGAGAACCTCTTGCTGTGAGGTGGCAACGCTAACCGCTGCACCACCGTGGCCGCACCAGTTGTATACTTAAAATACCCTGGGTTAAATAAATCAAACAAAACATGATCAGTGCTGTCAAAATATTTTCTAACTACACATCGTTTAACTGAATGATAATCATTGCTGGATAACAGATGATTTATATCATGGGCATACCTTTCTTGAGTCATAATAACCACCCCACACTCCTTGTCTGGCTTCAGAAATTGTAGATGTTGAGCATATCTTAAAGATTTTAAAGCATCTCTTTCATGGACATCTAAATTAAAAGACTTAATTAGAGGTTTGTTCTGAACCATGTCAAACATATTTTCACAAGTCTTGGCAAATACAGCTAAAGTACTATGGAGAGGGGGTTAAAACTCCTTGGTTTGTAACTAGGTCGTTCAGTTTTAATAACAGTGTTACTCAAGATGTATTTTAAATTCAACTTCTTAACGTATAATTTAAAGTCAGTAATTAGGTCACCGTAATCATACTGTTGTTCGGAATAAAAGAAAAACCTTTGGATAATACATTCAGTTCATCTGCGGAAAATGAGTTTCCACTCAGGTTAAAAATAGACCAGTCAATGTTCATCTCCCCCTCCCTCTTCCCTGTCCCGTTTTTCTTGGCTTGCTGTGGTTGTTAATTCATTCGAGATCCAGAGCCTGTCTGATTCAGCCAAAAAAAAGAAGAACATATTAGCAGAACCACTGCCATTAGCACTGACAGCTGAACCTCCTCCAGAGCCAGCGTTAATGTTATTTACATTGGAAATTGATTGTAGGTCATTATCAATTGGAGAATGGTTAGTTGCATTGACTTGATTGTCTGTGTCATTACTAGTAGAATTATTAGAGGATGCATTATTCTTTAGGATGACCCACAGAAGATGGAGATGGTAACAAATTATTTAACTCATCATTAGGACCACTTTTTGAACCAGTAATCAGATATGCTAGTTTTAAATGGTAGGCTTGTGCATCCCTGATTAGTTTCTTGTTCTTCTTAGCAATGAGAGAAACTATATGCCTATCAACTTGTATAGAAATGCTGGCATACAAAACATGAAAAGCTACAAAAAATGGATGCCTACAAATTTGCTGGTTCTGTTGATGTATGTTTTCATGAACAAGTTGCAACTGATGGCTGTGTTGTCTTATAAGACATTTAATCATCTTGAGCCCAGTGTTGTTGAACAACTCCACTAGTTTGTGATAAATGCCATCACGGCCAGAAATCCTGTTGGGAAATTTATACAACTTCAACCCCTGTGGTACCTCTTTGAGTTCAAGACATCTTTCTAAATACAGAATATCATATTCTTGCAATTTGTATTGAAAAGTTTCTTTTCCAAGTCAAAAATCAATGACTTACAATTTGCTTGAGTAGAATTAGAAGGATGTCCTTGTCCATCTCTTGACCGATTCTCTTCATTCACCAATCCACTGTAAGAATAGGGGTTGGTAGCTGGCTGCTGAAACAATAAACTAACGAATTCTTCATTGTCCAAACTTTGATGGGGGACCACAGTATGAAAATTATCTGTAGAAGATAAACTGGAAGGCAAAACAGATTCCAAACAGCAATTTGCACTAGAGTTGGAACCAGAATGAAGCGTACATAGACTGTTCCCTTCAGAAGTCCGTCGAAGTAAAGTAGCTTGTAATAAATTGCTGGATAAAGTAGCTTGTAATAAATTGCTGGATAAATTATTTGGGAAGGTGTTCTACATTCTGTAGTTTAATATGCATTTTTTTGTTTTGTTCAAATTGTTTTTTGATGAAAGTATTCTTTTTTTTTTTTTTTTTTTTTCTTTTTGGCTAATTGAGTGATTCAAGATGTGTAATCAGGAAGCTACATCATTTTTAGAATTTAATGTTAGTAACATAATTTGAAAATTCAGTACTGAAAAAGTCTGTTTTAAGATGAAACCATGCCATGGTCTGCCATTGTTGACAGTTCTTCTGATATTGAATATTATATATGTATTTATTTTTTGTGCTAGAAGTATTTTTTGGGAGTTTTGTATGTGTGTGTGTATGTGAATTGCTTCTGTGCACCATTTCTTCCACTTGCAACTTGTTTGGATTTTCGTGTGTGTGCGTGTGTGTCTGTGTGTGTGTGTGTGTGTGTGTGTGTGTGTGTGTGTGTGTGTGTGTGTGTGTGTGTATATAATGTGCATGTGTATGTATGTATGTATATATGGATCTAATTTACAAGCTCAAAGTTTCAAAACTTCGAACTTCAAAACTTCGAGACCATTTTTTACAGATAATTTCATTATTTCTAAATCTCTTATATTATTCAACACACCTGTACCTCAAAGTGTTAAAAAGGTTAAGCTTCCCTTGTTATGGTCTATTCTAGCAGTGGCTAGGAAAATAATAACCAGAAATTGGATTTCAGATACACCTCCTTCGTTCAATGAATTTAAAAATGTTATGAATATAGTGTGCCATATGGAAATAAACACAATTAGGTCAAGAACAACTAGAAAAACATCTTATTATATTGTATGGGATAATTTACAAAATTTGTTAAAAAAATCCTAATTTTAATATCATGGTATTTTAGTTTAATTAATTGATCTGATTGTAGTGGATGTCTTTGTAAATACTTTAGTTGTTTTGTTGAATGTTATAATCATATCTATTTTTAATTACTTGTATAAAATTGTTATGATATTTCTCTTGTATGTTAAAACAATAAACCTGTTTTGAAAAAAAAAAAAAACTTCGAGACCATAAAATCAAAGTTTTGAAACTTCAGAATTATTATAATAAAAACAAAAAAAAAATGTTTACGTTTTTGCAGGGGGACAAGCCCCCTAGCACTCCCCCACATCCCCTGCTAAATAAAAATACCAACTCCGAGATCGTGCTACAGTGAGGGAAAACAGTGAATTTCCTGTTCCACGCTGTACAGTGATCTCCATTCAAAATGAAGTTTCAAAACTTTGATCTGTGGTCTCGATCATTTTCAGTCCGAAGTTTTGAAACTTCGAGCTTGTGAAGGGAATCTGTATATATATATATATATATATATATATATATATATATATATGTGTCTATATATATATATATATATATATATGTATCTATATATATATATATATATATTTGTGTATATATGTGTAATATATATATTTGTGTATATGTATATATATATATATATATATATATATATATATATATATATAAATAAAACACATGCACACAGTATATACACGTGTATTGTTTCTGTTTATATAGGAAATACGCACACTGGGATGGGTTTCATATAATGCTTAAGTTCTTTGTTTCTTAGGCATAAGGTACAAGGTTTGATTCTGACTTCAAGTTGTTGGCTAGGCTTAAAATGGTCCTTCAGGGCAGTTAGGCTAGTATTTACCTGTGAACCTGTAATACACATGTACATTACTTTCTGGAAATGTCCAGCTTAATATGAGCCCTTTCTCAGCATGCAGCATTATTAACCCAAATAATGATTTGGTCCAGTAGGAAAGACATAAATGCAAAGAGTGTCGTAAGGAAAACTTACCTGGTAAAAGTTTGTGAATGAGCCACATATTGCAATTCTCTCTCTAATGTGGTTAAGTCATGCTGTCCTTAACACTAATGTTAGTCTACTAAGCTTCAACTTACTAGAGTCTAATGTCATAAAGATGGGAATACAGATCTTGCATAATTTTTGTTAGATAAGCATATCCCATTGTGGATTTGAAGTGTTCAGTAGATAAAACAAGCCATCCTTCCATATAACCTTATGGTCTTTCCTAAGTAATCTTTCTTCGTAGTTAGGTTGATAATGACAGCACTGGCCTGATTCCTGGATTATGAAGACAATTATATTATTTCAGCAAGTATTAGGCCTGACCCCTTTAGTTATCACTAAAGTGATCATTCTGTTTAAGGCCACAGAAAATCAGCAAGACAAAAAAGTTCTGTTAATTTAGAAGGATATGTTTCATCCTAGCACCTTCACTGATTATCTGTTTTATTCAGCATAATCTGTTAGAAAACACATAAGAGTTATTTATCTCGGACACTTATTTACCAGGATACAGTACAGTTTGGTAATGGGATTGAATACCATAAGATGAGGCTTTTAATCACCTGTTTGCAAAGTTATTTTTTGCTTGGTAGTTGGTATTCATAAATAACTCTGGTCAGTAATCCGATATAACATTTTTATATTTTGCCTGCTACATGATAAGAACTGTTGTAGCATGCTTCATGGATTGGCCTGTCAGAAACAGTAAATAGTTGTACTAATTGCAACTAACAGGTATTTAGTTCTTTTGCATAATTATGATGAACGTATTGGTTTTAACCTTTTTAGTCCTTGTATTACACCTTTAATATAATATAAAGGGATAATAGTTTAACCTACATTGTCTGTCTGAGGTGTTTACATCGTGGTACTGAACTACTTCACATCTCTTATCCTTTTAACATCACAACTCTGAATAACATCATTACCTTTATTGAGTAAAGGTTTCACCTCATGAAATGGATTTTCCACATTTGTCTGTAAGTGGAGAAATATGAAGCTTTGCATTCTCAAATAATTCCTTGAGTGCCTTGTAGTTTACCTAATTTCTCTAGAGACAGAAATCATTTGGACTTGACTTGCATTTTTTATTTAAAAGACAGTATGTCACATCCAAATGTGTTGCTCCATTAAAATATTTCCAGCATGGTATATGTATTCATTAGTCTATATGAGCAAGTTTCAAAATTACATTGTTTGTCTGGGGTATCAGCAGTCTGCATGAGTATGCTTAATGCATAAATATTTCTGGTATACTGCTATGCTGACAAAACAGCCCTGATGGTGTTCCATTTAGTTGTTGGCATAATAAAGGTCTTTCTGTTTGAAAATATTGATTTCTTTTTGAAGTAAAGGAAGAAGGGACTTAAAATAATTCCATGAAATTTCTTTATGTTCTGAATATTGTTTGCTGAAAGAAATGGATGTTAGTGCTAGCAGCCTGAAGTATATTTTTAGAAGAAACAAGTGAATTCTTGAAACTGTCCGTATGACTAATGTTACAGAAGATCAGAGCTGTTGATTCTCCATAGATCAGTAAGGTTTTGTATTCTGATGCAGTGTTTTAGCAGAGTGCCATGTCTTACTTGATGGATATATCTTGCTGCAGCATGCAACCATCCATTTCAGACTTGAGATGAGCATTTCAAATCGCCACACAGAAGAGTAAATAAGTTATTAAGTTCATGCATTGTCATCCTCTTTGGGAAAAAACTCATTTTCCACTAATTACCACATTGATGGTAGCCTGCTGAACACTGAAGGCGTTATAAGAGATCTGGGAACACAGGTTGACAGCAACCTCTCCTTCAACCACCACATTGCCACTGTGGTCAGAAAGTCCTTCTATGTGGCACATCTCATTGCCAAGGGTTTTGCCTCCAGAAAGAAAGAGGTCATCATCTCTCTCTACTCTTCCCTCATTACATCAATCATAGGGTATAATACCCCATTTGGCATGTACCTCACTAGACACCTGCAGCAGGTGGAGAGGCCACAAAAGTACCTCACGAAGAGGATCCTAGGCCTTAAACACATGTCTTACACGTGCAGATACAAAAAAACTCCAGCTATTCTCTTGTCTCATATCATTTACTTAGAGGTGATCTCTGATTGACTTTCAAAGACATGTCTGACCCAGCTCTGTTAGAAATGCTACATCTAAAGAAATCCCAATCCCTCTGGACCACATGCTGTAGAGACCTCAACCTCATTACCACAATCAACAGAACACACTGGAGAGACAGATTCATAACCCAGAGACTACCCATGCTCTGGAAGAGACTTCCCATATATGTCAAGCAGAGCACATCACTAGCCCTATTTAAGCAAAATCTTGATGAGTGGATAGATAATAGAAACTTCACCCCGGGGATCTCTCCAGTGACTCTACTTGACAGAAGCACTGGGAACTAAAGATGGGAGGCACAATGCCAGGGCACTTCTATGGGCTAGGCTTGTAATGGCCCCAGGGCCATTAGCCTAGCACATACTTATGAACCTATGTAAACCTAATGCTTTATCATGTAAAAATGGATTAAGTAAGAAGTGGAACATCAGCTGATCTTTATGGCAGTTCAACTTCTATGTGTATATGTATAGGTTTATACCATATGATTGAAAGTTTAAATGACTGAAAGCTAGAATATCTAAATTGTGAACTATTGAAAGTATTTTTAATGCAGAGGGGCAAACCCCTTAGCATCCCCATGTGGGGAGCTGTGCCCCCACACCCCCTGCTAATTATTTTATACAAACTCTGAAATTGCCCCACATTGGAGAAGGGGCAAATCCCGTGTTAGATTTTTCATAGTTTGGATATTTTGGCTTTCAGTCTTTTAAATTTTTCATCATATGGCATAGACCTCTACATATATGGATTTTGCATGAGACTTTGTCAAACATCCTTTTTGGTTAAAAAAAAAGTAAGAGTAGGTACTTGAAAGCGCAGGAAGAAAATTGAGGCTCCGAACAACTTTTGCAAATAAACTTTTATTTTCTAAAAGAAAACACGATTAAAATTACAATGCAACATTAACTTCTATTACCACAATTTTTGTCCTATATTGTTGGACTTCATCAGATGTTTTCCCATTACCCTTGATTTTCTCCCTGCACTATCAAGTATCTACTCTTATTTTTTTACCTTTGGACTGTGGTGGTGGTGCTGCGGTAGCGTTGTCACCTCACAGTAAGACGTTGTCCTTTTCGATTCTCAGCTAAAGCGTCTTCTGTGTGGAGACATGCGTGAATGGGCGTGCCTTTGTTGAAGGTTGTGCGTCAGAGCTGACAACTCGGCATGTAAAAATCTACTGCCAATCATTAGCGGACCGGAGTTCCGCTGTGGTGACCCCTAACCGGGAAAAGCCGAAAGACACAACAACGGTGGTTTTTGTTTGTGGATAATTGGGTTTCCATGCTCGTGTTTTTTGAGGATCCTTTTTGTTACCAAACTTAAATAAAAAAATCTTTGTCTTTAAAACTGTTAAGGATTTAAAATAAAAAGTGTAGTGTGTGTATGTGTGTGTGTATATAAATATATATATATATATATATATATATATATATATATATATATAATATATATTCTTGTATCTTTGTAGAGCTTATTGCTTTTCCATAATATTTCTGTATTTAGATGTGCCTTTTCCTGGCAGTGTGCATTTGTTATGTATGTATGTATGTATGCATGTTTGTAGATATTAGGCCTAAATTAAATCATTAATCTTAACTAACATAGATTATTAAAAGTTAACTTCAAAAGTCACTGGTTTGTGTCCAATATTTTGAAGTCCTGTACATTTGAACAAATATTTTACAGGGGATAAACCCCAGTGCACTCCTGCCCTCTTATGACTATAAATGATCTAATTCCAGAATCTTATAATATTGGAGAAAACTACAACTCCCTTGCCTTCCTTTCATCCAGTTTCCATAGAACAGTGTCACAACTGCTGAACCACAATGTAAATGAAATGAATAAAACCCTTCATTCATTTCCACTTAAACCACAATGTACACACAGGTAGCAAAAACTGATGCATTCCAATGTAGGTGATCTCCAGTAACATCAGCTTATGGCAGTGTAAATGAAAGAAAAAAAGCTGTTTGTACTTGTATCCATAGTAACAACAGATAGGACAAAATAATTTTAGTTTTCCCCTACAAAAACAACCAGATCGTGACCAGTCATACCTGACAGTCTGTTTTTTTTTTGTTGTTTTTCTGTTCTGCACTTCATTGCTTTCAGGGTCATGCAGATGTGCGTGTACAAGCTACACTTAATTAAGCTTTGCATTTACATCAGGGGGCAGAGAAGCTAAAAAAAAAAATTGTCAGTAGCACTGTTAAACCAAAACAAAGAGTAACATTCTTTTCTGAGGTGACAGTTTTTAAGTTACAAATTCCAAAAGTTAATACTTAAGTGTGGCTGTACAACTGAAATGTTCAATAATAAGCCATATGAAAATTAAATAGTGTACAAACATTATACACAAGGAAGAGATATGTGTATATTTGCATAAAGACAGGTGTTTTATCTTCAAAGACTTCTAGGAAAATATGGTTTCATTAAGTCCTCTAAAAATATGCCCCCTGCTGTCAACTGATTATATGACATACAGAATTAGGAATTTGTTAAATAAATATAGACTGTGTTCTGCACCCACTGCTGTCCAGATAGCCTCCCACCTACAACCCACATCCCCTTTCAAATGTTGTGTAAATTATTGTCTTCCATCCTCATTTCCTCACCAAATTTCACCTAATTTTCTTCACATTCACCATTATCACATATGATCTCTTCATATTATTTTCTTTCCTTTTCACGTAGGTTTGCAAACCTATCTCCCTACTTCATCATAGTACTGTACTAAAGCATCTACAGACCCCCCCCAGCTCAAGATGAGTCATGTCATTCTAAGCAATTAAATCTACTTCAGCTCCTCCAGGCAAATCAGACCCCCTCACCCGCATTCCTTCTTCCTAGGAAACTTCCTCTGCAAAATAATTAAATAACCAAACTTCCACTGCAAAATAATTAAATAACCAGTAGTTTATGTAGCCAGATGTAACTGTTCCTGATTTTCTTTGTTGCTACTTCTTTTTTTTCTGGAGGATTGGAGATATGTAATAGAACTGAAGTCACAAAATTTGGAGTGGTACTAGGACGTCTGCCACTTGAAGCCATTCTATTTTTGACCACAGAAGTATTATGCAGGAGCTCAGCCAAATGGCTGTAGATCATCTCTCTTGTATGACCTTGTTAAGAATGGAAGTGAGGTTAATGGTTTCTTCCCAGACCAAACTTTATTCAGGGGTACCACAATCATCTGCTGAAATTTTGCTTGCTTGCTTATGTATTTATTAACTAGGGTAGAGCTCTAATCCCAAATGTCCCTGTACCTTTATCAGGCTCAGCTCAGGTATGCCATACAGACAAGCAAGTGATCAATATAAAACAAAAAGTACCATATACAACACCAAATGTAACATCTGAATATAAACAGTACACATGAAGATCTAGAAAAAAAAAAATGACTGATGAAATTATAGTAGGGAATACAACAGTGAGAGGGTCCTGAGGCGGGAGAGTAAAGTAGATGAAAAGGTATGACAGTTAAGTTCAGGAAGAAGAAGAGTTTTATAGATGTAATATATTTCAGATGCAGTAGTGAGACAAGTAATTGGTTAAATTTGAGTAACAGGCATACCTCTCCACCTCTTAGAGCAAGAAATCTGGACAAAGCCATGAGTAAAAGTGGGACAAAGGGGTCTATATTATATCATCAAACACTTAAAAAAGTGAACGTTGAATAATTGACCCCACGTAAGTGAAAGCTTACAATCTTAAAAGCTCAGAACAGCGATTTTTTTCCAAGGGGAAAAAAATTGCTGTTCCAAAAAAAAAAAAAATAAAGAATACATAAGGTGGGGAGTTTTGCTCCCCACACCCCACCCCCTACTTAAATATACCAACTCCGAAATCGCACTACAGTGCCAAAAACGGCAAAGTAACAGAAGCAGCCAAGCGAATTCTTTCCCTGGGAAAGAATTCACTTAAAAGCTGCTTCGCTATTTTGCCTTTTCACTGTTTTAAGTTCGACCAAGACGCATTCAATATAATGCGTCTTTGGTCATCTAATAGGAACCCGGACAAAACCCCCAAAATAGGGACACTTTTTAAATATTGCTCTTACAAACTTAAAAAGTTGATAGAATAACAGGTTTTGCATTAGCTTGAATTTTCTGAAGGGTTTGAAATCTAAAATTCAAATGTCTGCCATTATTTTCTAACTTCAGTTTTTAATGATTTGCCACTAATTTGTCAAAAAAACCCACAATTTTATGAAAAATATGAGGCAAAAATCTGGACATTCTGTGAAAGTCTGTACAGTTGAGGGGCATGGTAACTGGGCAGGAAATGCTGGTGGTAGGTTGGAGGGAGGAGACGGAGAGATTTGGAGTAAGGAGGGAAGAGTGGAGAGAACTGGGTATAATAGTTGCATAATTACAATTTACAAACTACAGATCAATAATAACAAATGCATAAACATTGTCTGCGTTTACATTCCCCCAGGTAATAATACAAACAATCTAGAAGACATCCTCCACTGGTTATCCATTACCTACCCCCAAGAAACTATGGTGCTTGGAGATTTTAACATTGATTGGAATACCTGTTCCTCGGAATCTCCTACAACCCATGTCAACCTACACGGTTTTACGCAGCTCATATCCTCCCCCACCAAGATAGGCAAACCCAATAACAGTAACAGTATCCTAGATTGGATACTTTTCAACAGCCATCCCTATATGTACAAGTCAGGGACCCTCCCAGATGACCTAAGTGACCACTTATCTATGTACATTATCAATTACAAGGTGGTCAACCCCCACCAGACCACCTTTAAAATCATCAGAAACAATAAGAACTTCAACTCCACCAATTTTCAAAATGAACTTAAAGCTTGCAATTGGTCAGTCCTAAAGCACCTTTCACTGGATGATGCAGTAGCATACTTAAATTCCATATTCCTTACTATTCTTGATTCTCACGCTCCTGCTCGCTCCATTAGAACCAAAACAAAAAAATGCCCTGTGGCTCTCAAAAGAGGCCAGATTTAAAATCTTAGCTAGGAATAAGGCATGGGACAAATGGCGTGCTGCAAAAGACCCACTAGATCAACTCAGATACCGACAGCTAAGGAATCACACAAAATAATTTATTATACTAGACAAAAAAAACTTCTACTACCATCTTCAACAAAAACATCGCAACAAACCTCAAAAGTTTTGGGCAGGAATAAACAAACTTCTTCACCCAGGGCAGACCTCCACTCCTACCCTGTCAGCTTCCAACCATAAATCCCCAGAGGATATTGCAAGTACCTTCAGTAGTTTCTTCACAGAGACTATCCCATCCCTAGCCAGACAACTGGCACCCAGCTGCTCCAACCCAAATTCTGCCACAGACAATACCCCACTCTCCTTTAGCTTTCAGCCTATTTCCACATCACTTATCAGACCTCTAATTAAGAAATTAAAACCAACTACTCTAGCAGCTGATCTCTTCCCACCAGCATATCTGCAAAAAGCAGCAGATGCCATAGCATACCCCATCTCTATCATAATCAGCAGAACCTTATCTGAAGCCAACATCCCCTCCATTTGGAAAATATCTTATGTAATACCACTCCATAAAGGAGAAAACTCCTTCAAACTGTCAAACTTTAGACTCATAGCTATTCTGTCATCATTGGCTAAAATTATGGAGGTGTGTGTCCATAAACAACTTATGCATTATCTGACCCGGAATAAGCTGTTGGCCAACTCTCAGCATGGTTTTAGGCCACACACAGTACCACCTCAGCCCTCCTGTCCTCCTCTAACACCATAAGCCATAACCAAAATAATAGCAAGCTTTCCTCAGCTCTCTTTTTAGATCTCTCCAAGGCCTTCGATATCGTCAACCACCAAATACTCATGCACCCCCTTAAGGCATTCTCACTAAATAGCTGTGCACATCAATGGTTCCAATCCTACCTGTGTGGTAGACAACAAGCCATCCTGTGGCAGGGCAAACTATCAATCCGTCACCCTAGGTGTCCCCCAGGGCTCCATACTAGGACCCCTTCTTAACTCTCTCTTTATTAATGACCTTCCCACTGTCATCCCAAATGCTACATATATCCATTATGCGGATGACTCCACCTTGATTTGTTCAGCCACCTCCCCGACAGATCTAATGACATTAACCCAGAATAGTTTCAATATAGCTGAAAACTGGCTCTCTAACCATCAGCTGATATTAAACAGCAATGAAACAAAGTTGCTTCTTTTCTCCCCCACTTGAAATCTTCCTCACTACTCTTTACCATAACATCTAATGCTGGTACCATTATCTCCCCAGATGAGCTAACTAAACTCTTAGGCGTCACAATAGACAACACCCTCAAATTTGATATCCATGTCAGTCAGATTATCAAAGCCATTAACAAAAAAAGTGTCTCCCTCTATAAGATCAAACCTTTCCTTACTCCATTTGCTAGGAGTGCTATTGCTCATTCCCATCTACTCTCCACTCTTCTCTATGCCTCCCCTCTACTCACTAATTTGAACAAATCCGCTCTTAGCAAACTCTCCAGCTGTTATAACCATGTTACTAGATTTGCAACAGGCACAGCCTATAGGAGCCACCACTGTCATAACCTAAATCTTCTGGGGTGGCTAGAATGGCCTAGCCTACTTCAGTACAACCAGCTTATAATTACCCATACAGTTCTCAGCCACCCTGATAATACGCCTGCACTTAAAAATATCATCAACCCTTATAGCAAACTGAGGTCACTTCACTCTTTTAATAAACTACTGGTTCAAACATCCAAAATCAGCAACTCTGCTGGGGACTGTTTGCTAATTCTGGCAAAACTTGGAACTCTCTTCCTGCTGATCTTACTTTTGAACCCTCTCTTAGTTCAAAAAAAAGCCTCAAGCTATACTTTAAAACTCACTGGCTATGCCCATGTTCAAAACCCAATTAGATCCTCCTCTATATTCTGTAATCATGTTACATTGCCTAGTCAGTTTGTCAACACTGTTTTAAAAATGTATGATTATATTACCTTCTTGCTGCACTGGAGCCTGTAAACTGGTGTAACTTGAAATCATTTTGTGATTTTTTACTGTATGTTCTACCTTGGAGCTTTTCTCCCTGGGACTCTGCTGAACATGGACATGTATCCAGTTGGACTATCCCAGTCAACAAATGTAAAATAAAATAAATAATGTAATTACTGTTGTGTTAGTACTGAAATATTAGTAGGAAACTTTTTTCTTCTGGTGCTGTTTCAGCGTTTTTTTCTTAACAGTGAAGTATAGGCAAGGTCTTTTATTGTGAAGAGAATCTGAGCGGATTGCAAAAAGTCAGGAAGCAGTTAGCAATACAAATGTTTATTTAAGTTCCAAAACAAAAAAATATATATTGTTAAAAGATGAGCGCTTTCATTCTGGTTACCGGCAAGACTTCATCAGATAAATAATTGAACACAAATCACAGTATATAAAGAGCTCTTATTAAATCATGTGAACATAAATTATTTTTCTTAAAGCACCACAAGCTCGAATGCAAAAGTAATTTAAAAGGTACACAACAATATTCCTTCTTGTCTGTCCAAAACATAAATTAATAAAATGAAAGTCAAGAAGCATATATTACATTTAATAATCTTCTCCTAACTATAAACTACTTAAAAAGTATGTAAATATAAAAAAATATATAAATATAGATAGTATTAATATACTACAATTGTAAGATGTATAGATATACAAATGTATAGACATAGAAATATGTTCTACTATCCCATGGTACCTTGGCTTGCTGAAATTCTGAATAGAATCAACATTATTTTCAGATTAAATAAACCATTTAAAAACTAAATATAAAAATAGTACTTAATGAATTGATTACATTTCTATTTCAGATAATGTAGATAAATAAATATTAACCTTAATATCAATAAATGTATCCTAATAAAATCCAACCTTTAAAAATCATCTCTCCAGGTATTTCTTTTTTAATAAACATGCAATATTACAGATGTCATTTAAGCCAGGGGCTTGAAAAGCATCAAATAAGAGTTGCCAATATAGCTCTCTTATTTCAAGCAAAACTGTCCATGCTCCCCCTGCTTGCTTGGCTTAATTTGTTCAATAATAAGTCTAAATTCATGCTCTGGATAAAACAACAGGTGTTTTGTCAATGCATTACTGGTTTTGTCTTTTTTAATCTCATATAGACCTGTAATTGAGTATAGTTTGGTATGTATCTTTCCAAACACCTACACCAAATGGAAAGGCCACAGAAATACCTCACAAAGAGAATCCATGGCCTCTAACACCTTTCCAATGCAGACAGGCTTAAATCACTATCACTCTACTCTGTATCATACAGATTGCTGAGAGGTGATCTATGTCTTGCTGCAAGGCAATATCAGACCCTGCCCTACTAGAGATGTTCCATAGCCATAAGTCTAACTCCTCGTGAATTACCCACTCAATAGGCCTAAATCTAATATGTTACATCAACAAAGCCTGCTGGAGAGACAGGTTGCCCTGTCTCTGGCATAGACTTCCATAGACTTCCCATACATGTCAAACAGAGTATCTCACTGACCCTCTTCAGGTGCAACCTTGATGAGTGGATGGGAAACCAGAAATTTGTCCCAGGGGTTCCACCTCTGTCCCTCACTGACAGGGGTGACAGGCGTTGACTGAGCTTTATTTTTTGAGGATAAACTCTTGGCTAGGCTTGTAAGGGCCCCAGGGCCATTAGCCTAGTAGCCTCCTATGATCCTATAGGTGTTCATAAATTTGTTCCTTTAGGGCAAGCTCTGTTTTTCCTATTTAAAAGGATTGGCATCCTTTGTATAGAGCAACATAGATAACCCCTCTGGTTTGACATTTGTATGTAATCTTTCAAAAATATTCTTAAAACTGCAAACTTGTTTATACACAACAATAGGTCTGTCTCCTATTTTTGTCTAAATATCCCTGTCATCCATTATGATGACCCAGTTCTTTTCTAGGACCCAACTTATAATGTCATTGTCTGTAATAAAGGTACTGATAAATGGAACTTTTGTACAGACAGGGTGTGAGGATAGGAGACGTCTCTTTTCTGCCACCCACCTGGTACCCCAAAGATAAAATGGGGACAAATACCTTATTTTATCTCTTTATTATTACCTCTTCCATCAGTGTTTTGGTCATACTTTTAGGATACCCCCTTTTTAAGAACATAAGTTCCATAGTTTTACATTCATTAGTATGCTTCATCCTTTGTTACCATCTTAGCTGCTGTCACATACTGTCTCTTAACAAGAGCCCTCTTCTGCTGTTTTGGGTGTGAGCTTGAATAGTGAAGGATGGTGTTAGAGTATGTGGGCTTTCTATAGATCCTTGAAATATAAGCTCTTTTCACATGGGCTTTTTCAAGAAGTATGTCTAAACAGGGAATCTTTTCCATCTCTACTTACGAAATAAGTATCAAAAAGTCAGTGGTTTGATTAATATGCTGCATGAATTCACTTAAACATTCTCTGGTATCCTTCCATACCAGGAACAGATCGTCCAAGTACCTGTTATAAAACCTGCCTTTTTGCCTTCTGCTTAGATTCTCTTCCTCGTTTCATGGCTTTGTTGCTTATTCTGTGTTGTTGAAGTATTTTATTGTGTCAGAGTTGTGGTTCACCAACTGAGAAGCTGTGATTGCTTTAGCTTTTGTTTGACACCACATGATGTAGAGATGAGGGGAGAAAAGGTTGGGTTCTGAGGTTGTATAGCCTTTTTCTTGTTATGAATCTGCCTACAAGGTATGAGAAGGAGTATTAATGTTAGCAGTTTATAGAGTAGGGCTCCTAGAAAGAAGTCAGGTCATTCCTGATTGGGATTCATTTGGTTCTTTTAAGGACAAGCTGTGATGTTTCCTTCTAGGAACTTAGGTAATGAATATGCGTACCCTGTTAAGCGTTTGTAATTAGGTAAGGTTTTCTAACTCTGTGCCTGATATTAAGGATAAATTGTACATGCTCATCATTAGATTGCTGTTGCAGTAGCTCCTTCATTCACTTTTTTGGTCTCTAATCCAAGCTGGAAAACCAGGTTCAAGGAATGGTGATTCCTTTGATTTACAGTAGAAGAAACCTGTGTTGTTTCCTCTAACCCTCAGTCACTATCTTCCGTCATAGAGCAGAGCCTGCATCACTGTATCTGACCATGATACTGTAGGAGCCCTGCCACAAGGCCCTGCACCTACAAGTTTACTGAGAATTTTGTCATTATATAATGTAAGCACATGTAACATGAAGCACCCTGCTGTGTATTAACTTTAATAGGTTTATAGGTTGGTACTGAGCTATCTGCCCGAAGGCATATATTAGCCCAGCCACGTTGTGCGGTATTCACCACCCCTTTAGTAGTTCCCTAGACCCTTGTACTAGCAGCTAGTACCCTTGGCCCCTATCTAGTAGTGCTGTTGGTGTGATCCCCGGTGTGAACTTTCTGTTACCCATCCACTCATCAAGGTTCCCCTTGAAGAGTGATAGTGAGGGGCTCTGTCTTATGTAGATCGGGACCCTGTTCCATAGTAAGGGAAGTCTCTGCAAAGGGAATCTATCCCTCCAGCATGTTCTATTCATTGTTGTGTTGAGGTTTATATCCCTAGAGCATGTAGCTCGAGTAGATATGGTTTTGCTAAGATGGAGCATGTTCAACAATTCTGGGTTGGACATGGCTCTGTACTTTAGACAGAGATCGCCTCTGAGAAAGCGGTATGCAACAGAGAACAGTCTTAGACAGTGCAACAGTCAAATACATTCCTGCTCTGTGATTGAAAATCTCTGTGAAATAGTCCATGTACTCTAAGGATCTCTTACTAAGTTGGCTATTGTCCCCTTTTTCTTGACCAGTAGATTATACTGCATTCGCCAGGTATTTAGCCTCAGCAAATGACAGAAAACTTGTTTTACTTTATAACTGATTGTATTTCTTTGTTAATTGCATTATACTATCTGACTTGAGGGTGGGAAGTTCGCTACACTCGGCTTTGCTTCACTCCCCTACCATACCCCCAATTCTCGCCTACCCCCTTTTACTCTAACATTGTACTTCCTACATACACATTTCACTTGTGACTCTTATTCCAAAACCCTTCCCAAGTGACCTTACTACTTCCATGCATATACTTCTATTTCTTGTTTCTTACTTCCCGATCTCTATTTAATTCTTAGCCACATTGCCAGCTGTCTTCCCCCCCATACTGCTTTGCACTATACCCATACATAATCCCACCCCTCCCTAATAGTACCTATCTGTTCCACATTATATGTTTTACTTTTCCCAAATAAATGCTCATTTCTACCACATCATTATCCTGTAGCCTTTTATACCCCTATATTCCTTACATTCCAGAGAAGATACTAGGACAACCTAACTCTGTTCTTTTATAGAAAACACTCCTGTCTTCCATCAGCTTTCAAAATCCATCATCACTGAATCTCATACTGCCCTGCAACTTCTTGTTTCCTTCTTCATTGCTACTTCCCCACTACCTGACATCTATAAAGTATAGATTCCTGTACTTAATTATGCTACTCTTCAGCTTATCCTCTATTCTTCTCCTCCTGCTGTGCCATGTTTCATCCTACCATGCCTCAATGATATCTCTCGATATATTTTTGCCTTTGTCCCAACCACCTATCCATACTGCCTCTTTACTCTCTCCACACATTGCACCAAACTTATTTAATATTGCCCTTTGCCTTTATTCCCAATATAGGCAGATTAACTACACTTCAGCTCAAACCAAACCAAAATTAAATGCAAGAATCCTGTCCAAAAACAAGTGTGCATAATTCGCCAATATACTAAAAGACTTGTCGGAGGAGCTATGCACCCTTACCAGTGCCCCACCTATTACAATGAACACAAAGGTAATTCTCTCTCACACACTTCTCTAACCCAACAACAGCCAGTCCTAACCCTGGTGATTTATTTTTGCTGCAACAGATGTTAGAAGCATAAGAAATAAAAGTGCTGAACTGTGACTGGATTACTCAACATAAGTGTGACTTTCTCATTGTAACTGAAATGTGGCTTAAACCCAGCATAAACCATTCCATAGTTATGCCTCCTGGCTATAATACCATCTGTAGTCACTGTATAAAGAGGAAAGGTGGTGGTATTGCTTTAAAATTTCCCAGTACCTACCATACTACCCCTTACAGCAAACCAATACCAAAATTCAGTTCAGCAGAGCTTCTTATTGCTTTCTGCAAAATTAAAACAATTATAGACAAATATATGCTACTGTCCTTTACATCCCTCCTGGTGACAATACAGCTGTACTGGAAGATATCCTACATTGGTTATCCATACCATTTCCACAAAAAAGAATACTACTAGGTGATGGGAATGTCAATTGGTTGTACGTAAATTCTAATTCCCTCACATCCAGCATGAACTTATGTGGTTTCACACAACTAATTAATAGCCCCACACGTTATAGCAAGACATCAAATTCCCTGTTAGACTGGATCCTAGTATAAGACCCTAGCAAATGTATCACCACAGGTACAATGTCAGACTCTCTCAGTAATCATCTCCAAATCTGTACGACCAGACATCTCACACATCCAGTTAAACAGCATATTTATAAAATAACACACAACCTTTCCAAGTTTAACCCAGAAATGTTCATTACTACACTGTCTTCTATTAACTGCAGCTTCCTAATAGTCTTCCCCTTAGACAGTGCAGTAAATGAATTCAATACAGCTTTTCTAAATAGCCTTGCACCTTCTAGAAGAGAGACTAAAACAAGTAATGAAATTTGGCTATCCAAAAAAGAGTAGAATACTACTGCAGGATAGAGAAAAAACCTAGAAAGAATGACAAAAATATAAAATACCTCAAACTTCAGCATGCTTCACAGTCGTACTAAAAAGCAAATAAATGAAGACAAACTATACTATACTAGCTTTCAGAATAATACTAAACATCCATTACAGAAATCTTACATCCCAACCAAAAATTCAACCTAAACCCCTCTTCCGATAACTCACCACTTGAACATACAATACAGTTGAACTCTTTTATTTTATAGATAGTATAGCATCTCTAACATCTAATCCCAACCTTCCCCAGCAGTCACATATTACCACATCCACTTTCACCTTCAAACCTGTGCCCATATCCTATATAAACCCACTCTTCAACAAACTTAAATTGTGCTCTTCTTCATCTGATGACCTTCCAATCAAGTATCTAAAAATAGAAGCCAGTAGCACTGTCTATCCTGTCTCAAACATTATAACTAGGTCAGTCCAGGAATCCAGTGTTCCCTTTCTCTGGAAAAAAAAATCACACATTACGCTCTGCACAAAGGAGGAAATTCAGCAGAGATTATTAACTTTAGACCTATAGCAATCTTATCTCCCCTCGCCAAAATAATTGAAAAATGTATTTGAAAACAATTGCTAGACTATCTGTTGCAGGAAGAACTCCTATCCCCAACACAACATTGCTTCTGCCCTTTCCATAGTACTTAGCACTACACTTCTAATCTATAGAAGTGCTGTCAGTAAAGCTAGATATAACAACAAACTACTATCTTCCTTATGTTTAGACTTGTCTAAAGCCTTCAACAGTCTGTCATAGCAAATTTCTACTTTAAATGTCCTCACTAGGTCTCTGTCATCCCACCCTCCTGTGGTTCAAAACATACCTGTCCAATAGGTTTCAGTCAGTAAAATGACACCACCGCTACACCACAAGACTATATCCTTCATCCCTTCCTCTTTAACATTTTCACCAATGCCCTCTATACATCTACATAATCCACTCTAATACAGTATGCAGATGATTCCACTCTCATCTGCATATCTGACAAATGGTATATTATAGACCTCCAAAAAATCACCTAGGAAACTAACACCCACTGAAACATGGCTTCGTAATTCACAACTTATGCTCAACCCAAAAAAGACCAAACTACTACTTTTTCCCCCCAAAATCCCTTTCTCTTGATAATACAAGTAATGAAGCCACTTCTCATAGCAAATGATTAGGGTGCTAGTGGATGTCAGTCTTACATTCGATTTATATATACAAATTGTATAAGAAAAACTCATCAAAAACTGCTTTACAGAGTCAAAACATTTCTCACTAACATAACTAAAAATGCACTTTCCACAACTTATCTCCTCCTCACACTTTTTATTGCACTCCCATCCTTACTAACCTCCAAGATTTACAAAAATGAAAATTTGAACAATGTTATAATAAAGTTGCTAAGTTTGCAGCAGATACCCCTTCAGAATCCACAGCTGTATAGCACTAAAAAGCCTAAATTGGTTAGAACTGCCTCAACTTAACGTGTACACAGCTTCTTACCACCTATAAAATTATCCAGCATCCATCTACCTGTCCAGCACTAAAAACATTCTGTACAACTATGTTTCCAGTTGGTCACTGCTATCCAGTGATCAAAAAATCCTGTCTGTCTAAAAACCTATCAAATCTACTAGGCATTATATGCACGTGTACAGGGTTACTAAGATCTGGAACTCCTTACCTGTATCCATCCCACCAGTACGCTTCCTCCCATGTTTCTAAACTATTCTGAAAGACTTCTTAGTTAAAATCTGGCTCTGTTCTTGCTCAAAACCAGGATAAACGATATCCCTAAATGTGATCAAGTACCTTTTCATTCCTTATACCTCCTTACTCACCCTTCTTCACTTACTTCCATATTTCTATTAAATTCTCTTCCCTGACTCTCTCTAAATATACCATGAGCTTGTCTTCCTCTAACTCTTATTGCAATTTCTGTTTGTATTAGACTAACTTACCTTTAATTTCTCTAATGTCAAAAATTTCTCTAAATATTAAATGATTGCCATAATTTATAACCATATAAATTCTTCACCATTGTTTTTATATTGTCTGATTTGTTATAATTTATTTAAACTGCAGATTTTTTTGTTTTATTTTTGAAGATTATAAAAGCATTGTTTTTAAAATGTTTTGTAATAATTTGGAACTTTTCTTCCTGGGCCTCCGCTGAAAATGGGCTGCTACCCAGTTAGACTTTCCAGGTAATCAAATGTCAATAAATAAATAAACATGAGTGAAGCTAAAGGTCGCCATTAAATGCAGCAGCACTATAACAAGTTCACACATACACAAAATACAAGTGCCATTAAAGTAGTAAGACATTCATATTTCTGCCTGTGGTGAAGATCCTTTTCTCACCACATATACTTATACAAGTCTGCTGCAGTCTACGTTTTCTTTGACTGTATATAGTATGTGTATGTCATCTGTGCTGTTTGTATTGGAAATTGCTACTGGGGATTTTGGCACTGACAGTCATTCACTGTGTGTGGGTTTTTCTGTAGTCGTTTCATGTTGTGCGATTGTGGATTTATTATACACAGGTAAAGGCGTGGGGGCATGATACCACCCATGTAAACACCTTTGTCTTGTGTCTTTTATTTGTAAATGTGTTTACTTTTAAAGTTGCAATAGCTGCCAGTGGAGTTTGTATATTGATGTTGGAAGTGATTCTGTATCTTTTTTTTTCTGTGATTGTGGGGTTGTGGTGGGAGATCTTCGTTTTAAATTAACAAAACAGCAGCACACAACTCAGATGTGGTCTGCAAGTTGTGGTTTAAATGGTTTCTGTTTTCAGTAGCTTTTTATCTGCAATTTAGTTGCTGACATTTGTTTAATACTTCAAGTGGAAACCCTACAATACATGGCCGCAAAATTAATTAAAAATATAACCGATTGTGTCAGTGAATTTTTCATGATCTGTGTACGCCCTTTTCCACTAGATTGTACACCCTGCAGTCTACGTAAGGTAAGAGGTGCATGTATTATCTCTGATTTGTTGCTGTACTGTTTACAGCTCTGTGTATTCTTTGGTCTGTGTGTAATTTTCTGTTTGTGTCTTGCACCATGATACCTTGCTCATGGCTAAAAGGGGACTGTTGACCAGTCCACTTACCTGGTTATCAAATGGAAGTAAATGAACTATTGATGATGATGGCACTGGATTGATGCTTATGCATCCGTGCGTGTGTGTGGACACAAGTGAGTGTAAAAAGAATCCCATACTCAGTAGCCTAATATTTAATTAGTGCATCTTTATTCTAGTACCTAATGTATCCTGTTCAGAACTGCTGCAGAACTATAGTCTACCCTGGCAAGCAGCAGGCATAAGGCAGAGAACCAACTCTGAATGTGCATGCCAGTCCATCCTGGGATAATTACACACACACACACACACACACACACACACACACACACACACACACACGGAAACCTACCTATGGACATCTTTGATGGGATATGTTTACTGTCACTGGCAAGTGTTAAGGATATGGCAGGAAACCAAAAACCCTGGCAGAAACGTGCACGCATATAAGAGGACATACTGACACTACACAGAAAGCAGCCTTTTTAGGAAAATAAATTAACTAAGTGCTTTGAAGCAGTTACTCTAACCACTGAGAAATAACTCATTGTTCTTGTATTTAACTGGATTCTTATAACTTCACATGGAAACTTTGTGTCTGTTTAAATTGGACTTTACAATCCATGAATGCTTTCACGTGGTATGACAACCTAGTTAGTTGATTCTTGCTCACTTTTGCTTCTGTATTTAGTAACTGGAAGTAGCTGTCAAAGTAGTATTTGTAGGATATCAAGTTGGGTTCTGGGAGCTGAAAAATGGATGCAATATCTCCTTTGGGTAACACTGTGCCTTTGATTGAAATTATGTCATCTGCATGGCAGGTGTCTTTAGAAATATATCTTTGTGGCAATTAAGCAGTTCATAGTCTTCTTGAAATTAGATAAGCATTGGGTTCTATTAATCTAACAGCTCTCCTAACCTTTCAGACGTTTTCCTTATGATCATTACTTGCAGTTTTGAATCCATTCACGTTTTTGTCTGACCAACCCCATATTACATATTCTTAAATGATTTATCTGAAGTAGGCACTTCATTTGTCAGCAACCTTTGGGATACGGATCCGATCCGGCAACTTCTACCACAGCATAGATCCGAGCTCCTAGCTCCTCCCTTTACCCACAATCTCCTGCCAACCCTGACTGACCTCAGATCTAGTGTGCCGCGCTTCAAGCTACAAGCTAGGTTCCTGAGCTCCTGGTATAGTTGAACTTTGTGAGAAAAAAAATTCCAATTTTTCTTCCTTTCTCTTTGTGTGAGTGAGAGCGATTGTTTAGGCATTCCCTATAGCCCTTTTTTACCTCTCTTAAATTTAATTTAATTTAATTTGTGGTCCTTCTCCTCCCTGCCCTTGCTGGTCGTAGTGTGTGTGGCGTGTATAGGGGTCTAGTGGGTGTGTTTCCTTTATTTTATAATGTCGGAGGCATCTAAAGCCACTTTTTCAAAGTGCACCGAGTGTGGCCATAAGCTTTCTCCGGAGGATGGCCACACTCGGTGCCTTAGATGCCTTGGGGTTGAACACCTCTCCTCTGGATGCGCGATCTGCGCGGCGTTCAACCCCAGGGCACTTAAGGACCGGAGGCCGAAGCTGATTCTGGTGGGCCTTTTGCCCCCAGATCCGGCTCCGGCCTCCGGTGCTTCTGTGGCCGCTACCCTGCCTTCGGTGGTGGCCACTCCTGCCTCCCTTACTCCGGTCGGGACTCAACATCCCGCTTTGGCTCCGGAGGATAGGGAGGCCAGGAAAGCCAAGAAGAGAGAAAAGCACCATAAGCGGCGGGCCGAGGACTCTTCCTCGGCCCCGCCCGCCAAATGGGCTTCTCCCTCCAGAGCTCCTGGGTCACCTACTCCTCGGATCCGGTCCCCTTGCTTCTCACCGGGACCCGAGGAGGAGTTTACCCGGTCCCCGTCGAGGTCATTGAGGCGGCACTCCAGGCCTGCCTCGGTGGCCTCTTCGAGGTCCACTTTTAGTATGTCAGATGCAGACATGGACCAGATGATGAGGAGGTTCATCCAGGCCCAGCTGCAGATAGGAGTGCTCTTGCCTCCCCCCCCTCTGGGGGGGAGCTCGACCCCATTTTTTGCTCCAATCGCTTCTTCTCCGACCCGTTTTCTGGGTACGGAGCGTTCGGAGCTGAGCCGCGTTGGATCCGGGGGGGGGGGCGGGTCTAGGCACTTTGGCTCCGACTGGTCCTTCGGGCTGATCTGATCCGACCTCTCAGAGCCGTGGACCAAGCTTCGGATCCGAGGGATTCGGTGTGCCTTCAGCTCCGTCCCGGTCGGAGCACACGGGTCCTTCGGATCTGATGGTCTCGGCCCCGGGTCCGATCCCCGCTTCGGATCCGAGTGGGAGTCGGCTCTCTGATCCGATCAAGGGCGGCTCCCCCTCGGCTTTCGCTGCAGTGGAGAGGGCACTGTTGAGTGCATCCGGGCCTCCGGTCCTGGCTTTGGCTCCCCCCTGCACTCCCTCTCAGCTGGTTCAGGCTCCCATCACCTGGCCTTTTGGGGCAGCCTGCTTCAACGCCTCTGGGTGTTCCTTCGGAACATGACATTGCGGGTGAGGCTTCCTTGGACAGCCCCCCCCCGAGGAGGTTCCTCGCAAGGCTAAGTGTAAGAGGAGGCACGTGGACTCCCCCCGAGTCCCTTACGGAAGATACGGACTTAGATGAAGGGGAAGACTCCCCAAGATCACCCCCCGAGGATGTCTCCTTTGGAGACATCTTGGAAATGCTTAGGATTGGGGGGGGTTGGTCTGCCCTCAAGGCTTCCTCCGATGAGTCCGTATTCCTAGAGGAGTTCGAGGCAGGGCCATCTACCTCTTGGGTGTCCCCTCCCCCTTATTTCCACCAGGGCTTGGAAGGAGCCGGACACTGTAGAGCCAGTCCCCAAGTGCCCAGATAGGATCTTGAGTGCCCCTGCAGAGAGGACCCATTGGAGCAGAGGTCCCCCCGTGGATGCCATGTTGGTGGCGGTGGCCACCAAGAGAGAGTTGGCTCAGGAGAGCTCCGCGGTCCACCCACCGAACAAGGAGTCTCGTGCGATGGAACGCCTTGGGAAGTGGGCCTTCAGTTCAGCAACCTTCTCGTTAAGGGCACTGAACTATATGGCACATGTCATCCGGATGCAGCGGGATCTAATAAAAGAATACGCTGCCCCCCCCCCCCAGAGTCCATGTCGGAAGGGGACAAACAACTGTACTCCTCCCGAATGTCTACTCTACATTCCATTTCTAGCACCTCTATGCGGCTCTTGTCTCACGCCACTGAGGGAACTGCTAGAGCTGGCGGAGTCGGCCTGGTCATGAGGCGACAAGCCTGGCTCCGACATTGTGACTTCTCGGAAGCCTTTAAGGCATCATTCGCGAATGCCCCCTTTGATGGTTCTGCATTGTTCGGCAAAACCGTTCGCAACACTTTAGTCCAGAGCGAGAAAGACGGGAAGACTCTGTCTGCCGTCGGAGTCCACTTCTCTGCTCCCCAGAGGTCCTTTTCCAAGAACCAAAAGGGTCAGAAGAAGATGTGGTTCCGGAAATTGCAGCGATCCCAGTCTGCTCCAGACAACCAGTCCTCTCGTGGCAGAGGAGGACAGGGAGGACGCCGCCCTAGAGGCAGAGGGGTCCCAGGAATTTTGGGTCCAGAGAACCCTTCTCTGAGAGACCCACACAGAACCCCTGAGGGGTTGCCTGACTGCTCCTCTCTGGAGGCAGTCGGGGGACGTTTTTCGAGGCACCTAGCAACATGGGAGTCCATAACGACAGATCGCTGGGTGCTTCGAATAATATCCAGAGGTTACCAAATTCCCTTTATTGTAAACCCCAAAACCAAAAGCCTCCCCGATGTACCACCCAGTCAGAGGCGGCTGCTACAGAATTTCAGCAGCTTTTACAAAAAAGAGCCATCCAACCCGTCCCCCCAGATCAGCTCGGATCAGGGTTTTACTCCAGGTTCTTTCTGGTGCCAAAAAAGACGGGGGACTTGAGGCCCATCCTCAACCTCTCTCTCTTGAACCTGGCAGTCCCCAAAGAAAAGTTCCGGATGGTCACGCTGCAATCTATTCTCCCTCTGTTACGGGAGAACGACTGGATGTGCTCGATAGACCTCAAGGATGCGTACTATCACATTCTAGTGGACAGACGCTCCAGGGGGTTTCTCCGCTTCCGGCTGGGAGCCAGTCACTTTCAGTTCAGGGCCCTCCCCTTCGGTCTCACCTCAGCCCCCAGGGTGTTCACCAAAGTCTTGGTAGTAATAGCGGCCCACCTGAGACTCCAGGGAATTCAGGTCTTCCCGTACCTGGACGACTGGCTCCTCATCGCCCCAACAAGGCATCTACTCTGTTCATGTAGGGATTACTTCCTCAATCTTGCTCTACACCCAGGGTTGACTGTCAGCATGGCCAAATCCTCTCTGGCTCCTACACAGGTAATAGATTTCATAGGGGCGAGATTGGATTCCAGACTAATGCTTGCTTTCCTGACTCCAGATCGGCTTCAGAACCTGAGGTTGCATGTACAGGCCATCCTTCAACTCCAAGCCCCACCGGCAGATTTGGTCCTGATGGCTCTAGGATCCATGGCGGCAGCAATTTCTCTGCTGCCCTTAGCCCGTCTAAATATGAGGGTCCTACAGTGGACCCTCCAGGTACAATGGTCCCTGTCCCGCAACACTCTTGTCTCATCCCATTCCCCTAAGCAGGGCTTGCAGAAGGTCGCTCGTGTGGTGGCTCTAGTCTCCGAGTCTCCACACGGGACGGCCATTCTCGATGCCTCCTCCCATCGCCACAGTGACCACGGACGCCTCTCGCCTGGGGTGGGGGGGCACTATTCAGGCAGAACGGTCCAAGGCACGTGGAACGACATAGAGACCTCCTTGCATATCAATGTCCTAGAGATGAGGGTGGTGCTTTTGACGTTGCAGGCACTTCACAGCCTTCTTCCGATTGGGACGATTGCGGTACAAACGGACAACATGTCAGTTGTCTGGTACATCAACAAACAGGGGGGAACCAGGTCTTATCCTCTTTGTCGCAAGGCCATGAGAGTGTGGGAATGGGCGATATCCACCAACCGCTTTCTCATTGCAACGCACATTCCGGGATGGTCCAACATCTTAGCAGACAGGCTCAGTTGTACAATTCTGACCCCATATGAATGGTCTCTCAATCCTCTAGTAGCGGAGCGAGTGTTTGCCCGATGGGGGCAACCCTGTTGCGATCTTTTTGCCACTCCCTCAAATACCAAATGCAACAGTTACTTCGCTCTGATCCCCACCCCTCAGGGGGAGTCCCCGAGAGACTCTCTAGTATATGCTTGGCCTCCCGGTCTTCTTTACGCTTACCCTCCACTGCCCTTGATGCTAAAACTTTTACAGAATGCCAGTCGGTTGGGGAGCAAGATGATCCTCATTGCACCATTCTGGCCTCGTCCAAAGTGGTTCCCGTACCTATGGTCTCACATGATTCATCCGCCCTGGATTCTGGATCCCATTCTGGATCTCATTACTCACCCTCTGGGTCTTCCGACCCCCAACCTGGTCAACCTCAAGCTGACGGCTTGGTTGCTCCAGTTCCACTCCTGATAAGGACTCCCAGAATTTCCTCACCAGTCAAAGCTATTCTAGTAGCAGCACACAAGCCATCCACCAGAAAGGTCTATCGGAGTAAGTGGAAATGTTTCTCCGTCTGGGCTGAGCACCGTCACTTAGATCCTTTTACGGCGCCTTTAACTTCAGTTTTGGATTTCCTAACTACACTCTTTCATCAGGGGGCTAGCTGCTCTACAGTCAAGGTACAACCAGCAGCGATTTTGCACTATCATGTAGGGCATGAGTCGGGCCCTCTTATTACCTCCAAGCTCTGTAAAGCTTTTCTCAGTGGTACCTTCCTCCTCAGACCTCCTGTTCGGGAGGTAGTACCCCCATGGGATTTATCATTGGTTCTACAGGCCTTGACAAAGCCCCCTTTCAAGCCGGCGGCCACGGTTGATCTTAAATACCTCTCTTGGAAGACAGCCTTTCTGGTGGCCATTACTTCAGCTAAAAGAGTCTCTGAACTTTAGGCTCTCTGTGTCAAACCACCGTATTTGGCCTTCCATCAGGATTGAGTTTACCTCCGGATCAATCCGTCCTTTCTACCTAAGGTATCTTCGGAAGCTAACATTAATCAATCTATTAATCTTCCCGTGTTCTTCCCCAACTATCAGAACAAAGGAGAGTATCAACTACATTCTTTGGACGTACACAGGCCATTGCGTTTTTATATTAATCGAACTGCTGGTCATAGACAATCCGACCAGTTGTTTGTCTCCTTCGCAAAAACTAATTTAGGCAAGTCAGTTTCTAAAGTTACCCTATCACGGTGGATAGCTAATTGTATCCTCTTAGCATATCACAGTTCGGGAAGGCCTGCACCTCAGGGAGTCCGTGCTCATTCTACTAGAGCTGTTGCTACATCGGCTGCGTTTAGATCTAGGGTTCCCTTGGATGATATTTGTTCTGCAGCCACTTGGGCTTCATCTCATACCTTTATCAGCCATTACAAACTGGATGTTGTCTCCCGAGGTAGGGCGTCCTTTGGCTCTGCAGTGCTCATGTATCCTTCCATAAAGGCCACCCAAGATTCAGGTAGCTGGGGACTCTGTCCCAAAGGTTGCTGACATATGAAGTGCCTACTTCAGATTAAGAAGCCACTTGGGCTTCATCTCATACCTTTATCAGCCATTACAAACTGGATGTTGTCTCCCGAGGTAAGGCGTCCTTTGGCTCTGCAGTGCTCGTGTATCCTACCATAAAGGCCACCCAAGATTCAGGTAGCTGGGGACTCTGTCCCAAAGGTTGCTGACATATGAAGTGCCTACTTCAGATTAAGAAGTTATGTACTCACCATAACGTTCCATCTGAGTAGGTATCTTCATTTCTCTGCAACCATCCCCCCCTCCTTCCCCCTGACCAATACGATTCTGACTAGGAGTTGTCCTAGATGAGTCCCTTCTGGGACATAGTAACAGTTGTTATATGGGGCAAACTTGATCTGAGGTCAGTCAGGGTTGGCAGGGGATTATGGGTAAAGGGAGGAGCTAGGAGCTCGGATCTATGCTGTGGTAGAAGTTGCCGGCTCGGATCCGAGATCGGATCCGTATCCCAAAGGTTGCAGACAAATGAAGATACCTACTCAGATGGAACGTTATGGTGAGTACATAACTTCTTATTCACTCACCGACAACCTTGTTTAGTTACTATTGCCCCAAATGCTCCTAGATGTCACCCATTTAGTATCCTGTTTTCTAATCAGTGTAAGTTTTGTAGAAGATAGTGTCCACTTGAACTCTGGATTTCCCCTGAGGTAGGGAAGTTTCTGCCATGTTCTACTCTGCCTGTTTCCTCTCTTGTGTTATTTCAAATTGTCTGCTGACCTTTCTTTAGATGCAGATTATATACCATTTTTGCTTTCTTTACCTACATACTTTTACATACAAATATTTCAAGCAAGGGCATTAATGCCCGTCTAGCCTGCCAATATACCAAAACACTTGTTCCCATAATAAGTGTTCAGGCTGTTCTTAACAATATCTAAACTAGTACCTGCTTTAATGAATTTGGTAGTCTGTTCCATGCATCAGCTTCTCTCTCTCTCTCAGAGAATCAATTAGTACACATCTCATTCCTGTAGAATCTTTTACATATGTTGTCTGATGATTCTCTACTACTTTTTGATCACTCCAAACATTCCCAGACATAGTTGTTTCTAAATGTCCTGTATACCTAAATAAGATATCCTCTTGGATATCTGTAAGAGACACTGCAAGTTCAAATATTTTAGTCTTTTTTATAGTAGCTTAAATTTTCATGTTGGATGCCCTTGGTATGTTTCCAGTTTACTCATACTTGTTTTCTTATAAGGTTTCCATGTTGTTATTCCGTACAGGTTTGGGTCTCATGTACCTAACAAACAGTGACTTCATCATTTCTGATTTCCTAGACTTTATAAATCTTTTCATACAACATATAGTTCTATAACTGTCAGTAACCAATCGGTTGATAGAATCAGAAAAACCCAAAGCTGGATCTACCCATATACCCAGGTCCTTAAATGAATGTACAGGTTCAATCACTGTGTGCTGTATTAAATATTCACCTTTCAATTTGTCTACCAACTCTCATATACTTAGGTTTTGATGTGTTTGTCAGCATGTTATTCTCTTGTACTCAAATGGTCAATTTAGTCAAGTTCTTTTGCAGGCATCCCGTATCTGTAACATGTAATCAGTTTGCCCATTTCAACTCAAATGCATATAGACTGTAGAACACTTCAGATGAGAAAAACAAAAGAAAACCAACCGGCACTGGCAACCACGCTCCAATTTAATAAATGGATTTAAGCGCTTTTCGACTGATACAACACAGCCTTCTTCAGAAGAATAAATGGATTTAAGCGCTTTTCGACTGATACAACACAGCCTTCTTCTGAAGAAGGCTGTGTTGTATCAGTCGAAAAGTGCTTAAATCCATTAATTAAACTGGAGTGTGGTTGCCAGTGCCGGCTGGAACACTTCAGATGAAACAGTTAGGTCTGAAAGATACTATCTAAACACGTTTGAGCCTAGGACAGAGCCCTGTGGGAAAACCTGACTGTAACCAAGAATTTCACCTGTCCAGTTACTGTTTTATACTTTCTATGATCTATTTGTAAGCCATGCAGCTATCCATCTTATCAAGAATATGTCGATACTTAGTTGTTTTAATTTATTGATCAGTGATTTGTGTATGACCCTGACAAAATATCTTCACCCACACGCCTCCATAAAAACTCATCTTCCGGTTCCATAATTGACTGGATACTCACCAACTCTCCTTACCACTACCCTACCAGAGCAACCATCTCCCCACCTTGGTCCTTAGATACACCATCCAACCCCCCAAATCCCACCTTTATAGAGATTGCTGAAAACTCTCTGATTTTAATGTAGTCCAATTCAGCTCTATTCTATCCACCATTGACTGGTCCATCCTTAAACAAATCCCTCTCAGTGATGCAGTTACTAGGTTCAAAAGCATCTTCCTGAATACCCTGAACTCCCTTGCTCCCTCTAGGAAGGTTAGAATAAAACCCAATTATGCTCCCTGGCTCTCGAAACTAAGTCCCTTATGCTAAAAAGAGATAGAGCTTGGAAAGCCTGGATCAAAACAAAGGAATTACATCTGGTACATAATTATAGACACCTCAGAAATCTTACAAAAAACAATAATGGCAAAAAGTCCTTTTATAACTCTGCCAATTTCAATAACAAATCCAACCCTTGCAAGTTCTGGTATACTATTAACAAAATTCTCTCTCCAGGCTGCCCCTCACCTCCCTGCCCCTACCCAAAAACATCTCCTCTGGAAACTGCTACTCTTCTCAATAAACACTTTATTGAAACAATTCAAACACTCATACCTTCCAGCTGTAACGCACCACCTCTGCCTACCCTTTCCAATCAGTCTAACAAACAACTATTCTCTTTACATCTGGTTCCTACTTCCTGCATCAGATCTCTTCTTCACAAACTCAAAACCCTGCTCTCCCTCCACTGACAATCTACCTCCTACCTTCCTCAGACTTGCTGCTGACTCCATTGCCCATCCAGCATCTATACTAATCAATAGCTCTATTCAGGAATCCACCGTCCATACCCTATGGAAATCTTTTTCACTATCCCCCTGCATAAAGATGGAAACTCTACAGACCCATCTAACTACTGACCTATAGCTATTCTATCTCCTCTCTCTAAGATTCTCGAAAAATGTATCCACTCACAACTACTCGACTACCTCCTCCAGTATAACCTTCTTACGCCCACTCCGCATGGTTTCCGTCCCAACCACAGCACAACTACTGCCGTCTTATCCTTTTCACATACCATTGCCGAGGCCCTAGACAATAACAAACTCATATCATGTCTCTACCTTGGCCTTTCCAAAGCTTTTGATAAAGTCTACCATTACCTACTGCTATCTAAACTTGCAGATCTCACTCTGTCTTCTTCCTCCCTTGCCTAGTTCTCCAGTTACTTATCCTGCAGGCAGCAATCTGTTAAATGGCTCTCTTCCACTTCTCCATTCATACCTGTCCCAACCAGGGTACCACAAGGTTCTATCCTGGGTCCCCTCCTATTTAATGTCTTTACCAATGATCTCTATACTTCTTGTAAACAATCCTCCCTCATTCAATATGCAGACAACTCAGCTCTCATCTCCATCTGAGACAATATCTCCAATCTCCACACTCTTACTCAACAGCCCTTCCTATCCACTAAAAAGACCAAACTCTTATTATTTTTCCCCTTCTCTCTCTCCTCAAATCCACCTTTACTATTACTTCCTGTAATAACACTGTTATCCAACCTGAAGCTCACACTAAACTTCTTCGGGTCATCATAAATGATGAACTCAAATTCAGCTTGCACATCCTCCAAAGTATAACTTGGTTTACTGTATCGCAGCAAAAAATTTCTAACTACAAATGCCAGACTCTCCCTTGCACAAGCTCTTCTCCTCCCCTCCCTTCTATATATTGCCCCAGTACTCAACAACATCCAAACTACTACTTTAAACAAACTCCAACAAACTTACCACAAGGTAGCTAGATTTATCACAAACTCCATGCAATACACATCAATACACTGCACTGGTTAGAATTCCCCCATCTTCTACTGCTGTCACAACTTCAAATGTTACACTTAATTCTTTATAAACCTTCATCCTGCCCTGCACTCTTCCTTCATCTCTAACTACACTCCTCCACGGACCTCTAATCAGCAACTACTACAAATCTACCAACCCAAAAAAAAGCTGGCAAACTCCTATATAAACACTTTGTCGCCCAAGTCTGGAACAAACTCCCAAGAGACATTTGTTTCATCATTCACCCATCCCACTTTAAAGAAAAACTCAAACTTCATCTATTCAACTCCAAAATATGTCCTTGTCAAGCACCTATTTAAGCTCCCCACAACACTACTGTATACCTTTTCAGTCACTCCACATATAGCCAAGTACTCCACTATTGTGGATACTTATTAAAGTCTACAATCAATACTGTACTCTTTTTGTAAACATGTAAATATATTTTTTAGTTTGTAAAAATATTGATATGTATATATCATGTGTTTGCATTTCTGCTTTGTATCGCTAACGTTCTTGTATAACTGATTTTGACCATATTTTTGACTCAGATGTTTGATCCTGTGTAAACTGTTGTGTGTTTTTTTTTTTTTGGAGCTTTTCTCCTCTGGTCTCCACTGAAAATGGGCAACAAGCAGCTGGACCAACCCGGTTAACAAATGTCAATAAATAAATAAAGTAAATGCTGAAGTTAAATCTATATATGTTGTCACAGCAAATGGTATTATATTGTTATGGAATATCGTGTTACATGTGATAATAGATCTATTTTCAACATATGCATGTTGATATATGGTTTCAAGTCCCAACCTATCCAATTCTGACTGGATAACATATCTAATATTGCCTTTTCCATTATTTTTCCATAACATGAAAGTAGGCTTAAGGGTCTGTATGACTCTGGGTTTGTCCTACTCCCCTTTCCCTTAAAGACAGGTTTAGTAATTGAGTGTCTTCAATCTTGAGGAATCTCCTGATATTCATATGACCTAGTAAATTAGAGATATAATGGTGTTGCCCTTTTTTAATTTCTTCAAATCTTTTGGGTTTCTAATACCATGACTAGAACGCACCCATTCCTAAGTCAAAATCTGATTAAAGCTCATGAAATTAGTATTTAAATCTTAGATGTCAGCCAGACGTGCTCTTCACAGCACCCACAGTGTGCCCAGTAATGACTCCTTCTGCAGTTCGTACTGAGTTACATGTATTAGTCACATATCTAAATACAATTGTAGATTCTTTTTTATAAGACCCATTGCTCCTACTACTGTTGGGACTGTCTGGGTACCTTTCTTCCATATTGCTCTCATTTCTGCCTACAAATCCTGATATTTTATGACTTCATGTACGCAAGACACTGTACTCATTGGGTGTGGCGATTTCAATGATCAGTGCTACTTTTGTCATCTTTTCATAGACCACTATATCCAGTTTTCTAGCATCTATCCTTTGAACTGTTGGTAATGGATGATCCCATGTGATGTAAACTTCACCATTTTTATGATGTTTTGTGGCTCATGTTTCCAATGTTTATAAGCCACTTCAGTACCATAGTATTTGCACAATCCCCAGTTCAACCATCTTGCCGGATTGTTATGCCTTTCAGTATACAGTCCTTCTGCTATTGTACTGCTTTTTCTATGGACTGTAAGTTCTTGCTGAAGTGTTCTCAGGTCATTATTACTAATTCCATCTCCACAGTGTGCTTTGGATCCAGTTTGCATAGTTCTTTTTCAATATAATCTAATTTGTTTCCAGTATCTGAGGTTACCTGGATGTCAGTAGGAAGATTTAACACCCTCTTTATGGTGCCAAACTGTTTTGCATAAGATTTTGTAACTGTATCTATAATCTGTTGTGTCTGAGAATAACTTTTGGAATCTACACATAGTTTATCAATTATGTCTTTACTCCTTCCACATCTTATGTGTCTATAAAAAGGTTTCCTATTATGCTCAATATTTTTATATAAATTTTCTTGATCTTGTCTCACACTATGCTTAATTTGTCCAGCTTGTTTATTTCTGTTTTCAAAGTTGTAGTTCAACTTCTAGGCCATTTCTTACAGTTTTTGTCTCTCATCTTAACCAGGCATTTTCATCATATGGATCTATACCCCCCTGACATTCTATGCCTAGATCCTGATGATGTTAAACATTTTTTTTTAATTTTTTTTACACTCTAAAACAATTTCTCTTCTAAAACTTTCCACATTCCATCTGCAGTTTTTCCACTGACCACCTCACTCCAATTAGTTTTACATAGTGACTGCTTTGCTTCCATATAATCTGTAACTAATCTTCTGTGCATTGGTTTAGATTTCAGTTTGGCAGAATTATCTAGCAACAAATTACTGCACATTAACAGTGGTAAAACTTGAGTTGAAGTAACAGAAATTTCTTTAGGAATACAAACAGTGTCTGGTATGTTCCGTTCCCTGGTATTTTTTTTTAACAATCTGAAGCAATTGTTGTTCCTGAACATACTTTGTGAATAATTTTCTTACTAATGTTGCTGAATCAATATTCATTATCATAATAATATCATTATTCCAGTCTGTTTCTGGTAAATTTAAGTCTCCAACTAATGTTAGTCTTACCTCCTGTGTTTCATGCAAGAAGTGTATGAATTTCTGTAGGTCATCAGCACTTGCCTTTGGTGGTCTATACACTCCAACAAATGTTATATATTCCATGGTTGTCTTTATCATCACAAGTGGTATCAGAAGCTGTCAAATACACTGTAGGAACATGGTTGTGCTTAAAAAGGCCCTTTAAGATGCTTAGCCTAGTAATGACCATTGAACTTCTGACCAATGAACCTGTTGACATTGTGTAACGTACTTAACAATGTGTTTCCACTGAAGATAGCTTCCAGCTCAATTGGACTATCTTGGTCAACAAATAGAAGTAAATAAATAAATAAAATAAAGTAAAATAAAAATGAACCAAACCACAAGTGACAGAGCAGTTTATCATACAGTTACATAGGGCAAGTTATGACTTGAACTAGTTAAAAACTAGACATTCAGATTAAATACCGCATTTGACAGCAGTAATGAAATGAAGACATATCATTTAAAGCCTTCATACATGCAGTGTTTTACAGATTCTACATTGAGATTGAAATGATAATCATAAAGGATCAAGTTATTACAAATGCAACTGTCTGTACTGCACAGTACAGCTTTGTGAGATTTGCTGCTAGTTGCAAATTAACATTTGAACTAATCTATTCCAGACTTTATTTATGTTGAGGACTGACAGTGACAGTTTCCAGGCTGTGCCTCTGTCATGGATAAGGTTTATATATGTGGTCACTTTGGTAATCTAGAAGCAGTGGTCAGTAAACATCAGAGACATTGTAAAGCATTTTTATTAGGTAGAGCTGCAGAAACGAATGGCATTAACTAATGATTGGTGGTAGAGGTTACAGATGTGCTGAAATAGGAAAACAGTAAAATAAAGTTTTTTACCTAGTGCAACTTAAAATGCTGTAATATTTGTGCTAGCAAATGTTTGGGTTTCTTGCAGATGTTTGCAGTAGGCCTAAATGAGTAGAGTGCAAAATGGTCGCATTAATAATGTCTCGCAATACTCGTGCAACAATGAAGTGATGGTTGTGTCTAGTGAGAAACTAGTTTATTGAGCTGCCAGTATTGCTGTGTTTATTCAAGTGCCTTAGTTTATTCATTATTCTTGCATTTAATTATTGTTATTTTAATTTTTTATATTGCAGAAACTCTTTTCTATTCTTGTCTACAAGTCCATATTTGATTTTATATTGCAAAAATGTTGCATTTTTGCCTATTTATTCCACTTCGTGCCTGAAGAGGACTTGGGGACCAGTGTGCCTAGGCAGTTAACAAGTAAAGATATGTAATGAATGTATAAATGGCCTAAAACATCAGCCACAAGTATCTGTTGTTCTTTTAGTTTATCATACTTGAGGTGAGGGAGTATTGCCAGCTTACCCTGAAATCAACACTATTTACAAGTTCACTTTTGACACTAGCATCAGTCCACTTAGAGGTGGTGCCAAGTAGCATTTCAGCTGACTGTAGCTAGTCATGGCTAAGTGCAGAACATTTTGAGTTGTTTTGATCCATTGAGGATATAATAGCAATATGGCTCTTCAGTAAGTCAGGGAGACAGTTTGAGTCAAGGGGGGAAAATTCTTAAACAAGGAAGAAATTCTAGAGGACATTTGGCATGCCAACATTATTGCCATCTTGAAAAAGGTAAGTTTGTTAGAATGTGTAATTCAGGCACTGTTCTGGGCCATATTGCAGTGGAAAATTTTGTGCATATTCTTTTGCACTGTTTCCTTCCTGTTGCTGAAAAGGTGCTGCCAAATTGAGTATGGATCGAGAAAGGGCAAGCATTGGTTGCCTTGCAGATGAAGGAAACGTGTCTGGAACAAGTCAAGGCTGATGTAGGACATTCATCCCCACAACAAAGATCTTGCAATGCATCAGATATGAAGCCCTGGATAATGGCCTAGTTTGATGTATGTGTTTATTCATCCATCCATTTACTAACTAGTTAAGTGACTTGGGCTTTTTAGTCACCGCATGTGCCATATGCAAAGATGTTAAATGTAGGGAAGCAAGGCAATATATTGCTGCACCTGTGTTCATTGTTCAAAAGTGTGATTAAGAAAGTGTGATTTCATCTATTACAGACTGATTCTAACTTTGTGAGATTGCATCATCTGTGAGAATTCCTTTTATCATGAGGTACAAGAATCTCAGAGTTAGTAAGTATAAGCAGCAAAGTCTGTCTGCAAAAATGCTTTTAAAGTGTTACAAATAGTTTTCAGTTGTCGCTGTAGGACTTCTAAATGTATACTTTTTTGCTTGCATTTTTGAGTGGCAGACAAGGGTGTGCTGGTCTTTGGTCGTGCACCCAAATATTAAAGGAACACAGTTTAACATACAGATGTGGATTTGTCTAATCTAGGAAATTCAAGGCACAGGTATTTTGCATGACTTGATCACTGCCAGTATTATATTGATTTTTAGAGCCATACAGCATCAAAAATGGGATCAAGAAAAGATGCATCATCACTGAAGTCTTTCCATTTTGTTATCAGTCATCCTAGCTCTTAGAGAAGACCACTTCAAATGAACGTGCAATCTACCACTGAATAATGTATGTAGAATGAACTCCGTACTACCTTAACTTGGTAGCTTACTTCTCCTTAGATGGAACATCAGTGATAAATCTCTATTCCACACATGGGCCAGTGCATATATGTATGTGAAACTGCTTTGGTTTACCCTCACAAATAGTGACCTAAAAATGGACTTCATCCTCCATTTATACAAATAGCTTATTATCCCTAGACTTTTTTAAAAGATAGCAAACGTAGGTGGCTTACTGACATAAAATAAAGAGACAGGAGAAAGGTCATGAATGAAGTCAATGGAAAATTCTAACCATCAGAAAGGAGACCACCACACTAAACATGTACTGTTAACATCTCTGAGTTAATATTCTGATATCGTTTTCATCTGGCATTTCTGACACGCCTAAGATTTTATATTCCCATATTGGTAACAGTCATATATACGGGGATGGCCAGAAAGTATCTCAAAAAAAATAATGAAGAGTCATCTCAAGAAAACAGAAATAAAGGGTATAGTGAGTAAGAAGATTGTGGTCTGCAGTATAACAGTAACCTTGTAGCAACCATCAAGTAATGGTCTGCATAAGATTGTTGGATAATGTCAGGATCAGTCAGTGAACCATGACTGAATTATCTCCAAACCATGTGAGCGATGCTGATGGGAAGAGGTATTTGCTTCATCCAGCAGAGAAGCCGATCTTAAGCGCCAGAAGCCAAACTGGTCTTCCCTGAAAAATAAGCTGAAATACCTAGCTCAGATTAGCCTTTTCCACATATGGGGTTGTAGAAGTCTGCAGTAAAAGATGGCACAAGGCTTTATTTTGAAAATGTTGCTGAATTCCTCAACTTTGTTGATAAATCTCATGTAGATGTCAGAGCAATAAATGATGTTATGTGATCCTATCTCGCCTACATTCTGACTGATGGCTCGGAGACGATCCCTCGGCTCCGACTCGGCACGCTTATGCTATAGAGCGAGGCCTCTAATTGGCTGAGCTATCTTTATCCCAGGATGCACCACCACTAATCCCCCAGATCTCGTTTGCCGCTTACAGAGCTTGGACGTGGTCTCAACATTGGCTGGGCTAAGTACTATTTTATAGTATCTTTCCTGTCAGTAGTTCACTCTTTTCAACCCAAAAGCTGTTTTAACAGCTATTTTTTGTGTACGAGTGTGTTTCTTGTTTTTTTCATTGAGTTTTCATTAAAATTTCCTGTCAGAGAAGGTTCCGTTTAAGTTAGAGGGGCCTTCCCCTGTACTAGCTACTTCAGTGGTTGTGTGTGGGTCAAGTACCCATTTGAGTTAGAGGGTCTTGACCCTCCTTGTTTCCCTTTCCTTTCTCATTGTTCTTGTTAAAATACTGTTCTTGTAAAAAAAAAGAAAAAAAAACAAAACAAAAAAAAAAGTTCTTTGGTTAATATTTTTTCAGAGTTGGTGTTTTTTGGTGTGTATAAACGCTTAATCTACTGTTGTGCTATATTTTTCTTTATTATGTCTAAAGAACATAAACCCTCTGGGTTTAAGAAGTGCACGAGGTGTGGGTTCAAAATGTCCATAACGGACGACCACTCCTCGTGCGTCTATTGCCTTGGCGCCAAGCATTTACAGGAATCGTGCAGTGTATGCCATGCGTTTTCCTCCAGAGTCCTCCAGGAGAGGAAGAACAAATTAATCCTCAAAGGATTAATTAAGCCTTCCTTCGAGGAGGCTTTGTCTTCCTCTCCTTCTCCTTCCAAAAAGAGGAAAGCGCCGGCTCCGACCAGTCAGTCGGATCCGACGGCTAAAAAGACTAGGCAGACTTCTCCATCGGCTCCACGGACTTCGGAGCCGAGGTCGGAATGGTCTGCCTCGATGCCTCCAGCCTCGACCCCTCGGGTTTCGGAGCCGAGGTCTGGGGCATAGAGAGGCGGGTCACCCTCATCGGCTCCACTGATATTGGAGCCGATAAGGGTCATCGGCTCAGACACTTCCCCCTCGGAGCCGAAGTCTTTATCGGCACCGAGGGAAATTTCTTTGAAGGTTTCCTCGGAGCCGATAATTGTTGAATCTTTTCGGAGCCGGTCCCCGAGCCCTTCGGAGCCGATGGAGAAATCGGTTCGGGCCAGATCGGTATCCTCGAGGTCTTCTAGGATGTCTGATTCGGACATCGACAGGGTGCTCCTTCGACTCTTCCAGTCTCCGGTGTTCCAAAAAATGGTTTCGTCTCCAGCCCATTTGGCTTCGGAGCCGATGGTCCACTCCCTTACTGTACTTCCTCCTCCAACAGCTTCGGCACCATTGGAGCAGGTGTTGGTGGAACCAGTGGAGGTGTTAGGGTCAGGCCTGACCCTCGCTCCGACTCCGGCTCCTGGGTCGGAGTTCAGTGCATGGACTTCTTCCTTCGGCCCTGGGGGGGAGGCTTCGGGATTTGATACCTTCGGTCCCAAGTCTCCCTCTTGGTGCGTCGGCGGCGGGAGTACCGTCCACTGTCGTGGCCATGGAGGGGGGACTTTCCCAGGATTCTGGTGGTCCCGCCTTCAGGGCTATGAGGAGTGCTTTAGCCAAATCTTCATTGGCTACCTCCACAGTTTCCCCAGCTCCTTCCCTACATTTGGAGACTGGGTCGTTGGTAGTTCCCTTGTCCGCAGACAGCGGAGCCCCTGGGCCTCAGGTTACCCCCGCTGGGGTTTCTCCCCCTCCTGGAGGTCCTTCTGAAGCCTCTTCGGAAGAACCTCCCAGGAAGAAAACGTGCAAGAGGAAGCACGTTGACTCCCCTGACGAGTCTTTGACATCTGACACCGATCTCGATGATGCAGAGGGGTCCCCCAAGTCATCCTAGGATGATGTCTCCTTTGCAGACATCCTGGAAGCCCTAAAACAACGAGGCGGCTGGCAGTCCAAACCTCCCTCTGCTGATGAGTCGGTGTTCCTGAAGGCCTTCGGGGCTCAGCCCTCCGCCTTCTGGGTGTCTCCGCCCTTCGACGAGCTCTTGGATTTGATCTGTCGAAGGGCGTGGGAACACCCGGACTCTGTGGAACCGGTGCCCGCTCGTCCAAACAAATTTCTTTCGGCGCCCCCAGATAGAGAGTTCCTCACAAAAGGTGTGGCTGTAGATGCTATGGTGGTGGCATCTGCTACGCAGCAGGATGTAGCAGAGGCTTCTACGTCCGTCCATCCTCCTAATAAGGAGTCTAGGAGCATGGATCGGTACGGCAAGCACCCTAAGTTCAGCGGCCTTTACTCTGAGGTCTTTGAACTACCTGACGCACTTTACAAGATTCCAGAGGGATCTGATTAAGGAGCTATCCGATACCCTCTTAGGTAACCTGCCTGAGGAGCTGGCCCAGACGGTTGGATCTCAGCTGGCTACAATGTCATCCATTTCGAACTCGTCCATGAGGCTTATTTCGTATGCGGCCGAAGGGGCGAGTAGAGCGGCGTGTACAGGCATTGCTCTACGGAGACAAGCCTGGCTCCGCCTGTGTCATTTCGCGGAGGCCTTCAAGTCTTCATTCGCCGATGCCCCCTTTGATGGGTCCTCCCTGTTTGGGCCCAAGGTGAAAGACACACTTACCCGCTGTGAACAGGAGGGTAAGACTCTGACTGCCGTAGGGGCATGATTTTCCACTCCCTTTCGGCCTTATCCCAAGGCTAAAAGAGGAGGGAAGATGTGGTTCCGGAGATCGCAGAAGTCTTGCCCCTCTCAGCAGGAAGGTTCCCCCTCCAGAGGCAGAGGAGGGGGAAATTCATCAGGCAGACGCCGTCCCAGAGGTGGCAGAGGCCCCCGCAATACTGGAGACCGCGAGTCCTTTCGTGGCTCTTCAGCTTTTCATAGTCCCTGAGGGATTGCCCGACTGTGCTGCTCCGGAGCCAGTCGGGGGTCGTTTTTCGAAGCACCTAAAGGCCTGGGAAAGGATCACTCAGGACCGATGGGTGCTTCGAATTATCGCCGGAGGTTACTCCATTCTATTCTGTTGTCCCCCCCCTCAGTCCAAAAGAATCCCGGACCCGCCACCCAGTCAACGGGATACCGCAGCCATAGAGATTTCAAAACTGCTGCAAAAAGGAGCCATCCAACCGGTCCCCGCAGACCAGATCGGATTAGGGACTTACTCAAGATTCTTTTTGGTGCCAAAAAAGACCGGGGACTTGAGGCCCATTTTGGACCTAAGCAACCTAAACCGTTCAGTCAAGAAGTCCAAGTTCCGAATGGTCACTTTACAAACCATTCTCCCATTATTGGAGAAAGGTGTTTGGATGTGCTCCATAGACCTCAAGGACGCGTATTACCATATCAAAATACATCAAACGTCCAGGAGACACTTGCGCTTCAGCCTAGGAAACAGTCATTTTCAGTTCCGTGCGCTGCCCTTTGGTCTCACCACAGCCCCCAGGGTGTTCACCATATGCTTGGCAGTAGTGACTGCTCACTTGAGGAGTCTAGGATTCCAGGTATTTCCGTACCTAGACGACTGGCTTCTAACTGCCACCTCCAAGCATCTACTTCTACGGAGCCTGCAAGCCACAACATCACTGGGCAATTCCCTCGGAATCACCTTCAATTGGCCAAAGTCTGTGTTACGGTCATCTCAAAGAATAAGATTCATAGGGGCAGAGATAGATTCAAACCAGATGCGGGTCTATCTACCTGCAGACAGAATTGAGATCATACAAAATCAGGTTCGAGCCTTACTCCCCAGGTCCAAAGCCCCAGCCAGAATGGTCATGCAGCTATTGGGTTCAATGTCTGCCACAGTTCTGCTAGTTCCCTTGGCAAGGTTACACATGAGAATCCTCCAGTGGCTTCTTTCAACTCAGTGGTCCTTTCAGGAACTCCCTCTCAATCATCTAATATGGATCACAGAATCTTGCAGACGGGACCTTCGCTGGTGGCTAGAGTCCTCCAATTTGGATCAGGGACGACCCTTTGTTCTTCCTCCTCCGGCGGCCACTTTGACCACGGACGCCTCTCAGACGGGGTGGGCATTCCCTGGGCAGGTCAGTCCAAGGCAAATGGCATCCGGAGGAGACTCCTCTCCACATCAACATTCTAGAAATGAGGGCAGTGCTTCTGTCCCTCCAAGCCCTTCACAATTATCTCCCTCAGGGTGTAATTGCTATTCACTCAGACAACATGTCAGTTGTCTGGTACCTGAACAAACAGGGAGGGACCAGATACTATCCTCTTTGCAGGGAAGCGATGAGAGTCTGGGAATGGGCAATCTCGACCAAACACTTCCTAGTGGCTACTCACATACCGGGCAAGTCTAATGTCATAGCCGACAGGTTGAGCAGAACCATCCTCTCTCCTCACGAATGGTCTCTGAATATGACTACGACAGAGCAGATTTTCAGCGAATGGGGAGTTCCGTGCTGCGACCTCTTTGCGACTCCTCTGAATGCGAAGTGCAAAAATTTTTTCTCCCTAACCCCAGCTCCGGGGAAGAGCCCTATGGACGCGTTAGTCCATCCCTGGCCCACCGGCCTGCTTTATGCCTTCCCTCCAGTTCCTCTCCTACCCAGGGTAATTCAAAAGGCATCTCTCTTAGGGAGCAAGATGATCTTAATTGCTCCTTATTGGCCTCGTCAAGTCTGGTTTCCCTACCTTCGGAAACATGCTCTGGAAGGTCCATGGTTCCTGGACCAAGTCCCAGACCTACTGATTCATCAGTCGGGACTACTACACCAGTCCCTACACACATTAAAATTGACGGCCTGGCTCCTCCTCTTCCGACCATAGTCAGGAGACATGCACTGGACCCAGATGTGGTGCACATATTGTCTTCAGCCCACAAGTCTACTACGAAGAAACTGTATTCTAGCAAATGGAAAAGGTTTGCTATCTGGGCTCAACTTCGGGGCCTGGACCCCATTTCTACTCCCGTGGCAGAAGTATTCAAATTCCTGACCTCTCTTTTCAACCAAGGCTCTTCTGTTTCTACCATCAAAGTACAATTGGCAGCGATTTCTAATTTTCATGAATCCATAGACCCACCTTTAATGAGCAACAGGTTGTGTAAGACCTTCTTGAAAGGTGCTGCTCTATTAAGACCTCCAATTTCTCATCCTGCACCTCCATGGGATCTCGATATAGTATTACGTGCCTTGACTTCTTTCCCCTTTGAACCAGCAGCTACCTGTGATCTGAAGTTTCTATCATGGATGACAGCCTTTCTAGTGGCAATTACTTCAGCCAGAAGGGTTTCAGAACTTCAAGCTTTGTCAGTGAAACCCCCGTACTTGGTTTTTCATACAGACAGGGTATCTCTCAGACCAAATCCTTCTTTTGTTCCTAAAGTCTGTTCTACTTTATGCTTGCAACAGTCGTTAGAGCTCCCAGTTTTTTTCCCAAAATACTCCAATAAAGCGGAGTTTATTTTCCACACACTAGATGTCCACAGGCAGTTACGTTTTTATTTGGATAGGACCAAACAATCAAGGAAGACAGATCAGTTGTTTGTGTCCTTTGCAGAAAACAAATTGGGCAACCCAGTCACGAAGGTCACTATTGCCAAATGGATCAGGGACTGTATTACTCAAGCTTATATTTATTCTAACAAAGAGCTTTCCACCTCTGTTAAGGCTCATTCTACAAGGGCTATGGCTACCTCGGTAGCATTTCATTCTAAGCTTGCTATTGGTGACATTTGTGCTGTGGCTACATGGTCTTCCCCGCACACCTTCATTTCTCACTACAAATTAGATGTGGCATCTAGAGGACGAGCTTCATTTGGTTCCACAGTGCTCAGGAGTGTTTTCCAATGAGCCACCCGGGATTTAGGTGCTAGGGACGCTGTCCCATCAGTCAGAATGTAGGCGAGATAGGATCACATAACATCTTTTAGTTATGTACTCACCATAACTTCAGATGTTTGGGATCCATCTCGCCTACATTCCTAATAACCCACCCTCCTTCCCCCTTCCTTGGAGATCAGAGGATATCAGAAGGTCCGAATCCTGTTTCATCTTGAAACATCTAACAATGTTATATAAACAAGCTGTGCATGTATGCATGAATGCGGACAAACAAGATCTGGGGGATTAGTGGTGGTGCATCCTGGGATAAAGATAGCTCAGCCAATTAGAGGCCTCGCTCTATAGCATAAGTGTGCCGAGTCGGAGCCGAGGGATCGGCTCCGAGCCATCAGTCAGAATGTAGGCGAGATGGATCCCAAACATCTGAAGTTATGGTGAGTACATAACTAAAAGTTTTTCAATTTTGTATGATGAAGCATAACATTTTCTGGAAAATTCTGAGAATTTAATGACAATTGCTTTATTGTTAAGTACTTAGGGTTTGTGTCTCATTGCAAAGTTCAAGTTGAATTTACTAATAAAGATGTCCCTATCACACTTGTGAAGCAGTGCAAATCAAAATTTTGGAGAAATCAAACTCTGAAAAGAAGTAATGTCACACATAAGTCAATATAAATTTGCCAAATGTCCTCAGCTACCCAGGGAAACAGTATATTTTGTTGAAAAATGGAATGCACTGGTACTCAATGGTATGTTTTGGATAGTTGTCAAAATTTTACAACATTAGCATACTTTAACTGCTACTGTTACATTCTGTTTCTTCAGATAGAAGTGGTCTGACAACCAGCAAGTTTAGTGTTCTGCATTATCGCCAGATATTCTGCCCACCTGCCACACATTTTGAAGACTACAGGTTGAAAGGTATACACCAGGATCATACCTCTCAACTGTCCAGAATTTATCAGAATGTCCATATTTGATGTCATATGTCTGATCTGTTCCATGTTAAAATTTGTGGTTTTCTGGTAAATCACCAAGGGTCGAAATTCCTAAATAATGATATACATTTAATTTTTAGACTTCCTATCCTTTAGAAAATGCATGCGAACACAAATTCTGTTATTTTAGTAACTTTCTAATGTTATAAGAACAATATTTAAAATCCATCCTTGTTACTGAGCCGTTGTCCCTCCATTATTTTAGGCTGTGTACACATTTCTTGAGCTAAGAGATTGAAAGCAATGATTAAGGTTCTTTTTAAGGCGGATATTCTATTAGCAGACCATGGGGACCAAAGACGGACATGAAACAGAATTGAGTGTTTAAATGTAGATTTGGCAACCTTATATTTATCAACATAATCTTTTGGAATAGATACAAATTTAGTGCACTAGTAGCAGTTGTTATGTTCTGTTTTTAAACTAAACTAGAACTTGATGCTCATCAATGAAAGATTCCCAAAAATGCTAAATTAAATTTTAGGCATTACTTAAAACAAAATAATGAAAAGAAAAGAGACGCTCCATGAGAATGCATTTTCACGTGCAGCAATAGCAAGTTAAATGGCAAAATCCCATCCATTCCCTGTCTGCATGGTCCTCCTCCTCCTTAATTCATGTTCATGCTACAAACATGTTATGACTTTATAGAAGCAACTAGTAATGCGGCATGCATATTTACTAGGTTTTCCCTTCTGCAGTGAAATCACACTTTTTTTTGCATTTGTATATTTTATTATATACAAAGCAAGAAACACTGGCCACAAAAGGAGTTGTTTAAGAAATGGCTGCACACTTAACCTTTTGGTTCACTTTGTAAAACCAAACATGTCATTTAAATAAGTACACTGAAAAAAAGCTTCAGATCCCATCACATCAATGGGGGGCCTGCCAGCCTGCTGAATCCCATGCCAAATATTAAAATATATATAAAAAATGAAGAAACATGACAGCAAAGTAAAATGGGTGTACTGATATGTCAATAAGACACGCATACACAGATGTGCACATCATCTTGGCATCGCCAGTCATTAATGATGCCTTCATTATCTTTCAATTTCTTTATTTTATTTTTTCAGGGTGGGGCTGGGTGAAAGATTTATGTCAAGACTTTGCAGCTGTTAAAGTTTTTTATCTTCTTGTGGGAACAGGTGGACGTATGAGATGGTTATGGATGTAATCATGTAAAATATGAAAACATGATTTTATGCATGTGTGTAACAGTAGCTGCTCTACGTTCCATGGTAGACATTTATTTCAAAAATAAAACATGGCAGGGGGTGCATGGGAAACATCAGTGTCAGACCAGAAGAGCAGTTGTTCACCTTTGGCCAGTTCTCATGGTTTCTTATTCATATTATCCCCACACTATAACATATACTGGCATGGTGAGTTGCTTACCCATCTGTACTTAGTGAAGCAAAGGAGACAGTGAGTGAAAAATATCTTGTGTTTGATTTTCTGTTAATGCTAAAATTGCCTTCATATACGTACGCATTGACCATCTATTGGTAGATAGTAGACAGTCTCTCAAAGAAAATGAAGACAGCAGGTTCGCATCTAAGGAAATGGTTGGCAGAGATGACTGACTGCTTTTTGAGGGTTGTCTGAGTAACCCAGCTTGTCAAGCACACCCATTCTATTTGCGAGGAATTATTGAATCTTTTCCACTTGAATAAGTGAGGTGTACAGTGGAGTGACGATCTCCTTTGAGTGGCTTGTAATCTGACAATCCTGGATCACATGAACACCTTTCTTACTCTTGTGACTAGTTGCTGGTCAAAGGTGAGATCCCTATATGTAATTACACATTTGTTCTTAATAACAGATTCTGCCTTAAGAGCTATTACATCAGTGCATTTGGTGGCAGGACCTTCTGGAATCTACTCTGTTGCATTTGTTAAAATTGAAGGCCTGTCTGTTATTTTTGCAAATGTGCAACCCTTTTGGGAGAGAACCGCTCCATACTTATCAAATGACATGTAAAAACCAGGGCATATACCAAGATTATTTATCCATTGCTTTGAAAGAGGTATGGACCTCCTCAAAACTGACTATGTGCATAGGTCTGCATTTTTGAGACTGCACACACATTTGCTGACTCGTAAGATCCCAACATAGTGAAATTTCTAAAAAGTCGTCTAAGATGTCATCTTTGCTTTGTTTAGCAGAAGCATTTCAGAAAATAGTGTGAGTGGAAATTGGACCAGATGTAGATTAGAAAGTGCCAAAAAAAAAAAAAAGAATATAAATAAAAGGACAAGAAGCAGAAGAAAGAAAATTGGAAGTCTACAAATCTAGTTCTGTACTTGCTTGACCAATATTTTGGCACACAAATTGTTAGGGTGAGGTAAATTTAAATCAAAAGATGAAAGGGTAATAATGGAGGCCCAAGATAGTGGGTTATGTACATGTTCCTTTACAAAGTCTATAGAAGTAGGAGAAATAAGTTTTGTAAAACAGAACTGGAAACAGTCGTTCATCTTTTTGCTGGGCGTGATACATTTGGCTTAGGGTCTGTATACTGAAAAGCAGAATAATGTGGCAAGACTGTTGCACTGGGATTGTACAAATACTCCAATATAGAATTAGCTGAGAAACAATGGAAACATGAACCACAAAATGTTATCATTGGTGATGAAGTTCAGATCACAGGAGATCACGCAATACCAGCATTTGGGAAAACAGGTGCAAGAAAACAAGATGTACTTGCACAAGGAAAATAAGACAAAAGGAATTTTATACCTTGAAATTGCTACACGCAGCAGCTATAGTGTCTTTATGTACTGAGTGAACCAAAATCGTAAAATACCAGGGTTTGCAAGCAGAAATGAGAGCATTATGTTAGGAAGATAGCCAGACAGTTCCAGTAGTAGTAGGAGCAACAGGATTAATAAAAAAATAATTTCCATTCATACTTAAATATGCTTCTAGTACTTTAAACCTGTATGCACTGCAGCAATTCTGGGTACATTGATGTTTGCCAAGAGTGCTCTTCTTCGCACTAAGAAAGATTGAAGTTTGCCAAGAGTGCTCTTCTTCGCACCAACAAAGATTGAAGCGACGCTAATCTCAAGAACTTTAATCTTACCCTGACATAGGAATAGAGTCCATTCTCTTTACAGTATTAGATGCCCAAAACATCTCTATATTCCTCCCTCATTAGACCTATAATTGAGTATAGCACCCCATTTGGTATGTACCTCTCCAAACATCTGCACCAACTGGAAAGGCCACAGAAATACCTCACAAAGAGAATCCATGGCCTCCAACACCTGTCCTATGTGGACAGGCTCAAATCACTATCACTCTACTCAGTATCATACAGATTGCTCAGAGGTAATCTGTGTCTCGCTTACAAGACAATCTCTCACCCTGCCCTACTAGAGATACTCCATTTCCGTAAGTCTAACTGCTCGCACATTATCTGCTCAAAAGGACTGAATCTAATATGCAACATCAGCAGAACCTGCTGGAGAGACGCATTTGTCTCCCAGAGGCTGCCCCATCTCTGGAATAGGCTTCCCATACACGTCAAACAGAGTACCTCGCTGACCCTCTTCAAGCACAACCTTGATGAGTGGATGGAAAGCCACAGATTTGTCCCAGGGGTTCCACCTGTATCCCTCATTGACAGGGGCGAGAGGTGTTGACTGAGGTTTCTTTTTGGGGATAATCTCTTGGCTAGGCTTGTAAGGGCCCCAGGGCCATTAGCCTACTAACTTCCTATGATCCTGTGATGATCCTATGAGAAATTAAAAAAAAATGAGAGAATTTCTGCCTGAGTGAGAGAATAAGAGGAGAGTTCTTCCAGGTTTGCAGACATCCACAAATGTAGTGGGACGGGGGCTATTATCATCCCATGCATCTGAACAGATGCTGCTGAAGAGAAGTGAACAGACACTTGAGCTCCATGGGAGCCCACTGACTATTTCAACAGGTGAGCATAGTTGACCTTCCACCCTTTACCTGATAGGTTTACTGGATAGCTAGTTGTCAGTCGAACAAACTTTGATATGTTGACCTCAAGCTAGAGTTTGTTCAAGACCTTTGCAAGATCAGGGTAAGCTGTGTATATACTTAAGCCCTCATCCAGGGTAGATACAACCATTTTGAACAAAGTAATCAAATATTTTATACTATTGACAGATCCAGATGGGTCATATCTAAAATCAGAAGATTACTTAGGTCTTCCTGAACACGTTCTGAAACAGTCCTCTCCATAATTTTGCATGTCTTGGACAAGATACATGGCCAGCCTTAGGTGAAGTGGAGCCATAGGCAAAGTGCTTATTGACACCCCAATATCGCAGTCCTCCCTTCTTTTTTCTTGAAGCTCCATTTACAAGAAACTGATTAGAACTTGCTAGAAGTTACTAATGAAATTAATTAGACCACCCTGTTACACACCAGTTCTGGTTTCTTCTTTTATGATCAGATCATAGCCCCCCCCCCCCTCCTTGTAATTTCTGTAGTCTATTACCACTACTGGCAGTTTAGTGTAGCAGTACTACCAACTAAAAAAACAAGACAGGCATATTGATTGCTTACAGTCTCAAAAGAACAAAAGAACAGTCTGTGTTTTTCCTTATTCTTCTGAAATAACCCTTTCTCCCCTCTAAAATAAAAAGAAAAACATAAGCAAGCTCAACATGTGCTCTGCGCAAATGGCTGTTTTTATAGCCTTTCCTTTCAGTGGCTTTAACAGAAGACACACACAGACACACATTGGTCTGCTGTAATATTAAACAGTTTTTGTCCCCTTGGCAATAAGAGAGAGGATTTGTGATCTTGTGTGATGGGTGCCTGTAGAGCTGGTACTGGGCAGTATCAGTTCTCTACAACTCCGTACCAAAAGGCATGACCGTCTCCACTGTCACCTCATTGTTGACGAGTGGGAGACGATTTCTACACAGCTTGCAATGGATATGCAGTTTGTCTCTAAGGCTGCCAACACAACACCAACTTACTGTATAAAGCATACATCTGAACTGTCTTGCATTTTGCAGAAAATACACATTTTTAACGTAAATAACAGGATACCAGAAAATGCCAAGTGACCCCTTTAAATTGATTTTTTTACAGTGTGGCCAGCCACATCACCAGCCAACTGCCAGCTTGTTATTATAGTTGCATCTACACACACTTGATACATGTGTGAGGTGGAAGCATTTTACTGGTGGTAACTACACACTATGTATAGGATCAGACCGTGAAGTATTTTTAAGTTCAAACTCTTCTGCTGCCTCTTAAGGACCGTTGAAAGCATTGTCGCAAAGGATTTGTGGTATTTCTTTGTTAATGAAACTTTCTGATAAGATGTGGAACACATGTACAGTGCATAACCTGTGAATATTTTGTTTATTTATTTATTTTTCTTTGTGTTGTTATCGTAATACAGAACCTGGTCAAGATCTGTTCTTAAATGTGATCAGCATAGTTTCTAAGTGACGTCGGTGCAACACGAGAAGTCTAGTAAACTTGGTAAAATATCAGTATTATTATTTTGTTTTTTGGGGGGCACAGTGCTGAAAACATGACTTTTTGTCATGTATAAATTTGGATTGTATAGTGTTAAACTGAGTCTAGTGTGTCATGTTTCTCTTGAAGTGAAGGAAGTGATTTTCATGGGATAAATGATGGAATTCCTGTAACATTAACTTTTGTTTTGTTACATATTTTATAAATTTTATGGATATAAATTTGCTTATTTGGTAAAAGGAGCTGGTGATGCATTTTATTCTTATCTGTCACTTTGGGTAAATATAATTGGGAATGTTGCTGTTTGGACTATATATATAGACAGGACCACTTGAATCTATATTTGTATGCAGTGCTAAAAGTGTTGTGTCCAATTATTTTCTAGTAGAGTTATTTGTCGTGCTATTTCTGTAAAGTAAGACTTGAGTTTTTCTATTCTTTTCCTACAGTTAAGAATTTAAGCATATTATTTAGTTACGGTTTACCTTGTTTATTTATGCTGTATGCTTATTTTTGGGCTTTTCTTAGCCTCAGTTTGACAGCACTATGTGGTTAAGTGCTTGCTCAGAGTCGCATAGTGGGTAAATGTGGGCTGATGGATATCAAGCCCTGGACTTCTGGAAGCAACTTCTTAACAGCTCATAGCCCTTCTCCTCCGCTAGACTGCTTGGCTGAGGTTTTTTTTTCCATACAGAAATGTTATCCGATGATGAAATGTGATTACATTTTGCATTATTTTGTCACTCTTATTTACTTATTAATTTTTTAACTTGTCGTTGTAAGTGATAAGGTATCACACAGCCCTCCTGGAAGTGGGAAGTCCCTTTTTCTAGAATTCCTACATCTGCAGATTGAGTGGTAGGGTGCAAAAACATAGAATAGACTCTACCAGTAAGCTTTATCTTACAGTTTCATGTAGTGCCTATTTGTTCCTCAACACAGTCTTTCCAGGTATTCTCCATGCATTCTTTTTGTTATTGTTTAGAAATCTTCCAATTTCGTTGTTTTCTACATGTATTCACATTTAACATTGAGTCAAGAGAATGGTAAATAAATTCCGGTAGTTAAAAAAAAAGATAAAGTGGAACACTACTCGGCTATATTACAATGCAAGAGAATTGTGTTCCTTCAGAGCCGAACAGCACGCTTGGTATTTTTTTTTTCCAAAGTTCCAGATTTTAGAAACCTACCATGCCTTCATATTTCAAGTTGCTAAATTATTTGAGCATTAATACAGTAACCACATAAGGATAAAGACACCACATAAGCCGACAACACAGTACAGCTGTTAAAATAATTTAATTAAGCGCTTTTGTCCCTTAGTATCAGAGACTTCATCAGAATTAAAGTGGAAAGCAATTTAAAACATTATTGGGTATACCCAATCCCCAAGATAAACCAATAAAGCAATACTTCCTGTTCCCTCACCATGGAAACCATGCACAGTATATGACAAGCACATATCTCAATTTTGTTTCAGTCAATGCATTTCTAGTAAATCAACTCCCATATTTTACAAAAATCCCATAGATTTAGTTTTAAAATACAATTCATTGATAAATTACCATTTAAAATGGGTGGCTGAGTAGCATTGGTGGTGAGCTCCCACCACAACTCCCGATATTCCAGCCACAATCTCTGGGGCCACCCCTAGGATTCTTCGCCATTTTTTCAATTAAAAAAAAAAAAATTGTGTTCAGGAAACTCCCTAATACGCTTTAGCTAATGCTCAAAAGGATGTGTATTTGTTTCAACTAACACATCCAGTTTGGTTAAGACTTTAATGTAGTTAAAATTGTTCAAGAGGAAGTTAAATTTGAAACTGTATTTTTTAATGATACTTTATTCCTCCAGTCAATGTTTAAAAAAAAAAAAGCTTATTTAACCTCCCCATAATCCGGTTTTACAGGTTTTTGAATATTTATGTGAGTGTTATATTAGAGAGTTAATGGAAAGGAAAGTGGAACATGGTAACTTTAATTTAAATTACGACAAAGGAACCTTTGTGATTAATTTGTGTGGACAAAACAATAAGATTGATTAAGCCAAATAAAGGGGGAGGACTTGTAATTATGGATACAACTGACTATGTTAGTAGAATGATGACGTTATTATGTAGTGACACCTATGAAGAAACATTGATTAACGAAATGAACATTGCATATAGTAGGCTTGACAATATGTTTTATGATATTGTAAAACAAAATCAGGTGGGGTTGTGTATCAATTTTGTCATGCAGAAGCTTGGTTGATACTATTTTCGGCATCCCCAAGACTCATAAAGATCTGAGGGATCCCTCACTCAGACCAATAGTTGATGCAAGAATGTCAAAGACCTACCCTCTGGCTAAATATGTTGATGCCAAATTAAAAAGGGTGGTAGGACAGGTGAAACACTTGGTTTGAGAGTCTTGGGATTTTTTTTAACTAGGATAAAAAGACATCTGTTTCATGAGACGGTTTCATTTGTCACAGTTGATGTAAAAGATCCATTTTCGGTGATACCACACAACCTAGGTAAAGAATGGTGTTTCGAATTCCTTATAAAAAATAATGCCTTGACAGGAACAGAAGTAAACAGTATTTTAACTTTTGTGGACCTCATCTTAAAGAACAAGTTTATTTATTTTGATGGGTCCTATTATAGCCAGAAAGAATGTGTAGCCATTTCCCATGCCCCAGTTTTTGTCAGCATAGTTATGGCTGTGTTGGAAAAGAAACTTGTATTTTCTTCATATTTTGTTGAATTGTGGTCATTATATGTCGGATACCTAGATGACATATGTATTTTTTGGGTTGGTGAAGACAGTAAAATTGAAAAATTTATTGAATATATTAATAACACCACTTCTTTTCTCAACTTCACCTACACTGTCTCAAAGGAGGTGTCATGCTGTTTAGATATAGAATTGAAAAAGGACTTGCATCAGCAAAAATTCTTTGCACAAATTTTTCATAAGCCGACATATTCAAATTCCTTCTTGCATTTCACTAGCTGTCATCCCTTTACACGAAAAAGAGCAGTAGTAAAGGAGCTGCTTGTTAGAACAGCAAAAATGGTAACAGAATGGGAGGATTTGTTAAGGAATGTCTGTTCTTAAAATCAATGTTTATTAAGAGAGGTTATCGCAAACAGATGATAGCTATGCTTGTTGCTGAAGTATCAACAAAAAGACAATCTGGAGTGTACCCAATCTTATTGGGAGTTGATAATCTGAATGAGGGGTGGTTAGCCAGAATGAGGGGTGGTTAGCCAGAGGTTAGACACAAGTACATTGAATTTGTCTTTGGCATTTATAACTACTTACATCATTGATTATCAACATAAAATATGTGTTATAAAAAACTGGGGTACTGTAAAATACTTAAGACTGCCAAATAACTTAGGTGGAGCACCAACATTTTTAACTAGTCTATGTCTTAATTGAACTCTCTGAGTGATGCTTGACCAAGTAGGTAACAGATGGGGAACATTTAAGTGTCAGTGTTGTAACTGTTCTAAGTACATTTTAGAGGATAGGCAGGTCCAGTTTTAATAATATGTTGGTTGAGCCCAAGTTCAGATGTAATTGTAAAGCGAAGGGCTTAGTATATGTAGCTCTGTAGCTAAATGTCAACAGTGTTAGTGTTTTTATATTGGAAGGACATGTAGGGGTTTAAAAGACAGAATTTACAAGCATATGTGTAGTATAAAAAGAGATAACATCAACAATGCATTAGCTAAGCATGTTATAGAGTTTCTGGGCATAATTTTCCATTTTTTTGGAATTGAAGAAATGGTGAAGAATTCCACGGGTGGCCCTGGCGATTTATGGTTGGAATATCAGGAGTTGTGGTGGCAGTTCTGCACCTATGCTACTCAGCTACCCAGTTTAAATGGTAATTTATCAATTAATTCTATTTTAAAACTAAAATCTATGGGATTTTTGTAAAAACATGGGAGTTGCTTTACTAGAAATGCATTGTTATATTTCCATTATGTATGGTTATGGTGAGGGAACAGGAATTTATGTTTTATTGGTTTATCCAGGAAATTGGGTTTTAATTTTAATTATTCTGATGAATTCTCTGATACTAAGGGATGAAAGTACTTAATAAAATTATTTTAATAGCTGTACTGTGTTGTTGCCTTACGTGGTTTGTGTGTATCGGTGTTTTGACATTAATTCAATAAAAACAATTTAATTAATAAATTCAGAATTCTAAGTTCTCATTGAGTCTGACTGGTAGGGTTTAACTTTTGAGTTCTGGCCTGGAGAGTGGAGATGTGCCTCTTTATGGTGGTAATATCTTTTAAAGTTGAAGTATCACTTGGCAGATGATGTTGGCACTGACTTCTGTGCATCTGCTCCTGTCTGATAATTTGTTTGACCTTAGTATTGCTTAGAAATGCATTTGTTTCTTTGTGTGTGTGATTACGTCTGCAGAGTATGCATTTCAGTGCTCTTGATGATCCCTTCTCAAAGATCATCTCATAAAATCAATGAAGATAATACATCTGCTTTGTCTACGCAAGGCTTAATATAACAGCAGATGCATTTTGTTTACCAAGCCCAGACAGGCATGGAATCGGCCTGCAAAAGACATATGACACTCTCTTATGACAGAAAAGGTTGGGCGAGGGCACACCTCTGATCTGGAAATTGATTTATAGGGGCATTACATGATTCCATACCAGTAATTTGTGTTGCATTTGTGCAAAACAGTTGGCACGCTGTGCCTGGAGTTAGCATTATTCCATGGGAGTTTGCTTAGGTAGTGAGTGTTACGTGCAGCACTTATTGTTTATGTGCTTACACCATGTAGGGGTATAAAAACAATGCAGAAATCCCTTAGAAAATATTAAGTTGTAAGTGTTAAGTTTTGTTTGATTCTGAAACAGCATGTCGTCTTAAGTTTATTGCACCATTATATGACAGAGTCAGAATACGCTATTGATAACTGTGAAAAAAGAAATGAGTGTGCCTTAGCACTTTGCTTTAACAGCATAAGAAAAAACAAGAAACTAGCATTTTGCCTTAACAGCTTAAAAAAAACAAGAAACATCTCACAAATTACCATAATCATGGGAATGTCTGCAGCTTTTAGAAGCACACAGTACTTATTGAGTATTCCATATATTGGTTGTGTCTGGATCTTTATTTATTTATTTTTTTACATTGGAAATATTAAGAAAGGCATGGTGTTCTTGTGGTCATTTTAAAGAAAAGTATTTGATTGAAGGAAAAATCAGAGTTGTGTAATGTTAAATTGCCTGTTTCCCTCGTGTTGCTTGCACCTCGATTCCATTCTTTCTTGATGTTTTTCTGGGACGTCTATGCAGACAGTAAATTCCTTTGCTTTATTCAGGGCAGCTTGCAACAGAATATTGCTAATCTTAAAAGTAACTTCAGTGAAATAAATAAAAAGCATGTGCTGGAAACCTTAGTGGTGCAGTTTGAAAAGAACATTTTGACTTTTGTGCACAAGTTGCCAGGCTTGCTGTGGAAATGATGTCTCTGTTAACTTCTAACCAATACAGGCAGAAGAAAAGTGAATGCATTGCTTGTACACAAAGTGATAGTTGTTTACTTGCTTTATCATTGTGCCTAAATGGAGATTTTCTTTTGTAGTTCCTCTTTTGCCCCTTAAATCATTTATTTCATATGGGCTTTCTTGGAATGTGTGTAATTTATTGCTTTAAGCCAGTTCATCTTGTGCTTTGTTTCATCTAAATTTGTGTATAGGCTATTTTAAAGTAGGTTTTACTTTCTGTTTTACAAAATACTTGGATTATTAAGCAGTACATTTTTTTATTTAATATTTGTTGTCTGGGAATGTCCGACTAGGACAGAGGGTATTTTCAGCAGAGGCCTGGGGTGGAAAGCTCCAGACGCATGTCTTTTGGAATGTGGGAGGAAACTGGAGTACCCGGAGGAAATCCACACGAATGCAGGGAGGACATGCAGACTCCGCACAGAAGGCACCCCAGCCAAGAGTTGAACTGGAGAACCTCTTGCCGTGAGGTGACAACATTAACTGCTGCCGCACTGCGCTGTCCTTTTTGCCGTTCTAAACTTTCTGCAGATACCGTATATGTAATTTAATTTCTTTTTATTTGTCCTTTTTACCAATTATTTTATGCTTATGGTACAAGAAATGTGATTTCCTTAATTTTTTCATAGCCATTGACCTGCTTGTTTAAAGGTAAGAAACCCTTTTTTTTTTTTCAAATGGGCAGCTGTGGCGGCTAAGACTGAGTATCATCTGGAATACAGTCACTTCTTGTAGTGGGGTAGGTGTTAAGAAAATTGGTACCTTATTTCCTCTTGTCTTGATGTCAGGTAAGATAAAAGTTTGTGTGTGGGTTTGTATGAGTTTTGGGCAAGGGGGGATTTACACAGTGTTTGGTTGAAGGGACTTGTAGGAGGCAAAATATTGGAAGCTCACTGGGGTTAATGTTTGTTCTTTCCTGTTGCTGATGCTTGTGGTATATTGCCCTTTCTTGGCCTGAGGGACCTGGCCTCAAGCTTGTAGATTCTTTTTATGCCCAATGGCTTCCCTACCTTCACCCATCAGGCCCACTTGCTCTAGCAGAATGAGAGACTGGTGTTCCCAGGCTAGGTATTTCTGTGAATCCCTGTCCGCCCTTTGTTCCCCTGTGAGAATCAGGTGGTAGGGAGTGAGCGAGTGGTGAGACAGCCTTTGCCTGTTTCTCCAAGCCTGAAGTCACATGGCTCCTAATGTGTGCCTCTGTGTCCTTTGTTCCCTTTAACTTCCTAGTGCTTTAATAGATGAACTCATCCAATTTGGAACTCCATTATTTGAATACCTAATGGTAGCACTAGGTGTCACCCATGTAGTAGCCAGAGCCCCCCCCCCCCCCCCCCCCAGAATGGGCAATCCATCAGTGGCCGTCACTCCCATCCTCTCATGCCAGTTCCTACAGACGGTCAAGTCAACTATTTGAACTCAGGTCGCCTGTGTCGCAGTCATGGCTTTCTCCTTCTACACCACAATGTTGTCTCCAGCTGGTAGGATTCTTGAGGAGATATTTAGAGGCTGCATGATGGGATGACTGAGGTAGTCCCTTAAAAAAAAAAATCTCTGAATGTATCTATTACAGCTATCTACCTTACGATTTATCAAACTATGTATCTTAACACTCCTTCAGCTTATCATTTCTGTTCTTCTCTGATGCCCTTTTTTGGATATTACTTGGTTAAATTATCTCATTTCAAACTGATGGTGCAACCCTAACCCAAGACACAAGGGCAAGGTTCAGTACAATAGATATAGAATATATGTACATATATAAAGAGGTAGTTTACAGTAAGCCAGTTTAACTGTTTTACATGCAGGAAACTAACGTACAAGGAGAAGACCAGTACAGACTCCATACATGCAGTAACCAGAGACCAAAGAACAACATGAAAGGTGCTCCCTTCAGAAGCCCTTTCTTCTTCTTACTGTTCTCCCCTTGTCTGCTGATCCTCAGACTCCTGTCCTTACCAGACTAAACTCATTTGTTCCATCCTTGGGTGGGTAAACTATCACACTCAAAGCCATCAGAGAATTTCGACATTATGGCTTTAACTCCTCCCTTGTGCAGCTGGTGTGTGCACTTGCATATCTTTAGGATCCTGCTATCATTTATTATTGTACATGTATTCTTCTGACTGAGATTGTGATATAGCCGCCTTTTAAGTGAGTGTTGGTATGGGCCATGTGCACACCCTCTGTCCTTTTGTGTTGCATGCTGTACACCTCCATTTCTAGTAGATGACAACAGTACAGGAGACTGGAACCCTGCCTCCCTTCAAGATGGGTAAGCAGGCATTGGCTGATTGCTTCTGCCATCTGTCCATCTCCTCTAACTCCTGAGTTGTCGGTCAAAGGCAGGTAGTCTTTTTCACACTCAGCTTTATCCCACTGCTTTGTAGATCAGTTGTGAGGTTTCATTTGATTTGTATGAGTTACATGTTTTATCACCTTTATGTCTCAGTCTTGGCATGTGGTATTTGATGCAGGTATCCACCATCTTTACGTTTCTTTAGACATGCTGCCTTTACAGAGGTATGAGATGTAACTACCAGCACAGGTATGTTAATCTCACCAATGAGCATTGTAATGGCAACACCTCTTTGCATTTTTTCATGATGCCACTGCCATGCCTACCTGCTTTATTCTGGCTGCCTTTACAGTTGGCACATTTTTTTGCACATTGTGGGACATGCATATTGTTGCCATTTCTTGTATGATGATGATGGTCAGGTTATTTCTTGTTATGCATTCCTTCTTTGGATTTGGATTATTTGGCATGAAATGCATAACTGTATTTTTGTTTATGCTAAATCTTTATTTCATCTCTGATTCCATCCCTTAGATCATTCCTTTGTCTTTTCAGAGATCCCTTTTTTACCTTCAGACTTGCCAACTGAGTTGCCTTCTGCTTTGCAGTTTTCTTAAACATTCCTTTAGGGGTTCCCTTAGATCTCTAGTAACTGTGACTTCCCACATGACAGACAAGTACTACCTTTTCCTTTTTATGAAGGAATGAGCTTGGGCAGTGAAATACCACCCCTTCAGGTAAGGACTGATTCTGGTTTTTGCCCTAACCACAGAACATGGCTCTTCAGAGTAATAGTGCACTGCCTCCCTTCAGTTAGCCCTTTTCAGGATAGGTGGGGATCTTTCTTCATAGATGTGGAAACCTGTTATCCTCCTAAAGCTCCTGTTTGATGGCTCTGTGGTCTGTCTCATAATGTGTGTGTCATTACCCTTCACCAGTGGAAGATGCTCTCCTGTTTTCATTTCTTGTATCCCCCAGCACAACCTTTATATCAAGATCTTTAGAACAGGCAGTGTCGCACCTACATAGTGTATTAACATTCATTGTCTTTTAAGGGTGTCACAGTTTGCATTTCACTGCAGATTGGCACAGTTTGTTACACTTATAATTCCATCATGTGTCACCAAGGCAGGGATTGGGGTTTCATGTCCTAGAATGCTGGCTTTTTTACACAGGATTTCTATCATGCTATTTGTCCTTTAATTATTACTGATTTTTTTTCTTGCTTCATTTGAGTATCCTTTGCTTAGTGGCTTCTTGTTCTTCATTGTTTCACCCATATAAGAGTACTATAAGCCCTGTTTCACCCATATAAGAGTACTATAAGCCCTGACAATTGTATAAGTTTAAGTTGCTATCTCTGGAAAACAGGGGTAAAACCTGACCACTGTCCAGCTGACCTGGTACATAATAAGCAGAGGGTAGACAAAGTACTAGCAGCATGGAAGAGCAGGATGTGTGCAATGACTTGCTAAAGAGTGCACTAGCACTGTAAACAGCATTCAAGCTTGTGCACATGTGTGCATAGGTCACTTGGCTTGGCTGTGTCACTGGAGTTGGGGAGTGCACTGGAAACCTTCATGATGACTGCCTAGGTAGCAGACTCCCCAAAAATGTTTCTTCAATTCCAGCATGAAGGAAAAAATAGACAGTCAGTAGCAGAAAGGTTCTAAGGGTAAACAGTTGTGAGAAACCAATAAAAGGAAAAATAATTTTCATAACTTTCAGAGGGTACTGTCTTGTTTGTGTGTGTGGGGGGCAGGCACAAATTAATGTTGTTTGTTTCTTTCCTCTGCCATCATTTAACCACTTTAGCTGATTTAAATAGAAGTATAGCACAGAATTAAAACTGTGTTCTGCAATCATAGGTTTGAGTCCTGTTATTCCCTGCCTGCATAGTTTGTGAGTATAAGGAACTCACTCATCCTTGAAAAAAGGACCTTGTGTGTAATGCATACGTTCGGTAACAAACGGAAGAAATTAGTAACAATAATAAAAATGTAAACCATTTCAAATGACCTAGTGTCTTCGTCTGGATAGATGTAGGCTGTCATCGGTGTACGCATCTGGATTCTTGAAAGGAAGGACCCCTTGCTGTGGTAGGGCCCAGATCCATTTAATTAATTTTCTCTTAAAATTAATTGCTTCCACTGAGTCAAGATGAAGAGGCATGTTCCAACATTTTTGTATATATGATTATGTTCAGTGCTATAATACACAGACTTGTGGAAGAACCTGTATATTTAGAGGTGGAATAATAATTATTTTCAAGTCCTTATTCCAAGTCATACTATTAGGATGATGTTCTTCATAGATTAGTTAACTCTTTAAGCACCATTCATTGTAGAATATAAGAACACATTGCATGGTTTCAACACAAGCAGGGCTCTAGTAACAGCTGTGTTGGTTAGAAGCAGGAGCAGATCCTCGCAGCCTTTATACTGTGCATGTTAAGTGTACTTTGCTTTTGTGGAACACTAATTGTGTCTGTACATAACTAAATGTGTGATATGCTGTTTTGACATTATAGCATTCATTGTTACGGTACTTTTCCATTAACGGGGCAACAGACAAACCACATCAAACATTTTCCGTTAACGGGGCAACAGGCAAACCATGTCAAACATTGTCAGTCGTAAGTTCTCGATCCACACAAGTTTTTCGTGTAAGATTTTCAGTCCAGTTTTTCATGTGGTGTATGATTTCTTTGAAATATCAACTACCCGTGGACACAACGTACAGCGGCACAGCAAAATAATTTACTGGGTCATTGAAGACTTCAGCTCTGCAGGAGCAAAAAGGGAACACAGTACAAAACAGGTCGTAGGCATTGTCACACAGTACCTGAGCTCTTAATAACAGAGCAATCAGCTGCACTGAAGTGCCTTTACTGTGAACTTGTTTTGCCTTTTACATCATTGAAACAAGGCGCCCGTAACAAAGTGTGTCTTGTGCCTAGGCAACGCTGTGCAGTACCTGGGGTCAGGCAGCCTGAAGGGCTGGGTTCTTCTTCCCTACCGGCAGTATCCTACCATTATCCAGGAAGAAAGGGGGAAAAATAACACGATCCTTGCAATACACAAGACTCGACCATCTTTCGGCGTCAGTGAGCGTTGCCTCCTGCATGGGCACCCCTGGCCTTGTGCTTGCTCTCTTTGCCCCGTACAGTGTTCGACCAATCTTGCTTCAAGCCCTTCGTTTGGAAAAGTGCCTCTACAGTTCTCCCCAGTGAGGGTGCCTGTAGCCCTTCATCTGTAGCTTATGAGTTAGGAAAGGACATACCATTGTTAAGTAGGCCAGGAGAGGGGAAGGAAAATGTTTCACTACTACCTATTTTGTGCTATCTTTGCTTTTCGCTCCTGCAGAGGTCAAGTCTTCAATGACCCAGTAGATTATTTTGCTGTGTCGCTGTACGCATCTAGTGTTGGGATAAGGAGTAAAGATTGCAATATTCTGTTATGGTATACTATGGCATATTCTACTACCATAACCTAAATACATATGAAAGGACTCCACAAATTACGACTAACAATGTTTGACGTGGTTTGCCTGTTGCCCCGTTAATGGAAAAGTACCATTGTTACATGTTTGTCTGCTGCATATGTGACATGTATTGTAACTTTTTCTGCTGTGTTTTGTGTTTGTTGTTAAATCAGTGTATGAACCTAAGTCATGACTGAAAAGAATCAGCAGTCCTGCTCACATACTAGATATACATATAACAATAAAGTAAAGTAAAGTAAAATAAAATAAATGGAAAAGAGTTTAGAAAAAAAAAGGTCTGAGCCCAGACTAGAAATTAAGGGAACCATGGTGAATGGTGTTCTTGCTCTTCTGAAATGGTCTAGGAGTCTTTTCATTTGCAGTATACAAAAATTGTTTTCATCTTCACTTGTCCTACACTTTGACTGTGCTTCACCATGTCCATTCCTTTGACCCTTCTAAGGGAGGCATTTCTATTAACCTTGATCTGGAAACTTGATGACTTCAGCACAGACAACCTGTAAATGGGGCATCATGCTACTTCTTTGAAGGTTCTTCTAAAGAATGATACTGTATAAAGGCTACCAGGCAAAGTGATAGATAAATGTGAGTTTCTAATGTGTTTTTTTTTTCTGCATCATCTTTAGGAGGATGTCTTATCTTCCCTGCATTTGCCTGTCATAGTCACTGTTTGGGGGTTGTTCTACTTTATTGCTAAAACCTTTTCACTGTTGACTGACAGGCTGCCGTTGTACAGCGAAAAAATTCCTAAACTTGTAAATTGTTTTTTCCACCCCTGTTAGTACAGTTCTTCACACTTTCTAATCTGTTTTTGTATGCTTCTGTATCTTTTCACAGTGTTTTATATATTCCTTTTATAAGCAGATTTTATGTTGTTCCACCAGATTCTTAGCACCCTTAGGCTAGTTCTGTAGTTTATATGCTCCAGATTTAATTTTTTCTGTACCTTTATTTTGATAGATGTCCCTGATTTCTTACTATTTACCCATCCTCCAGAATACCTTTTATAGAATATTGATAACTGTGGTTTACAGTCTCAGGAAAAGGACATAATAACAGTTTTCTCAACTGTATCATTGGAATCTGCACCACTGGCTTTACACCTGAACGTGTTGCTTTACGTGCTCTCTGCCTTATGGTGTTGTACTGACTGATGTTGTCTTGGACTCTTGGCCGAAGTTTTCTGCCGAGGACCCTTTTCCTCGCTTACCTTCTACATTTTAACCACTCCCATATATATAGCTGTACTCTTTGCCACACATTCTTTTTTCAGCAGTGTAGAATTTCATTTTGTTTATTGAAAATGCCATACATCAGCTCACGTCCATTTTCTAGATCCCTTTGCTGGTTGGAATCACTTGTCTGATGATGCTATGGTCACTGAACTCTGGAATCTTATTTGAAAGACCATAGCATCATCAGACAAGTGATGCTATGGTCTTTCAAATAAGATTCCAGAGTTCAGTGACCATAGCATCATCAGACAAGTGATACTATGGTCACTGAACTCTGGAATCTTATTTGAAAGACCTCAAGATGATATGTGAGTGGAAGACGTGTGCAGCACTGGCTGTAGGACCTTGTGACCATCTCAGTACCTTCTTTCTTGCTAACACTACAGTTTCTCCTTGCCAGAATTGACTTTTAGTACTGCAGCATTTTTTGGAATAGCAGTGTAGCTTTTGCTCTTCTCAGATTTTCTGTTGCAACTGTAGCCTGAAAGGTTCACCCTGTAATGCTTTCACTGGCTTAAAACTGTCGATTTGATGTTAATTTTCATTCATTCCTTAACATATGGGTTTGGATCCGATCCTTGACTCTGACTCGGCTGCTGTTTCACAGCTTGTGAATACTACAAGCTCTTGAGCTGCTCCCTTACCTATAATGCTGTAGGCCTCCTCATTCCCCAGACCTCGTTTGCCACCATTGTGAACAGACATGGTGGCTGCAGCTCTCGAGTGTGCTTTTTCAAAAACAATAAGTTTTTATACATGTTTCTTATTTCTGCCAAACTTTTGACTGTTATCTTCCCTTTACCTTTTCATACTTGGTTATTCTTGCCACTGGTAGTTCTTAATTACCATCATTGGTAATTTCTTTTTTTTTCCCTTTCTTCTTGTCAGTATTTCTTGTTTCTCCTTTCTGAAAGTTCTGTTGGTATTCACTGTGAGTAGTTCTTAATTACCATAGTTGGTAATTTTTTTCCCTTACCGCTAGTCGTTATTTCTTAATACCATTGCTGGTACTTGTATTTTTTCCGTTTAGTTCTATTTAAAAAAAAAAAGTAGTATTTAATAGTATTTTTTTTGCTAGATTTTGTTGTTGTTTTGGTGTATCTGTATCATCTAAATCTCTTGTACTGTGAATGTTGCTGTAGGTTATTGTTATGGCAGATAATCTGTCAGGTTTTAAGAGGTGCAGCAAATGCGGGCATAAGATCCTGTTATCTGATGCCCATAGTCTGTGCATATATTGCTTGAGACTCGAACATTTGCAAGCTTCATGGTCCATTTATAAGGCTTTTAACCCAAGAACATTGATTGACAGAACAAATTAATCCTCAAGGGCCTTCTTCCTTCAGCCTTTGGAGAATCACTGACTGGTGCTCAAACCTCCAAACTTGAGAGAAAGGAGGCAAAAAAAAAAGAGGCCTTCCGAACAACCTGGCTCCTCTCAATCTTCTTCAGATCTGACCTTGGAACCATGGAAGAAGACTCAAAAAAAAAAAAAAAAAAAACTTCAGAACTGACACACACAAGTCTTTGAATCTGAAGACTTCAGACACCAGATCCTTCTCTTCGGATCCAACCCATTCAGAGCCTAAGCAACTACCTGGGACAAGGTATGCGTCTTCCCTGGATCCACTACCCTCTCGGCTCTGATCACCTTTTCTGGAAAGATGCCGATCTCCTTCCATAGCTCTTTCCATTTATCCAGAAGTCTCACAGAAGCAGATGTGGACAGAATGATGAGGAGGTTTGTTCTGAGACAGATTCAGATGGGAGTTGTCGCGGCTCCTACCCACAAGGGTCTGGAGACCTTTACTCATACAGCCCCACCAATTTTGGCTCCTTGTATGATCCATCCTTCAGTTTCAGAGCCCTCTAATCCAAGACTCCTGGTGCCATCTGTTTTGGATCTGAAGGTGTCTCTATCTTCAGATCTGATGTCTTTTCTGAGTCTGCCGAGGCCAAACTGCTCTTGAACCCGAAGCTTCGTTTTTAGATCAGAGGGGTTAGATTTGTTTTCAAAGTTGTTGGAGCCATCTGTGCCCCTCAAAGCCTCGGCATTCGATAGCTTGGTTTTGACTCCTGCCTTGGGTGCTATGTCTTTGGGTTGGAGGGAGCCGTCGATCCAGAAGCATGCCTTCTTAGTGGTGACAGTTTCTTTCTCCCAGGGACATTCAGCCTTCATGGTGGTAGAGAGAGTATTATCTTCTTGAGATCAGATGGCTCCTCCCCCGTTGAATATTCCCTCTGGTTCTCTGATGTCTTTGTCATGAGCCTCAGCATTCTGCTCCACAGGGGCAACCAGACCAAAGTCTCCAGGTCACCCAACAGGGCATAATTATCTCTTCTGATACTTCTCTAGATCATCCTACTGACAACATCTGTAGGAAGAAGAAGTGCAAGAGGAGGCACTTGGACTCCCTTCAGGAGTCAGTCACGGAAGATACTGATTTCAGTGAAGGAGAAGGGTCCCCAACATCACCACCTGGCAGCATCTCATTTTGAAACATTTTAAAAACCCTGAAACAGAGGGGTGGTTGGTCTACCTACAACCTTCTCAAGAGCAATCAGTATTCCTGGAGGCATTTGGTACTGGCCCATGTACTTCTTGGGTGACTCCACCTGCTGATGTGCTCATTGATTTAATCTCTCAATGGGCGAGGAAGGAACTGGATTCTGTAGACCTGATCCCCAAGAGGCTAGATAGGATCCTTAACACCACCGAAGGGAAAGGAGGGGAATTTTGGAACAAAGGAGTACCAGTGGATGCTATGGTCATGGCAGCAGCTACCAAAAAAAAACTTGTAGAACAGAGTTCTTCTTTTCATCCTCCTAACAGGGAGTCTAGGGCACTGGACAGGTTTGGGAAGCATGTGTATGCATCAGCAGCCTTTGCACTCGGGTCCCTTAATTACTTGACACACTTTACCAGATTACAGATGAATTTGATCAAGGAACTCTCAACATCCCTCTCAGGGACTAGTACTTCTGATGCAGAGTCTTCTGTTGGTTCACAGTTAGTGACCCTTCAGTCTGTTGCAAACTCATGTATGAGGCTTATTTCACATGCAACTGAAGGAGCCTCAAGAGTGTTGGGTTCAGACATTTCCATCAGGAAGCATGCCTGGATACATCTGTATGATTTTTGCAGAGAACTTCGTCATTCTTCATCAGTGCTCCTTTTGATAGAAGTTCGTTATTCGGCTCCAAGGAGAAACACACAGGTAGTCAGGGTTTGCTTATCCTTGCACCAGAGAGCCAGGCTAGGCATAACAAAAGATACTTGGGTGTAGAGAATTATTTCTAGAGGCTATGTAATTCCCTTTTCCTTACCACCATCATTACAGAACACAATTCCCAATGTTCTACCCAGTCAGAGGAAAATGTCAGCTTTGGAATTACAAAAGCTGTGAGAAAAAAAGAATCATCCAAGAGGTCCCCCTAGACTGGAAAGGATCAGGACCTTACTCAAGATTCTTTTTAGTGCAAAAGAAAATATGGGACTGTAGACCAATCTTGGATCTCAGCATTCTGAACAGGTCACTTCAGTGTACCAAGTTCCAGATGGTCATGGTTCGGTCCATTTTGCCCTTCTTGCACAAGGATGACTGGATGTGCTCAATAGATCTCCAGGACAAGTACAGTCACATAAAAATGACAGACAGTCCAGGAGATATCTGTGCTTCCTGTTGGGAGCCAGTCACTACTAGTTCAGAGTGCTGCCTTTTGGTCTCACCATGGTCCCCAGGCTGTTCACCAAATGCATGGCAGTAGTGGCAGCTCACTTCAGACTGCAGGTATTCCAAGTGTTTCTGTACCTAGAAGACTGGCTCTTAAGTGCTTTGACCAAGTATCTGCTGATATCAGCTCAAGACTATATGTACTCCAGACTAGTTCCAATCTAGGTATTATAGTTGACCACACCAAATCTTAACTTCAGCTGTCTCAGACATTAGAATTCATAGGTAACATTTTCAGCACAATATAAATGACAGCATTTCTTCCCTTGCTGAGAGTTCAAACTATTGGTTTTCAAGTCAAAAGGATAATCCAGAACTCATTACTGCCAGCCTGAAAGATATTGCAGACCCTGGGGTCAATGTCCACAGCAGTAGTTCTACTTCCACTAGCAAAATATCAAATGAGAATTCTCCAGTGAATGTTAGCAACCCAGTGGCCCATTTTACATCAAACTGTGTCCACCAAGATCAGCATACCTTATGCCTGCAAAAAGTGCCTTTGATGGTAGATTTGCTCTGATCAAATATCGTAGGGTTGTCCATTCATCCTTCCTCAATCCAAGGCCATAGTGACTGTGATGCCCCTGCACTGGCCTAGTAATCAAGAAGCCTCAATCCTTACCACTGATAGCAGTGAGGGACATACACAATGGGAGGATGACAAGTACACACACATAGTAAAGTAGAGTTACCCTTAAGAGCACACAGAGATCACAGTCTGGGGCTGGTTTCTCCCTCTTTCTCCAGATCCCCAGTAAGACTCCCCACTGGCACAGCTATAGGGTTAAGATCTCAGCTGAGGGGTCAAGCCAAGACCTCCAGCACCCTCTGTGTCCATCCAGTGCTTCGTGTCCCTGTCCAAGTGGCTGACACACACACACACTTTGAGATTTGATTTATACACACACACACACACACACACACACACACACACACACACCTGGGGAAGGCTGGCACAGGTTTACTAGCTATGCCCCCTTCTGCCCAGACTGAAGGTAGTTATCACTGCCAGCAACCCCTACTGATCAGCTGCTTAACACCCTTACAAAGGGTGACCAATCCTACTGTGTAATGTTGCTATTATTCAAATGGTAGTCTGACCAAGAGCAAGGCTATTGGAATGGCCTGTACAGTGTCACCATATATATATATATATATATATATATATATATATATATATATATATGTACATGCAAGTACTCTTAAGAGCTTGAATATCTCTAAACAAAGCAGCCACAAAAATAGGTTTAAATATATTTAATAATAAATAATAAACAAGGCAGTACTCAGTCAACACAGTAACTACAGAGTTTAGAATCACAGGAAATATTTTAAAACAACATTGCAGGACAATCTCAAATAAATACAGAAAACATCTAAACTAATATTTACTATATTCCTGTCAATATCTAAGAGAAATTACTGTACCCTAGTTACTTATATTAGCAAGGCACGTGCAGATGATGATGATGAGTAGATTTTGTCAGATCCAAAGACAAATACAAAATGCCCAGTCTCTGAGAGTGTTTTTAAATCAGTATCACATATTACCGCTGGGTTAGCTTGGATGACATCACTTTTTTTGTCACCTTACTTTAGTTCCCTAGCTAAACCAGAAACTAACATCTCTGTGTCAGAAATACATATCCCTCAGATGTGTAGCTGCTAGGAAGTCACAGAGCAATAAAACACTTTACATTTTAAACATAGTAAATGCTTCTTTCCAAGACAATATAAAACTTCTGGCTCTAGACATCCTGTCTTCTTGCTGCATTGAAACTAACTTTTATAGCACATCATAAAGCACTTAATTTCAACTTATTTTCTTGAAGTTTTGTAAGTTAATATTCTATGTTCCAGCAGGGTATGCTGTGGTTACATTCTTGAAGAATGAGGTACATAACATACAGTTCTGTATAAATTATATCAATATTCACAAATGACATAGAATTATTTACAAAATTCCAAATAGCTGGGCTGGCAGTGTCACAGTGACCATGGACACTTCCCAGACTGGGTACCAGGGGGCATTTCTGGGGAAGATTGTTCAAGGCACATGGTTCCCTGAAGAGGCAATCTTGCATATCAGTGTGAGAGCAGTACTCCTACCATTGCAGGTATTTTAAGACTCTCTCCCTTCCAGAACTGTCATGATGCAAACAGACAGTATGTTTGTAATATGGTAAAACAACAAACAAGGAGTAACTAGATCTTCTTCCTTGTGTCGAGAAGCTTTGAAAGCGTGACAGTGGGTGATAACTTCAAATCAGTTTCTGTTAGCAACATGTATACTGGGGAAATCTAACATGATAGCAGACAAGTTGAGCAGGTTCATTCTACTACCTCAGGAGTGGTCTCTCAACAAAGAAGTAGCAGAAATTACATTTCGCCAGTGGGGCCAGCCATGCTGCAACCTATTTGCATCTCTCCTGAACAACAAATGCAGCAGATTCCTTGCCCTAATTCCCATGCTGGGGGAGTCACTGAGAGACACTCTACTTCATGATTGGCCCCCAGGTCTCCTTGCTTATCACCTAATTCCCTTAATCGCCAAATTCCGACAGAAAGCATCCCAGGTGAAGAGCAAAGTCATCCTCATTGACCCTTATTGGCATCGACAGATTTGGCTTCCCTTCCTTTGGTCTCATTTAGTTACCCGCCTTGAATTTTGGATACAATTCCAGACCTCCAGTCTCACCTGACAGACATGACTCACCCGGGATAGCCAGACAATGAAAGCTCTCTTCTCTGGTGCATCACATTCTTTTATCTTCCCCCAAAGCTACCACTAGAAAGATTTACAAGAGCAAATGGAAAATATTTGACCTTTGGACACAACAACAAAACATGGATGCTTTTTCAGCACTGGTACACATAATTCTTGAATTCCTGGCTTCTGTTTTTAATGAAGGGATTAGTCCCTCTACGGTCAAGGTTCAGTTAAGTGCCATCTCCGATTTCCATATTAGGGTTCATAATTCTACTTTGGCTTCTTTACTCCATTGTAAGGCTTTTATAATAGGAACCTTTCTACTCAAACCACCTTTCAAGGACTCTACTGCACCATGGGATCTGAATTTAATGTTACAGGCCCTAACTCCGAGACCCTTTGAACTGGCTGCAAAATATGAATTGCAATATCTGACTTGGAAAATTATATTTCTCATAGCCATAACTTAGGCAAGAAGAGTTTCAGAACTTCAAGCCTTATCTTTAAGCCTTCTTATTTAATTTTTCAGAAGGATAGGTTTTCCTTAAGAACCAATCTTTCCTTCCTTCCTACGGTGGTGTCAGGATCTAGCATTAATCAAACTATTAACCTTTCTGTGTTCTTTCCATATTTTTTGAGCAAAGGTGAATACATTTTGTACTTATTAGATGTTCACAGACAGTTATGTTTTTATCTACACAGACTGGAGAAATTGAGAAAATCAGATCAATTAGTTTTATCCTTTTCAGAAACTAGATTGTGTCAACCAGTTTCAGAAGTAACTTTATCAAAATGGGTAACTGATTGCATTTTCTTTGTCTTTAAAAAGTTTGGTCAGGTCTTGCCAAAGCCCTTAAGAACCCATTCAACAAGTTCCATGGCAACTTTGCCAGCTTTTTTATCCAGGATTTCCATGGAGGATATATGTGCGGCTGCAACTTGGACTAATCCTAATACCTTTATTGCTCACTACAGATTGGATCTGGTATTGAGGGGAAGAGCAGCCTTCAGCTCTACAGTACTCAGGAATATCCTTCCTTAGAGTTCACCCTGGATTCAGGAAACTGGGGACTCTGGCCCATATGTTGAGGAATGTTCCATCTGTGTTATCCATTTTCATTCCTCCTCAACTCTCTTCCCTCCAGCCCTCTGCCCTGTTTCTTTGATGACTTCTGGAACAAGGGAAGAGAATTGTAGGGACCAAGCTCCTATTGTTTGAGCTCCAGATAGTGACTTACTATAGTAAAGTAAATTGTTTCATTACATCTGTGATGTCCCCCTCTAGGCTAGTAATCAAGGAGCCTGAATCCTCACCACTGACACCGGTGAGGGGCATTCACTTCGGACAATAATGATACACACAGTATTTCCAGATGCACCCCTCTGCATCAAGCACAATTTCCCATAAGAGCACACAGGGAACACACTCAGTCCGGAGGCTGAGTTTTCCTCTCTCTCTCTCTCTCTCTCTCTCTCTCTCTGTGTCTCCAGGCCCCCAGTAAGACTCTCCACTGGCACACCTGTAGAGTTGTGTCCTCAGCCGAGTGTCCAAGCCAAGTCCTCCACCACTGTCTCTGTGAAACCAGTGCTCTATGTCCCTACTCCAAGCAGGTGATACACACACACACACACACACACTTTGAGATTTGATTTGTGCATGTGCACGCACGTGCACACACACACACACACACACACACACACACACACACACACACACACACACACACACACACAGAGAGACACACACACACCTGGGAAAGGCTGATACAGATTTACTTGCTCTGCTACCCTTTGTTCAGGCTATAAGGTAGTTACTGCCACCAGACATATCAAAGCCAGCTACTGAGTGAAATTAATACTAACACAAATGGTAATGTTGACCAAACAGCAAGGCTTTCAGGAGTGGTCACAGTGTCGCCAGATAAGTATAATTACTCTCAAAGGTTAAAACATTCTGTAAAAGACCAGCCACAATGAAAAGTTTAAGTGTATTTAATAATAAATAATAAAAGAACATGAAAATACTAAATATCTATTTACGTTAAACACCAGAGTTTCAATCACAGGAAATATTAAAAAAACAGAGATGAATAGATTCTCTCAGATACAGAAAAATAGTACTTAACTAGTCTTGCTGTATTTTCCTGACTGATCTGTAGAATTACTATTCTCTGGTTACCTACTAAAGCGAGGCAAGATGAAGTGGGTGAGGGATCCTTCTATGTCGGGTTTCAAAAACAGAGTGCTGTGAGACTTCAGTCTCATCTAGTATTAAAAAATAATTTTTGTGCTGGATTACCGAATGACATTATATGCATCTCGTCCTCTCACTTCTGGTTCCCATACTACCCACCTTTACTAGAATCTTAACCAGAATTTCGCACCTATATGTTACCATACACACAGAACTTTGGTAAGATGTGTTGCAGCTTCTGGAAGTCATAAAACAATTTCAAACTTCCACCCTTCCAGAGTAGCAGTTTGTCCATCAGGATACACTGTTAGTACATTTTTAACATAAGCAGCCCTACAAATATGTTTTCAACACAAGCACCTGTACAAATCAGTTTGATATACAAATGGCATATAATTCTTTAGAAAACTCCAGCTAGGTATGCTGGCATGTGTTGTATTTCCACTGCCCTACTTCTCCTGGCATAGCTGGAAATACCTCACATCATCACAACATCAGACAATAAGGAGCTGCAAACAAGATCTGGGTAATGAAGAGGACTACAGCATTATGTATAAGGGAGAAGTTTGAGTGCTTGTAGTATCCACGAGGTGTGAAACAGCAGCCGTCGGATCCAAGGATCGGATCTGAACCCATATGTTGAGGAACAATGAAAATGGACAACAGAAATTGAAGATTGTGATGAGTACATAACTTATGTAACTTCCCTTTTTTTTTTATAGAACAAATGCTCTGCACCTACTAGCTGAGTATGAGACTATAGAAAGGGAAGACATACAGGATCAAGGACAACTCACTCTGTACCACAACCTGTTAAAGGACTAAACATAAACTTCTTTCATTGCATAAGGAAGTTTTTAATTAGTGGCTAAATCCAGGTCCTTACTGATACATATTTTTGTTACACTGAGACTGTGTCATGAAAACTTCATTTTATGGTAAAGACCTAAAGCTTTGTTGTTACTTTTCGAAAGGTAGCTACAGAACTGACTGGTAGGGAATACATTGGGCAAGTGCACCTTCACATGACACACACCACTGTGAAGTTGCACATGGAGTACAGTGATAATGCGTCTAGCTGGGATTTATTTTCTTATCCTTATAATGCAGCACATTTTAAAATATTCTGCTGAAGTCTCCTTTTCTTTGGTTGAGTGCATTTATCTGCCTGAAGCATCATGGGGAATCACTGCAGTGTCTCATGGGAAGCTCAAGGTTGTTTGTAGCTTTGGAGTTAAAAAGCACTGTTCTGTAGAAATGCTCATTACCAAAGACTGAGTGCATGTTTTTTTTGAAAACATCTTCTGGCAATCTGCCCAGAAGAATAATGATTTCATGGTAATATCACTGTTTGTATAAAGGCACAAGTTGTGATTTTGGTGCTTTTATTATTCTAAAGTAATTCTCATGCTTACTCCTTAGAAAAATTTTAAGTTATGGGTTGTAGTCTGGAATTTTCATATCGTAATGTGGTCAGAGAATTCCAAAATCATGCATTGAGGGTCAGACAGTTAAAAATGCAAAGTATGGCACAGGTCTGTGGTGGTGTATAGACTGTGCTACTTTTAGTGTTGACAACTCAAGTTTATAAGTGAATGAAAAGCACTAGATAGGTTGCAGGAATAGACTAATGCTTCTCACATTTGGGAGAGTGAGTGGAACTAGTGTAGTAATGATGAAAGCAACTTTCACCTGAGTTAGTACTACAGACAATGCCACTTGAGAGCACAACAAGGCATATAAACTGTCAGCAGCAGTGATTAAGCCCATGTAGAAACTGCATTTACTTAACGGCACATGCATTATTTCAAACCAGGAATGGAACATGGCAAAGATTTTTAATGGCATCCCAGTGGCAAAATTTTTTGATTGCCAGATCTAGAGTCTAGGGTTCAAGTCTGAACTCTCTGGTGCTTCTTTATGGAGTTGCCATGCTGTTGCTGTGTCTGTGTGAGTTTTATATGGATACTGTGGTTTCCTGCTACATCCCAGTAACACTGTGGTTGATTGGCTGCAGTAATTCTGTATATAGCTTATATTTATCCTTGCATCTGTTGTCCATGCAGTGAATGCAAAAGGTGCAAGAAGGATCAGTTCACTTCACTGGTTAATAAGTACATTTGGAAACCCACCTGTCTTTTTCTCTCTTTCTCTGGATAAGTCATAAGGGAGGATGGCTAGCTTGAAACTGGTTGTTCATTCCTAATGATAACTGGGCAAATGTACCAGTTATATGTGACCGTTTTAAATGGTGATTAGGAAAGCCTACAGAGGTAGACTTGTAACCCTAAACCTGTTTAAAGGCAGTTGACTTGCTCTTGAGTATGGGCAAGCAAGAGTTATGGACAGAGCATCGGGTGGTGGTACCCATACACCTTTGTGTGTAGTCAGGTGATTGGGGGAGGGGATAGCAATGTTGAAAATAGTGCACTAAAACGTATCTGAATCCAAATCTGTGGAAATCGCCTGCATTTTGCAACTAGTCACTGACAGCAAGTGTTAATATTTTCGTTCAGTAACTTCCTGCAGTTGCCAAGATATTTCTTTATATAGCATTCATTAGTGGCTTCTCTAAGTTAAAAGCATCAAGCTGTCCCATTTGTGCTTCTTTAATACCTAGAATATAAAAACACCCGCCTGCTTCCCATGTGAAAATCCAGTCAGTACCAGTGCTGCTAAACTGTGCAGCAGTTATTAGTGAATATGTGTGGGAGTGAGAGAGGGGGTGGCACAGAAAAGGTGACAAGAGTGACAAAAAGCATATGAGTTCAGAAAAAAAAAGAAGAGCCAGAGAACAAGTGAAGAGTACATTTTGGTCAACACCCCCATCAATTCACATAGTTATTAGGTGACGTTAGTAATTTTTCTTACTCGTCTAAGTATAAGGCAGTCAGATGAGTGATTTTATAAAAATGCCTGTTCGAGATAAACTGGGCTTACAATTTCAAGGACACATATTGTTACAGTATTTATTTTTAATGATTTTTTTCAGTCCGTTTTGATGCATTTGCTAAGGAAGGGTGGCTGAAAGCAATTCTGACAGGTTGGTTTCTTGTTCGTTATCCAATTATCTTCTTGCTAATGTGTTTTTTAACAAGCTGGTTTCCTTATTGAGTAAAGAGGGGGCTTCAGAGTTCCCATTATTACACTGGATGGTACAAATGAGTCAGCTTATGAACACTGACAGGCAGTAAGCTACACTCTAGAAGCCTTTGCTACACTGTACTGTTTATTATTAGTGATAAGCAGCACGAGCAGTAGTATACATCTAATATTTTACAAAATGCAGAGTTAAGCAAGATAGTTTCTGTCAGTAGTATAGATAGGGGGAAATCTGCATTTTGCTTAGAAAACTATTGAACTGTACAGAATAAAAGTATCATTTTCAGTTGCACTTTTCAGTTTCACTTGCTGACTATTACAGTCCAGTTACATCCCAAATGCATGCATCAAGTAGACTGGCAAGTTTTATGCATTATGTATCCATGTATGTGTATGTCCTGCAATGGACTGACATCTCATCCAGAATCTTACTGCCCTTGACCTTTTGTTTGCCAGGATAGTCCTCCCTTCCCTGTGACTCTGAGGTGGATAAGAAAATGATAACTGCATATGTGTGCATATTTGTATGTGTGGGGAAGTGTGTTTATGCACATATAAAATACACAAGGAAACCTGATAAATCAGATTGCTAGCCACCTGTGCATCATGTGTTCCTTGCAGAGGAAGAAACTGGTAGAGGTCACCTAGACATCAAATTACATCACAGATCCCTTTTTCCTGACAGGCTTCAATTTCTGACTCGGAGCCATTTTTTTCCTCTCACCACTAACTCTGGCCTGTAGTAAAGAAAGACTCTACAGTAAACTTTCACAGATTTTTAACAATACAAAAGAATGCTTTCATAAAAAAGGCAAAATAGAATCCGGAAATAAAAACGGTTACCTGAAGCTGCAGATGTGAGCAGTCAAATAAAAAATTAGCATTAATTTAAACTAATGCCATTGACTGCCATCTATGGACTACTATAATACCTCTCAACTCCTTTTCTCAAGAATTCTAGACAAAGCCGAAGTAGTGGTGGTGGTGGGTGGGGGGACTAGAAAGGTCCACAGTCGTATATAATTCTTAATTGTCACTCAGTTACTTAAAAAGGTTAACTGAACAGCAGATTTTGCACTGGCACACATTTTCTGAACAGTAAGTAGTATAACACTATAATTTTTGGTATCATTGACTGACTATAATAGGGAATTGGGCAAAATCAGAGAAGCACTACAGAAATTCTATATAACTGAGAGATATAACCACTACCACCTGAATAATGGCATTGGTTTAGTGCCATTGGAGTCAAAATAAGATTTGCAAAACAGCTTAGAAACAACATTTACAAATGAAACAGGTCAGTGGTACACAAGATTTTGACAGAAGAGTCCATAAAATGACTACCTTGAAAAATTTATAGCCAAGTAGATAAAAGTTATATTTCTGTATAATAATCATTTAATTTAGTTAAAATAAGAAAAATACCTTGTAAGCATTATTTTCAACAGATGCCTATAATTCTGCCAAAAATCTAACAACCTTAACTCAAATGTGCAATATACCATTAATTGATCACCCCCTGAAATGTAACACTGAATTTGAGCAACAGCGATCCAAAATAAGATTTACAAAAATGGCTGTGGTACAATACTTACAAATAGACATGCAGAGTGTTGTTTGACAGACTGGTCCATAAAGTGAACACTGAAAATTTCATAAAATATTTCTACATAGCTAAAACATTTTTTTAACCCTCCGTCACAGTTAGTTATACTGAATGGAAAAGCTATTGAAAATGTAGTGCTTTATATATTTACTTAAACAAGTAAAGATAAAAATTCAAACATAATATATATAGGTGCATTTTTTATACAAGAAAGAAAGCATTTGAAGTGTGCATCATACAGATGTTATGACATGCTCAGGGATTATGATGTACAAGCCTTTCTAGAGAGTTTGGTTCAACCAACCAGTATATTGATTGCTTGCATGCAGATCAACTAAGTAACTTAATGGTGAAGATTTGTAAGTTTCTCTTTTTCTACCACTGTTATTTAGACCAGAGTTAGCAAATATGAGCTTAATGGTATGGAGGGCACAGCATCGCCCATTTGGGTGAGCGATGAAGACTTGCTACCTTGCAAAAAACATTGTTTTACAGATTTTTTCTTATAATTCACAGATGTGGAATTTGATGAGTGGGCAGTGAAAAGAATGGGTATCTGTTATAGTTCTTTGTGTGTGTGTATCATTTCTAAAAATTATATATATTTGTAATTTTAAACACTTAATATAATATATATGTATGTATATCCATCCATTCACAACCCCTTTACCCATTTTTTGCACATGGGTTTGAGGTGTCACTTCAACAGTGACAATCATCTAGAGCCAACATTTACACCACCAGGTGGCTAGCCATGCTGTGATAATATGTGTGTATGTGTATATATATATATATATATATATATATATATATATATATATATATAAAACTAACTAACACAAACACACACACACAAATCTATTTTCAGTTGATGAAAGTACAATCCACCAAATGGAAAAAACACAGTCTCACTAAACTGAAAGCTTAGTTGCATGGAAACTAAAAATGCTGAAAGCTAAATCCCACTTGAGCAAACTACAGTGTACAAAAGAATAAAAAGAAAAAAAAACAACAAATACACTACAATACATTATGGAGGGGGACAAGCCCCCACCTGCACCCCCCACACCCCTGCTACTAATATATACCAACTCCGAGATTGCACTACAGTGGGGAAAAGGGAAAATTCCATTACCCCACTATACTGCGATCTCCAACAGTTTTGTAAATGATACACATAACCTGCCATAATTAAGGTCTCACCCCCTAATTGTGATTTACCTGTAAAATATTTTTCACCTAGGACACCGGGAGTGATTCTGCACAAATCCAACACTGTAGATGCCGGTACGTTTATACAGCTACTAATACTTTTTAAATTTAAAGCGGTATGCCCTATATTCATCGTTTAAGTGAATTTCGCTGATTAGGCTTTCAGCATTGTCAGTTTTTGTGAAAGTAAGTTTGCGGTACAATAAGCTCGTGCTTTTGCCATTCAGTAGTTCATACTTTCGTCAATTGAAGGTAGATCCATATATATACATATATATATCTTCTTCTTTCGGCTTTTCCCGGTTAGGGGTCGCCACAGCGGATCACCTTGTCCATTTATGATTGGCACTGGAGTTTTACGGTGTCGAGTTGCCAGCCCAGTGCCCAACCTTCCACAGAAGGCATACACACACACACACACACACACACGCACTCACGCCTAGGGCTAATTCAGAGCATCCAATCCACCTGCAACATGTCTTTGGGATGTGGGAGGAAACCAGAGCACCCAGTTGAAACCCGTGCGATCACAGGGAGGACATGCAGACTCCTTACAGAAGGCACCCCAGCTGAGGATCGAACCGGAGAACCTCTTGCTGTGAGGCAGCAACACTAATGCTGCACCACTGCGGTCGCCCATTAGATCCATATATAATATATATTTATATGTATATGTATATATATATATATATATATATATATATATATATATATATATATATATAAATAAAATGTATGTAATCTTGGAAGGTTTTTGAACCAGATGAAATGCTTTACCGAGAAATGTTTTCCTTCTAAAATAGTGTGCTTGTTTTAGTGCTCCTTCACCACTGCCTTATGGTTTTTGTAAGTTACCTCTATAGCCAGGCTTACAGTTTTTCACTAAAATGGGATACACTGGGAGAGGCTAGTGAGTCCTTTAACTATATTTAATAAATTACTGTATAAAATATACACGCCGGAGTAGGGAAATGGAAGAAGAATGGCACCACAGTTCACTTCAGTAGGCTTAAAGGCAGTGTAAAATCAGTGCGGAATACAAGGTAGTAATAAAACGTTTGTTTATTGTGAAAAACAATAAAACCTTGGCCCTTTCATCCCAAAAATCAAGAGTCTTCATCAGAGTAATGATTCATGCAAAGTTGCCATATTTAAATGCAAAGGCCCAGGAAAAATACAAGGTAGCTAACTGTCAAGTCAGTTTAAAGGCACTGTAACAATAAAAACAAGTCACACATTCAAACTTTAAAAATCATTGAAACTTAAAAGCCATGAAATAAAATTCAGCCCCCATAACTTTAGTTGCATGATTTTAACATAGTTGTCTTAAATGACCTCACAAAACAATTTGTGGTAATTTTCCTGGGACGTGTTCCACATCACAAAGAGTAAAAGTATGAGGGGGGAGCTCGTATCACATAGAGTAAAACACAAAGAAGGCTTTGAGTTTAAGGAAGCAAGCAAGTGAAATACATTCATTTAAACCACAGGGTCCTGTGGCATTTGTAGTAATCTGCCACTTGGACTCCTTACATTCTAACTTGATTTTCCACAGTCCCTGCCTATGGTCTGCATCAAGAACATCTGTCACAAAAAACTGAAACCATGGTCATTGTGCATTTGAATATGCTTCCACAAACTGTTCCTGCTATCTTGGTGTTAATGTCCTTTAAATGTTCATAAATTCTGCCTTTTAAAGCTATTTCAGTTTTGCCAGTGTAGAAACAGGGACACTGGAAACAAAATGCTATGTAAACCACTTTTTCAGTTTTACAGTTACATTTTTAGGGCATAAAATTCTTCCAAATCCTTGCACCTGTACTTTCCCCCCTTCCATAACATAGAAACAGTAACAACAGCAATCACATTTGGATATTAGGTGGGTATGCATGTTTCTGTTAGTTTATAAGAGTTCCCTTTTTAGGTAATTTTTCATGTTCAAGTCCCTACTGAAAGTGACTAATGGTTTAGCCCCTAACGTCTCCATGCTCAGGCCACCAATTTGCAGGTTTTTACAATAGTTTTCTAAAATATGCTGAACATCCCAGGCTTCATTGTTGTATGTAAGGATGCACCCGTGGTTAAATTTTGTGCTCTCCACATGTTTAATATTCCTCTTGACACTACTGACACCTAATAAGGGTACATTAAACTGGTCTAGCCTTTTTTGTTTAACCTCCTGAAATATCCCATCCAAAAATTGGGGTGGCTACCCATGATTTGTTAACTTGTCCATTAAAATTTCCCCTTATTTCCAAAAAGTGTCAGTCTCAGAAATCTTCCATGCTAAATGAACCATCTGGCCTTTGACCAGTGTTTTTGTGGTGCAAAGAATGCCAACTGTCAAAATAAAGCAAGGAGTTTGATTATGTGGGTTTCTTGTATAATGTGGAGGAGAATCAGTGGTTGGGGTTGCCATTTCTATGTTCTACATCTCAGTACATTTATGACTTCAAATGATTTAGTCATAGTAAAACTCAAAAAGTGAGTAGTGTTTTTGAGAAAGGTAAAGAATTTGTTTAGTTTGGCCTCGCTGTCTTTCCCAAAAAGGACTTTGTCATTAAGAAAACACCCATCCCGGCTCCAGCAGTTGCCAAATGGTGAGTTGAACAAATAGTTATGCTCTCAATAAGCTACAACTGTGTTTGCAAAAATGGGGGCACATGCAGCCCCCATTGCTACACCATTGGCCTGCTTGTATATAGTTCCTTCAAACTATATATAAAGTTGTTTTTTAAAACCATTTCCATAAGGGAGGTAACAGCCTTCATCAACCTATCTTCCAGTTCTGTGTGCTGGCTTAAATACAAATAAAACCAGTCAATGCTTGTATCATGGGGTATGGCCAAAAAAGGTCTTTAATATCCATGGTGATCACAATTAATCTGTCATCATAAGTATCCCTGTGAATTTTACTCAAGAAATCTCACAAATCCTTGTAAATATGGGTTTCCTTTGATAAGATATTTTTTAGTATCATGCCAGTAATTATAGCTGTTGAATGGGTTTTGGACCCCTTTGTATCTACAGTTGGTTATAATAGTGGCTGTGTCAAGTTCTTGTGTATTTTAGAGATCCAAAAAAATTGTGGGGATCCATGAAAATTAATTCTTAATTGATATAGTTGAATTTGTCTATAGTGATTAACTTTTTAAATCGTACAGAGCCAAAGCAATTTTTCTATAGGAAACATATAGTCAGTATGGTCCATTACCACCATCCCCTCACTTTTGTTAGCCTTCATGCATCTAATGGTTCGGTTGGTACTTATTTCACTAAGTAAGGGTTTCTCATCCTTCTCAAGAATGTTCCATGACAACCCACCTTTACCTTTGAATGTTTTGCCCACCTCTTCACACATTTTTTCAAAGAGTGAAATGGTAGCGTATGGGGTGTTAAAGACACTAGGTTTTTTACATATGTTCTTAGGTTGATGGGTAATCTAAAGGGGCTGGAAAGTATTCCTCATCTTGTTCAATTCCAGCCTCGATAGGGGAATCCCTGTTGTGCACAATATTGCTGACCTTTGGTGGTGGAGGATACACCTTCTCATTGTTGTAGTCAGTCCTGCCACAGTCCAGCTTCTTTTGTTTTCATTGCTGTACCTCTTGTAAGGTTTATTCTACCCTGCTGAACAGCATATTGCATTCTCCCCTAAAGGAATTAAAAGTCAAATCATTGGAAGTACTAGTGCCCAGCTGGCTAATTTATATTTCTAGTTGTGCCATCGTCCTCTGGTTATGCCACATCAATAATTCCATAAGTTCATATCCTTGTTTGTCACATTGTGCAAGAAGTTTGTGGTGTAAAACTGAGCCTCAACAAGTCCAGAAGGGTATTTCCAAGATGTCCTTCTATTCATATGCTGCAGTATTCATAACATTAGGGAGTCTGCCTCCAGCTGACTCGTATGTCTGACTAGTATCCAAAAGTCTTCATGCTACCACAAGGTACGTGCTACACCGCACAACATTATGCATACATCGGCCATAAAGAGACATTGGGTATAAAGTGGACATCAGCATGCACCTACCTCAGAACTTTTCTGCCGCCTGTCCATTTGCCTGCTCCAGACATTTGCTCACCAGAACTGTTGTGTTCCTGTGACCAGATAAGTACCCTTTGGCTTTCTTTTTCATAAAATTGTTGCTACTATTTGTTGGGTTCATGTCAGTTAGGAAGTCAAGTGCCAGTGTGGAAGGCAGATTCCACATAAAGACACCCACAAACTTTACCTTTTTTGTCTAGTCCCAGATCACGACCATACTGAGTGCACTATTTGCAAATCCTTCATCCCTAAGACCCTCAGGAGTCGGCTAGCCTCTTTTAAAGTTATACTTAGAAAACCAGCACTTTAAGTGCCTAGCACATGAGATGGGTGTGATGTTGGGCCATTCAGACAAGCCTGTACCGAAGAAGGCCAAAAAATTGTGGCCTGAACCATCAGTTTCCCCTTCTCTTCTGGTCATTTCTCCCAAGGCCAGTGTAGGTCCAGAGACCATGTCGGAGTTGGTGGATGTACCTTCGGTGGGTACCACAGTGGAAGCCCCAAAGGAGTCTGCTGGCATGTCCGCGAACGGAGGAAAGGCATCCGATCAGGGCAATAAGGGGGAACCCAGGCTCAATAAATCTGAAGGTCCTCGAGGCGTCACACAAATCACGGTGCATGAAGACTTGCTTTTCGCTAAAGTCGAATGTAGGACAACGTCCACTCTATCCACCTTTCACCATATGGAAGCCCCTAAAAAGAAGAAGACTAAAACTAAACATGTATATAAAATTACACTCGAAAAACAAAAATAAAATGACCACAACTAGGAATCACTTACTAAACTGAAAAAAAACCACTTTATTATCTCTAGTGCCTCAGCATTAATACAGCCTTCTAGGAGTACTAAAAGACATGCATATAAATGCATTTAAGTATACCCAGCAATAAAACAATTATCCAATAAGAATAAATTAAATTAACAGTCTCCAATTATAGTCTAGATTGAGACCTGAGGGACAAAAGTATTAAACCTAAGAATGAAAATACCTTCTTTATACATTAACTTTCTTTTATACACATTTTCTAAATAAACATTAACTAACACCTTCTTTAAAACTGTTGCCCTTAGACAACTAAGTTCTGATCTATAAAACTGTACAAAATATTGTGCAATATGGCTTTTTTTAAATTTCTTATATTCCTAACGTTCTTGTAGTCTCATTTTAAATTTCCTTTTAATTTCTCCAATATAAGTTAGACCACATGGACACTGTAAAGCATATATAATTTCTTCAGTATCGCAGGTATAAGAATCAGAAGTGTGGAAATCAGTCCCATTAATATATGAAAAAGTTCTTACAATATGCTCACACACACAAGTGTCCACATGGATAGGTCCCTAAAAGATCAAGAGAGGTAGAAGGGACAATGGAAGGCAAGCAAAAATAATTACAAACTAAAATATCCCTTAAATTTCTTCCTGTCCTAAAAGAAATGCTAGGAATAGGGTAAAATATATCAATTAAATTTTAACAAAAATTCCAGTAATATTTAACCAAGGAAACAATTTCAGAACTCGATACACTATATGTGGCAACAAAATAAATTCTTCTTCTTCTATCCTTTTCGTTTCCCACAGATAAAGATTTATCTTACCCATCTACCTCTTTCATACCCATCCCTCTATAGCAGGGGTGGGCAATTTTCCCAAGTGGCCACATGAGAAACTGGGACTATTTTGGAGGGCCGGACCAATGATGCACCCCTCGCACCTCCCATTATCACACCCATTTACTCCCCTGTCCCGCCTTTTTTTCCATTCCTGTCAGCAGCCCCCTCCCCAGCCATTCCATTATTCCACAACTTGGCTGCTTCTCCCCATTTACCATAAACACTGTTCAAGCCGATCAGTGTGCATACTGTTTTGTTATTTGCTTCTACAATGATTACAGACATTAAAATAGCGTGAACACAGATAGCCATTTGCTAAACAAACCATGCAGTCTTACAAAGAAAACAGACTTGGCATGAGCAGTAAACTTCTCTGCCCTTGAAACTCATTCATTGAAATGGCATTAAAACCCACATTCAAAGAAAATGCATCTGGCCAGTGGAGGATTAAGTTTATCTTTGGGCTGTTTTCAAACCATAGGCTCCTTGCACACATTTTTAGGGCCATGGATACATGTATGTTTTCTTTGATTCGCCTTCCTGATTGCATTAAATTATATTCCAGCACCGCTTGTTAGAATTTGTTTTAAATTTGTAGTTTTGAAAATTCTTCCATTAAGCAATGAAGCAAAATGTATGAACCAATAATGACAAAACTACCCAGTTCAGAAAATTTCAACCATAAGAGGCCACTCAGACATCTGTCATTACAATCCACCAATATCAGTTAATAAGCACAATCTCTGCAGAAGTAAATGTCATCTGAATAATTCCACATTATCATATCTGTAAATAATGAAGAGGTTGCTACTGGCAAACAAATCTACATTTCAGTGTTTCATCTACAAATTCAGTGCCTGCTGCCCTTGAAGAATTAATTGCATATGTACCATTAAAAAAATTTTAAGCTGGTAATATTGCAATAGGGAATGACTAATATGCAAATTCATAGTTACTAGGCATCTCATAAATAGGAGGACACACTCAGGAGTGCAAAACCCCTATCCCGCCTTAAAATGCAACAAATAATCAGCAATCGAAAAGGCACCTCATTACCAGCACTCCATCTCTTCTACATGGTGTAGCAGTAGAATCCACAGCCTTCTGCACCAAAGGCAGTTATGCTGCTAACACTGCTTTCAAATTTTATAGCATAAACATTGATTACTATTTGCTAAACAAAACATTTGCATATTGAAAACAGACTTAGCATGAGCAACAGTAAATTTCTCTTCTCTTGAAACTCACAATTCTATGAAAACGCACTGAAACTCACAATTCCCTGAAGATGTACTGAAACTCAAACTTACAATTCCATCTGCATTCTGGTAGTTGGTGTGGACTACAAGATTCAGGTTCTTGTGTCCGTTGAAATTCAAAATTCCTTCAGCAATTTGGTAGCTGGTGTAGAGGATTTAGGCTTGTGTCTCCTGTAACCAAATTACAAGGTGAAGCCTGGTCAAGTTAATTGACTATCCTACCCCCCCCCCCAAGCTAGGGCATTACATACCATACATCTCAACCTCTCAGTACAAGAAATCTGGACAAAGCCTAAAATAACGGGGGACAAAGGCCCAAAAATAGGTATAGATTTTACGTATTGGTCTTACAGACTTAGAAATTTGCTAGAATAACAGGATTTGTCTTAGCATGCATTTTCTGAAGGAAATGAAGTCTGAAATTCAAATGCATCAGTCTTCAGTGATCTGCCAGAAAACCACAAATTTTATGAGGCTAGGCCAAAAATATGGGGCAAAAATCTGGACAGTTGAGATGTATGCATACCTCTCAACCTCTTAGTGCAAGAAATCTGGACAAAGCTTAAAGTAATGGACATACACTTGCCCAAAATTAGAGATACATTTTAAATATTGCTCTTTTTAACTTAAAAATTTGCTAGCTAGAATAACAGGATTTGTGTTAGCATGCATTTTCCAAAAGCTATAGGTTCATAGGTTGGTACTGGGCTATCTGCCCGAAGGCATATATTAGCCCAGCCACATTGTGCGGTATTCACCGCCCCTTTAGTAGTTCCCTAGACCCTTGTACTAGCAGCTAGTACCCTTGGCCCCTATCTAGTAGTGCTGTTGGTGTGATCCCCGGTGTGAACTTTCTGTTACCCATCCGCTTATCAAGGTTCCTCTTGAAGAGTGATAGTGAGGGGCTCTGTCTTATGTAGATCGGGACCCTGTTCCATAGTAAGGGAAGTCACTGCGAAGGGAATCTATCCCTCCAGTATGTTCTATTCATTGTTGTGTTGAGGGTTATATCCCTAGAGCGTGTAGCTCGAGTAGATTTGGTTTTGCTAAGATGGACCATGTTCAGCAATTCTGGGTTGGACATGGCTCTGTACGTTAGACAGAGATCTCCTCTGAGAAAGCGGTATGCAACAGAGAACAGTCTTAGCTTTTTCAATCGTGCTGCATAGGGCAGCTGTTTGAGGCCATTAATCCTCTTGGTTAGGTATCTTTGTGGTCTCTCCAGCTGCTGGAGATGTCTAGCCAGGTACATTCCAAATGGCGCATTGTATTCAATATTGGGTCTGATGAGGGAAGAGTAGAGGGGCACCATTACATCCTTAGATCTTGATGTGAACCCTTTCGTGATCAGATGGGTCACATAGAAGGATTTTCTAACCACTTTGGCAACATGGTTATCAAAGGAAAGCTGACTATCTACTTGGGTCCCTAGATCCCTTATTTCTTCTTCAGATTTCAGGGGATTAACTCCTATGTTGTAGTTTGCGGGTACTCTGTTTTTTCCAAAGGGGATTACTACGCTTTTTTTGCATTTAGCTTGAGACCATGGCTTTGACACCATGCATCAGTCTCATTTAGGCCCTTCTGGAGGATCTCCATGTCGGCCGGAGACTCTATTATAGCACCCAGTTTGCAGTCATCTACAAACTTAGTCAGCCACAGCCCTTCCGTGCTTGCCTGTACTTCTGAGAAGTATATGCCAAATAGGAGGGGCCCCAGGACAGAGCCCTGAGGCACACCACTCATTACTGGTCTGGATTCGGACATAAATCCCGTTACTCTTACTTTATGGGATCTGTCTGAGTGCCAATTTGCGATCCATCTTGTGACGTAAGGGTTTATGCCCAGGCTGGCGAGCTTATCAATAATACCTGAATGGGGAATGGTGTCAAATGCTTTAGCAAGGTCAAGGTAAGCCGTGTGTACCTCATTTCCCTTATCTATAGCCTGAGTAACTGTCTCAAAGAAATCCACCAGGTTCAGGAGGCATGATCTGCCCTTGACGAAGCCGAACTGTGTGGGGTCCAGCAACTGGAGGTTCCCAGTCTCTCCATTTATGAGTTCCATAATGATTCGCTCCATAGCCTTACAGATCAAACTGGTCAGTCTTATTGGTCGGTAGTTCCCAGGGTCAGTTGTGGCCCCACCCTTGTGTAGCGGGACCACCATTGCCGTGCACCATTCTATGGGCACATATCGTGTGGAGAGGCTGAGACTGAACAGGGTATTAAGATGCGGGGTTAATTCCTTTTGGAGTTTGCGTATGACACAGCCTGGGACACCATCTGGTCCCATGGAGACAGTGTTTTTAGCTTTAGATAGAGCCTTGTTAACCAATTTATCAGTAATAATTGGATTTACACAATCTCCTAGAATGGTAATAGGCCCTGTAGGTGGTGAGGGGAGGGGGGGGGGGATTTGCACTGAACCTGTCAGCCAAGATGTTGGCAATGTTAGAAGGGTCAGTGTATTTTGTTCCATTTTGTACTAGCTCAGAACAGACCTGAGCGTTGCCATTTAGGTTTTTGACGTAGCCATAGAAGGCCTTATGGTTATCCTTGGCAACTTTCTATTCAAAATTAGCTTTAGTTGACTTGATGAGGGCCCTCAATTTCTTACTAATGCTGATCAGGGATGATTTTTCTACTTGAGATTTGGCCTTTTTTTGTATAAGTCTCCTCCTTTTATTGTAAAGTTTGCTTATGGCCGGGGTCTACCAGACTGGTTTCTTCTTGCTTGAGGAAGGAGTCTTGGTTTTATTTGGGATAGCATGGTCCATGCAATCCTGAAGATGCATATAGAGTGCCTTGGTGTAGGATTCCGCATCCTGGATATCATTATCTTTCTGCAAGGGAATAGTGAAGCTTTCCACTTCGGATGCAAGTAGTTTGAAGTTTGCTTTGGAAAAGTTTTTGACTATGGTTTCTTTGATTGGGGGAGGTGGAGGAGTGAGGATGTCCAGGGTTATAAGTTTGTGGTCGGATCTGACCAAGGAGGGAGTGATAATGGGTGTGGTACAATGGGCGCCCATATTTGTGATGATTAAATCCAATATGTTGTCCCCTCTAGTGGGGGAACATACTAGTTGTTCAAGGGCATTTGAATTTATAAATTCTATGAATCGCTGAGCATAGGAGTTGGAACATTGGTAGTTCGCCCAGTCTTTACCAGGGTAGTTGAAATCACCCAAGATTATGGTGTTGGGTAGGACCTTTATATTTTCCAATGTCTCAAGGAATGCAGAGTGAGCATCTTGGGACATGGTGGGCGATCTATAACCGGCTACGACTTGAAATGTGGTTTTGCCTGCTGATAGTTGCGCATGGATGATCTCTGGGGCATCATGCTGCGCTACTAACCTGGAGATATGGGTATCCTTGATGAATATGGATACACCTCTGCCCTTTGCACTGCGATCCAGTAACTGAGGCCGGACGGTATGATATGAATTGTAACCTGGCAGTGCTGGGGTGCTCTCTTGAGCCTTGAACCAGGTTTCCGTCACTGCACAAACATTGATTTTCTCCATGCTGAGGAGAGCCTCGAGTGTGTGCATTTTGAGGTTGACACTTATGGCGTTGAGTAGCATTACCCTTAGTTTTTGGTTACCTGTGCTGGTTACGGTGGTTGGTTTGTCCTTTGAGCCTTACCTAAAAAAGGCACTATGGGGATGGCAAGAGCCTTGGCCAGTATTCGAAAACCTAGGGGTGACAGGTGCAACCCATCTCTGGCAAAACAGCGAGGCTTGTCTATCATGTCATCCCAGGCAGACAGACACTGGATCTCCTTAGAATGACACCAGAAGCTTAGACAATTATTGAAATTGATCATTTTGTCTTTGTATTGTGGTATCATTCTAGGTGAAGGTAGTATGCTACTCAAGTTCAGGGTCATACCAGCTTGGGCTACATGATCAGAGACCTCCTCAATGTCTCTTTTCATGTAGTCCAGGGAGGTACGTCTTGGATCATTCATACCAACATGTACAATGACAGCATCATACTTGTACTTGTTCTGGAGTGACCTAAGTGCCTGTGTTATGTGGCTGATCCGAGCACCCGACAGGCAGCTGACAGTAACCTTCTCCTTGTTCAGCCTGGTGAGTGGAACATCCGTGTGCCTTACTATAGAGTCTCCTATTACTAGCGTGTTAGGTATGGTGTTTTGCCTTAAGGGCTGTTGTGAGGCACACTGCTGAGGTGAATTATGTGTTTTCTGGCTTGTGTTTGGGGGTGCAGGTTGCTTGCTTGTCTGCTTTGGAGGGCACTGTTTCTTTTTCAGATTGGTACCTAGTGCCTCCTAGTATGTTTTTGTGTATGTATGCGTATGTTTTGCCAGTGCTTGTTTTGTAGATTCATGTGTGACAGGTGGTGTGATGCAAGTGTGTCCCTTATCCTCTTGACTGTCTGTTACAGTCATGGGTTGAGAGCGCTTAGCCTCCAGTGTCTGGCTGTGCATTTGCATCTCTCACAAGTGTTTGTGTCTAGAGGTAAGAGGAGAGGGTTGTCTGTATACATGAGGCAGTTGTGACACTGCCTCAGGATGCCCAATTCCACCAGATGAACTGGAGAGTACACCTGAAGCTGACCTCTGGACATGCTTTGAAGAGTAAATTGAATTTAAGTCCTGTGGACGATCGAGGGTCTTATGCTATATTATAATAGTGCTGTCTAGGAAATTTGGAGAATAATAGTGCTGTCTAGGAGATTAGGACAAGTGCTGATTTCTGTTTTGCAAGTGCTGCAATAAGAGCAGCTGATCTGAAGCACTTGAGTTGAGGCTTGCCTAGTTCTAAGGGAAAATTTACAGTGCAGACTTTGTGGGGCCGGGAATAGTATACCCCAGCTAACCGGTGCTGCCTGGCACTGCTCTGTGCGCAAGCCCATGCAAAAAGAGAGTTGGAGGGTTTTTCACCTAGATAAGACAGGAAAATGAGTACAAGAGCTGTTTTTCTCTAAGCAAGTGAGAAAAGTAAGTACAAAAATTGTTTTCCTCTAGGTAATGAGGAAGATAGAGTGCTATAGTAATTAGTAGCTTATTTAGTGCTTACAAGTTCTGAACAAGTGCTGAGCATGAACAAGCAAATTTAAGTGCTAAAACTAAGAATCTGTATCTGCACTAGATGAGTTACAGGACAGAAACAAGTGCAAATACAGGCTTTCAAATCAGAAAGATGAGAGAGATGGAAGAGATTGCCCAAACGACCAATAACTACAAATTCTGGGCCAGAACCGCTACTTATGTGGTAGACAGGTTACCTAGTGCTTACCACTCCCACTGATAAGCTAGAAGGCTTCCCTCCAACACAGAAAGGCTTGAGGGACTCAGAAGCTTACATACAGTCCTGGATACAGCAAATCTGTATCTGGAACACTAGTTACAGGAAAGGTAGGAAACAGGCTTAGTTTTTTTTTTTTTTTTTTTTTTTTTTTAATACAGAAAAGAAGCAAAAACAGTAGTAAAAAACAATTCACATGCAGTGCAAGCTAGCACACTTGAGTATGCAGCAATATTAGACCAAACACAGTTTAAAAATGCAATTAAATTAAAAAGGACTAAAAACAAGTGCAGAAAAAGTTTATTAGGTAGAATGCGGTAAAGAGACGGGACGGGGGAGTGTCCCAGATCAAATCTACAGTGGGGTGGGCAACTGCAAAAGCCACCAAATTTAAACTACAAACCAAAAATAGGGAGAGTGAGTGGGACAAAACAGTTTCAACAGAGATCTAAGCAAAAACTAACAGTACAAACTTTAAAACCAAAAAATATTCTCAGCTCTGTATGTTTGCCGATCAGTCTCTCAGAACAGTGAGACAACAGTTTCAACACAGATCTAAGCAACAATTAAACTCTATAACCAAAAAAATATATACTCAGCTCTGTGTAATTGCAGGTAATATGTAAGGCAGTCTCTCAGAACACAGGTTCCAGCAATTTCTGAATTCTGAAACTCATATATATGTCATTAGTAGTGACTTCAGTCCTCTGTGAATTGCCAGAAAATGACAAATTTTATGAGAAACTGATCAAAACTATGAGGTTAAATCTGGACCATTGAGAGGTATATTAAAACGCATACACACCCCTACCTTCTGTACTCTCACACACAACATACACACACCTACTGTCTCACACAGCAGCACACACAGCAAAGAATAGCTAGTTTAAATTTTACACACATACACACCTCTCTCATACAGCAACACACAACACACGTTATCCTTCTTAGGAACAGTACGGCTAGTTTAAATTACACACACACACACACACACACACACACACACACACACACACACACACACACTTTCTGTCTAGTTTAAACTGCAGAACTGAAATGCTAGTTTAAATTATACACACACACACACACACACACACACACGCACTGTCATATGAACAGAACAGCTAGTTTAAATTACATACATACATATACACATGCACACATACACTCTGTCTAATTTACATACATACACATGCACTTACCTTTTCTCTTACAGAATCAGCTTAGTTTAAATTCAACGCGCAAGTGTAATATATGTTTACTTCTGCAGTGGCGTGCATGTGGCTCACATATGGTTCTCCTTAAAGGAGAAGACGCCACCACGGTGGTATAAGAAGTTTTTTTTTTAAATATTTTATTAAATGTTTAAGGCGCTTGTGGATCCAGCTCTGAGGACCAGTCAGGGATAGCCAAATTACAAAGCCTCCTCAGGCAGATACGTTCACCATAAGGGAGGGCAGTTAACGAATGGGCTGGATGGCAACTACGCCCATCTAAAAATTGCCGACCATCCTCAAATTTCGTATGAACAGATGTCAACAAATTATACTGCTAGAATCTAAACATAAATTAATAGCTAAAAATACAATTTGTCTACCCAGTTGCAGACCATCAAACAAAAAATCAAACCTATTAGTCTGTAACCGATCCAAAAATTCATATACCTCTCCAAATCCACCTTTCCAAACAACAATCAAATCATCAATAAATCAAAAATATTTTACTACAAACCTATTTAAAAAGACATTGATAAAGATATTCCAACTCAAACAAACCCATAACTAAATTAGCATACATGGGGGCAAAAGGTGCCCCCATGGCTGTCCCCTGCAACTGGTGGTGTAAACAATTAAGTACAAAAAAATTATTAGTCAAACAAAAATGTTCCAGCACATAATTAGGTAAAGATGTATGCCCCAAGAAATATTTAACAGCATCCATTCCTAAACTATGTTTAATATTAGTGTACAAACTACACACATCTACACCAATAAAAAACGTCATCAAACCAGTCAACATCATCAATTTTATCCAAATGATCATCACTATCTTGAATATAAGAGGGCAATTTCATAACATAAGGTAAAAAACTGTGTAAAAAAAAACAAAAACAATTTTAGATAAGAAATATCTACGGGCTAACACTATAGGCCTACCTGGAGGATTCAGGCCATCCTTATTTTAGGAAGGTAGTAAAATACTGCTATATACTGTCACAAGTCTTAAATTTTGTATGCAGGTCTGCACGTGAAAAATACCCCATTCTCAAACCTTTATCCCAAAGGGCACCATCATAGCTCTAAACCTCCTTGTTATATTCAGATATATTACTTTCCTCATAGATACTACCATCTTGTAAGTGTAACATACACATCAAAAATACTGTTGATAATTCATAACAACTATTTTATTACCTTTATGCGAAGGTTTAATAACAATATTTTTATTCCTAGCTAACAGTTGTAACTCATTCCATTCATGTTTAGTCATATTATATATCACATTACATTTTGACTATTGAATTTCTCAAAAGCAAATTCAGTAACATAACTAAGCATACTAGAAAATTGCTTAATACCATCATGTTTAAAAGGAGGCATAAAATCACTTTTACAAGCTACTTTTGTAGTATCTAATAAACTGTAAGCGTTAACATTAGTAATATCTTCGTCCCTCAGGTCAGAACAACATGAGTGAAACCTAACATCCTCACTGTTTTCAATAAAACGTTCATTTAAATAATCAGAATCATCATGGCCAACCCCACCCCCACATGCAAAGAAATGTAACAAATGCAATTTACGAACAAGTCTAAAAATATCTCATTTCAAGTCATGTATACGAGGCAGAACTGTAGGAACAAACTTGTCTAAAATCCAAAACCTTCAGTTGTGTTTCAGTCAAGCTCATACCGGAGATATCATGAACCAACGTACCAGAATGCAAAGAGTTATTGCCATTTTCCTTTTTTAAATTGATGATCTGAAGTAGGCACTTCATTTGTCAGCAACCTTTGGGATACGGATCCGATCTCAGATCCGAGCCGGCAACTTCTACCACAGCATAGATCCAAGCTACTAGCTCCTCCCTTTACCCATAATCCCCTGCCAACCCTGACTGACCTCAGATCTAGTTTACCGCGCTTCAAGCTACAAGCTGGATTTTCGAGCTCCTGCTACTTAGTGAAGATTTGTGAGAAAAATTTTCTATTTTTACTCCCCTTTTCTTCGTGTGAGTGAGAAGGAGTGTTTAGGTATCCTTAGCCCTATATATCTCTCAGTTTAACTTAATTTGTGTTTATTTTTCCTCCCTGCCCTCGCTGGTCGTAGTGTGTGTTTGTGGTGTGTGTAGGGGCCTAGTGAGTGTGTTTCTGTGCTACTATGTCGGAGGTCCCTAAAGCCATCTTTTCAAAGTGCACCGAGTGTGGCCATAAGCTTTCACCGGCGGATGGCCACACCCGGTGCATTAGGTGCCTTGGGGTTGAACACCTCTCCTCGGGATGTGCGATTTGCGCGGCGTTCAACCCCAGGGCACTTAAGGACCGGAGGTCGAAGCTGATTCTGGCGGGCCTTTTGCCCCCAGATTCGGCTCCAGTGCTTCTGTGGCCGCTACCCAGCCCTCGGTGGCAGCCACCCCTGCCTCCCTCCCTCCGGTTGGGACTCAACCTCCCGCTTCGGCTCTGGAGGAGAGGGAGGCCGGGAAAGCCAAACGGAAAGAGAAGCACCATAAGTGGCGGGCCGAGGACTCCTCCTTGGCCCTGCCCACCAAATGGGCTTCTCCCACCAGAGCTTCTGGATCGCCTCCTCCTCGGCTCCGGTACCCCTTGTTTCTCACCGGGACCCGAGGAAGAGGGGACCCGGTCCCCATCGAGGTCATCGAAGCGGCACTCTAGGTCTGCCTCGGTGGCCTCTTCGAGGTCCACTTTTAGCATGTCAGACGCAGACATGGACCGAATGATGAAGAGGTTCATCCAGGCCCAGTTGCAGATGGGAGTGCTCTTGCCTCCCCCCCCCCCGCTCTGGGGGGGGAGCTCGACCCCATTTTTTGCTCCAATCGCTCCTTCTCCGACCTGCTTTCTGGGTTCGGAGCATTCGGAGTTGAGCCGCGTTGGATCCGGGGGTGGGTCGGAGCCGATAGTACTGGTTAATTCGGCTCCGACTGGTCCCTCGAGCTTGTCGGATCCAACCTCTCGGAGCCGTGGACTGAGCTTCAGATCCGAGGGATTCGGTGTGACTTCGGCTCTGTCCCGGTCGGAGCACACGGGTCCTTCGGATCCGATGGTCTCGGCCCCGGATCTGGTCCCCGCTTCGGATCCAAGTGGGAGTCGACTCTTGGATCCTGTCGAGAGTGGCTCCCTCTTGGCTTTCACTGTGGTGGAGAGGGCACTGTTGAGTGCATCGAGGCCTCTGGTCATGGCTTCGGCTCCCCCCTGCACTCCCTCTCAGCTGGTTCAGGCTCCCATCACCCGGCCTTCGGGGCAGCCTGCTTCAGCCCCTCTGGGTGTTCCTTTGGAACGCAACATTGCTGGTGAGACTTCCTCGGACAGCCCCCCCAAGGAGGTTCCTCACAAGGCTAAGTGTAAGAGGAGGCACGTGGACTCCCCCGAGTCCCTTACGGAAGATACAGACTTAGATGAAGGGGAAGGCTCCCCAAGGTCACCCCCCGAGGATGTCTCCTTTGGAGACATCATGGAAATGCTCAGGATTAGGGAAGGGTGGTCTGCCCCCAAGGCTTCCTCCGATGAGTCCATATTCCTAGAGGCGTTTGAAGCAGGGCCATCTACCTCTTGGGTGTCCCCTCCCCCCCGACCCCCTGGTGGACCTTATTTCCACCAGGGCTTGGAAGGAGCCGGACACTGTAGAGCCAGTCCCCAAGTGCCCAGATAGGATTCTGAGTCCCCCTGCAGAAAAAACCCACTGGAGCAGAGGTCCCCTCATGGATGCCATGTTGGTGGCGGCGGCCACCAAGAGGGAGTTGGCTCAGGAGAGCTCCACAGTCCATCCACCGAGCAAGGAGTTTTGGACGATGGACCGCCTTGGGAAGCGGGTCTTCAGTTCAGCAACCTTCTCCATGAGGGCGCTGAACTATATGGCACATGCCATCCGGATGCAGCGAGATCTAATAAAAGAATACGCTGCCTCCCCCCCAGAGTCCATGTTGGAAGGGGACAAGCAGCTGTACTCCTCCCGAATGTCCACTCTACGTTCCGTTTCTAACACCTCTATGTGGCTCTTGTCTCACGCCATGGAAGGGGCCGCTAGAGCTGGTGGAGCCGGCCTGGTAATGAGGCGCCAAGCCTGGCTCAGACATTGTGACTTCTCGGAACCCTTTAAGGCGTCATTCGCGAATGCCCCCTTTGATGGTTCTGCATTGTTTGGCAAAACCGTTCGCGACACTTTAGTCCAGAGCGAGAAAGACGGGAAGACATTGTCTGCCCTTGGAGTCCGCTTCTCTGCTCCCCAGAGGTCCTTTTCTAAGAACCAAAAGGGTCAGAAGAAGATGTGGTTCTGGAAATCGCATCAGTCCCAGTCTGCTCCGGACAACCAGTCCTCTCGTGGCAGAGGAGGACAGGGAGGATGCCGCCCTAGAGGCAGAGGGGGTCCCAGAAATTTTGGGTCCAGAGAACCCTTCTCTGAGAGGCCCACACAGAACCCCTGAGGGGTTGCCCAGCTGCTCCACTCTGGAGGCAGTCGGGGAGCGTCTTTCGAGGCACCTAGCAATGTGGGAGTCCATAACAACAGATCGCTGGGTGCTTCGCATCATATCCAGAGGTTACCAAATTCTCTTTATTGTAACCCCCAAAACCAGAAGCCTCCCCAATGTACCACCCAATCAGAGGGAGGCGGCTGCTACAGAAATTCAGCAGCTTTTACAAAAAAGAGCCATCCAACCCGTCCCCCCAGATCAGCTCGGATCAGGGTTTTACTCCAGGTTCTTTCTGGTGCCAAAAAAGATGGGGGACTTGAGGTCCATCCTCAACCTCTCTCTCTTGAACCGGGCAGTACCCAAAGAAAAGTTCTGGATGGTCACGCTACAATCTATTCTCCCCCTGTTATGGGAGAACTACTGGATGTGCTCGATAGACCTCAAGGATGCGTACTACCACATTCTTGTGGACAGACGTTCCAGGAGGTTCCTCCGCTTCCGGCTGGGAGCCAGTCACTTTCAGTTCAGGGCCCTCCCCTTCGGTCTCACCTCAGCCCCCAGGGTGTTCACCAAAGTCTTGGCGGTTATAGCGGCCCACCTGAGGCTTCAGGGAATTCAGGTCTTTCCGTATCTGGACGACTGGCTCCTCATCGCCCCAACAAGGCATCTGCTCTGTTCAGGCAGGGATTATTTCCTCAATCTTGCTCCACGCCTAGGGTTGACTGTCAACATGGCCAAATCCTCTCTGGCTCCTACACAGGTAATAGATTTCATAGGTGCGAGATTGGATTCCAGACTAAATGCTTGCTTTCCTGACTCCCGATCGGCTTCAGAACCTGAGGTTGCATGTTCAGGCCATTCTCCAACTTCCTGCTCCACCGGCGAAATTGATTCTGAGGGCTCTAGGGTCCATGGCGGCAGCAATTCCTCTGCTGCCTGTAGCCCGTCTAAATATGAGGGTCCTGCAGTGGACTCTCCAGGTGCAATGGTCCCTGTCTCGCAACCCCCCTGTCCCATCCTATTCCCCTAAGCAGGGCTTGCAGAGGGTCGCTCGTGTGGTGGCTCCAGTCCCCGAGCCTTCACACGGGACGACCATTCTCGATGCCTTCCCCCATCGCTACAGTGACCATGGATGCCTCTCGCCTGGGGTGGGGGTGGGGCACTATTCCAGGCAGAACGGTCCAAGGCACGTGGAACGACATAGAGACCTCCTTGCATATCAATGTCCTAGAGATGAGGGCGGTGCTTTTGACGTTGCAGGCACTTCACAGCCTCCTTCCGATTGGGACGATTGCGGTACAAACGGACAACATGTCAGTTGTCTGGTACATCAACAAACAGGGGGGAGCCAGGTCTTATCCTCTTTGTCACGAGACCATGAGAGTGTGGGAGTGGGCGATATCCACCAACCGCTTTCTCATTGCAATGCACATTCCGGGACGGTCCAACATCCTAGCGGACAGGCTCAGTCGTTCGATTCTGACCCCATATGAATGGTCTCTCAATCCTCTAGTAGCGAAGCAAATATTTGCCCAATGGGGGCAATCCTGTTGCAATCTTTTTGCCTCTCCTTCAAATACCAAATGCAACAGTTACTTCGCTCTAATCCCCCCTCAGGGGGAGTCCCCGAGAGACTCTCTGGTACATGCTTGGCCTCCCAGTCTCCTTTACGCTTACCCTTTATTGCCCATGATGCTGAAACTCTTACAGAAAGCCAGTTGGCTGGGGAGCAAAATGATCCTCATTGCCCCATTCTGGCCTCGTCAAACGTGGTTCCCGTACCTGTGGTCTCATTTGATTCATCCACCCTGGATTCTGGATCCCCTCCAGGATCTCATTACTCACCCTCTGGGTCTTCCGACCCCAACCTGGTCAACCTCAAGCTGACGGCTTGGTTGCTCCAGTTCCACTCCTGATAAGGACTCCCAGAATCTCCTCACCAGTCAAAGCCATCCTAGTAGCAGCACGTAAACCTTCCACCAGAAGGGTCTATCGGAGTAAGTGGAAACGTTTCTCCATCTGGGTGGACCACCATCACTTAGATCCTTTCACGGCGCCTCTTACGTCGGTTTTGGATTTTCTAACTACCCTTTTTCATCAGGGGGCTAGCTGCTCTACAGTCAAGGTACAACTAGCAGCGATTTTGCATGATCATGTAGGGCATGAATCGGGCCCTCTAATTACTTCCAAGCTTTGTCAAGCTTTCCTCAAGGGTACCTTCCTTCTCAGACCTCCGGTCAGGGAGGTAGTACCCCCATGGGATTTATCTTTGGTTCTACAGGCCTTGACAAGCCCCCCTTTCGAGCCGGCGGCTATAGTTGATCTTAAATACCTCTCTTGGAAGACTGCCTTCCTGGTGGCCATTACTTCAGCTAAAAGGGTCTCTGAGCTTCAGGCTCTCTGTGTTAAACCGCCGTATTTAGCCTTCCATCAGGATAGAGTTTACCTCAGGTTCAATCCGTTCTTTTGGCCTAAGGTATCTTCAGAAGCTAATATTAATCAATCTATTAATCTTCCCATGTTCTTTCCCAACTACCAGAACAAAGGAGAGTACAAACTGCATTCCTTGGATGTGCACAGACAATTACGCTTTTATATTCATCGAACTGGTGGTCATAGGCAATCTGACCAGTTGTTTGTCTCCTTTGCCAAAACCAATTTAGGCAAGTCAATTTCTAAAGTTACCCTGTCACGGTGGATAGCTGGTTGTATCCTCTTGGCATATCAGAGTTTGGGAAGGCCTGCACCTCAGGGAGTCCGAGCTCATTCTACTAGGGCCGTCACTACTTCGGCAGCTTTTAAATCTAGGGTCCCCTTGGATGATATTTGTTCCGCAGCCACTTGGGCTTCATCTCATACCTTTATCAGCCGTTACAAACTGGATGTTGTCTCCAGAGGTAGGGCGTCCTTTGGCTCTGCAGTGCTCCGGAATATTCTTCCATAATGGCCACCCAGGATTCAGGTAGCTGGGGACTCTGTCCCAAAGGTTGCTGACAAATGAAGTGCCTACTTCAGATTAAGAAGTTATGTACTCACCATAACGTTCCATCTGAGTAAGTATCTTCATTTGTCTGCAACCATCCCCCCCTCCTTCCCCCTGACCTATATGATTCTGTTTAGGATCTGTCTTAGATAAGCCCCTTCCGTGGCACAGTAACAGTTGTTATATCGGGCAAACTTGATCTGAGATCAGTCAGGGTTGGCAGGGGATTATGGGTAAAGGGAGGAGCTAGGAGCTCGGATCTATGCTGTGGTAGAAGTTGCCGGCTCGGATCCGAGATCGGATCCGTATCCCAAAGGTTGCAGACAAATGAAGATACCTACTCAGATGGAACGTTATGGTGAGTACATAACTTCTTATTGTCCTTTATTAAAACTGGCCTCATATTGATATCGCTCTGTCTTACGGTCATTTCCCGATACTCCTTGAACCCATTGGTCTTTCCAAAAGTCCCTGGCAAACTTGGAAGGTTCTTATGCTAGCGGTAATCGAGGAAAATGACTCATTTTCCATTTCTATGTCCGTTGAAGCTCCTGAAACATCAGATGCAAAAGAAACACCCCTAGAAGCATTAGAAGACTTCCTAGAAACACTTTGCTGAACTGGCCGATCAGTCGGTTTCCATTGGAAAGCATGCCCTCCCTCTTAATCTCCCAAGTCCCTTTTAAGTTTGTCCATTTTCCAGTCAGTCAACTCTTGTTCGTTTTTTTTTTTTAAGTTTTTCATTAATATCCAACAAGAAAAAGTCAAGGCATGCTACAGTTAAAGATTTAGATAATTCACTATATATTGATTTAATCTCACCCTTAATTTTATTCTTTTGATTCTGTCTCTTTCAAACAGAATATTCACCCACTGCACAGCACATTAATGTGCCGCTGCCACCTAACTAAACATGTGTCTCCAGTAACACCTCAGCAGTCCCCTGATTGGCAGGCCTTTTCTGAAGGCCTCTTTAATGCCTTTATGGCCAATCTTCTCCTCCTACTCTTTCTCTGCAGACCTTCTCTCCTTCCACAACCTTCAGAAGGACAGCTGCTGACGCGTCTTTAGAGGAGGAGGATTCTTCTGGAGAAGAGTTCTTAGCCTACTCCACCCAGTTGGCTTCCCCCTTAGGGGCCTCCCCAGAGGAGGAATCTAATGGCACAGATTCTCCTGGGGAGGACATTTCCTTTGGAGATACTATTCACATAATGAAATATTTTTTTCAAGTGGGACTGCTCCCAAGTTTCAGACATTCAGAAGAGGTACTATGACTTCTTTCAGATGGATTCCCCATCTCCTTCTGCCATCTCTCCAGTCCTGCCTGCTTTTCTGTATGTTTTCTTGGCTGCCTCCAAATGTCCAGACTCTCAGCATCTTGCCCCCAATCATCCAAACAGGTTCTGTAAGGTACCTGAAGACTCTCACTTGGTTTTCAAGGCTCCTGCTGCTGAGACAGCTATTTCTGTCTCAATGGATAAGTCTTTAAAATTACTACCATCCACATCCTTGTTACCCTCTGATAAAAAGTGTAATGTCATGGAACGTTTGGGAAAGGTTTACACTTCTGCCACTTTTGCCTTCCGTGCAATAAATTATCAGACCCACATGGCAAAGTACTCCCTGGCCCTTCTGGCTGATGCAGGGAAATTTTTGGAAGACATTCCAGATTCCCCAGCAAAAACTAAATTGGCAGCTATTCTTAATTCTTCTGCACCAGTGACTAGGCACTCTATCAAGTGCAGTTATGATGCTGCTGATGCCTTGGCTAGGGCAGCTGCCACTGGGTTAGTCCTTAGAAGATATTCTTTGCTTAGTTTACAACATCTGCCCGAAGATTTCAAGGCCAAATTGCTGGATGCAGCCTTGAGTAACAAAGCCTTGTTTGGGAGTTCAGGAGCAGAACTCTTCAATTCTCTTCAGGAGAAAAGAAAGGAGTTACAGGACCTCAAACACATTCTTGTATCTGCAGTTCCACGGTTTCAAAAGAATTACCCGGTTAAGATTGCATTTGTAAGAAAGCCATCCCTGTCTTATTCTGAAAGTAAGAGGGGACCTAGAAAGCCAGCTTCTTCAAAGTCTGCTCCTTCTACCCTTGCTCCAAAACAGTCCTTTTGGTCCCAACCTAAACCAGGTAGTCTGTGACTACTAGCCAGTAGGGCCATCCACTCCCTTGTCTCTTTGTCTCAGTCTATCCTTTGCTGCTTGGAAGCTAATTACTCGGGACTGTTGGGTCCTTTCCATTATCAAAATGGTATTTCTTGAACTGGGAAAAACTCCCCTCATTCACAGGGATTCCACCACCTCCCACACAACAGTTGTGCTTCTTTCTTCAGGTCATCACAGACCCGATCTCTCATGGGACTATCCAAGAAGTTCCCACTTCCCAAAAAGAAAAAGGAGTTTACTCCAGGATGTTTTTGGTACCCAAGAAGGATGGCCCTTGGAGAACCATCCTGGCCTTTCCCAGTTAACCACCTTTCTCAAAGTCCCTTATTTCCTTATGTTGAAAGACCTTCCCTTCTCCCTCTAATTCTTCCCTAGGCATTCAGGGTGTCCCTAGACATAAAAGATGCCTATCTTCACATTCCTATCCACACAATGTTCAGGAAGTTTTTACATTTTTCTGTTGCTTTCTCGCATTTACAGTTTTGTGCTATGCCCTTTGGTCTCTCTACGGCACCAAGGGTTTTCACAAAATGCTTGGCTGCTGTCATAGCATTCTGCAGAATGCAGGGAATTCAAATCTTCCATTATCTAGATGACTTTATTATTCAGGCTCAGTCCCCAGAACTTCTACAGGAATATTTCCTTCACTATTGCCCTCTTACAGAGTTTAGGGTTCACTATAAACTTCCAGAAATCTTCTCTCACCCCTTCACAGGATCACATTTTCTTCGGATGCAGGATACAGACAGAAAATGTTAGTCTCTCTTCCCATGCAGAAGGTCTTGTTCCTGACTTCCTATTTTCAGAGTGTCCTTCCTCTTCAGTCATTCACAGACAGGAACTTCCTGTGTCTCTTAGGATACATGGCCTCCACTATCCCAGTGATACCCTCTGCAACCACCGTTTCCTTCTGTAGAGTTATTCACAGACGCTTCAGACACAGGTTGGGGTGCAACTCTTCAAGCCTGGAGGGTCAGAGATGTTTGGTCTCCCAAACAGGCACAAGAACATATGAATGTGAAGGAGATGAGGGCACTACATTGCAAATCTTCAAAAGCAACCTAGTTCCAGAAGTACTGAAGTGGTTCACAGAAAACACCACAGCTCTTTGGTACATCAACAAGATGGGGGGAATGAAGTCTTACATTCTCTGCAGACTAGACCTGCTCGCCTAGGAAGTGGCCTTACAAAGCGAAATCTCTCTTCAGGCGGTCTATCTCCCCTCAGCCCAGAATACCATAGCAGACTGTTTAAGCAGGTCCATGACCCAATCCCACGAATGGAAGTTGTGCAGGGATGTGTTTCTGGACCTAATCCATCGTTTGTGTACGCCTCAGATAGATCTCTTTGCCTCCCTCATGAACAGATAACTTCCTAGATTTTGTGCTAGGGTCCCACATCCCCTGGTCTGGAAGGTGGATGCTTTATCTTTCTCTTGGAAGGGATATTTGTGTATGCATTCCCCAGTTGCCTTTTTTACAAAAGGTCCTACTGAAGATTCAGCAGGATCAGCCAAAACTCTTGGTGACTCCCATTTGGCCAAGGCAGCACTGGTTCCCCCTTCTCCTGCACCTAGCCAGGGGCAGCCATCATAAGTTACCCCACAGGATGGATCTACTCACACAGAACAAGGGGACCCTAGTACATCCACAACTGTCAACCCTGAACCTGACCTTGTGGGTGATAAGTTTTAATCCCTTATAGACACCTTTTTTTCAAAGAATGTGCAACAAGGTCTAAAGGAGGCCAGAAAACCTGCAGCTAGGAAATCCTACATTTCCAAATGGAACAGGTTTACCATCTGGTGTCACAAAAAGGACCTACAACCACTGTCAGTTGATGTTCCTGTGGTCTTGTCGTGTCTGTGTGAATTGATGAGGGCTGGGTTGTCCTACTTTTCAGTGAAGGCTCACCTTTCAGCCATCTCTGCTTGTCTCTCCACCTTTGGCCTCTAGGTCAGAAGTGAAGTTGTTCTTTAAAGGTGTCCTTCATATCAGACCACCAAGGAAACCAATACCTTCTCCTCGGGATCTCAGTTTTGTGCTAGAGAAGCTTACACTGGGACCTTTTGAATCAGCAAGCTCCTCTTCCCTGCAGCATTGCACCTGGAAAATGGTTTTGTTAGTGGCCATCTTCTCTGCTAGAAGGGTTTCAGAGTTCCAGGCCCTGATGTCCAATCCTCCTTCACTGTCTTTCATAGAGATTGGTTTCCCTGCACACTAACCCTACCTTTATGCTAAAGTGGTAAATGAGTTATCCCTTAAGCAGGCAATTAACCTTTCTACCTTTTTTCCTTTTGCTCAGTGTCCCACTGAGGGAATATTGCACACTTTAGATGTGCATAGGCAGCTCAGATACTACCGTGGCAAAACTAAGCATTTTCATAAGACTGCCCATCTGTTTGTCTCTTACCACCTCAAGCTCTGAGTCAGTCAGTTTCCAAGCAAATGATTTCTAACTGGATTTCTAAAGCTGTTTCCTTTTATTTGTCTAATGGCAAGACCCTTACTTCCCCAGTGAAGGCTCATTCTACTAGATCAGTTTCTACCTCAGGGGCATTCTTTAAAGGTTTGGACATTGGCTGTATACTAGAGGCAGCTACATGGTTCTCTGTCCATACTTTCACTAAATACTACAAGCTTGACACTATCTTCAAGTCCAGAGCTGGATTTGCAAGAGCAATCCTGTATGGATTTGTAGCAAAAGCATGGTCTCATCCTCCTCCCAACCTGTCCCAAGCTTGAGCTTTGGCATTCTCCCTCATGTTATGAATACTGTAGCATATGAATAGAAGGACATAGAATAGTTGTGTAAAATCTTACCATAACAATAGATGTTGTTCTCTTCTGTATGCTGCAGTATTGCCTTCCCACCCTGCCTTCCCCCCTGATGCTTGCCTAGTTCTTCTGTCGATATGCTACTCAACTAGGATCTCAGGCTGGTGCTGGGTGGCATACAGTTCTGAGGTAAGTGGGTGCTGCTGTCCACTTTATACCTGATGTCTCTTTATGGCCAACGTACGTGTAATGTTGTGTGGTGTAGCATGTACCTTGTGGTAGCATGAAGACTTTTGGATACTGGCCGGATGTACGAGGAACTCCCTAATGTTATGAATACTGTAGCACACCTCATCATAAAAGGGTTCTCATCCAGGAAAAAAAGAGGTCGTTGTTCCCCTCTACTCGTCACTCATTAGACCCATTATAGAGTACAACACCCCTTTTGGAATGTACCTCACAAGACATCTGCAGCAGCTGGAAAGGCCACAGAAGAAGTACCTCACAAAGAGGATTACTGACCTCAATCAAATGCCCTACACTGACTGCCTCAACAAACTCCAGCTTTACTCCGAAGCATATCGCCTACTTTGAGGTGATCTCTGCCTAACATATAAAGCTATGTCAAACCCAGAGCTGTTGGACATGCTACACCTAAAGAAATCCCAATCCCTCCGAGTTACACGCTCTAGGGACCTAAACCTTGTCACCACAGTAAACCGGACATGCTGGAGGGATAGATTCCTGTCCCAGAGACTTCCTATACTCTGGAACAAGCTACCCATCTATGTCAAGCAAAGTTCTTCATTAGCACTCTTTAAGAAAAATCTTGATGAGTGGATGGGAAATAGGAAATAGACCCTGGGGATCACTTCTGTGTCTCTGCTGGACAGTGGCACAGGAAAATAACTTTCTTGGATGGCGTAAGCTATGGAACCTTGCTGGCTAGGCTTACGTAGGCCCTTGGGCCGATAGCCTAGTACCTACCTATGAACCTATAGGAGAAGGACATCTATGGTTATGGTAAGATTTTACTCAACTATTCTATTTTGAACCTTTGGGAACAATATCCAGTTTGATGCATTCTGAAAAGTAGCTGTTTTCTGCCTGTAGTTTATGATTTTTCACCAGTTTGTTCTCAAAAGTTTTTAACTGCTGTGAAATAGGAATCATCTTTTGGCACCATATCTTGTGGGATAGATTCAAAGTCTATGTTGATTTGTGACCAGTCACATAAAGTTTCCCTCTAGGGCCCTCATGAACAGAACTGGGCCCAAAATTATCAGGGAAAACTTGATCTGTTCTTAGTATATTAAAATGTTCAAAAATAGTAGTGGAGTTACCTTGTCTCAACTGAATCACTGAAGGAGTGTTACCACCGGTGTCTTTTCTATGTAAACTGTGGACTCCAACTGCTATTCCTTCTAGATTTTGGGTAAGCAGCAGGATAAGCTGTGTTAAAAGGTCCAACACTAGACTTGAGTTTCTCCATAAACCCAGCAATTGTTTGCCTCTCCTGGTCCTGAGTGAAAAGTGAATGAGATATTCCTCCTTAACCCCTTCCACAAAATGACAAACCAATAAGTTAAACTGCTGCACAAACCCACACTCCAGTGTAGGGAAATAGAGGAAGAACAGCACCACAGTTCACTTCAGTGGGCTCAAATCAATGCAGAATCCAAGGTAGTAATAAAAACTTCATTTATTGTTAAAACCTTAGCTCTTTCATCCCAAAAATCAAGAGACTTCATCAGAGTACTGATTCAAACAAAGTTGCCATATTTAAATGCAAAAGCCTGGAAAAAATACAAGGTAACCAACTGTCAAGTCAGCTTAAAGGCAAAGTAACAATAAAAACAAGTTTCATCTTCAAACTTCAAAAATTATTAAAGCTTAAAAGTCTTGGAGCAAAATTCCGCCCGCATAACTTTAGTTGTATGATTTTATCATATTTGTCTTAAATGAACTCACAAAACAATTGTGGTAATTTTCCTGGGACATGTTCTCCATCACAAAGAAATAAAGAAATTGGATGGAATGTTTCAGGAGATTAAACCAAAAAGACTAGACCAACTTTATGTACCCCTTAGTAGGTGTCGGCAGTGTCAAGGTGAATATTAAACCTTTGGAGAACACGAAATTTAACTATGGGTGCATCCTTAAATACAACAGTGAAGCCAGGGATGTTCAGCATATTTTGGGGAACTACAGGAAAATCTTGCAAATTGGTGGCCTGAACATGGAGAAGTTAGGGGCTAAACCATTAGTCATTTTCGGAAAGGACTGGAACATGAAAAAGTACCTAAAAAGGGAGCTTTTACAAACTAACAGAAGCAAGCGTACCCACCTAATGTCCAAATGTGGTTGTTCTTATTGTTCTTGTATTACGGAAGGGGAAAAAGTAAAGGTGCAAGGATTTGGGACAATTTTATCCCATAAAAAATGTAACTGTAAAACTGAAAAAGTGGTTTACATCGCACTTTGTTCGCAGTGTCCCCATTTCTACATTGGCAAAACTGAAAGACCTTTAAAAGATAGAATTAACAAACATTTAAGGGGCATTAAAAAACAAGATAGCAAGAACAGTTTGTGAAAGCATATTCAAATGCACAATGACCATGGTTTTCAGTTTTTTTGTGATAGATGTTCTTGATGCCTACCACAGTGGGGGACTGTGGAAAATTAAGTTAGAATGTAAGGAGTCCACTGGTAGATTAAAGCAAATGCCACCAGACCCTACAGTTTAAATGAAGGTATTTCACTTGCTTGCTTCCTTAAACTCAAAGCCTTCAGTTAGTGACAGCTTTGTGTTTTGCTCTATGTGGTATAAGCTCCCCCCAACATTTTTTCTATTTTCTTTGTGATGGGGAACATGTCCCAAGAAAATTGCCACAATTGTTTTGCGAGTTCATTTAAAACTGTGACAACCCTCCAGTGGACCAGTAATCAAGTAGCCTCAATCCTCACCACTGGCACCTGTGGGGAGATGTTCAGTGGGAGGATAATATGTACACACACAGTATTTCCAGATGCAGCTGTCTGCATCAGGTGCAATTTCCCTTAATAGCACACAGAGACCACAGTCAGTCTGGGGCTGGTTTCTCCATCTTTCTCCAGATCCCCTGTAAGACTTCCCACTTGCACAGCTATAGAGTTGAGATCTCAGCTGAATGACTAAGCCAAGACCTCCAGCACCCTCTCTGTCCAACCAGTGCTTCATGTCCCTGCCCAAGTAGATGACGCATGCACTCTTTGAAGTTTGATTCTCACACAGACACACACACACACACACACGCACGCAGCTGGGAAAGGCTGGCACAGGTTAACTAGCTATGCCCCCTTCTGCCCAGACTATAAGGTAGTTATCATTGCCACTAGTCACTCCTTATCAGCTACTTTAAGGCTGTTAACAAAGAGTGTACAATCTTACTGTGAAATATTAATATTAATACAAATGGTAGTTTGACCAAGAACTCAAAAAAAAAGCACCAAACCAGGCATGTCCAAGGGACAGCTTCTGTTGATTTCTCCTGTCCACCTGGTGAATCTGGGCATACTGGGGCAATGCAGCAATTGCCTCATGTACACAGACAACCCTCTCCTCCCACCACCCAACACTACAACCTGTAAGAGATGCATTTACATAGCCAAACTGGAAGCAAAGCTCTCTCCACCCAAGATTGTGCTAGACAGTCAAAAGGAGAATGTTAACACCCACACTACACCTCAAGCAACACATAGCCCTTCTAAACTCACACCACCAACACCCACACATAGCAACACTAAATCCACATAGGTTCATAGGTTGGTACTGGGCTATCTGCCCAAAGGCATATATTAGCACAGCCACGTTGTGCGGTGTTCACCGCCCCTTTAGTAGTTCCCTAGACCCGTGTACTACCAGCTAGTACCCTTGGCCCCTATCTAGTAGTGCTGTTGGTGTGATCCCCGGTGTGAACTTTCTGTTACCCATCCACTCATCAAGGTTCCTCTTGAAGAGTGATAGTGATGGGCTCCATAGTAAGGGAAGTCTCTAAGAAGGGAATCCATCCCTCCAGCATGTTCTATTCATTGTTGTGTTGAGGTTTATATCCCTAGAGCATGTAGCTCGAGTAGAATTATTTGCTAAGATGGAGCATGTTCAGCAATTCTGGGTTGGACATGGCTCTGTAAGTTGGACAGAGATCGCCTCTGAGAAAGCGGTATGCAACAGAGAACAGTCTTAGCTTTTTCAATCGTGCTGCATAGGGCAACTGTTTGAGGCCAGTAATCCTCTTGGTTAGGTACCTCTGTGGTCTCTCCAGCTGCTGGAGATGTCTAGCCAGGTACATTCCAATTGGTGCATTGTACTCAATAATAGGTCTGATGAGGGAAGAGTAGAGGGGCACCATTACATCCTTAGATCTTGATGTGAACCCTTTCGTGATCAGATGGGTCACATAGAAGGATTTTCTAACCACTTTGTCAACATGGTTATCAAGGGAAAGCTGACTATCTACTTGGGTCCCTAGATCCCTTATTTCTTCTTCAGATTTCAGGGGATTACCTCCTATGTTGTAGTTTGCGAGTACTCTGTTTTTTCCAAAGGGGATAACTACGCATTTTTTTGCATTTAGCTTGAGACCATGGCTTTGACACCATGCATCAGTCTCATTTAGGCCCTTCTGGAGGATCTCCATGTCGGCCGGAGACTCTATTATAGCACCCAGTTTGCAGTCGTCTGCAAACTTAGTCAGCCACAGGCGCTTGCCTGATCTTCTGAGAAGTATATGCCAAGCAGGAGGGGCCCCAGGACAGAGCCCTGAGGCACACCACTCATTACTGGTCTGGATTCGGACATAGATCCCGCTACTCTTACTTTATGGGATCTGTCTGAGAGCCAGTTTGCGATCCATCTTGTGACGTAAGAGTTTGTGCCCAGGCTGGTGAGCTTATCAATAATACCTGAATGGGGAATGTTGTCAAATGCTTTAGCATGCAGAGGCCCTTAACTGTAACCTGCCCAAGCAACAACAACCTCCGAAACTGAAATGCAAGCAAACAACAATCACAACCAAAGTGTCACGTAGCTCACAACACCAGTGTGCCACCCAGCAACAGCCCACACCAGTGTGCCACCCAGCAACAGCCCCTAAGGCAAGACAACGTACCTAATACTTTAGTCATAGGTGACTCTATAGTCAGGCACACTGATGTCCCATTCACCAGGCTGAACAAGGAGAAAATTACAGTGAGCTGCCTGTCGGGTGCCAGGATCCGCCACATAACTCATGCACTCAAGTCACTCCACAACAAGTGCAAATATGACTCTGTCATTGTCCATGTTGGAGTGAATGCCTTGAGACGTACATCCCTGGACTACATGAAAAGAGACATGTAAGAGCTCTCGGATCATGTGGCTCAAGCAGGTATGACCCTAGTCCTGAGTACCATCCTGCCTTCGCCCAGAATGATACCACAATATAAGGACAAAATGATTGACTTCAACAATTGGCTAAGCTTCTGGTGTCATTCAAAGGGGATCCAGTATCTGCCTGCCTGGGACGACATGATCGACAGACCACGATGCTTTGCCAGAGATGGTCTGCACCTGTCACCCCTGAGATTCAGGTTACTGGCTAAGGCTCTTGCCACCCCTATAGTGCCTTTTTTAGGCAAAGTTCAAAGGACAAAACCACCACCTTAACAGGTACAAGTATGCAAAATCTGAAGGTAATGCTACTCAGTGCTAGAAGTCTAAACCTCAAAATGCACTCTCTCGAGGCACTTATAAAAATGGAGAACATTGATATCTGTGCAGTAACTGAGACCTGGTTCAAGGCTCCAGAGAGCACCCCTGCAGTACCAGGCTACAACTTGTATCACACTTTTCGGCCACCAAACCAGGATCGAAACACTAAAGGTGGAGGAGTGTCCCTATTCACACCACCAGGTTAGTTGCCCAACACAATGCGTCTGAAATTCTCCAGGTGCAACTAAGACTGCAATCCAAATTGTAGTTTGCTACAGATCCCCCACCATGCCCCAAGATTCTCACTACACCTTTCTAAACATACTGGAAAATATTAATATACAACCAAACACCCTAATACTGGATGATTTCAACTACCCTGCCATTAACTGAGAAAGCTACTCGTGTACCAACACCTTTGCCCAAGAGTTCTTGGAATTCATAAATTCCAATGCCCTGGATCAACTAATCCATAGTCCCACCAGGGGCTCCAATATCCTAGACCTGGTCATTACCAGCATGAGAAATCGATGCTCCACACCTATGGTCACCCCCTCGTTGGTCAGGTCAGACCATAAGCTAATCAACCTTAACATCCACACCCCAGTAAGGAAACCTCCATAAAAAACTTCTCCAAAGCCAACTTCATTCTACTCAAGTCAGAAGTTACAAACTTCATGACACCCATGCAGATGGGAACTGAAAGTTTGACTGCTGAGTCCTACACTAAGGCACTGTACGAGCACATTCACTCATGCATGAATCGTGCCACCCCAAATAGAACCAAGATGTTCTCCTCCAAAAAAGGAAGCCAATCTGGTGGTCCCCTGCCATAAACAAACTTTACAACAAAAGGAAGAAACTGTTGCAGAAAAGAGGAAAATCCCAGGATGCAAAAAACTCCCTTACCAGCCTCAGTAAGAAGCTGAGATTCCTCGTAAAATCCTCCAAAGCTAGTTACGAAAATAAAATTGCCAAAGATTCCAAAGAAAACCACAAGGCATTCTATAACTATGTCAAGAATCTAAATGGCAATGCTCAGATCTGCTGTGAGCTACAACAAAATGGCATTAAATATACTGATCCCAAGGATATTGCCAATATCCTGGCAGATCGATTCAGTGCCAACTTCACCCCCCTCTCACCCCCTAAATGGCCCATCTCAATACTGGAAGATTACCAAATTCCAGTAATAACGGCCACACAGGTAAAAAATGCACTCTCCAAAGCTAAGAATACAGCATGCATGGGACCAGATGACATCCCGGGCTATGTACTACATGAACTACAAAATGAACTGGCACCTCACCGAAGTGTCATGTTTAATCATACCCTCACCTCAGGTTTTGTGCCCATTGAATGGCACACAGCTACAGTTATCCCACTCCAAAAGGGGGGGGGTCCACCTTGGATCCCGGGAACTACCGCCCCATCAGTCTGACAAGCCTGATCTGCAAGGCCATGGAACGTATTATCATGGAACTTATAAACAAAGACATTGGCAACCTTAAAACACTGGACCCCACCCAGTTTGGGTTTGTGAAGGGCTGATCTTGTCTCCTGAACCTGATTGACTTCTTCAAATCAGTCTCCAGAGCCGTGGACGAGGGTAAGGCAGTCCACACAGCCTATCTGGACCTCGCCAAGGCCTTTGACACCATCTCCCACTCTGGAATCATAGATAAACTTACTAAGCTGGGCATTAATCCCTACGTCACTTGAATGGTTGCCAACTGGCTTACTGACAGAACCCACACTGTAAAAGTAGCTGACTCCAATTCCAGCTCCAGACAAGTGGAGTACCTCAGGGTTCAGTCCTGGGACCTCTCTTGTTTGGCATCTACTTCTCTGAAGTACAGGCCAACACTAATGGACTCTGGCTAACAAAGTTAGCAGATGACTGCAAACTGGGAGCCATTATTGAATCCCCAAATGATATGGATACTAAGGGCCTTACAGAAACAGATGCTTGGTGCCAGAGTCATGGGCTCAAGCTCTGTGCCAAGAAATGTATAGTTGTCCCCTTTGGGAAAAACATGTACCCATGAATTACCACATAGGTGGCAGTACACTAAACACCAAAAGTGTGATAAGTGACTTAGGGACACAGGTGGACAGTGGTCTCGCCTTCAATAACCACATTGCCACAACAGTCAGAAAATCCTTCTATGTGGCACACCTCATCACTAAGGGCTTTTCATCAAGAAAAAAGGAGCTCATTGTCCCACTTTATTCATCCCTCATTAGACCCATTATAGAATATAACGCCCCATTTGGTATGTACCTCTCAAGACATCTGCAACAACTGGAAAGGCCTAAAGCAGATGCCCTATGCTGACCGCCTTAAAAAACTCAAGCTGTACTCTGTCGCATATCGTCTACTCCGAGGCAATCTCTGCTTAATATACAAGGCCATGTCAAACCCAGAGCTGTTGGACATGCTACACTTAAAGAAATCCCAATCCCTCAGAGCCACATGCTCCAGGGATCTAAACCTTGTCATCACAATAAATAAAACATGCTGGAGGGATAGGTTCCTGACCCAGAGACTCCCCAGACTCTGGAATAGACTGCCCAAGCAGAGTGTCTCTTTGGCCCTCTTCAAAAGGAACCTTGATGATTGGATGGGAGAAAGGAAATTCACCCCGGGGATCACGTCAGTCGCCCTGCTAGAGAGGGGTCCAGGAAAGTAAACAGTGTGAGAAGAAATAGCTAGGGAATTGTTATGGCTAGGCTTGTATAGGCCCTAGGGCCGATAGCCTGGTACCAACCTATGAACAAGGCTACCAGGAGTGGCCCACACAGTGTCACCAAATAAATATGCAAGTACTCTCAAAACTTAAATATCTCTACACAGATCAGCCACAATGAAAAGTTTAAATATATTTAATAATAAATAATAAAAGAACAAGACAATACTAAATGTATAATCTGATGTTATTAATCTTCATTCATTCCTTACTGATGAGTTCGGAACTAATCCTCAGTTCCGACTCAGCTGCTGTGGAAAGCTCGTGTCAGTCAAAAGCTCTTGTGCTAAGATTACCCATATTGCCTCTCTCCCTATTACCTCAGATGTCAGTTGTCGCGTACTTGTCAGGACATGTCAAGCCTTTCACTCTCAGCTAAGTGGTTTTCTTTGTTGATAAAACTTATTTTGTTATTGTTGAACTTTTACCGTTTGTTGATAAACACCTTCTCGCTATCCTTAATCTGGTAAATTGCCTCATTTCTACCTCCCTTTTACCATTTTCTGGTGTTCTTCCCTACCATCGTTGGTAGCTCCCACCCTTACTGTCTGTGGCATTCTCGGGATTGGCCCCATTTTCTTTCTTGTTTTCCTTTACAGATATATCTATATATAAAAAAAAAAACGGTTTGGTTGTTAATTTGCTATAGTATAGTAGTAGTCGTCGTTGATATTGTGGTATTTGCAACTTGCAACCAGTGTGCCCGCAAAATGCTGAACTCGGACACACATACTTCCTGTGTGCACTGTTTAAATGTGCCTCGTTTAACTGTTCAACCACCATGTAATATTTGTGTGGGCTTTAGTACCCATACACTAAATGAGAAACGCAATAAACGTATTTTAAAAGGACTACTCAAATCTCTTTTTCGGAGGCTCTTTCTGCATCAGAGGGTTCTCCCCCTCCTAGAAAAGAACACAAGAAGAGGAGCCATTCAGTTCCATCTTCTCCTAGAGATCTGGAATCAGTCTTTAGAGCCTAGACGTAAATTGCTTAAATTGTCTTCAGTTCTCTTGGCACCAGGGCTCAAAACCCCTTTTTCGGTGCCGACTGTGGAACCGACTCTGATTATGACTACTAAATTGCCTTCAGCTCCATCGGCACTGGGACCTGAGTCCTCTACTTCACTGCCGATTACTGAACCAAAGTCTGATAAGATGATACAGGTACCGTTGTCCTTGGCTCCGATTACCATGGTACGACCATGACTACATCTTTTCAGATTCTCCCTTCAGCCCAAACAATAGAGTCTCCAGTCCCAGTCACTTTCCCTCTCCCTCCTGTATTTTCTACAGGTCCATCAATCACAGTGTCGAAGGGAGAGCCCATACCTCAGACCAGATACTCCCCATCGATGGATCCATTTTCAGGACAAGCATATAGTCCTTTCTTGGAATGTCCAGACTCCCCATCGGGGGATATCCACCAGATCCTCCAGGAGCCTATCAGAAGTAGATGTGGTCAGACTTGTGGGTCAGCTCTTGACATATGGGAGTTGTCTTCTATCCCATTTGGAACAGAGGAGATGTTCTTTGTCTTTCACTGTTGCAGTCATCACACTAGGTTATCTGCCTGCAGGTAGCCCTCAGTTGGCCTGAATACCAGAGTCTTGGGATTTCTGCGTCAGATGCTGTCGCCTCTTCCATGATGTCAGGAGTATAAAGCATGCAGCCGACACAATTACATCAGCTTTTCTTGCCGCGCAGGAGCCCGAAGCAGAAGCAGTTCGCAAGTTGCTGGTCGGCCGCTACCTGAAATTTTTGTTTTTTGAGTTTCAAACCTGAAGTCTTTTAAAACTAAGTACCCCGTTGGGGATTCTTTTTTCTTGCTCTAACTGATGTCAGAAAAAGTTAACAATAGTCTTGCTGTGGAAAGCAAATACCTCACAGAGATTTTCATTCTTACTGCGTCACCTGTTTAGGCCCAGACCACGATGTTCCTCGCTGTCGGTTTTGTGCCTTAACGCCCAAACTATTCATCGTCTGGCTATCTTTGTTGCTAAATTCTTTCACTCTCATTCTCCGTATTCTGAAATGGCTTCGGTAAGCCATCTGACTACCGATCTTCCGAAAAAAACATAAGGGTAAAGACAGAGACAGACTGCATAGGTCCAAAACTGCCGAAGACGCTTCTAAGCTAGTCGCCAGTCTGCCGGTACTCAGTGAGGCGCCTTCGCAGCCCCTGATACCCACTTGTACAGATTCGCAGGCCTCTGCTGAGACCCACTCGGAGTCCGGTATGGTGCGAGATGCTTCTTCGATTATAGAACCTGCGGATGTCTCTGCCTTGGATGGGTCTAGAGCTGCTGTGCAGGCACCAGCTTCTGAGGGTGTATTCCAACCTTCTGATGTTCGTATTAAACCTACTACTTTGTTTCAGTCTAAAATGACCGAGTTTCTCAGGCCCAGAGTTCGCACTACACCTAGAAAACTGACGACCAAAGCATATGCTCAAGCTCCCATGCCACAGAAACAAATGCTTCGAATGACTGAAGACCTTATAACTCTAATCCGGGGAAGCCAGCCTTCCCCCTCTAAAAGACAAAGAATTGATGTCCCTTCTGATTCAACAGACCATGAGTCCAGTGAGTCTGATCCCTCTGATTACCAGGACATACCCTTATCTACCTGTGAGGATTCAGATGCAGATGATTCCATTCCCTCTGCCTCACCTCCAGAGGACTTTTCTTTTGGTGAAACCTTGCATACCTTAAGAGAGCATTTCCGCTGGGAATGCCAGGACTTCCCACAGTCCAAGAAGAGACTCCGGGAATTTTTAGACTTGCCTCAGCACAGGCCTCAAGCTATACCACCTGTCCTGGATATTGTAGATGATGTTTTCATGGAATCCAGTCTTACTCCTAATACTTTACCACCAGCTCTTAGAAAGCCTGACAGGTACTACAGGGTACCTGACTCTCACAAATTTCTCTTTAAGAATCCCACTGCGGATACATAGACCATTTCCCAGGGACATAAAGGTATTAAGGCTACTATAGCCAAAAATCCTACCCCTTCTGACAGGGATTTGAGGGCTCTAAACAGATGGAGCAAGAATGTATATACCTCTGCAATTGTTGCCATCAGGTCTTTAAATTGCCAGTTTCACATGTTGAAGTACCAGCAGCATGTTATGGAACTAATTAAACAAAAAATTGTGTTGCTTCCAGATTTTGCAGAAAATAAAGATTTACAAGAGTTACTGCAGTCTGCAAACCAAGTTAGTAAACATATTTTACAATGTGGTTTTGATGCCTTAGAAGCATCTTGCAGGGCTGCTGTCACTCGTTCTATATTGAGAAGGCATGCTTGGCTGAAGGAACAAATCTTGCCAGACCATGTCAAAGCAAAATTACTAGATGCTCCATTAAACCAGGAACGTTTGTTTGGCACAAAAGCAAAAGAGGTTCTTAAAAAGATGGAGAAAAAAGCTAAATCTATGCAAACTGTTAAAGATTTCTTACAGGTACAACCTCCTAGATTCAGTAGGCATTGGCCTTCTAAAAACTGATCATTTCCAGTCCCTACTAGGTCTTCTCAGCCCAAACCCAGGGGCAACAGACCACCAAGGCTACAGTGTCAGGATATGCAGATATCTAAACAATGGAGTGCTCCCCCCTTCAAAAACAGGGAGTGGTAAGCCCCCCCTTATGGAAAAAATTCACAATGACTTGTCTAGCATCCTTGCCAGCCATGCCCAAGTACTTGCACCCCTAGGAGGAAAACTCGCCCTTTATGCAAAAACCTAGATGTCCATTACCCAGGACGGATGGGTCCTAAACATTGTATCCCAGGGATACACATTCTACTTCCACTCCCTGCCAACCTCAAGTGGGTTGCCAGACCTTCCTCCAAACCAGTGGGCAGAAGCTCAAAAGCAAGTACTTTCTCTTCTCAGTATCAGGGCTATTCAACCTGTCCCAATAGAGCAAAGAGGACGTGGTTTCTACTCTAGACTGTTCCTGGTGCCCAGAAAAGAGGGCTCTTGGCACCCTATCCTGGACCTGTCCATTCTCAACACCTTCCTGGTGATCCCAAAATTCATAATGCTTACAGTACAACGGCTGCTTCCTATACTAGCCAAGGACTCCTGGCAAGTCACCCTAGACCTAAAAGAAGCTTATCTACACATCCCCATAAGGGAATCTTGCAGGAAGTGTCTACGTTTCAGGGCAGGCTGTATGCACTGTCAGTTCTCTGCACTTCCCTTTGGCTTATCTACTGCGCCCACTGTATTCACAAACTGCCTGTCTCCAGCCATTGCATACTGCAGGCAGAGAAATATTCAAATTTATCCATACTTGGATGATTGCCTGATTCAGGCGGACAGTCAGGAATTGCTGCTTCAGCACCTGGCATTTGTAAAGAGACATCTGGTATTGTTAGTCCTCATTCATTCCTTACACATGGGTATCAGTTCCGACCTTGGAACTGAGCCGGCCATTTTCCAATCTCATGTCAGCTTCAAACTCTTGAGCTAAACTCTTACCCACAATCCCCCTCTCCCTGTTACCTCAGATTTCATTTGCCGCGTTGCCATTCGGTCGTGTCAGGCTGCTTCTCTTGAGCTAAGTACAGTTATTCGTTGTTTAATAGTCATTCACATTACTTTTCTGTCAAAAAAGTTTCTATTTCGTTGTCTCTTACCCTATGGCATCTAGCGACCATATTTCTTCTCTTTTCTCTACCTTTTTACCTCTAGGCATTCTCTCCTTACCATCGTTGGTAATCCTTCCCTTTTTCTCATACCTTTGGGTATTCTTTTGTACCATTGCTGGTACCCCTTTCTGCTATTTAATGCTATCATGTCAGATAAGAAAGGTAGTCTGGGGTTTAAACAGTGTTCTGATTGTGGACACAAACTACCTACTTCTGATGCGCACTGTTTGTGCGTTTATTGTTTGGGGGCATCCCACTTGTCTGTTGACCCGCCCTGTACTATCTGTGAAAACTTTTCAAACATAACTTTGTTGGAAAGGAAAAAGAAGCTGTTGCTGAAGGGACTTCTTAAATCTCTCTTTTCAGAGGCTATTTCTGGGTCGGAAGCCTCAACCCCTCCTAGAGCTCATAAGAAAATCTTGGATGTTCCTACCAAGGCTAAATCTTTACCGTTGTCCCTGGCTGGGGACTCCCGCCAACCAAAACCTAAAAAGGCTAAAGTTTCAGCTCCGGAGAACACTCAGTCAGCCCCGGTGCTTTCAGTGCCTAGAACTTCGGCACCGAGGCCTTCGGCTCCTTTTGTGATCTCAGCTCCACCTTCTCCTGCAGCCTTCACTATATCGGCACCGAGGGGCTCCTCAGTTCAGACTATTACCACTGTATCGGCACCGACCATTCAGTTGGCGCAGACCTTGACCACGTCAGCTCCAACATCATACTTGGAACCGATGCCTTTATTGTTGACTCCAGTTTTGTTGGTTCCAGCTTCGGTTCCAACAACCACTTCGGCACCAATCCCTATGTCTGTGCAGACCATGACATTGGCGCCGATGACTTCTTCGGTGCAGACACCCGTAGTCCAGTCTCTCTCTGCACCGTTGTTCTCGGTGCAGACTGGTGAGATGGGCACTGAGTTTGCCTCTTCTGTGGACAGGCCTGCTTCTCCCTCAGTCTCCATGAGGTCCACTAGAAGCCTTTCCGAACACGATGTGTTGCGTCTTGTGGATCAGGTGCTCTTGGCCAGAGGTATTCCACCCCTCAGGAATTATCCTTCCTTGTGAGGTGATCACCCGTCTCCAAAGACCCCTTCTTATTCTCCTCCTTCATTGCCTTTGAAGTCCATGGATATAGCACAGTCTTCCCCTTCTGCGGTTCCCTTTATGAATCTCACTAAGGAACCGCAGTTGCCATCGTGGCAGGAAAGTTTTGCTACGACCCAGGATGTCAGTTGTGACACCCATAGTTTGCTGCTCCACAGCCATCCAGGGACTCCGGGTCAGCAGGCTGAGCCACTTAGGGGAGGGGTGACCCCTGTCATAGACATTCACTCCTCCTCAGGTGGACCAGCCTTCCAACTGATGGGGAAGGCTTTCGCTGCTGCTGGTGATACTGGAATGTCTATCCCTCCGCCCTCCTCTGGTACACTGGTTTCACAAGTCGCACCGAGCAGATACCGGGTACAAGGGCTTCAGGACATATTCCCACAGGAAACCCCTTTTCTGCTGTCTTCCCCAGCTTCTCCCACTGAGAAAGTCCACCGGAAAAATTTGTGTAAGAGGAAGCACATGGACTCCACAGAGGAGTCCCTCACTGAAGACACAGATTTTGATGAGGAGGAAGGATCCCCTCGGTCACCCTCTGACGTATCCTTTGGTGATATCCTCGAAATCCTGAAGCAGAGAGGTAACTGGCAATCCTCTAATCTGACCTCTGAGGAATCTGTGTTCCTGCAGGCCTTTCACGCCCGGCCCCTTACCTCCTGGGTTACTCCACCTGCCGATGAACTTGTCCGGCTTATCGTGCAGCATGCTTGGAAGGCTCCTGACACCATCTAAGCTATTCCCCATAGGCCAGATAAGATTTTGTCCCCTCTTGCTATGGATCCCCATTGGTCAAAAGGTCTTCCTGTGGATGCTTTGGTGGTGGCGGCCGCAACAAAAAAGGATCTGGCAGAAGAAGAAAGCCAGACTGTCCATCCACCTAACAGAGTCCCTGGCCCTGGACAGGATAAGGAAGCACACCTTTGCATCAGAGACCTTTACCATCAGGTCCCTGAATTATATGGCACAATTTACTAGGCTTCAAAGGGATCTGATTTCTGAGCTCTCTGAAACTTTGGTTGGTGCCATGTCTGATGAGGTCCATGAAAAAGTGGCCTCTCAGCTGGCCACCATTAAGTCAGTATCTAACTACTCTATGCAACTGATATCTCATGCATCAGAAGGAGCAGCTAGAGCAGTGGGTTCAGCTGCAGTCTTGAGATGACACGCCTGGATGCGCTTGTGCAATTTCACGGAACCATTTAAGGCTTCCATTCTTAACGCTCCCATTGAGGCCTCCTTGTTGTTTGGACCCACAGTTAAAAGCACACTGGCCAGATGTGAACAGGACGGTAAGACCCTTTCTGCCATAGGTGTCCATTATTCTTCCCCTCAACGTACTTTCTCCCGAAACCAAAAGAGTGGGAAGATATGGTTCAAGAAATCTCAGGGTCCTTTCTGTGACACACAGGCTGAGTTCCCCCCTAGAGGCAGAGGGGGAAACTCACAGGGAAGTCGCTCCTGTCGGGGCAGAGGGGGTCCACGTAACCAGGGTTCCAAGGATTTTTTCCCTGGCCAATCCTACCAGCGCTCCTGAAGAGCAGCCCAACTCCTTTCCTTTGGAGGTGGTTGGGGGACGTTTCTCCTTGTACCCTTCTGCCTGGCTAACCATCACCACCGATTCTTGGGTACAAAGGATTATAAGTAGAGGTTATCATATCCCCTTCGATCTTTGTCCTGTCCCTTTAAAAAACCTTCCCGATGTTCCACCCAGTCGAAGGGAAGAAGCAGCACTAGAGATAGAAAAGCTACTAAGAAAGAGAGTAATCCAAATAGTCCCTCCAGACCAGATAGGATCCGAATTCTACTCAAGACTATTTTTGGTGCCAAAGAAAACCGAGGACTGGAGACCAATTTTGGATCTCAGTGTATTGAACAAGTTTGTGAGAGTACAAAAATTCCAGATGGTCGCAATACAGTCTATCCTCTCGCATTTGGAAAAAGACAATTAGATGTGCTTGATAGATCTTCAAGATGCGTACTACCACATAAAGATGGACAGGCCATCAAGAAGATTTCTGCACTTCCGTGCGGGAGCCAGTCACTACCAGTTCAGAGTACTGCCCTTCGGACTCTCTACAACCCCCAGAGTGTTCACAAAGTGCATGGCAGTTGTCACAGCTCACTTGCGACTTCAAGGATTCCAGGTGTTTCCATACCTAGACGACTGGCTCATTTCCGCCCCCACCAGACAACTACTGGAAGAAGCCCTGGCATACTCTCTACTCGCTGCTCAAAGGCTAGGCATAACCATAAACTGGCAAAAATCCAATCTCACCCCATCTCAGTCTACAGAATTCATAGGGGTTATCTTGGACACAAAGAACTGCAGAGCTGCTATTCCAGAGCACAGAATTTTAAGGATAAAGCAACAACTGATTCCAATCCTTTCAAGGGAGAAATCCATGGCTCACTCTGTTCTACAGCTATTGGGTTCCATGGCAACCTCCATCACCCTTGTCCCCCTGGCCAGGTTTCACATGAGGCTTCTACAATGGCTACTGCTCACCCAGTGGTATCCCTTTCAGCATCCTCTTTCAGCCATGATTTGAGTAACCCATAGGTGCAAACAGGATTTAAATTGGTGGATGACACACAATCTGTCATAATGGTCTCGCCCCTTCTCCCCCCAGCAACCCAAGGCCACAGTGACCACGGACGCCTCCCTGATGGGGTGGGGGGGGGCTATGTCAGGGACAGACAGTCCAAGGCACTTATTCCGAACTGGAGGCCCATCTGCATATAAATGTTCTAGAGCTGAGGGCGGTGCTTCTGGCATTGCAAACATTCCATCCCCTGCTGCCGTCTGGGACAATTGCGATTCAATCAGACAACATGGCGGTGGTCTGGTACATCAACAAGCAAGGTGGAACCAAATCTTACCCCCTTTGTCGAGAGGCCATGAGGATATGGCAATGGCAGATGGCTACCAACCGTTTTCTTCTAGCAATGCACATTCCAGGGAGTTCCACCGTGATAGCAGACAGACTCAGCAGGTGCATTCTTCAACCTCACGAGTGGTCCCTGAATCCCTTGATAGCGGTGGAGATTTTCCACTGCTGGGGCCATCCTTGCTGCGACCTCTTTGCATCCCCGACCAACTACAAATGCAGCAACTACTTCGCCCTGATTTCCCCTCCGGGACAGTCACCCAGGGACGCTCTAATCCACGATTGGCCCTCGGGTCTTCTTTACGCATTCCGACCCTTTCCCCTCATTCCCCAGTTTCTGAAGAAAGCCCGTCGGTTGAAGAGCAAGGTGATCCTCATAGCACCATATTGGCCTCGACAGATTTGGTTCCCCTTCCTTTGGCCTCACCTACTAGATCGACCATGGATTCTCCATCCATCCCCGGAGTTGATCTCACATCCACAGAACCAGATTCATCCCAATTTGAACAGCCTGAAGCTCATGGCTTGGCTACTCCATTTCCCTTGATTACCAGGCAGAATGATCTTTCTTTACCAGTATGTGACTTTCTCATTGCATCTCATAAGTCTTCCACTAGAATTACTTATCTGAGCAATTGGAAAAGATTTACCTGTTGGCTGAAAGATAAACAAGTTAGATCCCTTCTCAGCACCAGTGTCGATAATACTGGACTATCTGGCCGACCTTTTCCAATCGGGTCTATCTGCCTCTGCCATTACAGTTAATTTGGCTGCAATTTCTAATTTTCATGAGGGTGTCCAAGATACCTTTCTTATGTCCCACAAATTGTGCAAAACCTTCATAAAAGGTGTGAATCATCTGAAGCCACCTTTTAGAGAACCTCTTCAACCATGGGATTTATCATTAGTTCTACAAGCTCTGACAATGCCACCTTTTGAACCAGCCTCTTCTTGCGACCTCAAGCATTTGTCATGGAAAACCTTGTTTTTGGTCACCATTACTTCTGCCAGACGTATTTCTGAGCTTCGAGCTTTATGTATGATGAGTCCATACTTGATTTTTCATAGAGATAGAGTGTCTCTGAGAACTAATCCATCATTTCAGCCAAAAGTGATCTCTGAAATGTCCATTAATCAAACCATTGAATTGCCAGTTTTCTTTCCCAATCATTCAAACAGAGGAGAGTATTGCCTATATACCCTAGATATCCACAGGCAAATCTGTTTTTACTTAAACAGGGCTAGGTCCTTTCATAAATCTGACCAGTTATTTTTGGCGTTTTCTGGACCTAGATTAGGATCTGCTGTTGCTAAGGTCACATAATCTAGATGGTTGAAGGATTATGTGATCTTCATTTATACACAACGCAATATCTCGTTACCTTCTACCATGAAAGCTCATTCAACAAGGTCGGTGGCAACTTCTGCTGCCTTCCATGCCAGAGCTTCTTTACATGACATCTGTGCAGCTGCAACTTGGGCTATGCCGCATACCTTCATCAATCATTACAAATTAGATTTGGTCTCCAGGGCAAGAGCATCTTTCAGTTCTATGGTGCTCAGGAATGTCCTTCCATGAGAGCCTCCCAGGAATAGAGGTAGCTGGGGACTCTGTCCCATGCATAAGGAATGAACGAGGATTAACAATATCAGATAAAGAAGTTATGTCTTACCGTAACGTTCCATCTATATTGTTGATCCTCGTTCAGTCATTACGACCCTCCCTCCTTCCCCCTCCTGTGGTTTCTAGTGGATCTCACCATCTGGTTCTCTTAGGTTATTTGACCAGAGGTAGCCTCTACCTTCTTTGACTTGCAAACTCAATCTGAGGTAACAGGGAGAGGGGGATTGTGGGTAAGAGTTTAGCTCAAGAGTTTGAAGCTGAAGCGAGCTTGGAAAATCACCGGCTCGGTTCCGAGGTTGGAACAGATACCCATGCGTAATGACTGAACGAGGATCAACAATACAGATGGAACATTATGGTAAGACATAACTTCTTTTTCTAACTTCTCTGGGGTACACCATCAACGAAAAGAAATCACATCTGATGCCCAGCCAAAAGATTGTATTCCTGGGAGCAAGCTTGAACACAACTTCCCAGATGGCATTCCTTACTCCAAAAAAGCAGGTTTATTTGACAAACTACTTCAAACTAATGGCCACCAGAACCCAGCTGTCTGCAAGAGAAATACTGCAAGCCCTAGGGTTCATGGCCTCATGCATTCTACTAATTCCATATGCAAGACTGCATATGAGGAAACTTCAGTGGTACTTAAAAGGTCTCTGGTGCCAACATTCTCAGGACCTGGAAACAATTATTCCTATCATTCCTTGTCTAAAGGCAGAGTTCCTGTAGTAGGCAGAGTCTTGCAACCAGAACAAGGGACTCCCTTTCACTCAACCCCTTGCTGCCCAGACCCTGACAACAGACGCATCAGACTATGCATGGGGGGCTCACATGGCTGGCAAATGCATTCAAGGCAAATGGAGCCCAGGACAAATTCACCTACATATCAATCAAAATTAATGCTCTGACAGCCTTCAAAGACCTTATCCTTCCAAGACAACTATTGATAAAGACAGACAACACCACAGTTATGTGGTACATAAACAAGCAGGGGGGAGCTCATTCCTACCCATTCTGCAGGTTAGCCATGGCCCTGTGGAACAATGCCTTTAGCAACTGAGTTGCAAGCTCAATTCCTGCCAGGCAAACAAAATTCACTGGTAGACGACAAGCAGAAATCCACTGGACTCACACCAGTGGAAATTGGAACCCAACTCATTCAAACTTCTACCCCACAGGTGGGGGACACCAGAGGTGGACCTCTTTGCCTCCCCCAAAATCATCAGTTGAGCAAATATTGCACCAGAAATCCCCACAGCCAGGCATGGAAAGTGGATGCCCTATCCTTTACATGAGAAAACCTCTTAATTTATGCCTTTCCCCCTCTGCCCCTCCCCTCAAAAGTACTACTCAAGATCAAACAGGGCAATCCTTATTGCCCCGGACTGGCCCCACCAGCGCTGGTACCCACTCCTACGCAGTCTGGCAGCAGTGCCACCCTGACACCTACATCAGACCCCCTCCCTGCTGTCCCAGCAGGAGGGACAGATTTTGCATCCTCAGCTGCAAACCCTGAACCTTGTGGCCTGGCTTATTTCCTGAATACTCCACCAGCAACCCTCAGCAAACAGGTGCTGGACTTCATCCTTGAGGCCATACGGCCTAGTACTAGGAAATCCTATTCAGAAAAATGGAAAAGATACTGTTCCTGGAGCCAGTCTCAAGGAAAGGACACAGCAGTGCCCACCTTACCTCAAATCCTAGATTACCTAGCAGAGCTGCTCCACAAAGGCTTATCCTTTTCTTTTATTAAGATTCATGCCTCGGCCATCTCTGCTCATTATAATACTGAGCCACCTCTCTTTTCTCACCCTCTGGTCAAACAATTCCTGAGAGGAGCTAACAATTTAAGACTCCCGAGGAGAGCGCCCACCCCTGCCTGGGACCTTAACTTTGTACTAGAGAAACTCGTGCTTCCCCCTTTTAAACCTGCTGCTACAGCACAGTTAAAATTCCTCTCCTGGAAAACAGCCTTACTTCTAGCCATCACTTCAGCACGAAGGGTGTCTGAGTTACAGGCACTAATGGCTGTGGAACCCTTCATTATTTTCCATGCTGATAGGGTTTCCCTCAGGACTAACCCATCTTTTATGCCCAAGATGGTATCCAGTGTGGCTCTAAACCAATCCATCCATTTACCAACTCTTTTCCCTAATCCTCAGAATAAAGGGGAAAGGAATCCTGTACTCCTTGGACGTGCACAGACAACTCAGGTTCTACATTGACAGGACTAAGCCTTTCAGAAAATCTGACCAGCTGCTAGTCGGCTTTGCTACAGAGGCAGAGGGCAAGGCCATTTCAAAGCAAACCATTTCCAAATGGATAGCACACTGCATCCATTTCTGCTACAAGCACCATGGAAAACCTACCCCACAGGGGATCAGAACTCATTCCACTAGGGCTACCTCAACCTCTGCAGCATTTCTTAGGGGAGTCCCTACCAGGGACATCCTGGAAGCTGCAACCTGGAGTTCTATACACACCTTCACCAAGCATTACCACTTACCTCTCTTTTCTAAATCTAGAGTTGGATTTGCCACAGCAGTCTTACAAGGCCTGCTAGCCAGCCCTACTATTTCTTGACTGCCTCCACTCTTCCTCAGCTTTGGGAATCAACCCAAGTATGATGACTACAACAGTGAAAAATGAAGAACATAGTACAGTTGTGTACACTTACCATAAATGTAGATGTTCGAGTGTATTCACTGTTACAGTCCTGGTTACCCTCCCTCCAGCCCCCTGACTCTTCTATGCTTTCTACCTTTCCTCCTTTTGGCCATATCTTATGGCTGTGGCATTTACTTTTTAATGAGGTTTTCCACACCATGTAATTGCTTCCTATTTTGGGGGCTCTTGACATCTGGGGCAAGAAAAACTGATGTAATGGCATCAGCTGCATGTTTTATACCCCTGACGTCCTGGCGTCATGGAAGAGGTGACAACATCCAACACAGAAATGCCAAGACTCTGGTATTTGGGCCAACTGAGGGCTACCTGCAGGCAGCTAACCCTAGTGTGATGACTGCAACAGTGAATACACTCGAACATCTACATTTATGGTAAGTGTACACAACTGTACTTTCTCTCCACAGACTCTATCTTCTACTCCTCCTTTGGCCTCTCTGGGTCCGAAGCCCTTGGCTCCAATGTCTTTCTTGGTTCTAGCTGTTACGGTTCCAACAGCATCCTCGTCTCTGACACTGATGATCACCCTGTGGATGTCCACTCCCTTGGATCCGAGCCATCCTCAGGATCTTCACTGGGCTGTCGGCACCGAGGGTCCTAGACTGTGTGCTATGGGCCCAATGACCATGGCAGCGCTGTCTCCCCTCTAGGTTCCTCTCCTGGCGGCAGGTCTGTCGGAGTGGGATGTGACCCTGGTTTCGAGGTTGTCCCTTTCAGTTCCGGGCTCCCATCCCTCTTCAGGTGGACCCGCTTTCCAGGTGATCGAAAGGGTACTGGCCTCTGCAGGCACCCAGCTGGCTCCATAGGCATCAGAACACCATATGTACATGCCTCCTAGACCTCAGTTGACACAGTCTGCCACTCCAGGACACCGGGTACGGGAGCCGCAAGATACCCTTGAACAGGGCATCCCCTCTCCCTAGTCCTCTTCGGAAGCACCCACCAAAGAGGTTCCGAGGAAGAGAGCATGCAAGAGGAAGCACGTAGACTCCCCTGAAGAGTCTCTCATGGAAGACGCCGTCTATGATGAAGGGGAAGGGTCCCCAAAATTTCCTTGTGAAGATGTCTCCTCCGGAGACATCCTTGAAATTTTGAAACAGCGAGGGGATTGGAAGTCCACAAACCCATCCTCAGAGGAGTCCGTGTTCTTGCAGGCCTTCCATGCCCGGCCCTCTACCATCTGGATGACCCCACTTGCCGATGAGCTTGTCCAGCTTGTCGTGCAGTGTGCCTGGAAAAAGCCCGACTCCATTGAGCCTATCCCCTGGAGACTGGATAAATTCTTATGTCCCCCCGAAGATAGACCTCATTGGTGTAAAGGATTGCCTGTAGATGCTATTGTGGTGGTGGCGGCAACAAAGAAAGAGCTCGTTGAGGAGAGCCACACTATTCATCCCCCGAACAAGGAGTCCCGGGTGTTGGACAGACTAGGGAAGCGGGTGTTCGCCTCTTTGACCTTTACCATTCGGTCATTGAATTATCTGGCACATTTCACTAGACTCCAGAGAGATCTCATCACAGGGCTGTCTGGAACACTAGCAGGAGCTGTATCTGACGAGGTCTATGATAAGGTGGCCTGGCAGCTCGCAACCCTAGAGTCCATCTCAAACTCGTCCATGAGGTTGGTCTCCCATGCAGCCGAAGGAGCGACTAGATTGGTGGGTGCAGACGTTGTCATGAGATGTCACACCTGGATGCGCCTCTGCGACTTTGCGGATCCCTTCAAGGCTTCCTTCCTCGATGCTCCTGTTAAACCTTCCTCCCTTTTCGGATTCAAAGTGAAATACACGCTTACCAGGTGTGAGCAGGACGGTAAGACTCTGTCTGCCATAAGTGTCCGTTTTTCAAATCCCCAACGATACTTCTCTAGGGATCAGCGGAGTGGGAAAATGTGGCACAAGAAGTCCCAGTGTCCATTCCATGACACACATGGTGAGTATACCCCATGTGGCAGAGGGGGTAACTCTTCCAGAAGGTGCCCCTTTCAGAGCAGGGGGGGTTCGCACAATCAGGGATCCAGAGATTCTTTCTCTGGCCAGCCCTACCAGCGCTCCTGAAGAGCGGCCTGATTGTTTTCCTCTGGAAGCAGTCGGGGGGACGTTTCCTACTGCACCAACATGCCTGGCAAAATTTCACCTCAGACTCATGGGTGCAGCAGATCATTACCAGAAGTTACCACATCTCCTTCAATCTTCACCCAAAAACATATTCCCAACATTCCACCTGGTCAAAGGGAATCTGCAGCTCAAGAGGTTCTAAAGCTGCTACAAAAAAAGAGTCATCCAAATAGTCCACCAGACCAGATAGGATCCAGGATCTAGTCAAGGTTCTTTTTAGTGCCAAAAAAAAAACAGGGGACTGGAGACCCATTTTGGACCTCAGTATCTTAAACAAGTTTGTCAAGCAGACAGAGTTCCGGATGGTCACGGTTCAGTCTATCCTTCCTTTCCTGGAAAAAGACGATTGGATGTGCTCTATAGATCTTTGGGATGTGTATTACCACATAAAGATGGACAAACTATCCAGAAGATTCCTCCGCTTCCAACTGGGAGCCAATCACTACCAGTTTTGCACACTGCCCTTTGGTCTCTCAAGAGACCCCAGAGTGTTTACCAAATGCATGGCAGTGGTAGCATCTCACCTGAGACTGCAGGGATTCTGGGTGTTTCCATACTTAGACGATTGTCTCCTTACCACTCCCACCAAGTGTCTACTGATGATGGCATGACAGTACACCCTACTACAAGCACAGCATTTAGGGATTTCTATAAATATGGAGAAGAGTCAACTGACCTCGGCACAGTCCTTGGAATTCATTGCGGCAATGCTGAACGCACTTATCTTGCACGGTCTCCCTACCTCATCACAGATTGGAAAGGCTAATTTATCAGATCCAAGCGATACTCCCCCGAGACAAGGTGCCCACTCGGGCAGTCCTCCAAATGTTGGGGCCAATGGCTTCAACTATAACAGTTGTCCCGCTAGCAAGACTACATATGAGAAGACTTCAGTGGGTTCTATTAACACAGTGGTCAATGTTAACTCACCCGTTATCTTTCCAAATTTGTTTAATGAATCTATGCAAGAAGGACTTGCTTTGGTGGATGCAGCCAGACATATCTCTGTGGAGTCAAGCTTTTTCACCCCTACAGTCCCAAGGCCACAGTTAACACGGATGCCTCCCTGACCAGGTGGGGGGCATTTTCAGGGAGAGATGGTCCAAGGCACTTGGTCATCTGCAGAGGCCAGTTTGCATATCAGTGTCCTGAAACTAAGGGCGGTGCTTTTAGCGTTACAAGCATTTCACCTTGCCCTTCCGTCAGGGACTATTGCAATTCAGACAGACAACATGTCAGTGGTCTGGTACATCAACAAATAAGGGGGAACCAAATCCTATCCTCTGTGCCGGGAAAACATGAGAATTTGGCAATGGGTAATAGCCTCCAACCGCTTTCTGATAGCAAAGCACATTCCCGGGGATTCCAACATGATTGCAGACAAAGCGAGCAGGTACAGTCTTCTACCTCACAAGTGGTCCCTCAATCCTTCAGTGGCATCAATGATATTCGATTGCTGGGACCAGCTTTGCTGCGACTTGTTTACCTCATCCATAAATCACAAGTGCAGAAGCTACTTTGCCCTAATCCCCCCTCAGGGGGAACGAGGGACATGCTCACACAAGATTGGTCCGTGGGACTGCTCTACACCTTGCCCCGATACCATTGATCCCGCATTTCTTGAAGAAAGTAATCCTCATTGCATTGCTTTTTATTGGCTTCAACAGGTTTTGGTTTCCCTTCCTATGGTCTCATCTAGTATGCAAACCCTGGATTCTGGATCCAACGCCAGAATTACTGAAACACCCTAAAGGGCTACTCCACCCGAACCTTTCCAGACTCAAGCTGACAGCTTGGTTTCTCCACTTATAATTGCCAGGCAGAAGAATCTTTCCTCCCCTGATCACGACATTCTTCTGGCTTCTCATAAGCCTTCCACCAGAAAATTGTATCTTGACAAGTGGAAGAGATTTAGTTTGTGGGCTTGTGATAACAACATAGATTGTGGTTCAGCCTCAGTTCTTGATGTACTCCATTATCTCTCCGGCCTATTACAATCCGAAATAGCAGCTTCTACGATCCAGGTCCACTTAGCTGCTGTTTCCAATTTTCATGATGGCTTCGGGGATACCTCCTTGATTTCTCATCACCTCTGCAAAACCTTTCTGAAAGGGGTTTCTCACATCAGGCCCCCCATTAGAGAACCTATTAAGCCTTGGAACCTCACCCTGGTGTTACAGGCATTAAGTAAAGCCCCTTTTGATAAAATACCACCAAGATCATCGATCCAAAAAGTAAGCAAATTTAATGAAACACTTAGCTCATCGGCTTACACAGCCTTCCAAGAGTAAAAACACTGCAAAATACTGTTTGCTTATATACAGCATATTACACAAAACAATGAATCAATTAAGCATACAATTCAAATCACATACTTCCAATTACTTTACACAACTTTGTGCTGGCTTTTTGTTTTTTTGGATCACTGTTTCTTTAAGCCATGCACTGCTGTACTTGCAGGGGACTATTCTGGACTATTCTGCTTGCCTTTCCCTTGCTGTCAGCCATTTGGTGTGGTTGAGGTTATTTGCTGTGCTATTTTGAGCACTCCTTGCCTAGGACCCAATTTTTCCTACAGTATTTTGTTATTTTTTTCTTTTCCCTTATATTTGACATATAAATAGTTGCTTTATGTGCAGCTCTTTAAATTTTGCTTTTGCTACGTTTGGCAGTGGACTGGATGACTGGAGGTCTTTTTAACATTTCCTGATTAATGTTTGGTGAATCTAATTGTTGGCACACAATAACAGTACAATTTGGGATATTTCTCTCAACATTTTCGCTTTTGCGATATTTAGCAGTGGACTGGATGACTGGAGGTTTGCTTAATGTTTCTTGATCAACGTTTGGTGAATCTAACTGTTGGCACACAATAACAGCACAATTTGGGATATTTTTCTCAACATTTTGGGCCTAAGTGAGTGGTTATATGCTGATGGACGTTGGAAGCAACTTCACGATTCCTTTCACGAGGTAAATGCAACATTGGGGCATGAAATACCGATGTGTTTTTTTCGCTTTGTGGATTAACAACTATGAAGGTACTTTTGGTTTACATTTGATGTACTGATGTGGATTGGGCTCGTATTTGTGCTGAAGTTGTTTCCTGCTTGTCGGCTGACTTCTGGAACTTTGTTTTGGAAACGCATACAATGCGGCTGTTTACTTTATGCCACAATTAGCTTTTCAGTGTGGATTTATTACAATGAAGGGATTTTGGATTCTATTATACAGTATATTTTTGACTTATGTCTGTGCAAGTAGCCTGATCAATAACATAATTTTTTCCAACTGGGAATTCATTTGAACAGTGAACTTGGCCTACTGTGTTTGGTATTTTCTGTTTGCCAATAGAGGTACTCTAAGTGTATTTCTATGTCACTTTTTATTTAATATTTGCTGAATGGTGCATTATTTATCAACGTTCTGGACATATGTCATGGAGTGCAACTTTTGTAATTCAATTTAATTTTAGTTTATATAAGCAGCTGCTTATGAGTGTTTGCAACAGGCAATATTAATATGGTATAGGGACAAACATTTTCTGTACCTGTGAAACTAAGTAATTATGCAGCATATTATCGTGCTTATGAAAATAGTTATGCTCATTTAATATTGCAGTGGTTGTTTGTTAGTGTAGTTACTTTGACATTTCTGTTTTGATACCTATGGGGTCTTTTACTTTGGTGCATGACAAAGTTGTTCAGCTTAAAAGCATCCCTTTTTTCTAACATATGGACCTCGCTCTATATGAATAGATAGTGTATTATCAACATTTTATATATATGGGACAGAATCACAGTTCAAGTTTATACGATTTAGTTTAGGATAGTTAATGCATCAGGACACAGTATTGGCCCTTAGTTTTCTTGGTTTCTGAGTCTAAATCACTAATACTTCCTATTGATTGGGTCAACTATTGTTTTTTGAATGGTATGTTCTGTGGGTTATCAGGGCAGTAACATTGGACATTCTGTTCAGATGTTGGACATATCCCCTATGTATACTGATATGATACCTGCCCTTGATGGGATTTAGTTCAGTATTATACCCAATAATTGTGGATATTCCTGTTTCTTGGGTGTTTTTTTGATATATAGGCAGTTGACTGGTTTCCAGTTCTTGGCATATTGTTTTTTTTATGAATACATTATATCCCTATTTTCCCTTAATTTGGAGCCGTAACATGTTTCTAATATAGGGGATTATACTCCTATGGGTGGTTGCTTATTTAGGTCCATCTATCATTTTTATTGGATCAAAATCTGAGGATATGAAGGGTGTCCTTTGAGTATTCCATACACAACAGGAATACTTGATGAGGTAGTCACTGGTTGCTATCGAATATTGAATCTCCCTTGGACGTAGCACTACCACGCTGAAATTTCAGGTTATAGATGGCAGGGGCTATTATTACCGAGTGGTATTAGTATAATTTTTAGGGGTAACGTAGCACCACCTTATTTTGAATGTCGAATTTGGTGGGGGCTATTATTGTGCTCCATTTTTTTATTAGATTCACTCTTACATTTGGTTTTTCATCATCATTATTGTGTTGAGCAGTGATCTCATTTAATTAAAGGGGGTTGATACCCCTTTGTCTATCTCTAAATTTTTGGTGACTTGATAATCATATTCAGCCTGTTGGGATGAACGTTAACCAACTATTCAGGGGTATATCCTCTGATAGACATATTCAGCCTGTTGGGATGGACCTTAACCAACTACTCAGGGGTATATCCTCTGAGAGAGATGACTTAGGTATATTTGGTGTTGGGGCTCCGAATATGGGTTCTGAAGGGAATGAGCATGTACCACTTGAGTCTGATTGCCAAGACTTGTTTAATCAGTTGTCTAGAAGTATGAAAAATGTAAGAGCCAATGTTTGGCATCTACGTTTGTTCAAAGCCTATATGTCCAAGAACATCAGTCCCAGAGGATTACTGGTAAGGATCCAACCCGTGGTAAATAACATTGATGAGGAACTGCAAAAAGAATGGGAAAGCATACAATAACAAGCATCAATGGGGTTTGTACAGGCCTTAGCTTTATATCATGACCGGTGCATAGATGTTGGTATATTGGAAGTTACTAAGTTGTGTGAACAATCCAAACAATTTGAGGGCTATAAGAACTACTCAACATGTTTACAACTAGCACAGGAACTATCAGCCTTAGAAAAACAGCTCAAGGAGCGTAAGGTGCACAAATTTAACAGGGACCTTATGGATTATGATAAAGGGAGACCATTTGGCATATTTAAAAGTGTAAAATTTTCCAATGTTGGCCCCAAGTCCAACAAAAGGAAACGCCCAAGATCTGTATTAAGGAAAACTAGTTTTTCATCTATGGGTACATCAGGGGATGAGTCTTCCTCTTATACGGACTCTGAAATGGCACCGAGTATAACCTCACCCACACCAAAACTAATTAATACCAGCATGGATCTCCCTTTAGGAAACCCAAACACAGGGGTGGACGCAAACACAAGAAACAACAAATGTGGAGAGTTTACTCCAAATCATGAGCAACAAGTAGTATCTAATAATGTCCTCAATACCTCCTCCCAACCTCTCACTCCTGAACAATTGGATTTACTTAATAAAGGTTTAACTTTTGTACCTGCTTTCTTTGTGGCAGAAAATGATTTTGTGTCGGATTTATATTCTTTTGGGAGAACATTAAACTTAAAGCTATTTTTGATGAAAATGATGACACTTGTACTACTGATCATGTTTTTTACTTTCAGAGATCAAATTTTGTGCCACCTATGCATCCGGTGGTACAATTATTCTTACATAATTTTCTCAAAGATCTACACATATACCATGGGGAAACCCGGATCAAACCACATAATCTCTCAAAGACCCAGCAAAGGGCACTGATGGAACTTAGATCCAACACCAATTTTGTTATTGCACTGGCTGACAAAGGGGGGGGGGTATAGTTGTGATGGATTTTGACACCTATAATAATTAAGTCTTAAGTCAACTTGACAACTACTTGTTTTATATGATAGTGCCATTGGACCCCACCAACACATTTAAACGTCGTATTGATGACTTCCTTAAAGTGGCTGTGGATGAAGGGATTATATCTAACAACACTGCTAAACATCTTACTGTAGCTAATCCCAAAAGGCAATATTTATATTTGCTACCTAAAATCCACAAATCATTAACCAACCCTCCAGGAAGACCGATTGTTTTGGTTAGGGGATCACTAACAGAACCTTTGCCGGTTTTCCTAACACAATACTTAAAACTTCTGTTGCCCCTGGTGAGATCTAGAATATGGGATACTACTGAATTTCTACAACTATTATCAGATGCACAGGTTGAACCCCATTGGTTTTTCTGTATGCTGGATGTGGCCTCCCTATACACCAATATCACTCTGACATGAAATTGACACCTCTCTGTCAGTATTTATTTTGGGAAACCTACCCTGCTGAAAATATGTAACAAAGCATTTGCCACCTTTTCTGCCTCAATGAAGGACAGAGCCACCGCACCAGGGTATCTGGTAGCACAATCTACTACCACTAGGATATACTTCTTCCCTGTGGAACTTTGGATATTCAGAGGCCTCACAATATTCATAGCTACCCTCTGAAATGACTCCTTAATCACAAGCAAAGGCACCAAAGGAGCTTTGATCTGGTCTCCTGCCTAGCCTACCTTTTGGCACTGCTCACAGGTCCTGCAGTACCCTGTATCATCCCTGGAAATCCCAGGCCAATAAAAGTTCTGCATAATATGTCTCTTTGTACGCTTTATGCCCATATGACCTGCAAAGGAAACATCATGGGCTATAGCCAGAAGTGCCAGATGGTAGGCTCTGGGCACTACCAGTTGCTGTATTCTCTCACCCTCTAGCCCTCCCTCAGGGGTCCACTCTCTATACAGTAACCCTTTGTTCCAGTATACAGATTTCCCCTTTCCTTGAGCATCAGGCGGCTCCATGGCTACCTCCAACAAGCCTTGTAATGTAGAGTCTGAGAGCTGAGCCTGTCTCAGCTCTGTTTGTAACCCTTTCCAGCTCCCCTTCCACAGAAAGTCTGGTATTCTGTAACAGAGGTGCCTCACTGCCTGCCTGGGTACTACTACTCATCTCTGCCCTTGCAGTCACTCTGTCCAAGGGAACGTCAATACCCACCAGCAGCTGTGGCTCACCCTCAGTCTCACTGCTTCAGGGTAGCTCCCTCCCTGAAGTAGCCACTTGGGTCTCCCCAGGCTACCAGACCCACATGCCTGTCTCCAAGCCTGACTGAGTGTAACTGCATGCCCACATGGTACTGTATTATCAAAATAATTCCCTGTTAAGACATCTGCACAGATATCCTCAAACACACCTACTTGCTTGCTTTTCCACCCACCCAGTCAAGGTGAACCCTAGCCAAAGATATTTGGAATGGGGTCCCTCCTAAAGCTCTGACTGGAGTAGACTGCCCAAGCAAGTAGTGCTCTTTTTTGCCCATTGCAGGCTTCACAATGGATAAGTCGGAGGCTGTGTCTGTCTTGGCAGTGGCCTGATGTTCATCATGCATACAGCTGCAGTCATAACAGATGGGTTATCCTGCCGTCAGGCGGGTCCTCGGTCGGCCGAATTCCAAAGTCTAGGTCCGGCGTCAGTTGTAGTTGCTTCTTCCCTGACGTCAGTGCGGCAGGGGTGTAAAAGAACCAGCCGACGCCATCTTCTCCAGTCTTTCTTGCCACGCGGTGCCCGAAGCAGAAGCAGTTCGCAAGTGCCGGTCGGCCAGCTCCTGAGATTTCCGAAAATATTTCAGCCGAAGTCTTCTTGAAAGCTAAGTACCCCGTTGGGGAAACTTTTCTTGCCTCAGACCGATGTCAGACAAAGTTAATAATTGCATTTCATGTGGGAAGCAAATACCGCATAAGGATTTCCACTCTTTCTGTATTCCTTGCTTAGGCCCAGACCACGACGTCTCGGCCTGCCGTTTTTGTGCTAGATTCAACAAACGCACTATTAAGCGTCGGGCGGAGTTCGCCCATCACTATTTTGGTAAAAAATTTAATTATATTATGTCATCGGATACTCCAACTCCAGTTTTGAGTAAAAGACGCAAAGATAAGGACCAACATACGAGGTCCGCGACTTCTACTGACACCACGCTAAGGCCGACTACCGGTTCTCCGGTTCTCAGCGAGGAGCCTACGCAACCCCTGAGTACCGATGACACTTCATTACCGGTGTCTTCTGTGCCCGAGGTCGCAGGCTCCTCGGCCCCCATTCCGACTACAGATACCGACGCCACTTTTGGTGGGGAAACCCAGAGTTTAGACAGGCCTGCCATTTCTCAAGGTGTCTTCAGGCCTTCCTCCTTCTCTATTAAGGCTTTCACAAAATCTAAAGCAGCCATGAAAACTAAAAAACAAGGACCACATACCCCCTCTCTAGGCCCCATGCCTAAAAAACAGATGCTCAAAATGGCTGAGGATTTGATTACTCTTATCAGGGGTTCTCAACCCCCCTCGGACAAAAGGCCCAGATTAGAGGAAGACTACCCTTCCTCAGATCAAGCCTCTATTACCTCTGAACATTCTGAGGACCAGGAATATACATATTCTTCTTTTGAAGACTCTGATGCAGAGGAGTCTATTCCCTCGGTCTCCCCCCCTGAGGACTACTCTTTTGGGGGAAACCCTACATACTTTGAGGGAACACTTTCACTGGGAAGGCCAAGATTACTCAGATTCCAAGAAAAGGCTCAGGGATTTTCTCTTGCTCCCCCAGTATAGGCCTCTGGCTATCCCTCCTGTCTTAGATATATTAGATGATGTGTACACAGAAGCCAGCCTCAACCCAGATTCTTTACCTCCAGCTCCTGTTAAACCAGACAGGTATTACCGGGTTGCAACTTACTAGAAGCACTTCAGTTCACCACACCTCTCTTAAAACATAAATTGTTGTTTATTACATAAAAAACGAACAAAGCACGTAATACACTAAGCGCTTTCACCCAGTAACAAACCGGGTTTCTTCAGAGTGAGTTTTCATAAGGAGCAGCTATCATTAAATACTTTTGGTTAATTGATTAAGATGCATTCAATGGACAATCAGTGTAATTAATTAGTTACAAAGCCATAGCAACTTAAGTAAAGAACTTTTTTTCTTTTTTTCTCTCTTGTTTTGTTTACCTCACAAGCTTCATGAAATGAAGTTAATACCTGACTTTTAGTGTAAATATATATATGAATATAACAATTATACACAACTGGTGGTCTCTTTACAACATAAAACAGAAAAAAGCAGTATAAATATGCAATAATCAACATGTGCTGTCATAAAATATATCTGCTTCTTCATTAGTACACTGTCAAGAGAACTTTTATGAGAACAAGTATTTATAAACAAGCATAAAAAAAGCTTTTATCAAATACAACCAAGACAAATGGCATATCATAATGTAAATAGGTCTTATATTTTTTATCATCTAGTTTATTAAAATCTTTTATAAAAAATTAATTGATTATAATTAAAAAATATAATATAAATAAATAAATAATTAATGAATAGTTATAAATATTAATAAATATATTTAAATATCTGAATATAATCCCATTGATCTTAATGCATTAATTTAAAAAGCATATAGAAATAAGTTGAACTTTAAATATTATTAGATTTCATTTTCAAAAAACTACTTATTGAAATGCAGTCGTTGATGCCTGGTTTTTTGTGTGCATCTAACCTAAACTGCCAGAGACATTCCTTCATTTCTAACAAATTATTTATATCGCCTTCATTATTTATAGTTTCAGGGACCCTATCTATAACAAAAAATAGAAATTTTTTGAAGTTTGGACACCTAGTACTATGTACATATAGGGCATTTGTTGTTTTCTTGTTTTTGATGTCCCTGTTGTGTTCATTAATTCGCTCTCTTAGTTTTCTTATAGTCTTTCCTATGTAAAATGCCTCACAGGATAAACAAGATGCGAAATAAATAACTTGTTTAGTATTGCAATTCACAAAACCTGGGCATCTAATGACCCTATTGTATCCTGTTGTTGCCACATATGGGCCATCATTTATGAATCTGCAAGCCCTGCAAAAGCCACACTTTTTCATATTTGATTTCATTTTGACTTCCTTTGACTCAAAGATTTCCTTTAAGTTTCTCCCTCTGCTAAACACAATAGAGGGCATGGTGCCTAGGTGGTCAATTATTCCAGTTGTATTACTAAATACACATTCCCAAACTTCCTTTATTATATCCACTATACTTTTTGTGTTATGATTATAGGGCAAGGTTTGGGAATGTGTATTTAGTAATACAACTGGAATAATTGACCACCTAGGCACCATGCCCTCTATTGTGTTTAGCAGAGGGAGAAACTTAAAGGAAATCTTTGAGTCAAAGGAAGTCAAAATGAAATCAAATATGAAAAAGTGTGGCTTTTGCAGGGCTTGCAGATTCATAAATGATGGCCCATATGTGGCAACAACAGGATACAATAGGGTCATTAGATGCCCAGGTTTTGTGAATTGCAATACTAAACAAGTTATTTATTTCAGATCTTGTTTATCCTGTGAGGCATTTTACAGGAAAGACTATAAGAAAACTAAGAGAGCGAATTAATGAACACAACAGGGACATCAAAAACAAGAAAACAACAAATGCCCTATATGTACATAGTACTAGGTGTCCAAACTTCAAAAAATTTCTATTTTTTGTTATAGATAGGGTCCCTGAAACTATAAATAATGAAGGCGACATAAATAATTTGTTAGAAATGAAGGAATGTCTCTGGCAGTTTAGGTTAGATGCACACAAAAAACCAGGCATCAACGACTGCATTTCAATAAGTAGTTTTTTGAAAATGAAATCTAATAATATTTAAAGTTTAACTTATTTTTATATGCTTTTTAAATTAATGCATTAAAATCAATGGGATTGTATTTAGATATTTAAATATATTTATTAATATTTATAACTATTCATTAATTATTTAATTATTTATTTTTTAAATATAATTAATTAATTTTTTATAAAAGATTTTAATAAACTATATGATAAAAATATAAGACCTATTTACATTATGCTATGCCATTTGTCTTGGTTGTATTTGATAAAAGCTTTTTTTATGCTTGTTTATAAATACTTGTTCTTATAAAAGTCTTCTTGACAGTTTACTAATGAAGAAGTAGATACATTTTATGACAGCACATGTTGATTATTGCATATTTATACTGCTTAAAATTCTTCTTCTCCTTCTTTTTTCTGTTTTATGTTGTAAAGAGACTACCAGTTGTGTAAAATTGTTATGTTCATATATATATTTATACCAAAAGTCAGGTATTAATTTCATTTCATGAAGCTTGTGAGGTAAACAAAACAAGAGAGAAAAAAAGAAAAAAAGTTCTTTACTTAAGTTGCTATGGCTTTGTAACTAATTAATTACACTGATTGTCCATTGAATGCATCTTAATCAATTAACCAAAAGTATTTAATGATAGCTGCTCCTTATGAAAACTCACTCTGAAGAAACCCGGTTTGTTACTGGGTGAAAGCGCTTAGTGTATTACGTGCTTTGTTCGTTTTTTATGTAATAAACAACAATTTATGTTTTAAGAGAGGTGTGGTGAACTGAAGTGCTTCTAGTAAGTTGCATTACTAGTTTTCAACAGTCTGTGGTTATTGAGGTATTACCGGGTTCCTGATTCACACCAGTTCCTATACAAAAGCCATACTGCTGACCCAGAAACTATTTCACAGGGTAACAAGGGAATTAAGGCCTCTACTGCTAAAAACCCATTACCTTCAGAGAGAGAGAGATTCCAGAGCTTTAGAAAGGTGGGGGAAAAAGGTGTATACCTCGGCCACTTTAACCATGAGGGCATTAAACTGTCAGTTCCATATGTTAAAGTATCAACAGTTTTTATTATCTTGAGTTGAAAAGCAAAATAACACAACCTGAGCAACCAGATTTAAAAGAGTTGCAGGATTTGTTGCATAGTGCAGAGCAAGTGGGTAAACATACTTTGCAGTGTGGTTTTGATGCTTTAGAGGCCTCATGTAGAGCTGCTGTTACATGGTCTGTCATACGTAGACATGCTTGGCTCGAAGAACAAGCCTTACCAGATCATGTCAAAGCTAAATTACTAGATGCACCTCTTCAAAAAGATGTATTGTTTGGTGTTAAAGCTGAGGAGGTACTAAAGAAAATGGAGGAAAAAGCGAGATCAATGCAAACAGTGAAAGATTTCCTGCAGGTACAACCTCCACGTTTCAGCAGAAACTGGCCTTCAAAAAATTGGTATTTTCCAGCCACGGACAAACCTCAAAGAGGCAGATACAGGCGCCCGAGGGGTAGAGGGCAATCTCAAGGATCATTCAGAGCCAGGCAATGGCAAGCACCAACCCCAAGAGGTGGAGAAGATAGATCACAGTCATTCAGAAAGCAGACACAATGACTTTCCCCTTTACCTGCCAAGCAAAGCTTTAATGGCAGCACCGTTAGGCGGAAAACTGGCATTATTCTCAAAAAATTGGCATATTGTCACAAAAGACAAATGGATCCTGGACATTATAGACAGAGGCTACAGATTCCACTTTCACACCCTTCCAAAAATGAGAGGCATGCCAAACCTGCCACAAAATAAAAGGGCAGAGGCACAAAAACAAATTTCAGCTCTCATGGTCATGAAAGCTATTCAAGAGGTGCCTGCAAAAGAACAAGGTCAAGGGTTTTATTCCAGACTATTCCTGGTACCAAGGAAAGACAAAGATTGGAGACCTATTTTAGATATATCCATCCTAAACACATATTTACAGGTACCAAAATTCAAGATGCTCACATTACAGCAGCTTCTTCCCATGCTGGGCAAGGAGTCTTGGCTGGTAACATTGGACCTCAAGGAGGCATACCTGCATGTCCCCATCAGACAAGATTGCAGAAGATACCTCAGATTTCTTGCAGGTTCAACCCATTATCAATTCTCTGCATTGCCCTTTGGCTTATCTACTGCGCCCAGAGTGTTTACGAAATGCCTGGCATCAGTAATTGCCTTCTGCAGACTTCAAGGAATACAAATATACCCATATCTGGACGACTGCCTGATCCAAGCGGACAGCAAGGACATACTTATAAAACACCTGGCATTTGTAATAAGACTGTTGAACTTTCTGGGATACACAGTCAACAAAAAGAAATCAAAACTAATACCCTCTCAAACAATAATTTTCCTGGGTGCCAGCTTGAATACAAACACCCAGATGGCCTACCTCACGCCAGACAAACAAGGGCAACTATCTCAATACTATAGCAAAATGGCAACCTTCACCAGGCTGACTGCAAGGAAAGTCCTGCAGGCTCTGGGATTCATGGCATCTTGCATCCTGCTGATCCCATGTGCAAAGCTGCATATGAGGAAGCTTCAGTGGTACCTAAAAAACTTATGGTCTCAACACAACCACAGTTTGGAAACAATTATACCACTCATTCCATGTCTTCAAAAGGAATTTCTGTGGTGGGCTCAAGCATGCCAAAGAAACAAAGGTCTCCCTTTCTGCATACCTCAAGCAAATCAAATCATCACAACAGATGCCTCGGACTACGCCTGGGGGGCACACATGAAAGATCAGTGCATTCAGGGAAAATGGTCCCAAAAAGAGAAGCACCTACACATCAACCAAAAGGAAATGCTAGCAGTGCAAAATGCTATTATGGCCTTCAAAGACCTACTGCATCCAGGCCAGCTATTGATAAGGACAGACAACACCACAGTGATGTGGTACATAAACAAACAGGGGGGAACTCATTCATACCACCTGTGCAGACTAGCCATGACCCTTTGGAACACAGCTCTGGAATTGCAAATCCAACTTCAGGCACAATTCCTGCCAGGGAAGGAAAGCACACTGGCAGACAGCCTAAGCAGAAATATGACAGATCCACACGAATGGAAGTTGCATCCTCAAGTTTTCGCAAAGATAACTCAGGCATGGGGACAGCCAGACATAGATCTCTTTTCTACCCACAGAAATTACCAACTGAAAAAATTTTGCACAAGGACCTATCATCCACAGGCCTGGAAAGTGGACGCACTTTCCTTCAATTGGACAACATTGACAGTCTGTGCCTTTCCACCTCTCCCTCTGCTGCCCAAATTTCTATTAAAAGCCAGAGCAGAGAGGCCGAAAATGATTCTCATTGCTCTAGACTGGCCAAGACAACACTGGTATCCACTCCTGAAGAGCCTGACGCATTCCCCACCATGGATCCTACCTCTAGTGCCTCTTCTGTTGTCCCAGCACAACTTCAAAACTCTTCACAGCCAGCTCAAAACCCTAAATCTAGCCGCATGGAGAATCCCTTGATTTCACAACAGACCCTCCTCTCCAAGGAGGTGCTGGATGTCATCTTGGAGGCCAGAAGACCTTCTGCTAGAAAAGCCTACTCCGCCAAATGGAAGCGGTTTTGTGCCTGGAATCAGAAAAAAGGCCAGAATCCCTGGGTAATAAATATACCTCAAATATTACAGTACCTAGCTGAGATGTTAAACAGTGGACTTTCCTTCTCCTCCATCAAAATCCATGCTTCAGCCATTTCTGCACAATACAACACGGATCCTCCTTTATTCTCTCATCCTCTCTTAAGACAGTTCCTCAGAGGGGCTAAGAATATAAAACCCCCAAGGAAACCACCAGTCCCTGCTTGGGACCTCAACTTCATATTGGAAAAACTGACCCTTCCTCCATTTGAGCCAGCTGCTTCAACAGAACTACAATATTTGTCATGGAAAACAGCCTTCCTTCTGGCTATCACCTCAGCACGCAGGGTTTCGGAACTACAGGCCCTCATGGCTGTGCAACCTTTCATCATTTTCTATCAGGACAGAGTTTCCTTACGAACCGACCCTACCTTTATGCCAAAGGTAGTATCCAGTGTAGCATTGCATCAGACTATCCACTTACCTACCTTTTACCCTAACCCACAAAACAAACGGGAAAGACTACTGCATTCCTTGGACATTCACAGACAACTACGTTATTATTTGGACAGGACAAAGCCATTCAGGAAATCCGAGCAACTCTTTGTGTCCTATGCTACAGGTGCTCAAGGAAAGGCTATCTCCAAACAGACAATCTCAAAATGGATAACCCACTGCATACGCTTTTGTTACTCATTTCATGGAAAAGCTGTGCCTTCAAATATCAGGTTCCACTCCACAAGGGCCACAGCTACCTCTGCAGCTTTCCTCAGGGGGGTCCCTACCAAGGACATTTTGGAAGCAGCCACTTGGAGTTCAGTGCACACTTTCTCCAAACACTATCACCTTCCACTTTACTCAAAATCTAGAGCGGGATTTGCCACAGCTGTCTTGCAGGGCATCCTGGCTCCTTCTAGTTCCACTTAGTGCCTGCCACCCCTACTTAGCTTTGGGATTCTACCCATCTGTTATGACTGCAGCTGTATGCACGATGAACATAGTACAGTTTTGTACCTACCATAAATGTAGATGTTTGAGTGCTCATACAGCTGCAGTCCAGGTTTCCCCCCCTCCATCCCCTCTTAGGACAGGCCTTATGACAAACACGTTCTCATACAACCTATTTGGGGTATTCTTTTATGGTGTATTTGCTTGCAAACTACTGTTTTTTGATTATTCTGTATTGCATGACTACATAAGTTTATGTTTTGCCATACTTCTGGGGGCACCTGACATCTGGGGCAAGAAAAACTGAAGAAGATGGCGTTGGCTGGTTCTTTTATACCCCTGCCGCACTGACGTCAGGGAAGAAGCGACTACAACCGACGCCGGACCTAGACTTTGGAATTCGGCCGACCGAGGACCCGCCTGACGGCAGGATAACCCATCTGTTATGACTGCAGCTGTATGAGCACTCAAACATCTACATTTATGGTAGGTACAAAACTGTACTTTTCCCATCTACTAAGATAGGATATAACCAACAGGATACAACATCTTGTGGTATTTTGGCACCCTTGTTGTCTCCAGACAACTTACCGCTGGAATTCTGTCATTCCTACTTACTGGCTCCCCTACCTTTAACAACCTTTTAGTAACAGCTCACTTGAGACTGTCCAGATTCCGGGTGTTTCCATACTTAAATGACTAGCTTGTCAGCACTCTCCCCAGGCATCTACTAGGTCAAGCAACAGATTTCATTCTGCATCTCTTTGTTCGTCTGGGCATTACAGTGACTCCAACAAAATCACAACTAAGTCTAACTCAGGATTTGGAGTTTATAGGAGCCCGCCTGACTACCACCACTTGTACAGCTTGTCTTCCTCTTCACAGGTTGCTAAAGTTCAGGTCTGAAGTGCAACCCATTCTTTCCATTGACAGGGTACCTGTACTGCTAGTTCTTCAAGCTTGGGGTCCATGACAGCAGCCATCACCCTGGTCTCACTGACTATACTTCACATGAGACTTGTCCTGGGTATCTATTACTTCATTTATGAACATGGATATAGCCTGTTCCATTTCTATAGAGCTGTTTTCTGTCTTCCTTGTATAGCTACAAACTCGATCTGAGGTAATCTGGAGAGAGGTATTCTGCGTAGAGACTTGAGAGGTTTTGGTTTTTGCAAACTGTTATAGCGGCCAAGGCAGTTCCGAGGGTCAGAACAGAGTCCCATATGTCAAGGATAAATGAAGATCGACAACACAGATGGAATGTTATGGAGAGAACATAACTTCTTTTTTCTTTCATCAGACTGTGTCCAACTTTATAAATTCATGCTGATGGAGTATTACGCAAGTCCATCATCTCCTTAATCTGCTTGTAATCTATCACTTGTCTGTCTGATATAACTGCTGCCTTCATAATTCATACATTGGAATTTCTCTCTGCATTCTACCCAGTCACCTTTCCATTCTGTATTCTTAAATTATTTTCCTCTCCTCCTCACCTTTATTTCCCCCTCTAGTCCCTCCTTCTGTATAACATAAATGTGGACCAGTAAGTTAGCCACAAAAGATTTGTGCCACATGTTTCAAGAGAGAATATTACATACTCATTAAAGGAATATAGTTACAGTGAGTCATTAGATCTGATGTTGTCAATCTTCATCTATTCTTGACTATTGGGTTATGGTTCCGATCCTCGTAAACAATCCGGCTGTCCTATAGCTTACGTCAACCAAAAAAATCTCTTGAGTTGCAAATCTACCCACAGTGCCCCTCTGCACATTACCTCAGATCTCATTTGCCGCTCTTACAAAAAGACACATCAGCCGACTCTCTCATAGCTCAGTATATTGTTATATTTTTCTTCTTTATTTATCTAAGATCTTTTCCTTCCTTTCAAAACTTTGGTCTACCCTTAGCATGTGTGTTGTTTTTTCCCTTAAAAAAACATAAACATGCTTCCGAAGGTTCCTCTACGGAACTGAAAGTTAAGGTTCCGAAGCTTTCGTAACAGCCTGGATCTCCGGCACCAAAAATTGTACTGGTGCCTTCTACACCCGCTACGACCATTGTTTAAAGTTCGATTGCCTTTGTTCTGCCTATGACTATGGCTCTGACAACGGTGCCGACTGTCACCTCTACCATGTCAGTGATGTTTTCTCCCATGATACAGCAGACGGTGCTGAAGTTGCTTGTATCTACAGAACCCACGTCTGTCTGTTCTCCCTACTTAGACCCATTGCATAGACAACTCCCTAGCCTATTCCTTGAGAGACCCAGTTCGCCTTCTGGGTTGTCCATGCACTCTAACAGAAGTCTCTCTAAGGTTGATTTTGTTAGGTTGGTGGATCAGATCTTGGCAACTCGGGGTCTTCCCTCATCTATTTTATTACAGGAATTAAGCACTTTCGTGTGTACTCTTGAAGAAGTGTATATTATATACACACGAAAGCAGTTAATTCCTGTAATAAAACGGTTGTGTATTGGCTCTGGTCACGTCTCCCCTTATCTACTCAGCTCTCTCTGCCGTCTGGTGCGGAGGGTTTTTCTCCATCCACCCCTTCTTATTCTCCTCTTGTAACCTCTGTGTAGACTCCAGAGCTCTCGACTCCAACCTCTCAGGTTCCGATAGCTTCAGCGCCGACAACACTTCTGTCTTTGCCAAGTCTGGCTCTGGCTCCCTTGGTGCCTTCGGCACCATTGGGTCCCAAGAACTATGTTTTCGCCATCAGGCCTGGGGGTTTGAGCCAGCCCCGAGTTTTTCTATGGAGCCGGTCATATCTCTTCCGACTACACTGGCCTGGGACCCGTACTTGGTTCCAGTCTGTCAGATGGGGCTGTCAGGGTGGGGTGCGGTCCCGGTTCTGAGTATGTCTGTCTCTGTTCCGGGCTCCCATCCCTTCTCAGGGGACCCTGCCTTTCAGGCTATGGAAAGAGCTTTGGCCACTGCTTCATCTCAGGTGGCTCCTGAGATACTGGAGTCTTCCCCTGTGACCCCAGGTTCTTCAGTTCTCCCGCCAACCGTGACCCCTGGACAGCGAGCACCAAGGTCGTAAAACTTGCCTGCTAATGGCACCCCCTCTTCCGAATCCTCCTCAGATGTTCCAGCTGAAGAGCCTCCTTGGAAAAGATTGTGTAAGAGGAAACACCTTGATTCTCCTGAAGAATCTGTCACAGAGCACACTGATTTCAATGAGGGGGAGGGCTCCCCACAGTCACCCCCGGAAGACATCTCCTTTGGAGACATTCTTGAGAACCTAAAACAGAGGGGTGATTGGAAGTCCAAAACCTGAGGAATCTGTGTACTTGCAGGCCTTTGGTGTGCTCCCATCTACCTCCTGGGTTATACCACCCACTGATGACTTAAACTGATCACTCAGTGGGCTTGGAAGGCACCTGACTCTGTAGAACCTGTCCCCCGGAGACCTGAAAAAATTCTTTCTGCTCCTGAAGACCAACCACATTGGGCTAAGGGCTTAGTAGCTGATGCCATGGTGGTAGCAGCTGCCACCAAGAAAGAACTAGCTGAGGAAAGTTCTATTGCCCATCCCCAGAACCGAGAGTTCAGGGCAATGGACACATTTGGGAAGGGAGTCTATGCATCATCGATCTTCTCCATCACATCCTTGAATTTTTTGGCACATTTTACAAGACTTCAAAGGGATCTGGTCAAAGAGCTTTCAGATTCCCTGTCGGGAGCAGTCTGTGAGGGGGTCCAAGAAAATGTGGCCTCCCAGCTAGCTACCCTGGAGTCTATTTCGAACCCATCCATGAGGCTTATTGCACATGCAGCCGAAGGGGCGAACAGGTCAGCAGATTCAGGTGTTGCTAAATGAAGACACACGTGGATGCACCTGTGCAAGTTTGGAGAACCATTCAAGTCTTCCTTCAGCAGTGCTCCGTTTGACGGATCCTCTTTGTTTTGTCCCAAAGTAAAGGAAACTCTATCTAGGTGTGAAAAGAATGGAAAGACTTTGTCTGCTGTGGGTGTATGTTTTTCCACACCACAATGATCCTATTCTAGGAGTCAAAGGAGTGGCAAGATGTGGTTCAAGAAATCCCAGAAGCCTTTCCAGGACACACATGGTTCTGACTTCCCTCGGAGCAGAGGGGGGAGTTTCAGTGGAAGATGCCATCCCAGAGGCAAGGGTGATGCACAGAATGAGGGTTCAACAGACTCTTTCTCTGGTCAACCCTATCAGCAGTCTTGAAGGGGGGCCCGATTGCTTACCTCTGGAAGCAGTCGGGGGAAGATTCACCTTGCACCTAGATGCCTGGTGACTCATAACCACCGATGCCTGGGTGCTAAGAAGCATTTCTAGAAGGTTATTTAATCCCCTTCACCTTTTACCCAAGAACTCCCAAGATGCCCCAATGTTCCACCTAGTCAGAGAGTTTAAGCAGCAGTCAAAGTACAGAAGCTGCTAGAAAAAAAGAGTCATCCAAGAAGTCCCGCCAGACCAATTCGGGTCTGGTTTTTACTCAAGATTCTTTTTAGTGCCAAAGAAAATGGGGGACTGGAGACCAGTTTTGGATCTCAGCATTCTAAACAAATTTGTCCACCAGGCAAAATTCCGGATGGTCACAGTTCAGTCAATTCTCCCCTTTTTAAAGATGATTGGATGTGCTCTGTCAACTTTCAAGATGCATATTACCACATAAAAGTGGACAAATGCTCGAGAAAGTTTCTCCGCTTCCGAATAGGAGCCAGTCATTTCCAATTCAGAGTGCTGCCCTTTGGCCTCACCACAGCCCCCAGGGTGTTTGGCAAATGTAGGGCAGCAGTCAGAGCACGTCTGAAGCTGCAGCTGCTGCATGGATTCCGATTGTTTCCTTACCTGGATGACTGGCTCCTCACCACTCCCACCAGACATCTACTACTGCAGACTACGGAGTTCATTCTGAAGCTATCTCTTCACTTGGGCATCATGGTCAATCCTGCAAAATCTCAGCTAATCCCTTCTCAGGACATGGAATTAATTGGAACTCACTTTAACACTGTATCTTGTATAGCATCACTTCCCCTACACAGGTTACAGAATATACAGTTGTAGATTCATCCTCTTCCTCGCTGAAACAAAATTTCTGTCCAGCAGATTCTACAGGCATTGGACTCCATGGCAGCAGTGATCACATTAGTTCCATTGGTAAGATTTCATGAGACTTCTCCAATGGATACTTGCAAGTCAGTGGTCTGTTGTGAGCCATCCATGGATCATCTAGATTTCATACCCCGTTGATGCAAGAACAACCTAACGTGTCATATCCCATTGATGCAAGAACAACCTAACATGGTGGATGCACTGAGGAGATTCTTCTAGGCCATCTCTTTGTTCCCCCACAGCCCAAGGCCATAGTGACCATGGATGCCTCCATAATGGGATGTGGGGGAGGGGCATTATCTTGGGAAGACAATTCAAGGCACTTGGTCCCCCTCTGAGGCCAACCTGCATATCGGTATTCTAGAGCTAAGAGCTGTGCTTCTAGCATTGCAAGCATTTCACTCTGTCTTACCTCTAGGGACAGTAGCTCCTCAGTCAGACAACATGTGTGTAGTCTAGTACATCACCAGACAGGGGGGAACCAAGTCCTATAAACTGTGTCAAGAAGCCCTCCAAGTGTGCCAATGGACCGTGACTTCCAATCACTTTCTGATAGCAATGCGTACCTCGGGGAGTTCAAACGTGATTGCAGACAAACTGAGCAGATGCATCCTCATGCCTCACGAATGGTCTCTGAATTCCAGAGTAGCGAAGAAGATCTTTCTTAGCTGGGGCTAGCCTTGCTGCATCCTGTTTGCTTCACCGTTGAACAACAAGTGCAGAAGCTCCTTTGGCCTAATTCCCCCCACAGGGAGAGTCCCCCAGGGACGCTGTTCTCCACGACTGGCCCCCAGGTCTCCTTTATGCTTCCCCCCTTTCCCTCTTTTCCTCAAGAAAGCAGCTCAGTTGAGAAGTAAAGTGATCCTCATTGCCCCTTATTGGCCTCGACAGGTATGGTTTCCCTTCCTCTGGCCTCATCTATTACACCACCCTTGAATTCTGCACCCAGTTCCAGATCTTTTGTCCCACCCCCAGGGGCTAGTACATCCAAATTTTCAGACTCTCAAGCTAACTGCTTGGTTTCTCCAGTTCCGATAGTTCCCAGCTATAATAGTATACCTTCCCCCGTGCAACGTATTTTGTTAGCATCACATAAACCATCCATCAGGAATCTCTGCCTTAGCAAATGGAAGAGATTTTATATTTGGGATTTTGACAATGGTCTGGACCCCCTTTTCAGCACCAATAAAAAATATTCTGGAGTTTCTAGCTGACATCTTTAATAAAGGAGCTTCTGCTTCTACAATCAAGGTTATCTTAGCAGCTGTTTCAGATTTTCATAATGGTATCAGGGACCAACCCTTAATTTCTCAGACTTTGTAAAGTTTTTCGTAAGGGCACAGTACGATTGAAGCCCCTTTCAAAGACCCTCTCCCACCATGGGACTTGACTCTTGTGTTACAATCACTCACTTCACCTCTATTATCTATGATTTAAAATTCCTTTTTTGGAAGACATTATTTCTCATAGCTGTCACTTCAGCGAGATGAGTCTCCGAATTATAGGCCTTATGCTCTAAAGCTCTGTATTAAATTTTTCATAAAGACAGAGTGTCACTCAGAACAAACCTAACTTTTCTTCCTAAAGTGGTTTTGGAGACCAGTATCAGCCAGTCCATAGACTTGCCTGTATTCTTCCCAAAATTTTCAAATAAAGGCAAGTACTGCCTGCACCTTCTGGATGTACACAGGGAATTAAGTTTCTGTCTAGATAGAACTAAACAATTGAGTGATTGCAACAGTTATTTGTATCCTTTGCTAGTACAATTTTGGGCAAACCGGTGCCCAAGGTCACTCTGTCAAGATGGATGAGGGATTGTATATCTTTCATTTACAGGAAACAAAACATGAAACTCCCTATGCCAGTGAAGGCACATTCTACTAGATCGATGGCAACTTCTGCCATTTTTCATTCCAAAGCTTCCATGTCAGAAATTTGTACAGCTGCAAATTGGCAGCTAAGCCTCATATATTTATTACTCATTATGAATAGGATATGGTCTCCAGGGGAATAGCATTCTTTGGTTCTGTGGTTTTCAGGAATGTTCTTCCATAAGGCCACCAAGGATCAAAGGTAGCTGGGGTCTCTGTCCCACTAGTCAAGAATAGATGAAGATTGACAACATCAGATAAAGAAGTTAAGTCTTACCATAACATTCCATCTGTGCTGTCGATCTTCATCTATTCTTGTGTCTCTCCTGCCTGCCCCCTCCTTTAGACTTCTGGTGGAGCGAAATCCTCTCCTGGTTTCTTATTGTTAGGGATACCGTGGACAAGGTTTCTGACTTATATTTTACAGAGTCTTCTTCTATCTGATTGCAAACTCGATCTGAGGTAATGTGGAGAGGGGTGTTATGGGTAGACTTGCAGCTCACGATATTTTTTGGCTGATGCGAGCTATATAACGGCCAGATCGGTTCCGAGGAACAGAACTGTAACTTACTAGTCAAAAATGCAGTAGGTGGATTGGGCACGCTCTAAATTGGCCATAGGTGTGAGTGTGTGGGCAAATGTGTGGTGTATAAGAACTACTGCAGCAGGGCTTAGCCATCTTGTGGTGCAAACTTTGGCTGTAGATGATTGTCACTGTTGAAGTGACAGCCTGACTCTTGTACAAAAATTGGAAAAAGGGGTTGTGGATGGATGGATTAAAATTAACGTTAAAAATCTTGTGTAAGCCAAGTTCTTGTCTTGCAAAACACCTTGTTAATGTGCTGCAGTTGCTAATGCATTCTGGTTGCAGAATGTGTTAGATGTATGTACAGGAATAACTAATTTGTAATAAAAATATAAAGAATGCAAGTAAGTGAGTTCCTGATATATGTTGCCGGTACTGCTCAGCACTTTCTTAAATCAAGTCATCATGTCTTGTGCATTGACAGGATTGTGGAGATGTGCTTAGACGAGGGCTAAAAACCTAATCAATGTAATTATGTGATTCACTCCATGTCTAATGACCTATTTTGCATTAATTTATTTTGAAATGCACAGTGTTACCACTGTCTGTGTGACATCCAATTTTTTGCATCACCACCTCGCAGCATATAGTTTTGGTCAGTTGACTGTTTAGAAGCTTGATGTATTTTATTAATGGAATACATTTTTGTCAGGCTTAAACTAGCATTTTGAAAGGAATCTGAATGCATGCAGCTAAAAGTGTAAATAATCTTTTTGTAGTGTTCAGAGTGTTACCGCTAACAGATTTAACAGCAGACAGTATAAGCAGCAGTCATCTGCAGGTAGCCTAAAGCTATTTTTCCAGTCCTGAGTAAAAATTCTTGAGATACAGTTGCTGATCATGTCCACCCGGCCCCATAATTTGTCTGCTAAGGCATGCACCACCATCTCCTGTTAGGAAATGCATGTGTGTCACACGTGACATCAGCAAGTTTAACAAGTACTTTTTTCTTAATGAATACATTATTTTAGTGAAAATTGTTTCATTCATTAGTCACCGCAGACCAATTACTATTAAACAGATCAGAAACTGAATGCTGATTTGATGTTTTGTTTCGCACTTCTACACATTCCTCTCAAATGTCCAGATTTTTGCAGAATCTCCATATTTTTGCCTCATATTTTGTTTGTTCCTCAGAAAATCTGTCATTTTCTAGCAAATCATTGAGGATTGAAACCACTACAAACTGAGACATTTGAGTTTCTGACTTCATGTCCTTTAGAAAATATTGACTAATGCAAAACCTGTTGTTCTATCAACTTTCGAAGTTTACAAGACCAGTATTTAAAATCTGCCTCTATTTTGAGTCCTTTAACCCACCACACAGTGGGTGTTGTCCAGATTACTTGTGCTAAGAGGCTGAGAGGTATGCTTCTGCACATGATTTTTAACATTTAAGTTATGCATGTCATGGGCTGGTTACATCAAGCTGAAATTTTGCACACACTGATAAGACATTTTCAGAAATGAACCTTTTTTTCTTTAGAATTATTTTCAACTTTGGTGCAGTGTATAAATGTTCCTGGCTTCTTCAGTAGTCATCTCTTATCAGTTGTATTTCACAGGACTGTTTGCACTGGACTTTTGATCTTTCTGGAGCAGTTAATGCTCCTCTACAACTTGACTCTTAGTTTGGTCTGTATATTCCTGACAGAGACCTGTTGTGACACTTGTTTTTGGGGAAAAATAATTCACCTTCAGTAAGTTGTCATAGTTTCCAGTGACAGCATCCAGTCCCATCATAGACCTAAACTCAGTCTCCAGATTTATATCCACCCTTAATTAAATCCCACTTGCAAAGGTGCTATCTGTAAATGCTTCACACAGCATGCAAACAGCAAATTTGCAAACTCTGTTACAATCCTTAAATTGCCATTAGTCTTGCAGTCTAATATTTCCTCAGTGCATATTTTTAAATAAACATCTGTGCAATCCTCTCCCCCTTCTCACTGTAATAATGCATGTTTCTGTTCCTGTCTATAAATAAATATTCACTTCTCTTTCTAACTTATCTTCCCAGACCTTCTGTTCGGCTGTCTTACATGACAGCTTCCCTCAACATCTATGCTGTCAAAATGTATACAGTTCTTCCCCATCCTCACTGTAATAATACACATCTCTGTTCCTCTCTATAAATAAATATTCTCTCCTTTGTCTAACTGAAAAGTTATCTTCCCACCCCTTCTGTTACACTCTCGTAAGTGGTAGTTTTCTTGTATACTTTGTAAGGTGTGTCAAGGTAGTTGTCTTTATCATCGTGATGCTATTGTTTATATTTTCTGATTTGCTACATTGACATCTACAGTTCTGTTTTGTCTTGCATTCTTTAATCATTATTTACATTTACGTAATTAATTTTTCACTGGGATGAACCTGAAATAGGTCCATTTGTATCCGTATTCTACCCCACTTAAGTATATAAATAAATAACCTGAAGCAGGTAATCTGCCTTTCATCCTTCTGTCCTTCAATATTCTAGCAGGCAAGCGTTGCTCCTGCAGTGCGTTATTGTCACCTACCAGAATTACAGGATGGCGATGTCCTTCATGGATGCATCTGCAGTCATAACAACTGGGTTGTCCTGTCGTCAGGCAGCCCTTCAGTCGGCCGGATTCCAAAGTCCGGGTCCGGCTTCGGCTGATGTCGCACTTCACCCGACGTCATCTCTGTTGGTCTTCGGGTATAAAGGCATCAGCCGACGCCATTTTCCTCAGTCTTTCTTGCCGCGTGGCGCCCGAAGCAGAAGCTGTTCGCAAGTGCCGGTCGGTCGGATCCAGAGATTACTTCTACCGAATACTACTTCGAAGACTTCTAAAGCTAAGTACCCAGTTGGGGACTCTTTCTTGCCTCAGCCGATGTCAGAAAAAGTTAATAATTGTTTAACCTGTGGGAAACAAATACCTCATAAAGATTTCCACTCTTTTTGTCTGCCTTGTTTAGTCCCAGCCCACGCCGCAGCAGCCTGTTCGGCCTGTGCTTGTTCAACCGACGACGCTTAGGCGTCGGTCGGAGTTTGCTGAACAGTTTTCGGTTCTGATTTTGCGTACATTATGCCGTCGGATCCTCCGAGTACCGAATCTGCCAAAAAAGACAAAGATAAAGACCGAGACCCGGGGTCCGCGGTTTGGGCCGAAACCAAGGATAAGCAAACGGCGAGTGTCTCGGTTTCGGCGAAACCGAGAAAACTGATCAAAGTACAGCTGAATCTATCTCTACAACTGAGGCCCCTGCTACCACTCTTGAAGCGGCCTCAGAAATTTTCTCCACTACGGTGGTTGCCACTGACTTATCAGACACCATTCCCTTGGATGTCTCTACCCCAGCACGTGGTGCTGCTAGGCCTCCAGCAGCCATGTCCATTAAGGCCTTCGCCAGGGCTAAAGCAGCAAAGACTACTAAAACAGTGCCTGTTAAACCCCTACAACCAGGCCCTCCTCTAGTTCTCAAATGCTTACTCTGGCAGAAGATTTAATTTCATTAATTAGAGGATCTCAATCTCACCGAGACAGGGCCTCTCAGCCGCAGAGAAGAGCCCTGGGGCAGAGCCCCTGAGCCAGTGTCCTCTGATGAGTCTGCCGATGAATCAGACATAACTGATCAGCCAGAGGCTCCTTTCTCCAATTTTGAAGACTCTGATGCTGAAGAATCCATTCCAGCTGCTTCCCCACCAGAAGAATTCTCCTTGGGGAAACCTTACATGCCATGCGAGCAGTTCCAATGGCAGCAACAGGATTTTTCAGACTCCAGAAAAGACTTAGGACCTTTCTGCACCTTCCACAGCACAGGCCCTTAGCTATACCTCCTGTTCTCTCTGTGGTGGATGATGCTTTCAATGATGTCTGCTCCGCACCAGATTCTTTACCTCCAGCCCCTGCCAAACCAGACAGATTTTACAGGGTGCCAGACACTCATCACCACCTTTACAAGGCCCCTCTTGCAGACCCCGAAACTATATCCCAGGGTCCCAAGGCAGTAGCCGCGACCATAGCAAAAAACCCTATTCCTTCAGAAAGGGAAGCAAGGTCATTAGACAGATGGGGCAAAAAGGTCTACACTTCAGCTACTCTCTCAGCTAGAGCTTTAAATTGTCAGTTTCACATAATACCAAGAGTTTATGCTTGATCAGTTAACTAAAAAGCTAACCACTGATGAATCTCTTGATAAGAAATATGTATTAGAAATGGTAAATAACATACAACAGGTTAGTAACCATTCCTTAAAATGTGGCTATGATGCACTGGAGGCTTCATTTAGATCAGCCATGACTGGCACAGTGATAAGAAGGCATGCATGGCTAAAGGAGCAAGCTCTACCGGATCATGTTAAAGCTAAGTTGCTAGATGCTCCTATGGATAAGACAAGTTTGTTTGGTACACCTGCCCAGCAGGTTATGAAGAAAATGGAAGAAAAGGCAAAATCTGTTCAAGCGGTTAAAGATTTCTTGCAGGTTCAACCCCAAGGTTTAGCAGGAACTGGCCTGCCAAAATTGGTCCTTTCCTGACTCCACAAGACCTCAAAGGGGCAGGAATAGGCGTACCAGAGGCAGAAACCAATCCAGGGAGGTGCCTACAGAGGCGACAGTGGCAGGGTAACATCAGAGGCACAGTCACATCCTCTGCCACTACATCAACTCAACCACAGTGACTTAACCTAAATCCGCCTACCAGGGAACAAATAGCAGCTCCCTAGGCGGAAAATTAACCTTATTTTCAAAGAACTGGCACTATATAACAAAAGACAAGTGGATTTTACAAACCATAGATCAAGGTTACGGTTCCACTTCCACACTTTACCAGTCAAAGAGGAATGCCAAATCTACCGCCAAATCAAAAACAGAGGCTCTACAACAGATAATGCAGTTAGCAAACATGAGAGCTGTGGAAAGAGTGCCAACAGCAGAGCAAGGAAAGGGGTTCTACTCCAGACTATTCCTAGTTCCAAGAAAGGAAAAAGTTGGAGACCAATTCTCGACCTGTCCGCCTTAAATACATACATCATTGTCCCAAAATTCAAAATGCTGACCCTACAGCAACTTCTTCCCATGCTGGGCAAGGAGTGTTGGCTGGTAACTCTAGATCTCAAGGAGGCATACCTGCACGTCCCCATTCGACCAATCTGCAGAAGATACCTCAGATTTCTTGCAGGATCAGAGCACTATCAATTCTCAGCATTGCCCTTTGGCTTATCTACTGCCCAGAGTATTCACAAAATGCCTGGCATCAGTAATCGCCATTGCAGACTACAGGAATTCAAATTTACCCATACCTAGGCGACTGCCTGCTACAAGGGGACAACAAAAGCAAGCTGACAACAGATTTACAAAGGGTCATTTACTTGCTGCAAGCACTGGGATACACAGTCAATCTACAAAAGTCAAGGCTGATACCATCCCAAACAAGGACATTCTTGGGCGCGGAATTGGACACAGTAAAACAGATGGCATTCCTAACAAAGGAAAAACAAAAGAACTCCCTCTTTACTTCTTGGCACTAACAAAACTGAACAAGTTAACAGCAAGAAAAGTACTGCAGGCCTTGGGCTTCATGGCATCATGCATAATCTTGGTTCCACTTGCCAGACTACATATGAGAAAACTACAGTGGTACCTAAAGAATTTATGGTCTCAACACAGACACAGCCTAGAAACAGAAATCCCACTAATTCCATGCTTAAAACAGGAGTTCCTATGGTGGGCTCAGGCATGCCAGTCAAACCCAGGGCTACCCTTTCGCAGATGTCAAGCAAGCCAGACCATCACAACAGGCGCTTCAGACCTAGGATGGGGGGCCCACATGCTGGACAAATGCGTGCAAGGATTGTGGATACAGGATCAACTTCACCTGCACATCAACCTAAAAGAAATGCTGGCAGTAAAACTGGCAATCCAAAAGTTCAGACCATTTCTCAGAGGGCCAGTTGATGATAAGGACAGACAACACCACAGTCATGTGGTACATCAACAAACAGGGAGGCACTCATTCATACCCCCTATGCAGAATGACTTTGGAGCTGTGGACCCTGGCACTCAGCTACAACATCCAGTTACAGGCAATATTTGTACCGGGAAAAGAGAATACTCTAGCAGACATATTAAGCAGAACCACATCGGATGCCCACGAATGGAAGCTGCACCCGGACATCTTCAAGACCATCTCAAAGAAATGGGGAATGCCTCAGATAGATCTATTTGCATCACCTACCAATCACCAGCTCAAAAATTCTGCACAAGGACATTCCACCCACTAGCATGGAAAGTGGATTCGCTCTCCTTCAGCTGGAAAGGCCTAACAGCATATGCATTCCCACCTCTTCCCTTGATACACAAGGTATTACTAAAAATCAAGGAAGAACGTCCAAGGATAATCCTGATAGCTCCAAACTGGCCAAGACAACACTGGTACCCACTGCTGAGGAACATGTCTCGGAACAATATGTGGCCAATACCCCTGATGCCTTTGATGTTAACTCAGAACAACTACAGCATCATACATCCAAACCTAAAAACGTTGCAACTGACTGCATGGAACATCACATAGCAGCAGCTAATCCAGAACTTTCCCAAAGAGTTAGAGACACTATTCTTGAAGCACGCAGACCTTCAACAAGAATAAACTATGCTGGAAAATGGAAAAGGTTTGTCATTTGGAGTACTGAAAGAGGAAAAGATGTGTCAAACATAGATATGCCTAACATTCTGGAGTACCTAGCCGAACTTCTTCATTCAGGCCTGTCCTACTCCTCCATCAAGATACATGCATCAGCTATTTCAGCAGAATACAGCTTTGATCCACCTGTTTTTTCTCACCCTTTGCTCAGGCAGTTCCTCAGAGGAATCAAGAATGTAAAACCTCCAAGGAAACCACCATTACCAGCTTGGGACTTAAACTTTGTGCTAGAAAAATTGACACTATCACCCTTTGAACCAGCAGCAACAGCAGACCTACAACACCTGTCATGGAAAACTGCTTTCCTACTGGCAATTACTTCAGCAAGGAGGGTTTCAGAACTACAGGCCTTAATGGCAGTGCAACCCTTCCTAATCTTCCACCAAGATAGAGTGTCCATGAGGACTAATCCTACATTTATGCCTAAGGTGGTATCCAGAGTGTCTTTAAACCAGGCAATCCACCTTCCTACCTTCTTTCCCAACCCACAAAACAGAGGGAAAGAATATTGCATACCTTGGATGTACATAGACAGCTACGCTACTACTTGGACAGAACAAAAAGTAGCAGAAAGACTGACCAACTTTTGTAGCCTATGCAACAGGAAGGGAAGGAAAAGCTATTTCCAAACAGACAATCTCCAAATGGATAGGAAATTGCATACGATTCTGTTATGCCTTCCATGGAAAACCAATTCCACAGAACATAAGACCTCATTCTACAAGGGCAACAGCCACTACCACAGCCTTCTTACGAGGAGTGGCAACCAAAGACATTATTGAGGCGGCTACTTGGACCTCCGTGCATACATTTGCCAAGCATTATAATTTGCCTCTATATTCCAGATCCTGAGCAGGGTTTGCCACTGCTGTACTGCAAGGGATCCTAAACACACCATAATCTAGTTTTATCCTCCTCCCTTGTTGGCTATGGTATTCTACCCAGTTGTTATGACTGCAGATGCATCCATGAAGGACATAGTACAGTTTTGTACCTACCATAAATGTAGATGTCCGAACTGGATAGCATCTGCAGTCAGGATTACCCTCCTTCTTCCCTCTGTGGTACTCCAAGGGTGTTTACCCTCCTAATAGCTAGCTGGTGGGGGGGAGTCTTTTATGGTGTATTTGTTTGTATATATGTGCATACATGCTTATTTTTGTGTTTACCTCTATCTTTTTGGAAACATTGGCATCTATCTAAATTTTAGCCTTCAAGAGGGCTACTGGCATCTGGGGCAAGAAACACTGAGGAAAATGGCGTCGGCTGATGCCTTTATACCCGAAGACCAACAGAGATGACGTCGGGTGAAGTGCGACATCAGCCGAAGCCGGACCCGGACTTTGGAATCCGGCCGACTGAAGGGCTGCCTGACGACAGGACAACCCAGTTGTTATGACTGCAGATGCTATCCAGTTCGGACATCTACATTTATGGTAGGTACAAAACTGTACTTTCTTCACAGATTTTGCTTCTGTCTTTTTTTCTGTCTCTCTTTTTTGCATAAGGGTCTGTCCTTTTGTGTTAGAATGCTTCACTTGATCCTTGGATTGCGGATATTGTAAACTTTTAGTTATGTACTCACCATAACTTTAGATGTTTGGGATCCATCTCGCCTACATTCCGTACTGATGGGTTCGGAGCCGATCCCTTGGCTCCGACTCGGCACGCTTATGCTATAGAGCGAGGCCTCTTATTGGCTGAGCTATCTTTATCCCAGGATGCACCACCACTAATCCCCCAGATCTTGTTTGTCCGCATTCATGCACACATGCACAACTTGTTTATATAACATTGTTAGATGTTTCAAGATGAAACAACAGGATTCGGACCTTCTGATATCCTCTGATCTCCAAGGAAGGGGGAAGGAGGGAGGGTTATTAGGAATGTAGGCGAGATGGATCCCAAACATCTAAAGTTATGGTGAGTACATAACTAAAAGATGTTATGTGATCCTATCTCGCCTACATTCCGTACTGATGGGACAGCGTCCCTAGCACCTAAATCCCGGGAGGCTCATTGGAAAACACTCCTGAGCACTGTGGAACCAAATGAAGCTCATCCTCTAGATGCCACATCCAATTTGTAGTGGGAAATAAAGGTGTGCGGGGAAGACCATGTAGCCGCAGCACAAATGTCACTAATAGCAAGCTTAGAATGAAATGCTATCGAAGTAGCCATAGCCCTTGTAGAATGAGCTTTGACAGAGGTGGTAAGCTCTTTGTTAGAATAAAAATAAGCTTGAGTAATACAGTCCCTGATCCATTTGGCAATAGTGACCTTTGTGACAGCTTTGCCCAATTTATTGTCTGCAAAGGATACAAACAGCTGATCTGTTTTCCTTGTTTGTTTGGTCCTGTCTAAATAAAAACGTAACTGCCTGTGGACATCTAGTGTGTGGAATATGAACTCCGCTTTGTTAGAGTATTTTGGGAAAAAAACTGGAAGTTCTAACGATTGTTGTAAGCAGAAACTAGAACAAACTTTAGGGACAAAGGAAGGATTTGGCCTTAGGGATACTCTGTCTTTGTGAAAAACCAAGTACGGGGATTTTACTGACAAAGCTTGAAGCTCTGAAACTCTTCTGGCAGAAGTAATAGCCACCAGAAAAGCTGTCTTCCATGATAGAAACTTTAGATCACATGTAGCTGCCGGGTCAAAGGGGGAAGAAGTCAAGGCACGTAGCACTATATCGAGATCCCATGGAGGTGCAGGATGAGAAATCGGAGGTCTTAATAGAGCAGCACCTTTCAAGAAGGTCTTACACAATCTGTTGCTCATTAAGGGTGGGTCTATGGATTCGTGAAAATTAGAAATTGCTGCCAATTGTACCTTGATGGTAGAAACTGAAGAGCCTTGATTGAAAAGAGAAGTTAAAAATTTTAGTACTTCTGCCACGGGAATAGAAATGGGGTCCAGGCCCCGGAGTTGAGCCCAAATAGCAAATCTTTTCCATTTGCTAGAATACAGTTTCTTTGTAGCAGACTTATGGGCCGAAGATAATATGTGTACAACATCTGGATCCAATGTATGACTCCTAACTATAGTCGGAAGAGGAGGAGCCAAGCCGTCAATTTTAAGGTGTGTTGGGACTGGTGGAAAAGTCCCGACTGATGAACCAGTAGGTCTGGAATCTGATCCAGGAACCATGGACCTTCCAGAGCATATTTCCGAAGATATGGAAACCATACTTGATGAGGCCAGTAAGGAGCAATTAAGATCATTTTGCTCCCCAAGAGAGATGCCTTTTGAATCACCCTGGGAAGGAGAGGAACTGGAGGGAAGGCATAAAGCAAGCCGGTGGGCCAAGGATGGACTAGTGCGTCCATGGGGCTCTTCCCCGGAGCCGGGGTTAGGGAGAAGAAATCTTTGCACTTCGCATTCAGAGGAGTCGTGAAGAGGTCGCAACACGGATCTCCCCATTTGTTGAAAATCTGACTTGCAACTGTCATATTCAGAGACCATTCGTGAGGAGAGAGGATGGTTCTGCTAAATCTGTCGGCTATCACATTGGACTTGCCCGGTATGTGAGTAGCCACTAGGAAGCGTCTGGTCGAGACTGCCCATTCCCAAACTCTCATGGCTTCTCTGCAAAGAGGGGTAGGATCTGGTCCCTCCCTGTTTGTTCAGGTACCAGACAACTGACATGTTGTCTGAGTGAACCGCAATTACGCCTTGAGGGAGATAATCGTGAAGGGCTTGAAGGGACAGAAGTACTGCCCTCATTTCTAAGATGTTGATATGAAGTAAAGTCTCTTCTGGGTGCCATTTGCCTTGGACTGACCTGCCCAGGGAATGCCCCCCCCCACCCCATCTGGGAGGCGTCCGTGGTCAAAGTGGCCGCCGGAGGAGGTAGAACAAAGGGTCGTCCCTGATCCAAATTGGAGGGCACTAGCCACCAGCGAAGGTCCCGTTTGCAAGATTCCGTGATCCATATGAGGTGACTGAGGGGGAGTTCCTGAAAGGACCACTGAGCTGAAAGAAGCCACTGGAGAATTCTCATGTGCAACCTTGCCAAGGGGACTAGAAGAACCGTGGCGGACATGGATCCCAATAGCTGCAGGACCATCCTGGCTGGAGCTTTGGACCTGGGAAGTAAGGCTCAAACTTGAGTCTGTATGGTTTGTATTCTGTCTGTCGGTAGATAGACCCGCATTTGGTTTGAGTCTATCTCTACCCGTATGAATCTTATTCGTTGAGATAGCAGCAACACAGACTTTGGCCAATTGAAGGTGATTCCAAGGGAACTGCCCAGTGATATAGTGGCTTGAAGGCTCTGCAGTAGTAGATGCCTGGAGGTGGCAGTTAGGAGCCAGTCGTCTAGATACGGAAACACCTGGAATCCTAGACTTCTCAGGTGAGCAGTCACGACTGCCAAACACTTGGTGAACACCCTGGGGGCTGTGGTGAGACCAAAGGGCAGCGCACGGAACTGAAAATGACTGCCTCCTAGGCTGAAGCGCAGATGTCTCCTGGACGCTTGATGTACCATGATATGGTAATAAGCGTCCTTGAGATCTATGGAGCACATCCAAACACCCTTCTCCAGCAATGGGAGAATGGTTTGTAGGGTGACCATTCGGAACTTGGACTTTCTGACGGAACGGTTTAGGATGCTGAGGTCCAAAATGGGCCTCAAGTCCCCGGTCTTTTGGCACCAAAAGAATCTTGAGTAAGTCCCTAATCCGATCTGGTCTGCGGGGACCGGTTGGATGACTCCTTTTTGCAGCAGCTTTGAAACTTCTGAGGCTGCAGTATCCCGCTGACTGGGTGGTGGGTCCGGGATTTTTTTGGACTGAGGGGGGGGGATGAGAGAATGGGATGGAGTAACCTCCGGCGATAATTCGAAGCACCCATCGGTCCTGAGTGATACCTTCCCAGGCTTTTAGGTGCTTGACGACCCCGACTGGCTCCGGAGCTGCACAGCCGGGCAATCCCTCAGGGACTATGAAAGGCTGAAGAGCCACGAAAGGACCCGCGGTCTCCAGTGTTGCGAGGGCCTCTGCCGCCTCTGGGACGGCGTTTTCCGGAAGAATTTCCCCTTCCCCTGCCTCTGGAAGGGGAATCCTCCTGCTGAGAGGGGTAAGGCTTCTGAGATCTACGGAACCACATTTTCCCTCCTCTTTTAGCCTTGGGATAAGGCCGAAAGGGAGTGGAAAATCGTGCCCCTACGGCAGTCAGAGTCTTACCCTCCTGTTCACAGCGGGTTAGTGTGTCCTTTACCTTGGGTCCAAACAGGGAGGACCCATCAAAGGGGGCGTCGGCAAAGGAAGACTTAAAGGCCTCCGTGAAATGACACAGGCGGAGCCAGGCTTGTCTCCGTAGAGCAATGCCTGTACCCGCTGCTCTACTCGCCCCTTCGGCCGCATAAGAAATGAGCCTCATGGACGAGTTCGAAATGGACGACATTGTAGCCAGCTGAGAGCCAACCGTCTGGGCCAGCTCCTCAGGCAGGTTACCCAAGAGGGTATCGGATAGCTCCTTAATCAGATCCCTCTGAAATCTGGTAAAGTGCGTAAGGTAGTTCAAGGACCTCAATGTAAAGGCCGCTGAACTGAGGGTGCGCTTTCCATACCGATCCATGCTCCTAGACTCCTTATTAGGAGGATGGACGGACATCGAAGCCTCTGCTACATCTTGCTGGGTAGCAGATGCCACCACCAAAGCATCTACAGCCACACCTTTAGTTAGAAATTCTTTTTCAGGGGGCACCGAGAGGAACTTATTCGGACGAGCAGGCACCGGTTCCACAGAGTCTGGGTGTTCCCACACCCTTCGACAGATCAAATCCAAGAGCTCATCGAAGGGCGGAGACACCCAGGAGGCGGAGGGCTGAGCCCCGAAGGCCTTCAGGAACACCGACTCATCAGCAGAGGGAGGTTTGGACTGCCAGCCGCCTCGTTGTTTTAGGGCTTCCAGGATGTCTGCAAAGGAGACATCATCCGAGGACGACTTAGGGGACCCCTCTGCATCATCGAGATCAGTGTCTGATGTAAGAGACTCATCAGGGGAGTCAACGTGCTTCCTCTTGCACGATCTCTTCCTGGGGGGTTCTTCTGAAGAGGCTTCAGAAGGACCTCCAGGAGGGGGAGAAACCCCAGCGGGGGTAACCTGAGGCCCGGGGGCTCCGCTGTCCAAGGACAGGGGGACTGCCAAAGACCCAGTTTCCGTATGCAGAAAAGGAGCTGGGGAAACCGTGGAGGTAGCCAAGGAAGATTTGGCTAACGCACTCCTCATAGCCCTGAAGGCGGGACCACCAGAATCCTGAGAGGGTCCCACCTCCGTGGCCACGACAGTGGACGGCACTCCCGCCGCCGACGCACCAAGAGGGAGACTTGGGACCGAAAGCATCAATCCCGAAGCCTCCCCCCCCCCAGGGCCGAAGGAAGAAGTCCATGTACTGAACTCCGACCCCAGAGCCAGAGTTGGAGCAAGGGTCGGGCCCGACCCTAAAACCTCCACCGGTTCCACCAGCACCGGCTCCAACGGTGCCGAAGCTGTTGGAGGAGGAACCACAGTAGGGGAGTGGACCATCGGCTCCGAAGCCGAATGGGCTGGAGCCGAAACTAGCTTTTGGAACACCGGAGACTGGAAGAGTCTAAGGAGCACCCTGTCGATGTCCGAATCAGACATGTTGGATGATCTAGAGGATACCGATCGGGCCCGAACCGATTTCTCCATCGGCTCCGAAGGACTCGGGGACCGGCTCCGAAAGGACTCTACCACTATCGGCTCAGAGGGAAATCTCAAGGTAATTTCCCTCGGTACCGATAAGGACTTCGGCTCCGAGGGGGAAGAGTCTGAGCCGGTAACCCTTATCGGCTCCAATATCAGTGGAGCCGATGAAGGTGACCCGCCTCTTGATGCCCCAGTCCTCGGCTCCGAAACCAGAGGGGTCGAGGCTGGAGGCATCGAGGCAGACCGTTCCGCCCTCGGCTCCGAAGTCCGTGGAGCCGATGGAGAAGTCTGCTTAGATTTTTTTGCAGTCGGTTCCGACTGACTGGTCAGAGCCGACACTTTCTTCTTTTTAGAAGGAGAAGGAGAGGGAGATAAAGCCTCCCCGAAGGATGGCATGATTAACCCTTTCAGGATTAATTTGTTCTTCCTCTCCTAGAGGACTCTTGATGAAAAGGCGTGACACACGCTACACGATTCTTGTAGGTGCTTGGCGGCTAAGCAATAGACGCACGAGGAGTGGTCGTCCGTTATGGACATTTTAAAACCACACCTCGTGCATTTCTTAAACCCGGAGGGTTTGTGTTCTTTAGACATAGTCAAGAGAAGTCAAACACAGTTGTCTACAGTCAAAAAGAAGGGTTTGTCACAGCAAATAAAATATCTCTTCTTATAATATTATTTTAAATTTTAAATTTAAAATTTTTTTTTTTTTTTTTTTTTTAGAATACCAGTACAGTAAAACGAAAAAATTTCACAGAAGAAAGAGAGATAGAGAGGGTCAAGACCCTCTAACTTAAACGGGTACTTGACCCACAAACAAAAAACCAAGGTAGTAGAAACAACAGGGGAAGGCCCCTCTAACATAAACGGGAAACCTTCCCTGACAGGAAAAAACACGAATTCCTCTACAAAAACTACCAATACACACTCGTATAACAACAATAGCTGTTAAAACAGCTTTTGGATTTAAATCAAGCAAATTTTTGACAGGAAAAGGCCTAAATAAATAGTACTTAGCCCAGCCAAGTTGAGACCACGTCTAAGCTTTGTAAGCGGCAAACGAGATCTGTGGGATTAGTGGTGGTGCATCCTGGGATAAAGATAGCTCAGCCAATAAGAGGCCTCGCTCTATAGCATAAGCGTGCCGAGTCGGAGCTGAGGGATCGGCTCCGAACCCATCAGTTCGGAATGTAGGCGAGATAGGATCACATAACATCTTGTTGTTACATACCTGAAGTTCAAATCATGCACTAATATTCTGAAAGTTTTATTTTTGTATTCTAGACCTTTGTGTGACAGTATCATGTATCCCCAGTTTTGAAAGCTTAGACTTTAAAGAATTGATCATACTTGCACTCCTTGTGACTGTTAATTTAATTACTACTTGGAGTTGTTGTTATTGTATCTTTCGGCTTTTCCTGGTTAGGGGTTGCCACAGTGGAACTCCGGTCCACTAATGACTGGCAGTAGATTTTTACGTACTGAGTTGCCAGCCCTGATGCACAACCTTCAACGAAGGTATGCCCATTCACGCATGTCTCCACACAGAAGACACTTTAGCTGAGAATCGAACAGGACAACGTTTTACTGTGAGGCGACAACGCTACCGCAGCACCACCACCACAGTACTAATAAAAATGTGTGAAGTACATAATTTCTTTCAAGTTGAATAAATTTGTGCCCTGCCTTCACCATGGATGAAAGGGAATTAGGTATTGTTATTTCTTTGTTAAGATTGTTTTTGTGTTGTTCTGTATAGATGCCACAATTTGGCACTGTTTGTTCTATTTGATGACATTTGAGGCAAAAACATGTCTTATTCTTTTACTTTGCACTGTACTATTTGTCCCACTTTTTACAGGTTAGTTCTGAATTGTGCAGCAGTTCCTATAGACAAAATACATGTAAAATTGAAAGTGTCTTGGTTATTTTAGGAAGAAAAATATGTTTTAAGTTTTATAGAGAACTATGGTAATATATTTCAAACACCTTACTGTGATGTGAAGCAACAGAGATATTTACAGATGAGTGGTAAGCGCTAAGTAGCCTATCTACCACAAGAGGAGTGGTTTCTAGCTCCCTTTCAACTTTCTGGTTTAAAAGCCCGTGTTTACATGGGTTTGCACACTGCGCAGTGCCACTAAGCTAAGATAAACTATTACCGGTGGCAGAAAGTCTACTCTTCAAATTTTCCTTTAGATCTTGCTAGTTCTCTTCTCTCTTGCATTTAATTAGCTTATTCGCCTAGCACTTCATGTGGTTTCTTGTAGCAGTTATTGTAGCACACATAAGTGGTAACAGCACTAAACGTCCTATAAGGAAACAGATCCAGTACTTATTAATAATGACCATCCCTCCTGGCATGTCTAAAGGTCAGTTCCCTGTGCTTTCTCCTATTAACCTGGTGAACTTGGGCATTCTGAGGCAGTGTAGCAACTTCCTCATGTACACAAACAACCCTCTCCTCTTACCTCCCATCACTCAGACTTGTGAGAGATGCACTTATATATATATCCAAACTGGAAGACGTGCACTCTCCAGGCAAGACCGGAATAGCTGGTCAAGGGGAGAAGATCAACATCAGCACCACACCACATGGAACACATAGCCCTCCAAAACACCCACCATAACAGCTCTCACTTAAAAACACAAACCGCACACCCACCTTCGAGGAGGCTCTCAATAGAAATCTACCCAAACAGCAGAGACCTCCAAATCAGAAATGCACTCGACTGCCACAACACAGCACAAATCACAAGACACATAGTTCACCTACACAGTGTGCCTCTCAACCTAAGCCCCTAAGGCAAAACAGCTTGCCCAATTCACTAATCATAGGTGACTCTATTGTGAGGCACACTGATGTCCCACTCACTAGGTTGAATAAAGGAGAAGGTAACAGTCAGCTGTTTGTCGGGTGCCAGGATCCAACACATAACACATGCACTTAGGTCACTCCACAACAAGTACAAGTATGACTCTATCATTGTCCATGTGGGTATGAATGACCTGAGACATACCTCCCTGGACTACATGAAAAGAGACATGGAGGAGTTCTCAGATTATGTACCCCAGTCAGGTATGACCCTAGCCCTGAACAGCATCCTGCCATTGCCCAGAATGATACCGCAGTACAAGCAGAAAATGACTGACTTCAGCAATTGGCTAAGTTTCTGGTGTCATTTTAAGGGGATCCAGTATCTGTTTGCTTGGGATGACATGACTGACAGACTTTGATACTTTGCCAGAGATGGCCTGCATCTGTCACCACTAGGTTTCCGGATACTGGCTAAGGCTTTTGCCACCCCTATAGTGCCTTTTTTAGGCGGTGTTCCAAAGACAAAATTATCACCATAACAGCTATAAATAAATGCAGTCTGAGGGTCATGCTGCTCAACGCTAGAAGTCTAAATCTCAAGATGTACTCACTCGAAGCACTCCTCAAAATGGAGAACATCAACATTTGTGCTGTAACGGTGACCTGGTTTAAAGCAGCAGAAAGCACCCCTGTGCTACCAGGCTATAACTCATTCCACACCTTTCAGCCCCAGAAAATGGACTGAAGCTCCAAAGGTGGTGGCGTCTGCATATTCATAAATGGTGTGCACACCTCCAGACTAGTAGCCCAGCATAACTCATCAGAGGTACTTCAGGTACACCTAACAGTGGGTAAGACGGCGATTCAGGTCATAACCTGCTATAGGTCTCCAACCATGTCCCAAAACTCTCATTCCATGTTCCTAAGCACCCTGGAAACTATTAGGGTCCCAACCCAACACTTTCATACTGGGTGACTTCAACTACCCTTCCGTCAAGTGGGAATACTACTTGTGCACCAATAGACTTGACCAACGCTTCCTGGAATTCATTAATTCCAATGCGCTGGACCAACTCATTCTTACCCCCAACAGAGGAAGCAACATCCTTGACCTGATTATTACTAATTTGGGCAGCTGTTGTTCAACACCAGTAGTCAATTCCTCCCTGGTTAGATCTGACCACAAACTAATTACCATGGAAATCCACATCTCACCCACACTACCATCAAAGGTAACACCATGAAAAACTTCTCCAAAGCTGACGTTGGTCTCCCAAAAACAGAGGTGGCTAACTTCACTGCGCCCATGCAAATGGAAAATAGGTGCATGACCACCGAATCATACACCAGTGCACTGTACGAACACATACATAAATGCATGGAACTATCCATACCCAACAGAACCAAGATGCTCTCCTCCAAAAAAAGGAAGCCAATCTGGTGTTCCCTGCCATTAAAAAACTCTACAACAGAAGGAAGAAACTGTTGCAGAAAAAGGTGAAGTCCCAAGACTGGAAAAACTCCCTTATTATCCTCAACAAAAAGTTGAGATCCCTCATCAAAACCTCTAAAGCCAGCTATGAAGGCAGAATTGCGGAAGACACTAAAAATAACCACAAAGCCTTCTACAGTTATATCAAGAATCTCCACAGCAATACCAAGATTTGCCCTGAGTTACTGCACAATGGTATCTCCTATACTGAGCCAACAAATATTGCTAACATATTGGCCGACAGATTCAGTGCCAACTTTACCCCCCCCCCCCCACCTAAAGGACCAGTCACAATACTGGAGGAATGCCAGGCACCCAGCATTACTGCAGCACAGGTTAAAGCTGCATTGTCCAAGGCCAAGAATACAGCTTCCATGGGACCTGACCATATCCCTAGCTGTGTTGTACATGAACTACAAAGTGAACTGGCACCACATCTGTGTGTCCTGTTCAATCACAGCCTCACCTCAGGCTTTGTTCCTACAGAATGGCACATTGCTACATTCATCCCTCTCCATAAAGGGGGCGCGACTACAGACACTGGGAATTATCGCCCCATTAACCTGATGAGTCTGATATGTAAGGCTATGGAGCGAATCACCATGGACCTAATTAACAAGGATATAGGGAATCCCCAAACTCTGGATCCCACACAATTTGGTTTTGTGAAGGCTAGATCATGCCTGCTCTACCTGGTTGACTTCTTTGAGTCAGTCACCAGAACTGTGGATGATGGTAAGGCAGTTCATACAGCCTACCTCGATCTGGCCAAGGCCTTTGATAGCATTCACCACTCAGAAATTATTGATAGACTCACCAAACTAGGCATTAAGCCCTATGTCACTAGGTGAGTTGCAAATTGACTCACAGATAGAACCCACAGTGTGAAAGTAGCAGACTCCAAGTCAGACTGCCAACCAGTCACGAGTGGAGTCCCACAGGGATCGGTCCTGGGTCCTCTCCTGTTTGGCATCTACTTCTCAGAAGTCCAGGCCAACATGGAGGGACTCTGGCTGACCAAGTTCTCTGATGATTGCAAGCTGGGAGCCATTATTAACTCCCTAAGTGATGTAGACATCCTACAGAAAGGCTTCACTGAGACCAATGACTGGTATCGAAACCATGGCCTTAAGCTTAATGCCAAAAAATGTGTCGTCATCCCCTTAGGGGAAAACCTCAGTTCCCACTAATTGCCACATTGATGGTAGCCCACTGAACACTGAAGGCGTTATAAGAGATCTGGGAACACAGGTTCATAGGTAGGTACTAGGCTATTGGCCAAAAAATGTACCCTGGCTTTCGCCACCCAAGAAAATTATTTTCATGTGCCCCTGTTGAGCAGAGCTACAGAATTGATCCCTGGGATGAATTTCCTATTTCCCATCCAATCATCAAGATTTTTCTTGAAGAGTGCTAATGAGGAGCTCTGTTTGACATAGATAGGTAGTCTGTTCCAGAGTATGGGAAGTCTCTGGGACAGGAATCTATCCCTCCAGCATTTTCTGTTTATTGTGGTGACAAGGTTTAGGTCCCTAGAGTGTGTAGCTCAGAGGGATTGGGATTTCTTTAAGTGGAGCATGTCCAACAGCTCTGGGCAACCTCTCCTTCGACCACTACATTGCCACTGTGGTCAGAAAGTCCTTGTGTGTGGCACATCTCATTACCAAGGGTTTTGCATCCAGGAAGAAAGAGGACATCATCTCTCTCTACACTTCCCTCATTAGACCAATCATCGAATATAATGCCCCATTTGGCATGTACCTCACTAAACACCTGCAACAGCTGGAAAGGCCACAAAAGTGCCTCATGAAGCGGATCCTAAGCCTTAAACACATGCCCTACATGGACAGACTCAAAAAACTCCAGCTTTTCTCTGTCTCATATTGTCTATTAAGAGGCAATCTTTGCTTGACTTACAAAGACATGTCTGACCCAGCCCTGTTAGAAATGTTACACCTAAAGAAATCCCAGTCCTTCCGCACCACACACTCCAGGGACCTCAACCTCATTACCACAATCAACAGAACATGCTGGAGGGACAGGGTCATAACCCAGAGACTGGCCATGCTTTGGAATAGACTTCCCATACATGTCAAGCAGAGCAGCTCACATGCCTTTTTAAAGAGAAATCTTAATGAATGGATGGGAAATAGAAAGTTCACCCCGGGGATCACTCCAGTGGCTCTGCTTGATAGAGGCACTGGGAACTAACGGAGGCATGATGCCAGGGCACTTCTATGGGCTAGGCTTGTAAAGGCTTCAGAGCCGTTGGCCTAGTTCACACCTCTGAGCTTATGATTACTGCTACAGTAGCCTAAGCTCTATAGGTTATAACCTATATAGGCTATAACAGAGCACCTTACACAAACCCAAACCGTTAGTCAGTTTGAGCTGACTAAAAATCAGTTTTGGGTGCCAATCCCTTCAGAGCTTCCCTACCACCAAAGAGAGCATTCCTCTGCATGGACTTTGTATTGAATTTGTCTTTAGATACTGCTAGCTTCTTTGGTTTACCATTTGGTCTCACTGGAAGCTCAAAGTCTTGGTCTTACAATGTTCCTTCTTGTACATTTTTCTTATTCTTGAAATCCAGAATGTATGTGTTTTTTTTTTGGCTTTCTACAGATGTTCAGACCAGTTAAACTTTATTTACCTGTTATTGAGATAACCCATTCCAATGCTCCTTTGTTTCTGTGGCTTGTGTGGTAGAATACATGTACATTCATTAACCTGAGATTTTTTAATGTTGTTTAGTGATATGATGATGATCTTGGTGAGCACAATATGCTGAACCATGTAGTCTTTTTTGCCTCCTCATCTACCCTGTTCAGGCTTTGGGGGAAGTTGTGGCCAGATATTAGTCTAGCTCCTGGATATTACTTCAGCTGCCCATCTCATAGTCTTTGTCTACCATTCTGCGTTGACTTTGGTCTCAGTCTGAGCGAGAATTCATCCCGTAGATTCATAGGAGTCCAATTTTTAAGCATTGTCACATATGTCAATATTAACCTTGACTTTGAGTCAAGCATCAATCATCTAACAGAAGATAACCCCTAGAATTGTATGAAGTTACACAACAGTGGAGAAAAATGCAATCTGCACTTTCGTGAAAGGCGGTTTCCACAAACTGGCTTTGGATTCTTTTTGTTCTGTGAAATCCCTTTGATGGATTGACATGCTCCCAGTATTTTTATACATCGCATCTCTTCTTTATCCAGAAAAAGACTGTCACAGTAAATATTTTGGATTCAGTTGCATGTCCATCCTACCTATCTCTGACCCCAGTCCTAGATAACCTTTAACCATCTCCATCTGTGTCCTTATTCTGCAGTTATTTTCCCATTGCACTACAGCCTTGTTTGTTAGCAGTATAGTTATGCACATCTGACCTTTTCTTTTAATTCCACTTAACTAGTCTTTCTTTTTCACAAAGACTGGACACCTAGTTACTAGACTGACTCTGTTTCTGACAGTATGAGAGACTGATTATTATTTCCTGTGCCGATTTGTTATTTATTCTCAAGATCATGGTTGACTTCCAGAAGTGTAACTGTCTTGTTTATGTTTTCTGTTTATTAACGCAAGTCTTCTGGTATTGATAGTGTCTCATTCCCATTAGCCAGACATAATTCTACTCCATTCACACTCAGGGTGTATTTACACTGCATTAATTTTACTGCATTCACACTCAGAGGATGTTTAGATTGTTCTTTTCTTCCACAATTTATCACCAGAACTGTGCTTAATTTCCAGTAGTTCCCATCACTGCTTTCTAGAATACTGGTTGCCAGTTTGCTTTCCTGATATTTCTGTACACTTGATGTATGTATTTAAAGTAGATCTGATCTTTGCCTTAGTTTTTTTTTCCCACACCTGCTAAGACCATCGTCCCTCACGCAGCCACCCACAGACTTTAAACTAGAGATGCTGTCCTGAAGGTAATGAAGATAGAACTCCCAACCTCAGGTAGAGAATAATAGAGCTGGATTGGCAGTTCTCTTTTAATCACCATACTCTCCCTTTGTCCCCCGCATCTTGTCTGGTGGGCAAGGGTAAGCATTGTAGATCGTCTTGTATTATGCTGTCTCATTATGTTTCTTATTGTCTTACTTTACCTTAGCATGGGCTGACAGAGTTAGTTCTGGAGAAGGGTCCTTAAGTATACAGCATTGTAGGTAAAATGAAAGGGGCCAGGTAGCATGGCTTAGTGTTAGATGTCCAGCTAAATCCTGCTGGTCATTGTCTTAAAAGTGAGAAAAATGGAACTACCAGTTCAGATTTATCATTTGGTTAAGTGCATAGCTTTTGTTTAAACAGGATATGTATGAGTGCCATTTGTACTAGTAGATCATACTAAGCTGCACCTTATACAAGAGGGATAGGACTTCTTTTAGCAGAATGAGTAAACACATAAAAGCGGAAGTGGCATATGTGCAAAGTATCCTACCCTCCTCCATTGAGGAGACTCTTCATTCCTGTCCCCTACCCCATTGCCGTAAAAGGGACTTGATGATAATCATGCTAAAGCTTAAGTAACTTATTAGGTGAAAGTGTGCAGCATCTACTTGTAAATTTGTAGTGTACACAGTCTGTTGACACACTGGAATGTTTTTTTCATCAGTAGAAAGAGAGAAGTCCTTGTCATTATAGACATGAACCAACCTAATAATAGAACATATGATTTATACAGATTGTAGCTCTTTAAATGTAGTTCTGTAAGGAATAACTTTCTTGAACTGAATCTAAGATCATAATATCAGAGGGAGTGATGCCAGTCTTTATTATCAATCACACTTCCATCTTCATGATACAAGCATACCAAAAACCTTTAGGACATAATAAGTTAACTGCTCAGTTTGAAATGTGACTTGTCTAATCCTCTGCAGAAGCTGTTCAATATCAGCCTCAAAAAAGGTGAATGGAAGATATCATCAGTTGGTCCCTTGCATAAAGGTGGGGCTTCAACAGACTTTGGTAATTATAGACCCCTAAGCCTGACCAGTCTTGTCTATAAGGCTATGGAAAGGATCATTATGGTGTCAGTAAGTAAGGATGTATGTAACATACAGACTCTCAAGCCAACCCATTTCGCATTTGTCATGAGCAGATCCAGCTACTTAACTTGGTTCACTTCTTCGAAAAAGTTACTGAAACAGTGGATGGGAACAGAACAATGCACGTTACATATCTAGACCTCACAAAGAAGTTTGACACCATCCCACACTTGTGTATTGTAAATAAACTCTTCCAGCTAAATGTCAGTCCCTGTGTAAGTCATTTGATAGCAAACTGGCTCACAAATGGAAACCAGGAATTTATGGCAGGTGGCACTACTACCTTCAGAAGACCTGTCACTAGTGGAGTACCCCAGGGCTCAGACTTTGGGCCACTGCTTGGCATTTACTTCTTGAAGGTCAAAGCTAATTTTAAGGGTGTGGGGCGAGCCAGATTTGCAGATGACTCGAAAACTCCCTGAGAGCACCAAGATCCTCCAAGAGAGTCTGTTCAGAACAAATAGCTGGTGTCAAAACCATGGACTAAGAAGCATATGATCATATTCTTCAGCAAGCATGACTGCCTTTGTAACTATTACATTGACAACCCATCCCTCAAGATTGATTCCATAGCTATGAATCTGGTAACCTATGTCAACAATGAACTGTTGATTGATGACTGTGTATCCATTCTTGTAATAAAGTTATTTTTCATCACACAACTTATTTCTAAGGGAATTGCATCCAGAACCAAAGATCTAATAGTTCAGCATTCATTCGACCGATAGTATGTACTTGTCCACAATCTTGTTGCAGCTGGTATGACCAGAATGCTTGCTCACTAAAACAATTAAGGGTCTAAAACTAAAACAAATAAGTATGCAGACTATCTCAAAGCATTGTCCGTGTTCTGAGTGTCATACAGACTACTTAGAGGAAACCTGTGTTTCACTTATTAAGCTTCAGCAGATCCTGTTCTGTCGTGGAAACGAGGATGAATTTAATTTGCTTCTCAATGACTTGAACACGAGTACAAGTTGGTGGTTTTGGCAAGACAATTTATTATCTTGTTTTGACCCTGACTTTTGTACAAGAGAAGGGATGCACTCAAAGCTAGATTTACCATAAATGTAATTTTATCAACCAATATTTACATAAACACAGTCTGCACCCTCAGCACATGAAAAAGTGTTGTAAAAGGTCAGTATATCAGACTTAGTAGATTGACTAGTGGAGATGAATGTTTCAACAGTGAACTTGTTACTCTAAGGGGTTACTTTCTTGAACGAGGTTACACCAGTGATCGGTTAAATAAAACTGAGAAAGGAGTGTTATTACTCACAATGGACAGGGCAAGACCTGTCCTAAATGAAGTCGAACTTCAATTGTCAACACATCCTTCAGTAATGCCTGTAGTCCAGAACAACAACAAGGCTAGTTTCAGGAATGCCTTTCCACTTCCTATATCTACAGATATGAATATTATAAAAAACATCCTGGCAGATAATTGGAGGTGTATTCTGGGCAACAGAAACATGGTTCAGATACTAGGTCTGAAGCCACTGTTTACTTACAAAAAGAGATAAAATATAAAAAACATTTTAGAAAAGTCTATATAGACAGGCAATACAATAGTAGGGGGAAGGACAGGCACATTCAGGTGCTGACGTTGTAAACAGTGCAGCTATATAGAAAACAGTTCAAGTATTATATTGAATGCTCGCAACATGGTTTTTACTGCTAAGAAAAGGTTTTACTGCACTTCCATTCGGTAGTTTATTTGGCCTTATAAGACACATGTTCAAGTTTTTATATAGATAAAACACTGAGATGTTTAAAATGTAGGCTCTATGAACATAATTTAGCCATCAGAAAATATAATACAAACAGTGCATTGGCTAAACACACTTTGATTTGTGAAAGTTTTAGGAAGTATACATTCTTTGTCATTGACTCTGTAACAGTTCAGACTTTAGAAAGTGATTATAAGGTTCACCTGGAATACTGCGATTCTAGATGGCAAATAGCATGTATGGCAGATTGACCACCTGGATTAAATTATATGATTAGCATAAAATGTTTTATTTTGGGAGAGAATCATTAGTTTAGAACAAATGTGCTTGATCTTGTCTGACTTTAGAAGTTATGCAGGATTAGGTTCATAGGTAGGTACTAGGCTATTGGCCCAAGGGCCTATGTAAGCCTAGCCAGCAAGGTACCATAGCTTATGCCACCCAAGAAAGTTATTTTCCTGTGCCACTGTCCAGCAGAGACAAAGAAGTGATCCCCAGGGTGTATTTCCTATTTCCCATCCACTCATCAAGATTTTTCTTAAAGAGTGCTAATGAAGAACTTTGCTTGACATAGATGGGTAGCTTGTTCCAGAGCATAGGAAGTCTCTGGGACAGGAATCTATCCCTCCAGCATGTCCTGTTTATTGTGGTGACAAGGATTGAGCCTGTGTAGCATTTGGATGGGAGACTGTTTGGGAACATCAGTTTTTGACAAAGGATTTTAACACTTTTTTGATTGGTTGAAAAAAGGCAATCAAGATCTATGATTGGTTCTATTTTCTGATTGGTAAAAAAAGCCATAAAGGCTTGTTTTTGTGTATAATGATTGGTCCTGAACACCAGGAAATGTTTCTTTTTTGAGATTTTTGAAACTAATTTAAATATTGTATTTCATTGGGTGTGTGCGTGCTTTGAACGGTAGTTGATTGGTTGTTTGTTTTTTGGCACAAAGCCTGGAGAGTATTTAAATGGTATGGAGATATTTTGTAAAAAGATTCTGAGGAAGTTCTATGGTGAAAATATTAAAGAATGAAAGCGGTTAATCTTAGAAGGACTCTCTTGGTTTGTCTTTTGGAACTTGTTATTCTCTTTCGTTTCTGTTTTGTTCCAAGCTGTTTTTGTTCTATCAGACCTGTTACAAATTTGCAAGACCATGCTACCATAAACATCTGTTCAAAACATCAGTCTATTTTGCAAAATAAATAGTACATGTTGCGAGATAGGTGTGCATCACCGAATACCGCTTCTGTAGTGTATTCCATAGAAGTGGTATTCTCTGTGTATCACAGATAATACCACTTCTATGCAATACACTCTTCAAATGTAATTTGGATGAATGGATGAGTAACAGCAAATTCACCTCTTTTCCTCAGGGATAAGTGAAATGTGTAACTCTCCCAACATATCCTTATTTGGCACATCTCTGGGCTATTTGTATGCAATGCAATGGCTTCTTAAGATGCTCACAGGCCAGCAGCCTGGTGGGCCCCAGTGAACTTATAAGTACCTATATATATCTGAAATACAAAAAAAGTAATGTCTGTACATAACCTTGGAAGAGCAGCCTCTAATGCAAGTTAGATACCCACCTAATCCCTCATACCTACATGCAGTGCTTTAGATGCGTCTTCCTAAATCTACTCAGCCTTCATACTACAGTAAGAAAACTGAGAGCAAACTTAGTTACACCAAAGAAGTCAGAGACATTATGAAAGAAATGTTCAGACAATGAATTCAGCATAGAACATTCCAAGGAGTGGGGTTGTACTTATGTATAACTTTAATAGGTCAAAGCAGCAACCATCACTTCCTTGAAATGTGATAGAACAAAATCAACAAGCCTAAGGATTTGAATGAGTTGACAGCATAAAAAAGAAATAAAGAAAAACTACCATTTTTCAAGATTGTAACCCACTTGTTATGACCAAGCTTATCAGTAAATTATTTAATGTAGCTGGAGAACTGACTTCAAGGGACATTTATTGTACAGCTTCCCTATCACAGTTTTGACTATCAACATTGTGAAAATGAGAATTTTTAAGTATTTTTTTTCCATGGGGATGTACACCCCCCCATACACCCTTTACTTCTAATCATACTATTTTTGTGTTTGCTGTACTTGTAGGAAAGGGACTAGTCAAAGACCCTCATTTCACAAAAGCACTCACAATTTCAGGTGTTGAAGTTGTGAAGCACCTGATTCTACAACTGAATCAGCATCGTACTAATATTAGCCTTAATTCTTAGGTTATCCTGTAAGCAGAAGTTATAAAATAAACTGTTGTCCAAATGCAAGAAAAAAAGGAAAGGCACTCCTCCTATAGTTGGCCTGCCTACCGCGTGTGTCCAGACTGCTGCTAAATATTTAATTACATCCTGCTGTGAGGTGAATCAAATATGAAATAATGTGTAGTCATCAGTAGCATTTTTAGCTTCTGAGTCTTTAAGCTTGAGTCCTGAAGCAGTGAGCCTGAAAGTGTGAAAATGTGAACTTAAAGTCTGAAATCACAGTGTTTTCTCTTGACAGGGGCACAGGAAAATAATTTCCTTGGTTGGCAAAAGCCAGGGTACCGTTTGGCTAGGCTTATATAGGCCCTAGGGCCAATAGCCTAGTACCTACCTATGAACCTATATATGGCAGCTTGGAGTTGGTATAAATAGGTGTTGGGATGGGGGATACAAAGGGACCTGTCTGTCTGCAAAAATTAACTTTAAAGGAGATCAGTTGTCACCCTCAGTTGTAGACACTCACTGATCTCTTAATTTCAGTGTTCTTTTTTGTAATTTCTGGATTTGTAAAATTATGAGTCTCAGAATTACTACAGGGAGCCATAGTCATTGCAATATTGAAAGCTGGTTGCTTTAATCCTTTTTACAAAACAGAGAACAAGGAATTGATAACCTGCTACAGAGTGTTACACTGCTGAGCCCAGTGTCCTGGACAATGCAGTACGTCATCAAATTACTAATACATGTTAGAACATGTGGATTATTGCACAAGGAGCATGGGCTTTAGACCTAGATATGTTACTAATATTGTCCTAGTAGCACAGGCAAAATGCTCACGAACTTTGGTAAGAGAGTCATGATTGCTGTCAGAAACGTAGCTAGGGTGGGACAAAGGGGGCAGCTGCTCCAGGTGAAAAGTTTTGGGGGGCTAAATCGGCAGATGCCATTCAGTCTTCAGTGAATTACTGCCATTCAGAAATGAAGGAGATTATTGTATTGCGTTTGCACTCTCCATGTGAGTCATAAACTGTAGTAACTGCTTGCTATGGCTAAAAATGAGAGGAGTTTTTACATACGTAGTTTGAAATTAAGCTTTAGTGCTCCATGTGTATGGTAAACTGTAGCAGCTGCTCAAACAAGTGTGCTACAGTTAAATGTGACAGAAGACCTTTTTTTGTGTGTGTGCTCCATGTGTGGCCACATCTCTGGTTGCTGCTGTATTTTTAGGTCATGGCTGCGAATATATTTCTTGGTGAAAGCTTTTTCACAATCCAGCATACATTATTTTTGGACATGCTGGCTGGAGTTCACATGATTTATATGGTTCAGTACCCACCTAGAAACCAGAATACAAATCACTAGTGTAGATGTAAGTGTGCCTCAAGGCTTATTTTGACCCTGTCATATTCTCTATCTAGGTTTAATAGTCTATGGCAGCAGTCTGTAGATGACTGCTTCCAAAACAAAATTGTATCCATGCTTAACTACCTCTTTCAAGGCAAGCAGAATATCCTTAGCTTTTTTATCCTGGAAAGACAAGTTCACATGTTTAGACAACCATGTACCTTGGAATAATTGCCGATCAGGAACAAAACTTCTGTGAATATTTTTTAATAGCCCTTGTAAAATTAAAAATTCGCTAATTGCCTTCTTTGGATTCAAAGCCCTAGACAAACCAGAATCTAAACGGAGGAGAGCACCAGCAGTACTTTTCCCAAAAATTAGTTTATGCATCTGTTATGTTTTCTGATCTCACTATCTCTTGAAACAATAGCCACGTTTGCGGCAGAAGATTGACTTAGCTCACATGACTGTAACAGATCACATGACTGCTACTCACTAAAAACTCTTGGCCTGTTTACACAACGCATCAGGTGTTTTAGCTAACCTTGGCACACAAAAACTTCTACAAGGGCATGTGCACTTGGCTTAGAAACCTGATAGAGTGGTATACTTTAAGCAGAGGGTTGGGGTCCTTAGAAGAATATTTGCTGTCTATAACAAATCTGGGAACAAGATATTCTGGTTTCACTGTACCCACAATTGGGAATAGCATGCTGTTTTGCTTTGAGAAAACTGCTTAGGTAAAAAGTTGGAAAAGGTAACCCAAAAAAGTTAGATCTTTTGTCCACACTGTAGTATAATTTTGGCCCATTTATGAATTAAAAGCATCTTTGCATATGTGTTGCCCTGGAAGATGAATCTATTAAAAGTGAAATCTGCACATTTATTTTATTTATTTATTTATTTTATTTTACATTTGTTGACCGGGCTAATCTAGCTGGAGATATTTCCATTTTCAGTAGAGGCCCGGGGAGAAAAGCTCCACGTACTTAATAATAATATAGAAAAACAAAGCAATAAGAGGCAATGCCACATACATTAGAAAGGAATTAACATAACATTGTACAGTAAACCATCAGGATTAAAAAAATTGAGGAAGATAACATTTACATAACATTTGTTGGCAGAGTAGTAATGTAAAGGAAGAGTGAGAAGTGAGGTTACAGGCTAATAGTAGAGTATTAGTCAGGGTTACAGCAAGGGCATAACCATTGAAGTTTTAGATGATTTTTAAGATTAAGTTTGAAGAGGGGAAAGGAGGAAATAGAGGTTAGGTTGGGTGGCAGCATGTTCCATTGCTTGATGGAGAACAAGGAGTCACCAGCCAAGTTGTTAGATTTGGGTATATAAGCTAGGAGTTTATTAGAGGAGCGTAGGGAATGAAGATTATTATAGGGTGTTATAAGATTGTTTAGTGTAGGTGCGTTGTTAGGTAGGTAGAAGGTTTTGTGAGCAGTTGTTAGTTGAGAGAGTAGCAGAGCATTTTGCAGTTCAAGCCAGTCTAGCTGATGCAAGTTAATGCAGTGATGGGTTCTATAGGTCTTACCAGTTACAAACCTTGCAATACTGTTGTAGGCTTTGGTAAGTTTGTTGAGATTGTTTTGCTTTAAATTGGTATAAATGGGAGAAGCATAGAGGAGGGTAGAGAGTAAATGAGAGTGGGCAACGGTAGTTCTTGCTTTAGGGGTGAGGAAGGGTCTTATCCTATACAAGGAGCCTACTTTTCTGTTAATGGACTTAATGGTGTTATTAATATGATTGTCAAAAGTGAGTTTATTGTCTATTGTAACTCCTAATAACTTACAGGTCAGTTCAGGTGATATAAGGGTTCCATTAGCCTATTGTGCTACAACAGTGTACTTCCCTACTTAAATACCCCAGCCTGTTAGCATAAGACAGAAAAATTATGCTTCTACTTATGCCAGTTAGCAAGCAAGACTAAAATTGTGATCCATCATGCTCCATTTATATTAAGCGGAGGCACAGTGGTGCAGAGGTTAGTGTCACCTCACAGCATGAGTTTCTACAGTTCGATTCTCAGCTGGGGTACCTTCTGTGTGGAGTCTGCATGTCCTCCCTGCATTTGTTTGGGGTTCCTCTGGGTGCTCCAGTTTCTTCCCACATTCCAAAGACGTGTCTACAGTGTTTCTCCCTGGGCCTCTGCTGAAAATGGTCTCTGTCCCAGTCAGACTTTCCTGCTAAACAAATGTTAAATAAATAAATAATAAAAAAATCCAGCCGTAAAACCTCCATATAACAATATGTGATACTATAGTAAACATGCTACTAAGACGGCGATACTGCAAAAGTAAATGATATTCTGTGATGAATAATACTAGCACCTCTTTATTTAATGTACAGTTTTGTATCAGAATTTAAATAGCAGGTACACACCAGAATTGCATATGCTGTTGTACTACTCTAAAAGATCTACAAGTTCAAAGTTATTTGAACTGTACTTATTAAAGCATATACCATAGGCATGATGATGTCTACTTGTAAGCTGTTTTAAACATTATCTAGCTGCATGCCAAGTAGTATTTTGATATGTACTCATTAATGTAAAGTGTTAGTAGAGCTAGGATATCTTTTGGTCACTGACATCAAACACTCAAGTAGCAGCACTTTGTAATAATATATACAGTCTTTTCATGAGGTAATGTATTATTTACTTATTTTCACATTTGTTAACTATGTGAGTTAATTGTTAAGTCAAACTGGTTCAAATTAGCAAATGCAGATGTTCTTCGTGTTTCACTGTTGCAGTCATTACATTTGGGTTATCTGCTTGCAGGTAGCCCTCAGTCGGCCTGATTAACAAAGTCTTGGGTCCTGTGTCAGTTGCTGTCCCTTCTTCCATGACGTCAGGTCGTCAGGGGTATAAAACATGCAGCTGATGCCTTTACATCAGTCTTTCTTGCCGTGCTGTGCCCGAAGCAGAAGCAGTTCGCAAGTGCTGGTCAGCCGACTCCTGAAATTTTCATTTTCGAGTTTCAGATCTGAAGTCTTCAACTGAAAGCTAAGTACCCCACTGGGGGAAACTTTTTCTTGCTCTAAACCGATGTCAGTAAAAGTAAATAATTGCATTACTTGTGGAAAGCAAATACCTCATAAAGATTTTCATTCGTACTGTATTGCTTGCCTAGGCCCTGACCACGACGTACCTTGCTGTCGATTTTGTGCCTTATTTAAACCACAAACTATCCGTCGTCGGTATATTTGCGCTTCTAAACATTTTGGTGCTCGGTTCAATTATCCTGATATGTATTCTGTAAGCCATTCGACTACCGACATTCCGAAAAAATGCAAAGATAAAGACAGAGACAGGCCATCCAGTTTGCCGGTACTCAGTGAGGCGCTTTCGCAGCCTCTGATATCCACTACTTCAGATTCGCAGGCCTCTACTGAGACCCATTTGGAGTCCTGTATGCTGCGAGATGCTTCAACTGTGGAACCTGCGGATGTCTCTACCTTGGATGGGTCCGGAGCCGCTGTGCAGGTACCGGCTTCTGAGGGTGTATTTAGACCTACTGACTTGCATATTAAACCGACGCCATCTTCTTCTTCAAGACCTAAAATTTTAACCATGCCTAGAAAACTGCTGCCCAAACCACATGGTCAGGCCTCTATGCCTAAAAAATTGATGATAAGAATGACTGAATATCTTATTACTTTAATCAGGGGAAGCCAACCTTCCTCCTCTAAGAGACCTAGGACTGAGTTTGCTTATGATACTTCTGACCTGGATTCTGAAATTTCTGTTTCCTCTGATGACCAGGATTTATCCTTATTTAACTATGAGGATTCTGATGCTGAGGACTCTATTCCCTCTGCTTCCCCCCCAGAGGATTTATCTTTTGTTGAAACCTTGCATACTCTCAGGGATCATTTTCATTGGGAAAGTCAAGATTTCTCTGATTCTAAAAAGAGGCTTAGGGATTTCTTACTCCTGCCCCAGCACAAGCCTTTAGCTATACCTCCTGTACTGGACATTGTTGATGATGCCTTTTTGGAATCTAGCATGACCCCTGACTCTTTACCTCCTGCTTCTAGAAAACCTGATAGATATTACAGGGTTCCTGACTCTCACAAGTTCCTTTTCAAAAATCCTACTGCAGATCCTGAAACCATTTCACAGGGACCCAAGGGCATTAAAGCTACTACTGCCAAAAATCCTACCCCCTCTGATAGAGACTCCAAGGCGCTGGATAGATGAGGTAAGAAGGTATATACTTCTGCAACTTTGGCCATTAGGGCCTTGAATTGCCAGTTTCATATGTTAAAGTATCAGCTGCATATTATTGGATTGCTTAAACAGAAAATTATGTTGTTTCCTGATTGTGCTGAAAATAAAGATTTACAGGACTTAATGCATTCTGCTGAACAAGTTGGTAAACATACATTGTAATGTGGTTTTGATTCACTAGAGGCATCTTGCAGGACTGCGGTAACTGGGTCTGTACTTAGAAGGCATGCTTGGCTTAAGGAGCAATCCTTGCCAGATCATGTTAAAGCGAAATTACTGGATGCTCCCTTAAATCAGGACCACCTTTTTGGCAACAGGGCAGAAGACGTTCTTAAAAAAGATGGAGGAAAAAGCTAAATCTATGCAAACTGTTAAAGATTTTTTACAAGTACAACCTCCAAGATTCAGTAGGCATTGGCCTTCTAAGAATTGGTCCTTTCCTGCCCCTCCAGGCCTTCTCAGTCCAAACCCAGATCCAGCAGAGCACCCAGGCTTTAGTCCCAGGGGACACACAGGACTAAGCAGTGGGGGGCCTCCACTTCCAAATCTGGGAGTAATAAAACTTCTACCTATGGTAAACTGTCTCTGTGACTTCTTTTTAAAACTTCCAAGCACTTCTCAACTGACTGCCCCTTTGGGGGGAAAGATTGAACTTCATGCAAAGAACTGGGGACTCATTACCCAGGACAAATGGGTTTTAAATGTAGTGTCCCAAGGTTACAGATTTCACTTCCACATGTTACCAACTCCAAGCCGTTGGCCGGATCTACCTACAAATCAGTGGGCAGAGACCCAAAAGCAAGTACTGTCTCTTAAGCATAGGGGCTATTCAGCTGGTACCAGAAGAAGACAAGGGACACGGTTTCTACACGAGATTTTTCCCAGTACCCAGAAAAGACAATTCATGACATCCTATCCTGGACCTGCCTACTCTAAACCCCTTTTTTTTTTGGTGATTCCAAAATTCAAGATGCTGACTCTTCACCAGTTGCTTCCTATGCTAAGCAAAGATGCCTGGTTGGCAACACTAAATTTAAAGGAGGCATAACTGCACATCCCAATCAGGGAATCTTACAGAAGATACCTACACTTCAAAGCAGGCTACACGCACTATTAGTTCTCTGCACTGCCCTTTGGCTTATCTACTGCATCCAGGGTATTCACAAAGTGCCTAGCTCCAGTCATTGCATTTTGCAGGCAAAGAAATATTCAGATATACCAATACCTGGACGATTGTCTAATTCAGGCAGAAAGCCAGGACATACTTTTGAATCATCTGGCTTTTGTACAAAGGGTGCTAGCTTGTCTGGGGTACACCATAAACCAAAAGAAATCACACCTGGTACCCTGTCAACAAATTATATTCCTGGGAGGAAGCTTGAATACAACTTCCCAGATGGCTTTCCTCATGCCAGAGAAACAAATTCACTTGACAACCTACTTCAAACAAGTGGCCACAAGAACCCTGCTATCTGCAAGACAAATACTACAAACCTTGGGGTTCATGGCCTCCTGCATTCTTCTAATTCCATATGCAAGATTGCATAAGAGGAAACAATGGTATCTAAAAAGCCTATGGTGTCAACATTCTCAGGATCTAGAAGCAATAGGTTCATAGGTTCATAGGTTTATACTAGGCTATCTGCCCTAAGGCATTTATAAGCCTAGCCCAAATTATTGTGGCTTACGCCACCCCTTATATGAAAAAATACTGTGCCCATTAGTTTGTTGTGCCTCTGTCCAGCAGTGACACAGAGTTGATTCCTGGGGTAAACCTACGATCTCCCATCCACAGGTCTAGATTTCTCTTGAACAGAGTCAGCGAGGTGCTCTGCCTCACATGGACCGGGATTTTATTCCACAGCATAGGGAGTCTCTGAGTGATAAATCTATCCCTCCAGCACGTCCTATTTATATCCGTGCTAAGGTTTAAGTCGCTTGCTCTAGTGGTTTTGGTGGATTTGGATTTTTTGAGGTGGAGCATGCCCATTAATTCCGGGTTGGACATGTCCTTGTCTATGCCTAGAGTTCCTTTGATGGGCAGAGGCCTGCCACCAAAACAAGGGACTACCATTCACACTAACCCCTGCCACCCAAACCCTAACAACAGAAGCATCAGACTATGCATGGGGTCGCACCTGGCAGGGAAGTGCATTCAGGGCAAATGGAACCTAATTCAAATGCACCTTCATATCAGTCATAAAGAAATGTTAGCTATACAGAATGCTCTGAAAGCCTTCAAAGACCACATTCTTCCAGGACAATTAATGGTAAAGACAGACAACACCACTGTTATGTGGTACATAAACAAACAGGGGGTACACATTCTTACCCCCTCTGCAGACTAGCCATGGCATTGTGGAACACAGCCTTGAGCTCCCAAGTGCATCTACAAGCTCAATTCCTGCCAGGAAAACTAAATACACTGGCAGACGGACTAAGCAGAAACCTCATGGACCCACACGAGTGGAAACTGGAACCAAGGATTTTCAACATGTTGACAAGCAAATGGGGGAGCCCAGATAAAGACCTGTTTGCCTCCCCCCAGAACTATCAGTTAGAAAAATTTTGCGCAAGGACAGACAAAGCTTGGAAGGTAGATGCTTTGTCCTTCAGCTGGAAAACACTATCAGTTTATGCCTTTCCTCCTCTGCCTCTGCGCTCCAAAGTACTACTAAAGGTCAAACAAGACAAACCGAGGATGATTTTGATTGCACCAGCCTGGCCACACCAACACTGGTACCCCCTCCTGCGCAGTGTGTCACTGTTGGCCCCATGGCACCTGCCTCAGATTGCTACCCTGCTGTCTCAGCAGGAGAACCAGATTCCGCACCCTCAGCTTCAAACACTGAACCTAGCAGCCTGCCTAATTACCTAACCTCTCCTGTACCATCCCTCAGTAAACCAGTGATGGATGTCATTTTAGAGGCAAGGGGGTCTAGTTCTAGAAAATCTTATGCTGAAAAATGGAAAAGATTCTGTGCCTGGAACCAATCAGAAGGGATGAGCACAGCAGTGCCTAATTTACCTCAGATTTTACAATACTTAACTGAGATGCTTCACAAGGGCCTGTCTTTTTCCTCAATAAAAATTCACGCCTAAGCCATTTCAGCTCATTATAACACAGAACCTCCCCTCTTCTCTCATCCACTGCTCAAGCAGTTCCTCAGAGGGGCCAAAATTTTAAGACCACCCAGGAGAGCTCCATCTCCAGCTTGGGACCTTAACTTTGTATTGGAGAAACTCACCCTTCCTCCTTTTGAGCCAGCTGCTACTGCAGATTTAAAATTCCTTTCTTGGAAAACAGCTTCCCTTTTAGCCATCACTTCAGCAAGAAGGGTATCTGAATTACAGGCACTTATGGCAGTGGAGCCTTTCATCATCTTTCATGTGGACAGGGTGTCCCTCAGGACCAATCCCTCTTTCATGCCAAAGGTGGTATCCAGTGTGTCCTTTTATCAGTCCATTCATTTGCCAACCTTCTTTCCTAATCCACAGAATAAAGGGGAACAGATACTGCACTCCTTAGATGTGCACAAACAACTTAGATTCTACTTGGACAGGACTAAACCTCAAAGGAAATCTGAACAACTGCTGGTGGCAATTGCTGCAGGGACAGAGGGGAAGGCTATTTAAAAGCAAAACATTTCCAAATGGATAGGCCATTGCATTCATTTCTGCTATAAGCACCATGGAAAACCTATCCCACAGGGGATCAGACCCCACTCAACCAGGGCTGCATCTACCTCTACAGCCTTTCTCAGAGGCGTACCTTCCAGGGACATCCTAGAAGCTGCTACCTGGAGTTCTGTACATACTTTCACCAAGCAGTACCATTTGCCAATTTTCTCTAAATCCAGAGCTGGCTTTGCCACTGCAGTTTTGCAGGGCCTTATAGATGGTCCTAATGCTATCTAAATTCCTCCTCCCATCCTTAGCTTTGGGAATCTACCCAAATGTAATGACTGCAACAGTGAAACATGAAGAACATAGTACAGTTGTGTACAGTTACCATAAATGTAGATGTTCGAGTGTATTCACTGTTTCAGTCCTGGTTACCCTCCCTCCAGCCCCCTGTTTTTTTTTTTTTTTGGCTATACCTCTTCTCTCCTTTTCAATGCTTAAAAGCTTTTTGGTGTATTTGCTTTTTTGTTTGAGGTATAACCTTGTATATTTATAGATTTAATTGCTTCCCATTAGGGGGGCACATGACATCTGGGGCAAGAAAAACTGATGTAATGACATTGGCTGCATGTTTTATACCCCTGATGACCTGACGTCACGGAAGAAGAGACAGCAACTGATGTTGGACCCAAGACTTTGTTAATCAGGCTGACTGAGGGCTACTGCAAGCAGATAACCCAAATGTAATGACTGCAACAGTGAATACACTCGAGCATCTACATTTATGGTAAGTGTACACAACTGTACTTTCCTGTCTGTGTGTTGTCTTTACTTCAGCCAGGAGGATCTTTGAATTACGTACATTGCCTTTCCAGACTCCTTGCATGTTTCATAAAGACAGAGTTGTACTAAGAACAAATTCATTTTTTATACTACAGGTAGTGTCATGTTTTAACTTTAACCAGGTCATAAATGTTCCTGTGTTCTTTCTTGAGTAGTTAAACAGGAGAGAGTGTAAATTACATTGTCAAAATGTATATAGGGAAATACTATTTTGCTTGGATCATATTAAAGACATTAGAGATGATCAACAGTTGCATTTTTTTTCCTTTTCAGCAAACAGCTTTGGAAATTAAGTGGTGAAGGTCACAGTGTCCAAGTGGTTATTTGATTGTATCATGTACTGCTAAACATCTAATCAGAGATGCTTACAAGTTAAAACAAAGGCCCATTCTACAAGATCAGTAGCTACCTTATTATCTTACTTCAGAAATATATTGGTGGATGACATTTGGGCAGCAGCTATGTTTCTCCTTCCATACCTTTGCCAGACATTATAAGTTGGATGTGATATCAAGGTTAAGAGTCTCCTTTGGAAACACCATTCTCTGTGGAATTCTTTTGTGATGCCACCAAGCTGTCTGCTGGGGAATTGGTCTACTGTTTGCATTGTAGTGACTGAACTGATTAAGATTTGAAAGTTATGTATTTATCATAACAGTGTATCTTGTTTTTCCATGTCTGTACATTGCAACATACTCACCCACCTTCCCCTTACCAAATTTTATCAACCTAGAGGATAGTCTGGAGGTTGATAGAATGTTCCATGTTGGAAAGATGCATACCTTGCATATGGAGTGGTGTACATGGTTTCCTCAGTATTGCAGGAGATTAGCTGTAGGACTAGTAGGGCCTCCTCTGTATCTGGCTGCAGCAACCTTTATCTTGAGCAAGTTGTAGCACAGGTACAATGTGGGAGTGAGGGAAGGTGCTTGAACTTGTTGGAGATTCAGAAAGATGCCAGCAGCAACCATTTCAGTATTTACAGTGTAAAGACATGGATCATAAGGTTTAACATTATGGTATGTACATAACTTGTGTATTTCTTCTGGTGAAATGTACAGGATTTTTATTACTAATCTAATGACAATTAAGTAAAGACATATTCTAGGCCATGACTGTGTTCTTCAGACCGAGAAGAAGTTGAAAACAATTGCCTCTTTGGAAAATGGGTATAATGCAAACTCTCAGAATGCAGCTGAACACCTCCAAAGCTTTCTCTAAAAGGCCTTACCCGAGTCCCATTTTAAGGTTTCATTGTCATTATACTGTCAGGGAATAATAAAATGATCATTTACCAAATGGGATGAGCTTGGAATCCTGTTATACTCGTACAGATTTCAGTACAGTGCTTTGTTGAATTTGACCAAATGCACACGCACACACACACACACACACACACACACACACACACACACAGATTCAGATATTTCTTGTTGAGCTACAGTGACTGTTTCTGATTTCCCTGTAAATACAAAAAATATGGGTTGTCAATCTAAGCTTCTGTCACTGTTTTAACACAATACACAGAAACTATTCACCAGGGGCCTTGTTAGAGTTTACACACACACACACACACACACACACACACACACCAAAAGTATTATTTGGTTAATATGAGGTGCATAGAGACTATCTCATAAACACTTAGGATCCCCAAGACAAACAGACAAATAATGCCTCTCCTGTACTGCAGGTAACAGCTAGACCTTCTTTCACATACCAGGGGGTCATACAGAAAGAAACTGGCTTAGTTCCATCTTTCTGATGCAACCCCCCGACAATATACTAATTGCTAGTGTAGATAGGAAACACATACACAGTATATATTTTGTGTTAAAGCAGAGACATTGCCTGCTCCGCTCAGAAAAGCAAAAAAAAAAAAAATCACAAAAAAGCCCAACAGTAACAAAAAAGATTGGACTGTAAGACACAGGTTCCCACTCACAATTAGCTATTCCCTCACAAATGGCAGCTGAAGTGTGGTATATGGAGAGGTGTAAACAACTGATCTGTCTGCCTGTAAGGTATAGTAACAGGACATGGATTGGCTGACCATGATCTACCACTGTGTGAGTAAGTGAAATAAGAATTCATGCTGGTGAATAGCATGATGTTTCACTTCCCGGTTCCAAAGTTCATTAAATTTTTTTAGCAACACGGAGGGTAATAATTTTAGTTATGCAATTATAGTTCTGATAAAGTTATTTACCTATTATAGTGTTAAACATGTATAGCTTTTTTATCCTAAAAATTAGTTTCATAATGATATAAAAATAAAATATATGTTAATACAAAGCTGTCTTGGCACCTGCAATCGTGCCCTTTAACCTGGGTGTCAGTTTAACTAGGAAATTGGCATTAAAGAGCTAATCCTGTTGTATAGTTTTTGTGTTGATAAGTATATTAGTTAATGTGCCTTAGCATGGGTCTACAGAGATCTGGAAAACTTCCTTGTTCACACTGTAGTGTGGGTAAGGGAAGGGACTTTGTACTCTGGGTAGGTTTTACCTATCAGGCTACCAAAGTCCTGATGATGAGGATGGAAATGTTTAACTCTCATCTATGTGATTCAGATTTGTCTATTGTGCATGGATTAATTTGCCAGTACTGACACAGTAGTGCTTCATTGTTGTGGTGGTGGGGATGCTGCTGTCCTTCATTTGAGAAATGAAACAAAGGTCCTTCCTGCCTGAATTGGTGATAGCATAGGTGGAAAAAGGTCCCTCTGCCATTTATCAAAAAGAGTATGGGAATTTCCCAGTGTTTTTGCCAAAGTTCCCTATATCAGTATGAATATCACATCAACTATTCTCTACATATATGCCACATCTAGTCTGCATAGTCCAGTGGATAAGGATAAATAAGGAAAAAACATAATCAAGTGATTGCATGTTGAGAGGAAGTCTAGATTCTAATGAAGTGCTGGTGATAGCCATGCTAGAATTATTCTGGAGGCATTTGAGTAGGAGTATAGATGAAGTATTCTGTTAGAATACTGATGCAGGCTTCAGTTGATGAGCTGTTTTTGCAGTGAGTTAAAGCAAACTTTAGTTTGACTTGCATAGATGTGATGGAACTATCCGATGGATATACTGGGCAGGTTTGGCCTTACCACACTGGGATACCCTTTCATTAATAAAGATGGTGATAAACAATGGACCTAGGATACATCCCCTGCGGAATACCAGCATCTGCTTGCATGAAGGAAGGCTCAGTGCGATTCCTTCTGATAGTTTGTAAGTCTGAGGGAGTTTGTAAATAGACTGTATGCATTAGAGGATAGAACTAAATCTTGCATTCTGAATAGGAACTTTTTTCATGCCAAATTTAGTCAATTTAATACTGTAAATTTTACATATTTCTGTCCTATCACTGGCAACTTTTCAACTTTCTGTCTTTTGCTCAATACGTTCTTGTGGTGTGAATGCAGTTGAATAAAACATTTAAAACATCTGAGAATGGAACACAGAGTGCCCTTGACAGGGGCAAAATACCAACCCTGAAACATTGATTTTTATCCATTTTTTTAAAGTTGTTATGCTTTGCTAAACCTCTTTGTAAAGTAATCATTCACTACTAGCAGAGTAATGTTTCACTTTAAACACAAACTACAGAGGGATAGTTTACTGTGGGCAGTGATCATTTGCAAGTAATAAATTTTAAATATGGGCCTCTTTGGAGAAAGAACTGTGCCCTTAGGGTGGGCTTCAGACATTTTGTAGTCCCTAGCATGATTAGTAGGGTTAGCTGTCTGTTAAGATTGGCAGTCAGCTTCTCTACAACAGGACCAGCATTTCATTTTCAGTATAGACAGAGCTATTTTTTGCTTAGAAAATAGTGGTGACTGTAGCTCAGCATCCTTTGTGGAGCCGCACCTCTGTAACTTCCTGTCTGAAGTGGTTCTGGTAAAAGCAGAAGTTAGAGTATTGAGCTGCACTCTGTGAAGAGGCGCACTTCATTCTATGTTTGAGGTGACCAGCATTTCAAAAGTGTAGATTTCGCAGTTAGCATTTGATGATAATGTTTATAGAAAAATGCTAACCTTTGGTCAAGGAGCTAGTAATTAAATGTGCTGTCCATTAAATAAGTAATAGTAGAGGATAGTCACTGGGTTTCTTTCGCCTGTCAAAAATGTATTAGTTTTGGCACAACTGCACCTAGTCACTTGGTAGCTGTGGGTGATGGCCTCATTTGTCACCCCTCCACCATCAGTTTGAAGCCGAGACCCAAACAAAAAAAAAACTTCCTGAGTTGAGAACCAAAATTCAGGCTAAGAGCTATTTTATATGTACATAATAGTTCTTTTCTGTATCAAACACATTTACTAGACTGTAGAAAAACTCCAGCCTTGTCATTTAAACTTTAAAAAAGTCTTCAGGCATAGCAAAGCCCTACTTGTGTGTGCTTATAATAAGTCTCTGTTAGTCTTTGTTCAATACCTTTGCTAAATTGTAACCAAGAACTACACTTGGTCCATGCTACAGTTACCAACACTCCAACACTGACTGCCATTGAAGCAACTGATTACATTTGCACGCCTACAGTGCTGACTGTGCTCCATAACAGCTTGTGACAGAGGCAGCTGCCCAGTTAGTACAGCCTTTGAAAGATCATTGAAAATTATTGAGTTTCAGTCATTTACTTGTTACAAAGTACAGAACAGCAGACCTCTCAAATGCCCCTTTTTTGGAGGAATGTGCCTATTTTCAGACCTGATTTAAGATGTTTCTGTTTTCAGGCTTGATTTACCCTCCATGAAATTTCCTGAGTCCCGTTCATCACACGTGATTTTTGAAGCGTCTAGTATACAGAAAATCACACCATATGACCAACATACTAGTGGCAAATATAATTTAAAGAAAGATCTTACATCTTACAACTGTCTTTTTCTTAAGGAAAAATAAGAAACTTTGTGTTGTGGAATTTTGCAATACAGTCCAATGTTAAGTTGTCTATCTCGCCTTCATTCTTGCTGGATGGGTTCGGAGCCGACCTCGGCTCCGACTCGGCCACTCTAAAAGCTCGAGAGTTGGTTCCACCGGCTCGAGGCTCCCCTTATATCCCACAATGCTAGGCGTGAGTTACCTCCGATCTCGTTTGCCGCTACAGCTATCGAGACGTGTTGCTTCACCGGCTTCAGGTTAGTGTAGGAACTACTCTTAAAAAGTTGAGTTTATCCCCTTTAATTTAGTTTTTCCTTACAGTTTCCCCTTACCTTTAAGGTCTATTATCCCTTTAACCTAGTTTTTCTTTAATTTTTTACCTAAGAACTTATAGTTCTTCCCTTAGGCCTTCGGGCCCCCCCATTCCCTTGGAGTGTGTGTGTTTTTGTAGGGAATTTATACATTAAACAACTAAATTCTTAGTTTAATTTCTATTTTTAGTTTTTTAAGTGTAATCGGTGTGCTTGTGTTTGTGTGTGGTTACACTTGTTCCTTGTTATGTCCAAGGAGTCGAAGGTCTCAGGCTTCAAGAAGTGTGACTCGTGCTGTCAGAAAATGTCTCTGACAGACGGTCACACTTCTTGTGTGTACTGCCTGGGACCTTTACACCTGCAGGACTCTTGTGCTGTTTGCCATGGCTTCAGTCCCAGTGTCCTGCAGGAAAGAAAAAATAAACTTATTTTAAGAGGTTTACTTAAGCCTGAGGGTTCCCTTTCTGTTCCTTCGGGAAAACCCTCCAAGGCTTCTAGGTCTTCGGCTCCAGCATCTGAGCCGAGGCCTAAGGCTTCGAAACCTCCGTCTACATCGGCTCCGACTGGAGCCGATGAGTCTCAGACTGTAGTTTCTGTGGTTTCCTCGGCTCCGGCTGGAGCCGAGGTATTGGAAATTCCTTTGTCGGTTCCGACTAGACCTTCGGAACCGACATCTAGAAAGAGGTCCAGGTCACCGTCCCTTGGCTCCGTTCATTCAGCTCCAGCATCTCCCATGCTGTCTGAATGGAGCCATAGATCTCACTCCTCTAGGTCTTCGAGGCTTTCGGACCATGACCTTCAGAGGGTAGTGAGTCGACTTCTTAAGTCCGAGGCACTGGCCCAAATGCTTCAGAGCCCGACTCATCAGTTGATGCCTGACCCTGTCCCCCATTATATTCCTCCTCCGACTCCGTTGAGCTCGGAGCCGAGGCTTTTCAGAACCGAGACTGTGGTAGCGTCGGAGCTGATACAGATGTCTTCGGCTCCGTCGTCGGCTTCGATTTCTTCCTTAGAAGAATCTCGGCGCCGGACTTCCCTCGTCGGCTCCGAGGGGGTGAGTGGCATCGGACCCTTGTCCGACCCCGCTCTCCCTCTCAGAGCTTCGGCGCTGGTGAGTTCGGCTCCGACATCGGCCTCGGAGCCATCACTGTCGGTGCCGAGGGAGGTTTTTAGCTTTTCGGAGCGGGGACCTCTGGCTCTACCTGACAGGGGTGCGTTCGAGGTCATGCGGAGTGTGTTGGAACCTGGTTCAACTCCACAGTCGGCTCCGTCCGCCCCTCCCTCTTCGGTGCCTCAGGTCAAGTCGACTCACTCCCTCATCCCAGACCGCAGAGAGCCAGCTCCTCAGGAATCCCCTGTGGGATCTCATCCTCTTCGAGGCCTCTCCTGATTTGGCAGAAGAGCCCCCTCGGAAGAGAAAGTGTAAGAGGAAACACATAGACTCACCTGAGTCCGTCACCTCTGACACAGATTTAGAGGATTCCGAGGGTTCCCCCCGTTCCCCTTCTGAAGATGTCTCCTTTGCGGACATCCTAGAGATCCTGAAACAGAGGGGAAATTGGCCAGCCCTTAACCCTTCGGAGGATGAATCTGTGTATCTTGAGGTGTTTGGCTCTCGCCCTTCCACCTCCTGGGTGTTCCCCCCCTTTGATCCCCTCATGCAGGTGGTTGCAAAGAAGGCCTGGACGGCTCCTGATTCAGTGGACCCTACCCCCAGGAGACCTTCCAAATTTATAACCGCACCAACTGATAAGCAATTTCTCACAAAAGGTGTTTCTGTGGATGCTATGGTGGTAGCTGCTGCCACCAAGAAGGAACTAGCTGATCCTTCAGTGCCTGTTCATCCCCCTAATAAAGAATCTAGGTCTATGGACAGGTACGGGAAGCGGATGTTCTTGTCAGCGACCTTTGCTATGCGTTCGCTGAATTACCTATGCCATTTTACTCGTCTTCAAAGGGACTTGATCAAAGAAGCGAGTGACATGTTGAAGGATCCTACGGCTGCGGGTTTTCAGGACAAGATGAACACTCAGCTGGCTACCCTGAACTCCATAGCTAACTCCTCCATCGCCTCCTCTTATGCGGCTGATGGAGCGAGCAGGGCCGCAGGGACAGGTGTGGCCTTACGCAGGCATGCCTGGATGCGGCTATGCAACTTTGCGGACCCCTTTAAAACGTCATTCACTAATTCCCCGTTTGATGGATCATCTCTTTTTGGTCCTCAAGTGAAAGAAACCTTGACTAGGTGCGAGACAGATGGCAAGACTCTTTCTGCCGTCTGAGTCCGTTTCTCCACTCCTTCTAGGCCTTACCCCAAAGGCCAGAAAAGTGGAAAAATGTGGTTCCGCAAACAATCTCAAGGGACTTCGCCTGATGCACAGAGTCGGTTCCCCGCCAGAGGCAGAGGGGGGAACAACAACGGTAGACGTCACCCTAGAGGCAGGGGGGGTCCGCAGAACCAGGGCAATCGAGAAGCCTTCTCTGATAAGCCCTTTCAGCATCCCTGAGGTGTTGCCCGACTGCCCACCTTCGGAGGCAGTCGGGGGAAGATTGTCACTGTACCCAGAAGCCTGGCTATCCTTGACTCAAGACAAATGGGTACAGTCCATCATTTCCGAAGGCTATTCCATTCCCTTCGTTCGCATTCCAAACCAATCAAAAAAATCCCTTCCAGATGTTCCACCCGCTCAAAGGGATCTTGCAGCTTTGGAAATTTCAAAGCTGCTTGCAAAAAGAGCAATGCAGCCAGTTCCAGCAGACCAGCAAGGATCCGGAATCTACTCCAGGTTCTTTTAGTTCCAAAGAAAACAGGGGACTGGAGACCAATTTTGGATCTCAGTATCTTGAACAAGTCAGTCAAGAAAACAAGATTTCGGATGGTCACGCTGCAGTCCATCCTTCCCCTATTGGGAAAGGGAAACTGGATGTGCTCTATAGACCTTCAGGATGCGTACTATCACATAAAAATGAACAGACGCTCCAGAAGATTCCTCCGCTTCAGGCTGGGAACCAGTCATTTTCAATTCAGGGCCCTGCCCTTTGATCTCACCACTGCCCCCCGGGTGTTTACCAAATGCATGGCAGTGGTAGCTTCTCACCTGAGACGTCAGGGATTCCAGGTGTTTCCATATTTGGACGACTGGCTCCTCACAGCTCCCACAGAGCATCTTCTTCTATTGGCCAGGGACTACACCTTTCGCATTTGTCAAAATTTAGGCATTTCAATAAATTGCGAAAAGTCTGTTTTGTCGCCTTGTCGTACTATTACCTTCATAGGCGCAAATCTAGACACAGTCAACATGTCTGCGAGACTAACAGATCAGAGAATAACAGGCATACACAAACTGGTCTCGCTCCTCTTCAGCTGCAACAGAATCAAAGCCAGGTTAGTTCTGAAAGTGTTGGGGATTATGGCGGCTGCCATACCTCTGCTTTCATTAGCCAGATTCCACATGAGAATCCTTCAATGGATGCTCTTCACGCAATGGTCATACCAGCAACTTCCGATGTCCCACACCATCATGATTACGCAAACATGCAAAAATCATCTTCTGTGGTGAATGTCTTCCCCTCAGCTCTTGTTGGGAAGACCCTTTGTCCCTTCCCCTCCGGTTGCTACTCTGACAACGGACGCCTCCCTGATCGGGTGGGGGGGGCATTATCAGGGCAGAACTGTCCAGGGCACATGGCAACCAGGCGAATGCCACTTGCACATAAATGTTCTAGAGATGAGAGCAGTGCTTTTAGCGTTGCAAGCCCTTCAAGACTCTCTTCCCTTGGGAACGATAGCAATCCAGACGGACAATATGTCTGTAGTGTGGTATATCAACAAACAAGGCGGAACCAGGTCCTACCCCCTGTGTCGAGAAGCACTCAGACTGTGGCAATGGGCGATTTCTTCTCAGCGGTTTCTGATAGCAACGCACATCCCCGGGTAGTCCAATCAAATTGCGGACAAATTGAGCAGAGCTATCCTCATGCCTCACGAGTGGTCTCTGAAAGACTCTGTTGTGAGAGAAATTTTTCTCAAGTGGGGTCAGCCTTGCTGCGACCTTTTGCAACTCCGCAAAACAGCAAGTGCAGAGATTTTGTCACCCTATATCCTTTACCAGGCCAACCCAGCAGAGACGCTCTAGTCCAAGTTTGGCCCGGGGACTTCTGTATGCATTTCCACCCTTCCCACTAATCTCTCAAGTGATACAGAAAGCTATCGCTCAGAAGGCCTCGTTGATCCTCATTGCTCCTTACTGGCCTCGACAGGTTTGGTTCCCCTTTCTTCATCATTTTCTGTTGAGCGACCTTGACATCTGGACCTAGTTCCAGATCTTTTGATCCATCAGTCGGGTCAGTTTCATCGCTCCCTTCCCTCTCTGAACCTCACTGCTTGGTTCCTCCAGTTCCAACCTTAGCCAGGCTTCCTCAAATATCTCACTCTGTCCGAGATATTTTGATAGCTTCCCATAAATCTTCCACTCGGAAGATTTATTTGAGTAAGTGGAAACGTTTCGCCTATTGGGCTCAAGGAAGGGACATAGATCCTTTCACTGCTTCCATCCAAATGGTCCTTGATTTTCTAGCTGAACTCTTCCATGCAGGTTCATCTCCATCTACTCTTAAAGTTCAATTGGCAGCTATTTCTAACTTTCATGTGGGCATTTCAGAGTCTGCCATAATGTCCCACAAGCTTTGCAAAGCATTTTTGAAGGGAGTTTTTCTTCTCAGACCTCCTATAAGAAATCCTCCTCCTCCTTGGGACCTAAATTTAGTTCTTAGTTCTTTGATTCTTTCCCCTTTCGAACCTGCAGCCTCCTGTTCTTTAAAATTGCTATCATGGAAGACACTCTTTCTGGTAGCTATTACTTCAGCTAGAAGAGTTTCAGAACTTCATGCACTCAGCTGTCGACCTCCTTATCTGTTGTTCCATAAGGACAGGGTATCTTCTGAACCAACCCGTCCTTTTTACCTAAGATAGCCTCGACGTCTAACCTAAATCAAAGCATTGACCTTCCTGTGTTTTTTTCCAGAATATTCTAACAGGTCTGAACAGAAATTGCATTGGCTAGATGTTCATCGTCAGTTAAGGTACTATTTGGATAGAACCAAACAATTCAGAAAATCTGACCAGCTGTTTGTCTCTTATGCAGAAGGCAGAAAGGGACTTTCAGTTTCAAAGGTATCATTATCTAGATGGCTAACATCTCTGATTTCCCTTGTTTATGAAATTAGACACCAAAAGCTGCCGAACAAACCTAAAGCCCATTCTACCAGAGCTTTGGCTACTTCTATAGCCTTCCAAGACAGACTGCCTATTGACACCATTTGTGCAGCGGCTACTTGGGCTACTCCTCACACTTTCATTTCTCATTATAAGTTGGATTTAGCTTCTAGGCATAGAGCTAACTTTGGTTCCACTGTTCTCAAGAGTCTGTTCCGTTAGGCCACCGGGACAAGGTGCTAGGGACGGTCCCATCCAGCAAGAATGAAGGCGAGATAGACAACTTAACATATAGAAGTTATGTTCTTACCATAACGTTCCATGTTAGTTGTCTTCTTCGCCTTCTTCTTGCCCACCCTCCTTCCCCTGGCCTGGACAGACCTAGAGGAGTTTTGATTGTGACCTCTCTTTCTACCACCTCTTACTTTAGGTATATGCTGCTGTGCATATTCTCCTGGATCAGGATGTAGGTCACCCTTCTCTTCTCCCTGGTTTATAGAGGTGGACTTTGTTTATAGTTATTCTGTTACTATTATAAGCTGGGCCTAGCTTACAAATGAGATCTGAGGTAACTCACGCCTAGCATTGTGGGATATAAGGGGAGCCTCGAGCCGGTGGAACCAACTCTCGAGCTTTTAGAGTGGCCGAGTCGGAGCCGAGGTCGGCTCCGAACCCATCCAGCAAGAAGAAGGCGAGAAGAAGACAACTAACATGGAATGTTATGGTAAGAACATAACTTCTATTTAATGTCCATACATTTTACAGTATCTCTTTGATAATGTATTTATATATTTTTGCCATTTTTGCCACACACTGTTTTTTTAAATGTGTTCCTGAGTAGTATTCCTCATTCTTCCTGGACGAGGGAAGAGTTATGTGCTGTTTGGTATTCAAAGTTAATGCTAATCAGATGTCCAGATTTTTAGATGGATGTTCCTGTTTTACAAGGGCCTCTGTTCCTATTTTCAAAGTCTATAGGTTGAGAGGTATGCTGCACAGCCTTTCGGTAGACTAAACAAATAAATAAATAAAATGTAATAGAATAACCTGTACCTCCCCAACCTTGCATTCATTGGTACTGGCTATGTGTTCCTTGGCAGTCCATTTCTTATGGAGTTTATGCAATGACAGAGAAAATTGTGGTGCATTCTGTTCAGATAAAACTTTCAGTATTTATTAAAATATTTGATTTTTTTTCAAACAGACTGTCACAAATAATCTACTTGTAGAATTATGTGCTTCATTCTTCTCGCACTTGACTTCCAGAAAATGGAAAAAAAAATCACACCCATGTCCCAGGTTATGAAGAAGCCTTATGAATCTGAAAAACTTGCATATTCCTTGGGCCAGATTCCAAAAGAGTTGCTCTCTGTGCAAGTCTTCCCTGATTCTGAAAGACGAGTTCTCTCAGTGTAAGTGACTTACTTCGGTGTAAGGCCTATCTAAACAGACTACTTGCTATGTGAACCAGATTACAAAACACCTGCTGTCAGTGTAAGTGGTCACTTGCACTGAGAGCAAATCTTTTGGAATCTGGGCCCTTATCTTTGCTGTAGAGTTGCTCATCTCTGTGTTCATTTCTGCTGACATTTTCCTTTGAATTCTGTGTCTTAAATCAAAAATAGAAATATGCTTGTGTCAAAAAATATTTGTAAATTTGGGTTTAGTGTCACAATTTGTGTTTCATGTTTGTCTCACCCTCCAGTCTTTTAAAATCATTCTGAAAAACTTCCTAGTCAAAATCTGGCTCTGTTCTTGCTCAACCCCAGGATAAACTATATCCTTAAATATGAACAAGTACCTATTAATACTTTACACCTCCTTCCTCTTCCTTCTTCACTTACTTCCTAACTTCAGTCAGTTTTTCTCCCCTGACTCTCTATATAAATATGCCATAACTGTTTTTCCTCTCACTTCATATTGCAGTTTCTGCTTCTGTTAAACTAACTTGCCTTTAATTTCTCTAACTGGGTAAAATTTCTTGAAATATTAAATCATTGTCATATAAATTGTATCTGTTTTTAACCAATGTTGTCACATTATGTCTAATTTGGTATATTTTTTAAACTGTAGGTGTCTTTTCATTATTTTTGAAGGTTGTATGATTATTGTTCTTAAAATGTTTTGTAATACTTTGGGACTTTTCTCCCCGGGCCTCTGTTGAAAATGAGCACCTACCCTGCCAAACTTTCTGAGTAATCATATGTCAATAAATAAATAAATATTTAAATGATGGACACAAGCCTTTTAAGTTGTGCTTATAGATTCATAGGTGTGTAGTAGGCTAATGGCCCTGGAGCGTTACAAGCCTAGCCCATAGGATTAGCCTGGCATTGTGCCACCCGACCGTAGTTCCCAGTGCCTCTGTCGAGTAGAGCCACTGGAGTGATTCCCAGGGTGACTTTTCTATTTCCCATCCATTCATCAAGATTTCTCTTGAAGAGGGCCAGTAAGGTGCTCTGTTTGACATGTATAGGAAGTCTATTCCATAGCTTGGGCAGTCTCTGGGTTATGAACCTGTCCCTCCAGGGTGGTTACAAACCACCCTTCATGGTGGTTACCTTTGCGGTGTGGGGGGGGGGTGGGAGGGATGTGGATTTCCAAGGTGATTAGTTTGTGGTCGGATCTAACTAGGGAGAAGTTGACTACTGGTGTAGAGCAATGGTTGCCCATGTTAGTAATGACCAGGTCAAGGATGTTGCTACCTCTAGTGGGGGTAAGAATGAGCTGGTACAGGGCATTGGAATTAATAAATTCCAGGAAATGTTGGGCAAGTGTATTGGTACATGAGTAGTTTTCCCAGTTAATGGAGGGGTAGTTATAATTAAAAAAACAGAACTTAGCAGCAAATTTTTAAGTCTGCTTTTCTCAGATGGCAAACCCCCTTTCTCCTTATTTTAGTTACTCTAATCAAGTGTGAGACTGATGCACCTCAGGGAAAGGGAAGCTATCCCTCCAGCAATGTCCTTCAAACAGAAAACATATTCCCACTCTGCCACAGTTGTAAATATGTAATAACTAGTGTATACTCCTTAAATTTAAGTAGTAATGTTAAAATGCTTTTTTTTAATGTTGTGTTGCTGCTGAAGAAGTAGGATGTATGCTGTGCTAAGGGAATTAAGTTAAGCAGGAATAAATGGAGATCTGTGTCCTTAGGACATCACATTTGACATGCTAAAGCTTGGGTGCTGGCACATTATACCTATCTACATTCATTTTGCAGCTTACCTGTCATTTTCTAGGCATAGTTATTAATACGTAGATTAGGTCCTGACTTTCTCAATAGGTCCTGACTTTCCTTTTTGAGATGGTCTGTGCTAATTATGCAGACTAGTACTTTTGATTTCTACCAGTGCATTGTTTCACTTATCAGATTGATTTATTTATGTTTTATTTGTAATGATTCCTGACTTTATTTCTGTTGTTTTGTTCCAAGTCCACAAACTAGTGTTTTTGATTCTGCTTGTTTCTCTGGAGCATACCCATCATCCTGTCAGTTCTCAGGATCATAGCAGGAGCCTTCAGAAGTTGTAGCATTTTGCCTGTGCATGAAAGTGTGTCCTCATACTGACAACATGCAGATTTCATATACTTCGGTACACTGCGCAGTATTGTGAATATTTACACCACAAATGCATCCATTCCCTGTAAAACATGAGCATAACTGCACACAAGAATCAAAATGCTTGTGGTTTTAAATATTTAGTGCCAATCTGTGCAGTTTTAATAAAACAGAGCCAGAAATTCTCATTATTTCATTTTCTCTATCGCATTGCAGCATACATTGTAATCATAAAACAGAATGGAGTACAGCACATTTTGAACCAAGCACATTCGTGAGTCATGAATTTCACAAATTGAAGCCTAGTCAGAAAATGGTTTATGTCATAGATTGCAGACTTTTAATTCAACTAATTGCATACTCACTGATGTTCTTTCCAGGCCCCAAAACCTTCTGTTAGTCAGGATTGAAAAAAAAGCAAAAAAAGAAATGGAAGTGAAGCATTAATCCACTTTACTTAATAGAAACTAAGTTGAATATTGGTATTCATGCCAATTAGTTGAAACCAAAAATAAATGAAGCCACAAAATGGTGGCAAAACAAATAAGTGTTTTTACAGTGTTATGTTTGTGTTTTCAGGAATGAAAAAGTTGTATTTCAGATGGTAGCAAACAAAAAAATTGACAATTGGAAAGCTTTTGTTTTACTTACATGGTGAGACAACACAGCTCTGCGAGGAGATATACACTTTTTGCCAAGGGTATACAACCTCTGAGCTATGTTTGTTTCATTGCTTTCCATTTCTCAGCTTTTTTGCCATCACCCATTTGAACACTGCCCTTGTCCTTTCTGTTTGTAAGGTTCAAAACCAGAAAACATTACCACCCCCTTTACTTAAACATCCTAACTAAACAGATGAGCCTCACTGGTGGTGTAAAGGGATAAAACCCTTACTACAGCCCAGGTGACTGAATTTTGATTAGAGGCTCAGTTGCTTCATGGAGAGGCAAAGAGGATGAGTGCATATCTTGAGTGAGTGGGAATATGTTGGGCATCTCCCTTGTGGAAGCTTTAGTAGAGGTCAGAGCTCAAGAGATAATTCTGGGCTGAGGGGGTTTGAAGAATCGGTTCAGGGATATGGGCATGCCACTCACAGGTGGCCTCCATTATGGGGGAGGGAGTTAGGGCTTAGCAAAAGAGTCAGGGTGCAGGAAGGAATAACGCTACAGTTTCTTCTGTAGTTCTCTCCCATTCCCGTTCCAACTCACTTGGCTGCTTTCACTGGGAGATAGTACCATTGAATGAACTACTCTCTACTTCCCCTTCTCTCCATGCCATTGGCCCCAGAACTAGAATGTGATACTAGGGTTGGGAGATGGAGCCTTAGGAGCAACACTGGGCAGCTGATAGAGCAGCAGCCTGGATATATATATATCTATATGTGTATATATATATATATATATATATATATATATATATATATATATATATATATATATATATACATATACATATACATATATACATATATGTTAGATGTATAGAAAGATAGTTTTAAATGTAATACAAACAATGGCATGTCTGCAGCTAATGAGGTTTGACCTTATTGGCCTGAATATACCCTTAAAGGTAAAAAGATGTTCTTTGTGTTTCACTGTTGCAGTCATTACATTTGGGTAATCTGCTGGCAGGTTGCTCTCAGTCGGCCTGAATTCCAAAGTCTTGGGTCCTGCATCGGTTGCTGTCTTCTCTTCCATGACTTCAGGTCATCAGGGGTATAAAACATGCAGCCGACGCCATTTTCATTAGTCTTTCTTGCCTCACGGTGCCCGAAGCAGAAGCATTTCGCAAGTGCCGGTTGGCCGACTACTGAAATATTCGAGTTGAGTTTCAGAACCAAAGTCTTCAATAAAGCTAAGTACCCCATTGGGGAAACTTTTTTCTTGCTTTTTACCGATGTCAGAAAAAGTTAATAATTGTATTACTTGTAGGAAGCAAATACCTCATAAGGATTTCCATTTAAACTGTATTTCTTGCCTAGGCCCTGATCACAACGTGCCTGGCTGTCGGTTTTGTGCTAGATTTAACCAATGCACTATTAAGCGTCAGTATATTTTTGCATTAAAATATTTTGGAAACAGGTTTAACTACCCAGAAATGTTATCGGATAGCAATCCGACTACCGGAGTGCATAAAAAAATGCAAAGAAAAGGACAGAGAAAGGCAGTCGAGATCCAAAACCGACGACAAAGCTTCTCCTAAGCCAGTCTCCGGTTCTCCGGTACTCAGTGAGGCACTTTCGCAGCCCCTGATACCTGCTACCTTCGAGTCGCAGGCCTCTATCGACACCCATGTGGAGTCCGGCATGCCACAAGATACTCAAGGTATTGGACCTACGGATGTATCTCCCTCGGATGGGTCTGGAGCCACTAAGCAGGCACCGGCTTTTGAGGGTGTATTCAGACCTCCAACATTTATATATCAAACCGACAACAGCTGCAAAACCAAAGACAAAGGCAACTTCTAAAACTAAAAAATTGACGCATGAGCCACGTGCACAGGCCTCTATGCCTAAAAAACAGATGGTCAAAATGGCTGAAGACCTTATTACCTTGATCAGGGGTACCCATCCCCCTCCAGATAAAAGGCCTAGGCAAGACACTGATTATGAATCTTCAGATCAGGTTTCTATTTCTTCTGATTCCTCTTCTGATCAGGAATTATCTATACCTCCCTATGAGGATTCTGATGCTGAAGAGTCTATTCCATCTGCATCTCCTGCAGAGGATTATTCATTTGGAGAAACCTTGCATACTTTGAGGGAGCATTTTCACTGGGAGAGTCAAGACTTCTCATAATCACAAAAGAGGCTCAGGGATTTCCTTCTTCTCCCCCCTCAGCACAAGCCTTTAGTCCTTCCCCCTGTTTTAGACATTGTGGATGATGTGTTTTCGGAGTCAAGCTCGACCCCTGACTCCTTACCTCCGGCTCCCAGTAAGCCTGACAGATATTACAGGGTCCCTGACTCACATAATTTTTTTTTTAGAAACCCTGCTGCTGATCCTGAAACTATTTCATAGGGTCCAAAGGGAGTTAAGGCCTCAACAGCAAAAAATCCTACCTCCTCTGACAGAGATTCAAGGGCACTAGACAGATGGGGAAAAAAGGTTTATACATCTTCAACCTTGGTAGTCAGGACCTTAAACTGTCAATTTCATATGCTTAAGTACCAACAACATGTTATGGGATTGCTGAAACAGAAATTTATGTTGATTTCAGAATGTACAGAAAATAAGGAATTGCAGGAATTATTGCATGCATCTGAACAAGTTGGAAAGCATACTTTGCAATGTGGTTTTGATTCCTTAGGGGCCTCCTGCAGGGCCGCAGTTACTGGATCTGTGAGTAGGAGGCATGCCTGGTTAAAGGAACAAAATTTGCGTGATCATGTTAAAGCTAAATTGCTAGATGCACCTTTACAGCATGATTTTCTGTTTGGTATTAAGGCAGAAAGGTTTTAAAGAAAATGGAAGACAAAGCTAAGTCTATGCAAACTGTTAAAGACTTCTTACAAGTGCAGCCACCAAGATTCAGTAGACACTGGCCTACAAAAAACTGGTCCTTTCCTGTGTCAGAGAGAGCTCAAAGGGGCAAATCCAGACGCCCAAAGGGTTCCAGATACCAGGCGCAAGATTCATACAGGTCAAAGCAATGGGGCGCATCTACCTCCAAATCAGGGGGAGATAAAGCGCAAACCTACAGAAAGCAGTCCCAATGACTTCCCTCTGCCTACACCAAGCACTTAACTTTTGACAGCACCCTTAGGGGAAAATTAGCACTTTTTGCTCAAAATTGGCAGTTAATAACCCAGGACAAGTGGGTACTAAAGATAGTATCACAGTGATACAGATTCCAATTCCACACACTGCCAATGGCAAACAGTTGGCCAGATCCGCCCAAAAATCAATGGGCAGAGGCACAGAAACAGGTTACGTCCCTCATGGATATGGGGGCCATTCAACCATTACCAGAACAGAAAAAAGGACAAGGTTTTTACTCAAGACTGTTCTTGGTACCCAGAATGGACAAGGCCTGGCGGCCAATACTGCATTTATCAATTTTGAACACATACCTGGACATTCCAAAATTCAAAATGCTGACTTTGCAGCAGCTTCTGCCCATGCTGGGCAAGAATGCTTGGCTGGTGACATTAGACCTAAAAGAGGCATACCTGCATGTCCCAATAAGACAGTCGTGCAGAAGATACCTCAGATTCAAGGCTGGCTTAATGCATTACCAATTCTCTGCACTGCCCTTTGGCTTATCTACTGCACCCAGGGTCTTTACAAAGTGCCTGGCACCAGTAATTGCATTTTGCAGACAAAGAAGTATACAAATATATCCTTACTTGGACGACTGTCTCATTCAAGCAGAGAACAAGGACACTCTTCATCGACACCTGGCATTTGTGAAAAGGCTTCTAACATGCCTAGGGTACACAATAAATGAAAAGAAATCACAACTGGTACCCTCTCAAAAGATAACATTCCTGGGTGCATGCTTGAATACAACTGCCCAGATGGCTTACCTTACGCCAGACAAGCAAAGGCAACTGACTACTTACTTCAAACTGATGGCAACAAAAACCCAGTCTTATGCAAGACAAATTCTGCAGGCTCTGGGCTTCATGGCATCCTGCATCCTACTAATTCCATACGCAAGACTGCATATGAGGAAACTTCAATGGTACCTAAGAAGTTTATGGAGTCAACATTCACACAGTCTGGAAACAATGATTCCTCTCATTCCCTGCCTGCAACAGGAGTTTCTATGTTGGGCAAAGGCCTGTCACCAAAACATGGGACGGCCCTTCACTCTACCCCCTGCCAGCCAAACCTTAACAACAGACGCATCAGATTATGCCTGGGGGGCCCACATGGCAGGAAGATGAATTCAGGGTATATGGGCATCAAAACAAATGCATCTACATATCAACCAGAAAGAGATGCTAGCTGTTCAAAATGCCCTAACAGCCTTCAAGGACTTGCTTCATCCAGGACAACTACTGATAAAGACGGACAACACCGCAGTCATGTGGTATATAAACAAGCAAGGGGGCACACACTCATACCCCCTTTGCAGATTAGCCATGGCACTGTGGGACACAGCTTTGACCTACCAAATACATCTTCAAGCTCAATTCCTGCCAGGAAAACAAAACACTCTGGAAGATGATTTAAGCAGAAACCTTATGGAGCCTCATGAGTGGAAACTAAATCCATAAGTCTTCAGCATGATAACAGAGAAATGGGGAGCCCAGACATAGATCTATTTGCCTCTCCTGAAAATTATCAATTGAAAAGATTCTGCACAAGGACTTATCACAGACAAGCATGGAAAGTGGATGCCCTATCCTTCAGTTGGAAAAACCTATCAGTTTACACCTTTCCTCCTCTGCCTCTTCTACCCAAGGTACTCCTAAAAGTCAGACAAGAGAAGCCAAAGATGATATTAATTGCCCCAGACTGGCCCCGCCAATACTGATACCCAATCCTAAGGAATTTGTCTCAATACCCAGCTTGGACCTTGCCTGAAAGACCACAACTACTGTCCCAGCAAAACAATCAGATCCTGCACCGTCAACTACAGACTCTAAACCTGGCAGCTTGGCTAATCATATAATCATATAAACAACACCTCTCAGTAAAGCTGTGATGGATGTCATTTTGGAAGCCAGAAGGCCTAGTACAAGAAAATCTTATGCTGACAAGTGGAAGAGATTCTGTGCTTGGAGTCAAGCACAAGGAACCGATATAGCAGACCTAAATATTCCTCAGATATTACAATACTTAACTGAGATGCTTGACAAAGGCCTATCTTTCTCATCAATCAAAATCCATGCCTCTGCCATTTTGGCTCATTACAACACAGAGCCACCAATCTTTTCTCATCCTTTACTAAAACAGTATCTTAGAGGAGCCAACAATGTAAGGCCCCCTAGAAGATCACCGTTACCTGCATGGGCCCTCAATTATGTGTTGGAAAAGCTCACCCTGCCTCCATTTGAACCAGCTGCTACCGCTGGTATAAAGATCTTATCATGGAAGACAGCTCTGCTACTAGCAATTACTTCAGCAAGAAGAGTTTCAGAGCTACAGGCCCTCATGGCTGTAGAGCCTTTTATCATATTTTACCCGGACAGAGTGTCTCTGAGGACAAATCCTACTTTTATGCCTAATGTGGTTTTCAGTGTGGCTCTTAACCAAACAATTAATCTGCCAACTTTTTATCCAAATCCGCAGAACAAAGGGGAGAGAATTCTGCATTCCTTGGGCATACACAGACAGCTAAGATTCTACTTGAGCAGGACTAAAGCTCTAAGAAAAACTGAGCAATTACTAGTGTCATATGCTGCAGGATCAGAAGGAAAGGCTATTTCAAAGCAGACAATTTCAAAGTGGATAAGCCACTGCATCTGTTTCTGCTACTTACACCATGGTAAACTTGTGCAAAAGGGCATTAGGTCTCATTCCACCAGAGCTGAAGCTACTTTTCAGCCTTTCTCAGAGGAGTACCAACCAAAGACATTCTAGAGGCTGCTACTTGGAGTTCTGTTCACACCTTTACAAATCATTACCATTTGCCTCTCTACTCTTAAGTCCAGGGCAGGCTTTGCCACTGCAGTGCTGCAGGGCCTTATAGCCGCACTTAATGCTGTTTAGCTCCAGCCTCCCAACCATAGCTTTGGGATTCTACCCAAATGTAATGACCGCAGCAGTGAAACACGAAGAACATAGTACAGTTGTGTACACTTACCATAAATGTAGATATTCGAGTGTATTCACTGTTGCAGTCCAGGTTACCCGCCTGCCATCCCCCTGTCATTCTGAAGTTTATCTTTCCTGCACTATCTTCTACAACCTATGTGGTGTATTTGCTTGTAGATGAAGGTAAAATTTATTTTGATGCATGTATTTATATATATATATATATATATATATATATATATATATATATATATAAAATATTGCTACTTTTTTGGGGGCACCTGACATCGGGGGAAAGAAAATGGCGTCGGCTGCATGTTTTATACCCCCTGATGACCTGACGTCATGGAAGAGAAGACAGCAACCGACGCAGGTCCCAAGACTTTGGAATTCAGGCCGAATGAGGGCAACCTGCCTGCAGATTACCCAAATGTAATGACTGCAACAGTGAATACACTCGGACATCTACATTTATGGTAAGTGTACACAACTGTACTTTGTGGGCATTCAGGAGACATGTAGGTAAAGCACTGGTATTTCCTAATAGGTTTCATATATATATATATATATATATATATATATATATATATATATATATATATGTATATATGTATATTTCTTATGGGCCTCCACTACAATAGGTTTAAGGTATTATGCAGTGAAGACTTCAGCTTGACTGAGTCTGTCTTGCAGTTTTTTTACTGAATTATTTGTCTGTGTGACATTTTTACCCTTTGGTTTGGATACTATTTAGTATTTTTTTATATGCAATTATGCTTATATTTATGGTCATCGGGCTTGGTTTTAAACGCTATAGCCAAATGGTCCTCTTACATTGCACTGATGACATCAGAAAAAGGCTGAAGCATGGGATGTCTACAGCCAGCAAGTTGGCCTGAATGTACCTATTAAGACTTGTCCTTACTGCAGGAGTTTTAAGGAAATGCATAATGAAGACTTTTGCTTGGCTATTTTTTTCTTGACTTTCTTGTGACTATTATAACTACCGTGGGAAAGGGCAAATTCCCATACAAGTAAAGCACTCATTTCCTCTATTGCATTTGCAGTACTTTGCTAAAACAAAAACAAATGTAAAATATGCAAACAGATATGATTAGGAAGACATTTCATAAATTAAAAATACAACAGTATTTCACCTTAACTGTAGCACTGCACTTATTCCAAATCTCAACCGCAGACAGAAACAGTATTGCAAACTGAAACACCTACAAATAGTCTGCATTGCCTTTCTGAAATGTTTTTATGCAAGATATGCTTCAGCATAGCCATATAAAATAAATATTTATTTCAGTAATGCTATATCACAGCACAATCAAACTCTGCAACACTGTATTTTTTGAGAGAAGTTATTAAAAGGCATTGGCCTTTCACCTACCAGCTAACACTGATTTGCCAAGAGAATCTTCCAAACAGTGTCCTGTGTCAGTC